>NC_042520.1:13699169-14299169 GCF_900963305.1 Echeneis naucrates
CTGTTAGACTCTAGTTCATTTGCCGTTGCGCCCTCTAGGGAAGTTTAATTGAATGAAGCACAGCTCAGTGCTTCTTCATTCAACAATGTCAACAATATTAGTCACAAGCATCAGTTCATGGCTCACACACTTAGAAAGTTCAGTTGGACAGGGCATGTGATCGTTGTAGCGTATGAGTATTTTCCTTTAAATGCGATGAACTGTTGTATCATCGTAGAGAAGAGAGAGGCCGACAAACAGAAATCCCAATCATTTCCATCTACATCTTTAGTTCTCTGCTCCCTCCAAACAGGCTGACGTGTCTTATAGCATTAGTCTGATGTGCTCAGATTTAGCTGGAATAAAAGTGGAGAACAGCTGTAGACAGAGGGAGTGGAAAACGAAGCCTGCTCAGAGCTTAGTAGTAGCTGAAAATGCACATTTGTCATTCTGTTTACTGTGCCCGATGAACCGGGGTGACTGTCAAATCCATATGGGTCATGTTGTGGTTGTCCATACACTGTTTAATCATCTGTGCCTGTGTGTGGCAATTACTGGAACACAGCGTTGGGTGTGCCAGGTTATTTATCTTCATTTTTCAGAGATGCTGTAACCTAACGATACTTTCTAATTGTGTGTTTTTTTTTTTTTTGTTTTTTTTGGGACTCACAGGGTGTGTGCACAACACCAATATGATTTAGTCACTCTGGGTAATTGAAAGGCCAAATAGGCCGGTGCGATCCAATTTCTTTGTGTGTGGCGTAGAAGGCTCCATGTTTTGTTTGTGACTTTATACCTACAGTTGGAACGAGGAGCTCAATGTTTGTCAGAGAAATTTCGCAGAATTACAGATGTGGTGGAAACACTTAGAAAACACTCCTGGTAACTCTTGTTGTAAAGATCTAGTGTATGTGTTAATACATTGTAATCCTGACATTAGCTAAGTATTTAGAGTTGTTTAAACGTACCCATGAAGTCATGAATCGGTTTTAGAGGATTCAGCTTGTTCCACTGTGGAGACATCTACATCTGAGGAGGTTGTAATACAGTTGAGCTGCCGGTTTACACAGTCGGTTGAAAGTGACTGTGGAAGCCCTTCGCTTTTATGTAATGTGTCCTCTACAGCTGTGGTCAAAATCACGCTGAGATAATTACTGAGCACGCCGGCGTGTCTCCACTGCTGTGTGTTATCGCTGAGCAGTTTATGTGCAAACTCTGCTTCTCCTGCCATATGTATGGTCCTGTAGTGACGGGAGAGGGAGATAGATCATCTTCCATAGCAGATGTGCTGACGCCAGAGAAAACTTAGTTCCCTCCCCTGGCACAGTACCCACACTCCCTGTGATCCTTCTCTCTCTCCAGCCCTCCCATCGCAACTCTGGGAGGTTTCTGAAAGAGTTCCCAGTCATGCTGATGAACTGGCTTGTGATCATCAAAATGTGTGTGTGTGTGTGTGTGTTTTTTTGTCTTTAATCTTACTCTGCTCATGCACAACAGCTTGACTCCTCCTCTCTCTCCCCTTTGATTTATCCTTTTGACCTCTACTCCTCAGCCTTGCCTTCTTATACCTGAAGTGCTAGTACATGCCCTTCTTTTCCTCTGGCCCCTTCCTTACTTCCTTTACTCTATCCCTGCTTCCAAGCTCTCTAATTATTGACCAACACTGGACTGAAAAAAAGTTACTTTACTGCACAAGGAATCGTATCCAGTTTCTAACACCCCTTGCGGTAGAATTGAGCAGGTAAATGTCACCAAAATCTAGATTTAAATAAAAGGGCATTAAAAAGTGTATTTACAGTCAGAATGTCTTTGGGTGTGAGTGAATGTTTTTTTTTTTGTAATAGAGGCCCATGACTCACCTCTGGCTTCCCTGATGGAGTGACTTTGAGCCAGGTTGTGTGATCACAAAGTGCCTGACTATGCGACGCATGACTCACATACGCTACAGTAACGAATGTAGGCCAAGTTCAGTTCTGGCTCCTCTTCTTCCACATTTCCTCCCACAACATCTTCCTGCATTTGAATTCCTGTTTGGTGTCAATAACACAGACGTGTAGTACATGCTGCTGACTTTTTCCTAGCTCCACTTGTAGGTCATAATTCATCTCCTTCTTTAGTAAGAATGTTAAGTGGGATTAATAAGCATACCTCAAATGTTTCCTCCGTCTGTGCCTTACATATGCTGTTTGTTGAATGTGGACAGGAACCAGGAATAAGTCGACACAGATATCAGAGGTTTCTCTTGAGGGAGATAAACAAGATAGTAGTGAGGGGCTAGTGAGTAAAGAATTAGCAGGGGGCAGATAAGGGAAGATAAATGAGGAAGTAAGAAGTAAAGTGCCTTCACATTTAACCCTTGATGACTCCAGCTCAAACCTCTGACACTGAAGTTCATGCCAGGACTTTGGGTAATTTAGCTAATGATGTGTAGTCAAAGCTATTGAAAAACAGATCCAAATGTAAACAAAATAACATCTAGGAACGCTGTCAAAGGTTTCACCAACAAAGATGTCATGGAGGTCTTCCAGAAAAATTGTACCAAAAAAATAAAAGCAAAACAAAACAAAACAAAAAAAAAAACAACTGAGTCTGCCATGAAAAGCTGTTGGCAGTTTTCAGTGAACGGGAACGTTGCTTTGGTGAAAGTAGTCACGATGTCACAACCTTCCTCTGTGGGTTATTTTTACTCCGAAAGCAGATAAACACCGCAATTACTAATGTTTAGCTGAGCTGCTACAGCACCATTCCTGCTAAATCCTGATAATTAAGTCCAGAGAGGTAAAAAAAAAAAAAAAAGAAGGAATAATTCTGTTGAGATATGAAGATATTGTGTTTTTAAGTGGAGAAGTTCTAATCTGCTTTGATGGCTCGGTGGCTTCAACGCTTCCACTGCACTGACACGCCCACACAGTCTAAAAATGGGGAGATCCCTGCGTATTTCTTCTTGTGTTTGTTTAGTGTTCTTTCAAACTGTTACTTCATGATACTAGCAGGCATATTTATTTCCTCTAGATAAATTTACCAGGAGCACATGAAAAACACACACCAAGACAGACGTGGTGGTGGTGTCTGCCTGTGGCAAGTGTGTTGCTGTCTCTGTCTGGGTAGTTAGGGCTGAGATTGCCAATAAATAGTGGCTGGTGGCCTTCAGCATGACCAGCGGGGGGAGATTTGTGTCCTCGTGCCTGATTGGTCCACGCCTGAGGAAGAGAACAAACCATCTCGTTAATCAGGGAACGCTGTGGGGACACTGTGTGTGTTTCTGTGCCACTCACACTTGGTGCCGGTGGCACATTGTCAAAATACTGTGCGTATTTGTGTGTGTGTGTCTGCGGGAGAAGCAGAGAGACGGAGGAAGTGAGTATTATGCGTGTGTGCAATGTTATGTCAGGCGATTGAGATGGCAGCAGTGCAGAGCTGAGCCAATGGATGACAGATGACTGGGTGTTAAAGGCCGCGGGAGCAGCCGTGATTCACAGACGCACATGTGTGAGCACTCCGAGATGCTGAGGCTGTCACATTACCATGATACCTGTGCTTACATTCCTCCTCGCACCAACTTTCACTTTTACGGCTGCTAAATAAAGTCTAGTGTAATGTCAGGTTTCAGTATCATCACTCTAGCGTCTATTACAGACTACAAATAATGTGCTAAATTCACAGCTTCCTCCAAACGCTGAACTTTCCTGCAATGTGGAAAGCAGACACTATTTGCAGATTGATCGCTGACTATTTCCAAGCTCTCCTCTTTCTTCTATCTCCCCAAAGGGCTGCAACTCATAACAGCTGTGTTTGCCTTTTTGGTCCTGTGTGCCTAACTGTGTCAAACTGCCAGGTTTAGGGGGCTCACGCCCAGGCTGCTATGGAGCTGCAAAGCAAATGTTAGTTTTGCTTTTAATCAAAGGCAGCAAAAACACAACTAAATAAGAGTACGGCGGCTGTGTTCAACTTGAGGATGTGAAGTATACTGTTGTGCTAACATATGGAGAGCAATATTGATTTTAAATTCAGAGTGAGATGATGAATAAACACTGGATCATGGGATTTACATTTCAGCGAGCTTTCCCTCTCTCCACTCTAATCTCGTATTAGCTCTCACAAGGATACGGTTACACAGAAAGATGCATGATACATGTAAATGCTTATGAAAGAGAAGGTATCTGTGTGCTTTTTGTACTGGGCGGTAAAAACCCCAATCGTATCTGCATTTCCATTGAATCAGAGCTGCCTGAAATTCCTTCAAATATCCCCCAGGAGTGGACATTCCTGCAGTGCATCTGTCATTGTAACTTTACAATAGAGCCATGTGCATTTTTCACTTGAGGGTGGAAACTTGTTTCTCACAGTCCGAGCCTAGACCACTGCTATGACATCATTTCTGACAACCTGCTGACGCGATCGTGTTGTAAAAGAGTATTTCACATATTTCAGTTTTTCAGTCACAGATGATGTCAACTCAAGTGATGTCACTTGAAGCTATTTAATGGCATTTTCATAGCTTTGCTTTACAGAGCAGAGCTCACCTTGTCCTCACCACCTCAGGAAGAAAAGGCTAGTAATGCAGCTGACACGCTTTTAGATAAAAAGTACTTGGTCATATTTTACTTCCTGCAGTTTTTGTTGTGCTGGACATTTCAACAATGAAGAAAAACATTTTCATCACTTTGCACCAAAAATGTAGAGTAGGGGTGTTCGTGGATCTTTACAGATGTAGTACCCGACTGTTAGATGAGAACATGATGAAATCTGTCACTCACTGAATAAACCACAAAGCCAACAAACCGACAGTATGACATTGTGATGGCATCACAAAATGTCTATATGTACCTAATGAATTGTTTATTTAAAACTATTTGTCATGTCTTTTCTCTTAGTGTTATCTTTTAATTCACCCTCCCTAACTTACTCCATCGCCGTCTCTGTCCTGGAGGTAGCCCCAGGGCTGCCAGGTGTGTGTGCTTCTGAGTGAGCAAAGGTTCCACCTGGATTTTTATTGCTAGTTTACAGTTAATACGCATATAAAGTTATAAAGTTTGAGTTCAACCTGCCCTTGTGTTTGTTGAATATCTCTGAATCATCAGTTTTGTGCTTCATTTGGACTAAAGAGACTTGTCGGAAATAAAAGTCAATCAGGAGCCCCTGTGCATGAATCACTCAAAAACGTCTGTCGTTCTCAGATCCACATGGTATTTTTACAACATTATAATTATGTCAAGAGAATTTATGAGCCATAAAATCAGGTTAAAGGCCCAGAAAATATTGAGATTTACTTCTTCACAGATAAATAACATGTTTTACTATGTCTGAAGCATGCAAGTGATGACTTGATCATAAAATTCCTGCCACGTAATATTTTGCTTCTTCCATGTTAGCAAATACATTCAAATTGTTACTCATTGTTGACCAAGTCCAAAGCAATATTGTGGTATGTAACAATGAAATAATGTCCTCTTCATCTGTATTCCCACTCTGACACACAGAGAAGTTAGCCAGGGGGTCATACCCAGCAAAAGAGAAAGGTGATGTGCTGAATTTAAACGAAAGAAATATTAACAGTTGGCCAATTAAAATCGGGGCAGCCGGAGTGTCCCAGGAGTGCAGGGCAGACTTTGGCAGAGAGCTAATAAGATGATTTCCATCAGTCATGGCCAAAGAATGCAAGCCGCTGCTGGAGAGATCTGGGATGAGTGGGTGACACTGACTTGTCTCTGCCTGAGGGCTGGGGAACGGCTGGGTGGGAAAACCGTGGCAGTCAGGTGACCAGAGAGAACATGGTGGATCGAAAAAGGCAGCATTATGAAGAATGTGTTGAATGGATGACAGAGCTGGTCCTGCATGTGTGGGAGTGAGTGATAGAAATGGGGAAATGGCGCTTCTTTTCAATTTTTCAGCAGATTCAGCTGCTGTAACCGCATTACGATCTTTGGAAACACTGATTACCTTCTCTTTCTTTTTCCTCCAAAGTTATTTCTTTCACTCTTTCTCTCTCCTTCCCTGTCTCAAAGTAGTTACTTGCAATTCATCAGGGAAGTGGGAATTTCATAGGGTCATTGGCCATATAAGTACACGCACACACCAACATACGAGTTATAAAAAGACAAAGTAATCGAAACTTCAGCGTAATGGAAAATTTTAACACTAATCAGATAACGCAATGGTGGTGATATCTTTATTACTGATGCATCTCAAGCAATGAGAACATGCTTTTTTCATATTTCTTTCAATTTACACTTAATGCAGAAGTGTGACTTGCAGACTTGTTGTTACTAAAGGAAACATAACTCATTATATCATGCCTAAATGTCTACATGCCGTCTCCCTTTCTCTCCTTGCCATGGTTGGCTACGGTAGCTTATTGCCATCCTCAGCTGGGTGAGGCAAAGTTCTCCATTACAACCCGATGGATACTGATATCTGCTTGTGTCATGTGAGTGTTGCTGTAGATTTGTAGCGCGATGCATTTGTATTATCCATACACCCTCATCCCTATTTGTTTTTAACTCTCTCAAACACACACTGACACAAGCCAACAATGGATTTATCACCATATGTTCACCTTTAACCATTCTTGCTATTATGTCATTTAATATTATTGCATTTACCTTCGTGTGGTGATTGAGTGATTCACGGCGTAATATGCCAGTGACAGACAGAACAAATGCTAGGTGAGTAGGCAGCACTTCCATACTGGCACATGCACACAGTGGTATTCACGGAGTAATCAGCGCCGCAGCTATTATTAATGAGGGAGAATCAGGTCATTAATATTTAAGCAGTGTCACTGAGGCCACCGCATGAGTGTGTGCGTGTATGTGTGAGGTCTTTTTTTGTGTGTGCGTGTCCACATATAGAAGAGGGTCAGAGGGACTATGAGGCAATTTCCTCAGGCAGCGCGGTGAGACCTACTCCATTACAATATGATAGACAGCGATGGAGACACATTACTTCCTTAAACAGGGGAGGGGGAGGAAGACCGAAACATGGGAATGTGTTTTCGTTTTGGGTTTTGTTTTTTTTTTGTTTTTTTTCCTTACCTTTCCTTTTATTTCCTTTCCCCGCTTCTGTCCTCTCCTCTCTGCAATTTGTTTCTGTTCTGTGGAGGAAGAAGAGGCTCGGATGCGAAACAGCAGATATCTCATTGCATCACACCGGATAGGATGGTCTTAGGAGCTTCCTGGAGGTGTGTGTGTGTGTGTGTGCATGTGCACTTGTCCACACTGTCAGTGTGAACCTTTTCAAATGAACGCTTTTGAGAAGCGTGACTCTTTGGTCTGAGTCTCGTTCAGCACTCTGGGCGTGCACTAGTGATACAGTATAATACACATACATGGACACACGCACGCACAAACGCGTACACACTTCTTTTCCCACCCAAAGCCCAGCATGACGGGGTCTAAGGGTGAGGCGTGAATGGTTGAAGAGTGGACTTTGCATTAAAGCTGTAAATAATGACATTCTGACAGACCCGCTCCCTCTCATTCTTTCTTTCTGTCTCTCTTCCCCTCTCTCGTCCCCTCACCCTTCTTCCATGTCTGGATTAGTGGGTATTACTTGCTCTGCACTGCAAAGAGAATGAGGCTGTTCTTACTGCCAGTTCCTAGATTGGGAGAGCAGGGAAAATATTCCTCCATAATAACCCCTCTTTATTAAATCTAGCTGGAGGACATGGAGGAGCCTAATTCGCCCCCCTGAGCTGCTTGTCTGTACGACTGCCAACAGTTGTCCTCAGTTAATGCCAAGTTTGTTTCTGATTGAGTCATTGTTAACATATTTATTTAAAGGTAATTAGTTAAGAGTGAATCCTATAATGCAGAGGCGATTACTGCCATGAGTAGGATTAGCTTAAATAGGAGATTTGTCCGAACATAAAGCAGGTAATTTAGAAAAGAACAGCTACAGGTTTTAGATACAACTTCAGCATTTCATCTCCCACAGCTGAGCTTGGATTGGCAGCAGCTGTCTGTCCTTTGCACAGTCACCTGGATTGTACTGACTGGTGTAAGGGGAGAGGTGTTTACTAACATCAAATTATGCTTTTAAAAGTTGAAATATGCTATTTAATGTTTTTTCGAAAATGTTCTCATATGTGTAATGCGTAGCTGAATAAAAACATTGCATGTACTGCATATGGTTAAGTTGAAGCCTTTGGATATTAGAATTTGCAGCTTTGCTTCTGCGAAATGTCACCCCCCCATCTGTTTAGAGTGGTGAATAGCTCTAAATGCAAAGGCACACATAGGCCTCAGGGGCTGTTGGGAGAACAGCAGTAGTAAGAGCTGCAGCAAATTCAAAAGGTGTCATAGTTACTTCACAGAACTTCCCCGGAGTTTTGTTTTCGGTTTTTCTTTGACCTCAGAGAGCTAGATTATTTCAGACCTCACACTTTGTACCAATGAACGATCTTGGAGACGTTGGTTCTCATCCAAGCCTTGGAAGTCTAACATTATCGTTGCACGTGGTTGACTTCAGGGATGACTACAGAGAATGAAGAGTTATTCCAGTCCAGCACACCACAATGTA
Organism: Echeneis naucrates; assembly: GCF_900963305.1. Taxonomy (NCBI): domain Eukaryota; kingdom Metazoa; phylum Chordata; class Actinopteri; order Carangiformes; family Echeneidae; genus Echeneis; species Echeneis naucrates. Next base: position 13,707,669 of record NC_042520.1, read on the forward strand.
TCTTGAGCCATATTGAAAATGTTGGCTTGCGCAGAAAGAAAAGGAATTATCAAATCAAACGAACTTTCTAAACAAATGAATCAGCATGTTTAGTTTTACACCCTAATATTTAGATGCACAGAGAGGAAAATGTGATCTGTTGCTGAGTTTAAAAACTTTGTCCTAAGTCCAGAAAAAAGTCACAGTGGACGTTCTTTTAATTGACCATTTGCCTGTGTGTACAGTGATTTGTTTACCTGGGAGCTTCATTACAGATAGAGAGGCAGGGGAGGCCACACTGGTATCTCCCATATCCTCCCTGCTCGAGTATAGAGTTACCTCTGCACAGAAGAGACTACATTGATTAGCCATATGCCTGGGAGGCTGCGGCGCTGCAGCCTCACCCTGTGCCATCAGAATTGCCTCTGGGACACCAAGAGCTTGGGAAGTTGGATGTGCAGAAAAGACTGTGTACAGGATAAGGTCTTCTTTCCCCTAGTGCATCTTTGCATTAAGATCCTATCTGCATGGGTTACCAATAATGCAGTGATAGTCCGACCATTGATATATGAAGCCTTTGGCGAGGGTTTTCCAGGAAAGACGAAAGCTGTGTGTCAATTAGCTAAATGTTCACAAACACACCAACCTTTCAAGCATATATTGCACTGATGATAGCCAAGCATCATAGACAAGCATGTTTTGAAGTTTGCTCACGTTTTGACTTTAACTCCTCTCTACCAGTTCACAGATGCAGCTTCTCTGGCTTTGTGTTTGTTTGATAGTCCGGTGGAGGTGTGATCCACATAGTGTGTGTTTGTCTGTGCCGAGGAGCGCTCCCTGATTATGGTTCTGATTACATTCTCACAGCTTCTCTGTCAGCGCTGCTCTCTGTACACAGCCGGCTTTGTAAGAATGATGAATGGCTCTTTTAATTGTTTCTAATTGATAACTGCTCTAAAAGACTTTGTTATGAAACACCGCCAATTTAGTAACACCGATACACTGTAGTGCCTTATTAAATCTCTCCCGTCTGGCTCCAGCACCGTGCTATTGAAAAGAACTCCGTCTGTGCATTTGTGGGCCAACTAGGCAGTAATATTTTGTGGTGTTAAGAGCATGCCAGCTTTAAAATGCCAAAAACCTTATATTTTTTTCTTCACCTCCCTGTGTCCAAGCCTTCAGTGTCTTCAGGAACTGCATGGCTTAATTCTTTAAATCCTAAACAATATAATCTCCCCTGATTTCCAGCTCTGTTTAGGTAGCTGGGTTAGAAATGGTGTATAACTACATTACAGCCTGACTTATGAGTTTATCATTATCATTCACGATGAGGTGATATTGGATGATAAATTCCCATCCTGCCTCCCTGTGGCAGGCATGCTCTGCTATATAGCTGCTTGGAGCAAGCATTTGCATACATATTGTCTCACACCTTTAGATAGACTTTCTTTTTCTCTCCCCCACGCATAATCCATATCTTCTCTCTCCAAAGCACTTTCAAAGGTACATTTAATGAATAAAAGAGGAAGCGAAAAAAGAGGCAGGAGAGGAGATGAATGTAAAGCGTGAAGCATACTTGAAGGAGGTGGTCATCAGTCAGCAGGCCTACAGGCTGAGACACCTGTAACTGCTTTGGTCCTTTTTTCTTTATGGAGGCCATTCGCTGAGGTGGGCTGTTGGTTTAATGCGGTTGTCTCCACCTGCTTTGCCTTTGGGAGAGCTGTTTCCTGGTGCACCTGTGGCAGTCCGATCAAATCATTCAGATGGCCTTTTCCTCTAGACATTCAGATAATGTGTAAACTGGCAATCGGTGAAAAAAGAGTTGTAAACTGATGAGCTCAGAGAGAAGGAGCGGCTATACAGCAGCTAGAATAGTTGGCTTACTGCATCAACTGTAACTGTAGACACACCTTTTTTGACAGTTCTGTTTCACTGTAGGTTGGCAGTTGGCAGAAGCTTTAACACCAAGGCACTCTCAATTACGCTTTGCCTGAATGTATTTTAACATGGCATGAGTCCTGTTTATAGGGTGTTAATAGTCTGTTTGATTTTCAGTTGCCTGTTATAGATTTTTTTTTTTTTTTTTTTACAAACCAGCTGACTTTGCAAACTCCCAAAATGTGCGAATTAATGAGATGAAAATACTGTCCTTTAATGTAGGAGTGCAAAATGAACATTTTAAAGGAAAATATTAAAGAGATACAGTTGTGAGCTAACAATTGGCCAACTCTGGTAAAACTGCGTGCATCTGTGACCTGGAGTGGCACAAAAACAACCATTGTTACAGCATACTTGTAAATGAAAATGAACCCTTTTTCGAATGTTTACTTCTAACTTTTCTTTAAAAAAAAAAAAAGAAACAGTACTGTTGATTCAGTAGATTTTGCATCTTGCAAAAGCTTTTAGTAGCATCAAAAACTCTTTCCATCCTTTAATTTGAGATTTTCACCCATTTCTTTTGCAGATCGTTTTATATGCCAAGATTGGCTGTTTGAATTGTACAACAGGTCTTCAGTGATGCTCAGGTCAGATGACTGTGATGGCCTTCAACTTCTGTTTGTTAGATAGATTTTGAGGTCTGAGGGGAAACCAACATCTTGTCCCTTTCATTTTCTTCTTTCATTTCATTTTCTGCAGGACATTCACATCTATATTTGCTGGAATGCGTGATTCCCTCGATCTATGGAATTCATCCACCACTAAATTTGTTGCAGGTTTTAACTTAATTTGTCTAGAGCTCTAGTTCCCAGAATGACTTTGGCTCACACTTGTGATGACATCACAGGTAAAATTTTCATATAATGACTCTTCCATATAGACCCTGTGTGGATTAACAGTGCTCAATGGAACAGAGCAAACACTTCCTGTGACAGCTAAACTTTGCTTAAACTCACTTTTAGTCTGTTGTGGATTTTGCTTTGACTTTCTGACCAGCATCTATGAAGTGTCATCTGAAAGATATCTTGGTCTTCCATATTTTGTCCTGACGTCCACAGGTGGCCTTAAACCACAATATTCTAATTTACATTTCAGACTGTAAAAACATGTAATGGAAAATGTCTACCTAAATGTTGATAAAGTAATAACTGGACACCGCCAGCATTTAATAAGTCAGGAATCACTTTATGGGAAAATAAAATGTGAAATTTGGAAGAAAATTCTGAGAAAACAATTCAGTGGTTTAATTCAACAAGCTTGGCTTGAGATACCGGCTGTCGTAACCAAAGCCTATTGTGTATATTCAAAACCTATTTTATAAAGATGACTAACATTTTCTCTAAAAACCTAAATCAGATTGCAACCCAAGTCCATCTTATCATTATTTAAACTCCCTTTTCTCACCTCACTGCTTTTATAAACTGTCTTTTGCCTCACGTGTGTTTCTCCTTCTTCTTTAATCTCTCTACCTCCATCCCTTCGGTGCTCAGGTTGACAGATGTTTGGCTGGCCGGCCTGTCATAATAACTGTGGAGCTGGATGTCTCAGGTGGTTTGCATTGGCTGCTCTTTGAGTACTTTACAGGAGAGGACAGGACACGACAGGATAGGACAGCGCCTTGGGCCCTGCGTGAGGAAGGCGAAGTGAGGATGAGAGCAGGGATGATGGGAGAAACTAAAACCAGAAACTAAAGTTATCACATTAGCTGAATTTGTCATGTCTTATATCCATGTTCTCAAAACAATTAACATTTCCGGGAGGGACAAGTACATTTTTAGTCTGTCTCACAGAATTGGTAACACATTGTACTTCTAGTAAACGTTTTAGTGCAAGAGTCAGACAGTGGAAAGATAGCAGAATATAAACATACACAAGCCTGTTATACATATAAAGTGCTGGACATTGAACCAGAGGACAACTAGCCGCCATGATTTCCACATGAGGCAATGAAAATGTATTAAATGAATCTTATTATCAGGTATTTTTGATATCTTGTTGATAGAATACCACAAACCTTTTTTTATGTTTTATGTTTGTTCTGTTTTATTTCTAAGCACAACATTCATCCTGCTTCAGCTGTGGAAAGTATTTTTAGGAAAAAAGTAAACAAGGACATTTCCTCTTAATGCAGATAAAAAAAAAAATTCAGACAGAATTAGGTTTACACCAAAAATATATTTAAAAAAAGTAGTTGTATGTGAATAGAATTTTTACGAGATAGGGTTAATATATTAGAGGAGAGGATGAGATGGCAGAAATAGAGAGGTGAAGGGCAGAAGTGTTGCAGTTGGGGAGAGAGGTGCCAAGGGGGCCACAAACCCTTCAAGCCAGCAGGAGGCTGTCTGTTGAGATTTATAACTCCTCTGTAAGCTGGACCTTGCTCCTTGATGTCAGCCTCTCTTGCTTTATCATCTTCTCAATGCATAAAACATTTCCCAGAGAGATTGATCTGTATCTGGTCGAGTTTTCTTAAGGTATGCATATAGACAGTGGAGTGTGATCGGACAGTAATAAGAGATGTAGATGAATTTGTTATGTCTGTAAATACCGTCGTCTGTAATGTGTTTTTCTTTGCCCCCCTTTCACAGCTGGGGATGTTTTCCTACTTTTCGATTTCATAAGAGACCTTTATGGATGTCTGGCTGTCTGTGGCTGATACGGACAGACAGAGGGAGAGACGGGCAGAAAATCATTCAGACAGGTCTGTTTCAGACTGGAGGAGACCTGCAGTAAGCCCTATATGAGCCTAGCTTTGCTGTCTTATTGGACACAAAGGCTTTCCAGTTGACATCGAGCTCTGATCCAACACAGAGTGGAGGGCAAGCGAGTTTGGGGACATGATTGATCTTTGCCGACAATATTGCCTCTGTGAATGGCAAAGATTGGATTACTGTGTCTTGAGATAAGTTTCAGTGTTGCTGAAATTATTGATGATACAAAAGGAAATACTAGGCTCCTCATAACTTCTAAGAAATATTGTCTCCTATTTCAGGCTCCTTGTTGACAGAATATGTGATCATGGGTGTGAATTTTGTCAGTTTGAAGCCTTGATAGAGCTAATTTCATTTGACACCTTTGCATTATGAATCTGTAGGTAAATTTGCATACATTACAGACTTTATAGAGAAAGTCATCATTGGCTCAGCTCAGCTAATGAAACTGGTATACAGCAGGACACTGGGGGAATCGGTGTGCACCGCATGGCCTCCCGGGCAGCCAGCAGCCCTCTGTGCCTCTGACAGACAGACAATTATGTAAGAGGGGAGAGCTAAAGGTTGCCTTGTCTCCTGAACCACCAGAAATCCACCCAGACACACCGAGCAGCGCTGAGGACAGGTGGCCCTCTTGCTTGCTGATTATATAGGCTGCTTCATGCAATATTAAAAATGGTCTTATGCTCCTCTTCAGGGAGCACAGATATGTAGATATACTGTAATGCATCAGCCTAAATATGATGGATCTTTGTACAAACTCACTGCCAAAGCTCAGCCACAATATATCAGCATTATAGAAATCACTGTTAAATTGAAAAAGCCTTAACATAATGAGATTATTAGTAAATGGGCAAAGTTAAGTGCTAGATGAATATGAATAATTATTATGGTCTTTAGGGAGCTGTCCATGTAAAATAAAATTGCTGCCAACCTAAATAATTAACAGCAGCATGATCATGGGAAACTCAGTTGTCCCTCACTCTGTAGCTTTTACAGCTGTCATATATCAGCTTGGAAATGATGAGCATTCAGTATGGGAACATCGTGTGGGACAGCGTGGCCTGTTACTACCTGCCCAGATGCTAACAGCGGCATTAACAATCCTCTGTCCGAGCCACTCATCACCCTGAAAACCCATAAAGCTGTCACTGGGGAGACAAAATGTCGGTGCCCTGAGCTATGAGACCAAAACGTGTCTGTAAGTAAATTATTTCACGTGTGTGTGTGTTAACTGCGCACAGACAGCCTTGAGCTCAGGTAAACACTAATGAGTTCATCATCTCCTCTCCTACCTGCTGCCGCTGACAACACGGCCCCTGTGTTAGGAAAAATACCAAAATGCATTGGAGCACTAAAGACTTTAATCAAAACTGATTAAAAAGGAAGAGTCTGAGGGAAGACGTGTGTGGGCAGACGCCCTGAAAGTCACCAGAGTATCCAAGTTATTAATATGTTTATATTTCCATTACATAACAAGGAACTTCGTGCATCAGAAATTCATGCAGAAAATATCAATCAAATGCCAATCATAAATCAACGTTCCCTAAAACCAGGTCTCATTTCAAATAAATACACGGTAGTGAAATTCTGTCACATATTCTTAGCAGCCCTAAAAGTGCACACAAGTTAGAACAAGCAAGTTAGCACAAACAATACCATAAACGGTGTGGGCAAAGGCCTTAAGAAGCCAGCAGTCCCGGAGCGTGGTCTCATGGGAACACATGGGAATAACAGCTCTTATACAGTTTCCTCCAAAAGGAACTCAGGCTGGAACATTTATTTGTATGGACAAAATGTGGCAGACATGGTTATGGAACAAAGAATTTGAGCGAAAACCTCGGCTCCACTTTCACCTTCAGTGCAGCTGATCAATAATGGTGTGAAGGAGGTGGTGTTGTTGAATTGTTGGTTTGGCTTCAGAAGGGAGTTTTGGGACGTACAAACATAAGACAAGAACTTCAGGTTGAGGTTTTTCTGTCACCTGAACAGGAATCAATCAGGATCATTCTCAGTCATCGGTCCCCAGCTGCCCTTGATGATGACGCTAGTAGAGCTTGGGTGTTGCTGTTCAAGTTCTGTTGAAGAAATGTGCACTGGTGTGTATTTACAAGTCAGTGGGTTATACACAGTATTGTATTAACTTTAAATGTAAATATTGTATTTTCTGAATCTTCGATGTGTACACGACCGCTCATGTTGCTCTGTGTTGCTCTTTGCTCTTTATGCCACGTTGAATGAGCCACACATAACACATGATATTATCCACTCTCACACTCATGTTCTGGTCAGACTGACCCTCATCAGGCCATTGTACAGCTGAGCTCCTGAATGCACGGCAGAGCAATGTTTCACACCTGACAAACAGTCCCCCCAAACCAAAGACTGCTGCTCTGTAGTAACATGTGGCTTGACCTGAATTATCATTACCATTCTCTCTCTCTTGTTGTGGCTTGTAGTCTCCCCTCACACTCTCGACCCCTCTCTTCCCCTGCCACATATTCAGCGGCTAACCAGACATTCTTGACATTTTGCAAAGGTTGAAAGACAAAGAACCTTTGTCTCCTAATAAGGCCACGCTCTACACCCCACCTGAATGAGAATACAGGGGGAGTGAGAGTGGCGTGTGTGAGGAGGCTGCATGGAGTGTTTAGTGTTGTGTGTGTGTGTGTGTGTGTATCCTCTACATGGTGAAAGTAAAAGCGAACATTGTCATGATCACTCGCTTTTCTGCAGGTTGACAGTGATAACAGTTTGGTCACACAAGCGAGGTTTACTAGTGCAGAGACACTGCAGTGCACGTTGAAGCTTCGCCCCGCAGCCACTCACACAAACTCAGATGCTCTGCACGAGAATGATCTTCTCCATCCCGGCAGGAGCTTGAAGCAGAAGGGTTAGTTAGTTCACAACACCCAAGGTCTATCTGGTCTCTCCTACTTTCTTGCTTTCATCTATCACACCAATCAACTCTACCACTTATCTCCCTCACCCCTTCCTTCAATCACTCTTGCACCTCATTCCTCACAGTTTTCCATGAAAAACATTCTCCAAACAGCTGAAGAGAGAGGAAAAAAAAAAACAGTGTAAGCAAGTGCAAACAAGGAAAGAGTCACAATGAGATGGAAGGGTTCAAATTGGTGGAGCTCATCACCTGGTCAAGCAATTCCCTGACCTTTGGTTTGATTCAGTTGTTTCCGACTCTGTTTGTGTCACTTGGAGTTATTGCCACCTCATTGCCTCCATTTACTGTACAGCTGTGGCCTGGTGTAAAGCATTGTTTCCTTTGCAGTCTTCAAGGCAGTGCAATTTTGCAAAAGGTGCAGTTAAAAGTGAGAGCACCAACAGTGTTTGTTTTCTGTTTTGTCTCAGTATTACATAAGCAAAAGGTAAAAATATCCGGACCTGCCATTAAAAGCAGATGGTGTGGTTATGACATTAGGCTCGTTAGAAGGCAGCTAGGAAAAGCCAAGGGTTGTTGTGAAGCATACAGCCTTGTAGCAAGCTTCCAAAACTAACAAGAGGAGGAATTTCTTCAAATTGGAGTTCAAATATTGTGCGCATCTGTGTGACAAGCTGTGAAACCTAACGAAAGTACGTGCTGCAAAAACCCCCAAAACCTCCTCGTGTAGTCTGTTGTCTTTCTCTGTATTAGTCTCTACCTTTGCCCCCCCCCAACCCCTTTCCATGGGTATTCTGTTGTCACTCACAGGAATGTAGCCAGATATGGGATCACATTCAGATTTCCAGATTTATTCTGCTAGCGACTCAGGAGCCAATATTAGCCGGGCGGTCGTTGTTTTACCCATGAGCCTGTTGCCTTGGAAACATTGCACAAGAGGGAGTGGGAATACAGGATGCCCCTTGCTGATTGGGAGACAAGGTGGCAGATCTCTCTTTCTCTACATTTGTCGTCCCTGTATTTTCCTCCCGTTCCATCTTGTTCCTCTGCCTCCGCTCAACATTGCTCGAATTTTAAGTGTCAAAACAGCAGAGCTCCCCGCGTCCCCTCGTGCCACATGTTGAGTCAACACATCATCCAGTAACTCCGAGGGCGGCTTTGCAGTCAAAAGAGCATATCTATTACAGTTAGCTGGCCCTGCACCCAAGCTTCAACTAAATTAAATCTCCTGTTGGAGCAGTGATTTATAGCTCAGTTGGAAATGTTTTTTCGCACGGTGCTCACACACAAGCGCCTGCATGCACGCACTGCTCCCTGAACTGTGTTGTGTATCATCCCTGGCTGTGGGAGACCTTGGCTTGAGTCAGGGAGTACAGAGCTTTGTAGAATCCACTGAGACCACATGTTCAAAACTGCATGACTCGGCCTTCCAATTGCTTCCATACAAGTGAGGTTGTGCTTGTGTCTACATACCCGGAGGATGAGAAAGAGGGATGACGATGAAAGGATGGCCTTGGCTTCAGAAATGGGACAATTCATCATCTGTACCTTCACTGACTGCAACTCCATGCCTGGTTTAAAAAGTGGAAAAGAAACAGGATCAGACATTTAACATAGTCATTTAGAAGCAGGATCTACGGTTTATCCAGGAAATAGTCCAAACAACACAACGTCCTCACACACCGTCCAACCTGTGCTGGCTACACCAGCGAGGTCTTCCGCGATGCTACTGTAGGTTGCACACTCTCCAATGGAACAACCTCATTAATTTACTTTAACTTTACTTTTCTTTCCAACATGCAGCGAGCCAAGAAAAGAGCAGGACGGTCAGCCCCTATGTTATATCCATGTGTTTAGCAAGTACCATCTGCTGCTTTTATTCGGATGGGAGCAGAAATATTTTGTTGATTAGGAGAGGATTTGCAAAGGATGGCCATAACGTTACCACTAGCTACAAGCGACACACACGCTCAAGTCTGGTAACTGTTGTCTGGAAAGCAAATGCAACACAGACACGCAGACGGAAACATGCAAGGGACCAAATACGGACAGTACGAGTCAAAGGTTTGGACCTTTCATTCCTGTTACCAGCAATCTAATATGGCTGAGCTTATTGCACAGACTGAGATGCAAAATTTAATCATGTTTTTTTCTTTTTTGGGAGCATTATAAGTGATGATGTGATGAATTTCATTGTAAGCTAATCAGAGGCAGGGCAGGGCAGGTGTACACACATGAACCACAAGACCAGGACTCACACAGCGAAGGCAAGTTGAGGAAGCGTTTTAAAACCGGAAGTTCCGATATTATAATGTCTGTAAATAATTAATTCTATTTGGTGCCCATTTAATGAATTTCATTCTTTCATTTAATTTTCAACCTCTTATGTGTCAGGGTCACTGGGGGGGGCGGGAGCCAATCCCAGCTGGCATCTCAGATGAGGACAGACCGCCACACAGGGCTGCCATTAATGCAACCAAACTGGTAGCTAGTTACTTTTAGAATGCTGTAACTCAATTAGTTACTGTTACTTTTTGAAAGAAGCAAATGGTGACTATACTACTCACTATTTTTTTTTTTTTTTTAAGTAACTTTAAACACCGTATAAATGCGAGCAAGAAGCAGACACACTAGCTGAGCAGCTTTGAAAGACTGTAAACACTCACTGAGCAAGAAACTGCTGCACAGTGAAACAGCACATTGTAGAACAATATCACCTACCTTCAGCAAATGTCCACTACGATGATGATGTCTAATTTGAGATCCATGACTGCTGCTGTAGTGATGAACTCTGACTCTGCTGCTCCCATCAGTTTTGTGAAGCTTTACGGAGAGTTTCAGCTTATTGTTTCATTGTCTGGCCCACAACTTTTACACAGTTCTTTTGCTTTTAGTTAGATGCTGTTGACACATAAGAATAAGAAGAAGCATGTACTCCATATAGAAAACAATGGAGTGGTCCTTTCCCTCTATTTATCCCCACAATGTTGATATATGTATGCAAGCACATGAGTTTTAAACGTATTTGTTTCTGTTTTGTTTTTTTTTTTTTTTTACTGTAGGTGCTGACCTTGGTGGTCTGATGGACCTGGAGTCACTGTACCGCGGTGTGGAGCAGAGTATCAACCACACGCGAGCGAGGCGAACACGCAGACAGAGCCTGGACAGGGCCTACAACATCGAGGTCCTGCTGGGTGTCGACGACTCAGTGGTTCAGTTCCACGGGAAGGAGCACGTTCAAAAGTACCTGCTCACACTCATGAACATCGTAAGTGTTGCTGTGGCCCATTTGTGGATTCATAGCAATGAGTCCATGTCAGTGTACACACCTCATGCACAGGCCCAAAAGTGACATTTGATATTCTGTTAAAATGATAAAATTATTAAAAGCATGTCAGAGAGAGGTCAAAGAGAGAAAGAGAAAGACACACACACACACACACACACACACACACACACTCACACACTATCTGAATGAGGATTCAATTCCCTTCCTACAAGTTCTCATCCAGCAATCAGCCGCAGGTGATCCTTTTTTCTGTGTGTGAATATGTTGAGATTTCATTTGTGTGAGGGTGTGTGAGAGTGTGTGAGATGAGCCCTGTGCTCTGAAGGGGCTCCTGCGTATCGTTTCATCAGGCTTTGTGTCATGTCATCATTCAGTGTGTGTGTGTTTGTGTGTGTGCGCACGCGCATGTGTTAGAGGGAGCGAGAGAGATGTAGAAACAGCAGGCAGTATGCTCCAGGCCACAACAACACTTTGCCAAGCACGTACACTCCCAGGTGTTTTCCTGGGTGCATGTATGTGTGTGTACATGTTCTGGTGTTGGTGTGACACTGAGCACATTGCAGACTTTAATCTTCGCAAATTAAACCTTCAGTGAGAGTGCTGTTTGCACACTTTCGTACGCGTGCATGTGCGTCCGTGTGTTTGAGTGTGTGCACATCAGTTTTTCAGCATTCTCCTGTTTGCTTTTGCTGGGATTGCATACTCGTACTGTGCAATGAACCAATCTCCGCCTGTTAAGCAGGTGCAAGCACAGAGCAGTAAATCCTACCGCACCTCTTTGTCTCAGCTCAGTGCTTGAGAAAGAACAAGAGCCACTGTGCTCTCTGCCTCCCTTTTTAGATATTTGTTAGACAATATAGGAGAAGGGAATACGCAGCCCTGCCGCAACCCCCCTCTAATCTGTGGGGAAGAGATGGAGAGATGGAGGGAGGAGTATTTTAAACAGCACATTCGGAATAAATAACTGACAGCCAGATAAACAGAAATAAATAAATTAGGGCTGCCTCCCACGCGTGGCATCCAGGCAACTTTCTTCTTGAAAGTTTGCTTTGCTCATTTTAGGATGGGTGCGTGCTCTCTCCCTGTCTCTTTGTCTCTGTTTTATCTCGTCTCCTCTCTGCCTCCTGTCGCTCAGCAGACCTGATTTGCTCTACACTGAGCCCTTTTGCATTGTTGCTCCTCACTGACTGCAGTAATTTATGCCAACAAATCTTGAATGATGATAAAAGAAAAATACTTAATACTTCTAAGTATAACATGAGTGATACCAGTTTTATGAGAAGACATACAAGGGGAATTTATCATCTGTATCTGCCACAGGTTACCTCTAAAAGCTCTGGGAAAGGTTTTTGACTTATTGCAATTGCTTAAGTACAGGAATACTTGTTCTCCTTAATTTAACTGTAGTGGTGTAATAAAATTTATATCGGCATGTCTTCATGGTTTTTATAAGTCATCTTTACACAAACTTAATAAAATGGGGCACTGTGTCAACACTGTAAAACATCACCTTTATGTCATGGTGTCTCCTCTCTTTCCTCAGTCATTTCCTCCACCTTACTTCTCTCTTTACTTCCAGGCTGAATTGAGTGTGTCTGATCTCTGCCTTTGTGTATGCATTTTTCAACACCCCTGAAAAGGTGTGTGAGGCCATCCTCACTCGTTTCTTCAAGCAGCTGTTACACCGTAGCATGGGCAAAATCCAAAGGATAAATGAGGCACTCGTGTGTCCATGTGAGGGGGCTTATCATTAAAATTTCAAATAAATGCATTGTTTCTCATTTTTTATTTTCACTCCTCATCTATTGTGTGCTCGGAACTAATTTTGTGATTATTAACACATCTCCCTCCTTTAGCTCTGTCTCTCTGAGTGTCCTTGACTGACAGAAGTGAGCTAAGGGTCAAGGAGGGCTGGGAGATTGTGTGCGTTTATGTGCGTGTATTGAATAACAGCAGACACCACTGGCATTTCAAGGCACTCCCACAGAAAACCACTAAATCTTGCTGCAAAGTTCAATAAGAATGTCAAAGACTGTGTGTGTCTGTAAATGTGTGAATTGATAATTCTGCTTCCCACTCCTTTCCCATGTGCGTGTCTCCTTTTCTCTGATCACCATGTGACACTTTACGAACACAGCAGATACGAATGTTCATGCGAAAACACACGACTAAAAAGTCTTTGCAAAATTTGCACAAATGAATTTTTTTTAATAAACGTTATAAGATTGGATTGCTTTAAAAAGTTTAAGGAATAAATAGAATGAGTCTTTTGATTTTCTAAGCATAAGCAAACTTTCTACAGTGATGATGGATTAGGAAACATTTTTCATTAGATTTTTGTCAATGTTGTGCTGTCTGCTGCCTTAGAAAGAGCTGACATGTAGCCAACAGTGGCGCCAAATCAGGAAATGACATTTAGTTTGTTTTAGTTTGGATGAAAAGCTGCTCTTTATTGTAATATTTTGTTACTTTTGAGTAACAGTCTGAAGTGTAGCACAGTTTGTTATATTAAATACAAGAAAACACCTCAAATCTGGACAATTAAATGTATTACAAAGTACAGAGAGCACAGTCACATTTGCGCACGATAAAACATAATTGGATTGTATAAAGGTATCAGTGCACATTAACATAATACATAAAAATGGCTTTGTGGCAACACTGTTGATGTGTGCCAAATGCCAAGTGGAGGCCATTGTCCGGTAATTGTCCTTTGTGGTGAGAGATTTAGTGGCGATTTAGAGTGAGCTGTCTGTCTACCTGTCTGTTTCTCCTATTAATGGAGACCTTTACAGAGGTGCTGCATACTGTTAATCACAATGGATATGAATAGTCACTGCTGACGAGGGAGGTGCGTGTGTGTGTGGTTCATTTTAATGATGCATATTGGATCATATCTCAGTTTTTAAATGTTCCTATTTCTGTTGAATGTAGACGAGCTTTCCAAACTCTTCTACTTTATGGAGCACACACACACACTCACAGACACACCCACAGCAGGGCAAAGTTGCTAACCTGCAAACCTATAGCCTGGGTGCTCAGTAATGCCGCCCTTTAGCATATCAGAGCTCAGCCAGCAAGTTTAATGAGAGACATGCCTGTACAGTTGCTAACAAGAAGCTGTGTGGGTGTGTGTATGCGTGCATGTATGAAGGAGCACTTCTCATCGAATAGGCGGGTGTTATGAATAGCTGTGGCACATCTGTCCCCCAGTGCACAGCATCAGAAGACGGGACTAAACACTCACCACATTGTGTGTGTGTGTGTGTGTGTGTGTGTGTGTGTGTGTGTGTGTGTGTGTATATGTGTGTGTCTGTCTCATTAGAGTGGGACTTGCAGTGTCTGGGTCACCTGGAAGTCAACCGCTCCTAATTGGCCAACAGTTGTCAAGGAAACGGGGTTGGTTCAGGCCAAGTGTGAACTGACCCGACGAAGTGTCCAAGTCGTCTCAGACAAACAAACATTTACAAATACACATACGCACTGCCGTTAGTGCCATTTACCTCAGCCAGCCAAGATAACGAGGGAGTGAGACAAATGTTACCAAATGAGAGACAGACATACCAGTAGGCAGCCAGACAGATCGGCAAGATGACACACATGCAGTCTCAGACCGGGTTAAACTGAGAAGACAACAGAAGCCTCTGTCTTTGTTTGATGGTTACCTAGCAACTCTGTCTCTTCTTTAATGTGTGAAAGGAGCAACCAAAACATGGAGCTGAAGGTCGCTGAAAGAAAACCTTCCCCCTTTTTTTTTTTTCCTGTGACCTGCACTGTGAAGCTCATCCCATCTGCTGTTTCACCTGTCACATCAGGACAGTCAAGTTTTAAAAGGCCGTTCCCAAAAAAAAAAAACATGTCACTAGTGGGGGGAAGTGATTACTGACTTTGAATCTCGTTCAGTAAAATGAAAAATCTTTTTTCACGTCATGGAACCAGTGTGGCGCTGTAGCTCATTTGAGTAATGACTGAAAAAACACGGCTTTCAAACACTGATGAGCAACATGGTTTGCTTCACTTGGCTTATAATACACGAGTTTGCTGTTGAGCACCCTTTTGGGCCAAAGCCTACTGAAGTTTAAATGACTGATTACTTCCTTTGCTGGTAGAAGAGAGTTCCACCTTTCATTAAAAAATTCTCATTCTATGATGGCTGTTCACTTTAGCCTACCTGCTCACTGAAGACCTGTAGTGTATGAATTCGTTCCAACGGAAAGGCAAATGAAACATCCACCCCGCAGCTGCATAACTAACGTTAACTTTGGTGCTAACGTCGGGTACCTCTCCTCCCCAGTAATAACAGCGGTCATGTTACTGCTGTAACCACGTGAACAATGAACGAAAGACCAGAAGACCCGAAGACCCGTGGGTATGAACCACGAACGAATCACTCATTTCTACACTGAGACAAGTGAATGAGAGGCTCAGGACCCAAAGACCCTATTTTATGAATCATGAGCGAATCAGCCTTTCCTACACAGAGAATATGCGGCAGAATGACCCGTTTGCGAACAAATCTGAGCCTGTGGCACTTCATAAGGCATCACATGGGCCAATATTGAGACAAACATGTTACTCTCACTTAAACATCCTGAATATACTGCCCGCTACAGGGGGCATTCACTGTGCAGCAGTTTCCAAAAAATCCACCAGAAATGTGCATGAACATTTGTTATCCATAGGTTTTGAAGTTTTAAACTTTTTTTGAGTTCTCAAGACTTTTTGTTAAAACATAAAAAAAAAAAAAAAAAAATTACTGTTATTGGCTTCTAGACTGCACATCTTTCACAGTAAGTGTGACAGGATACTTGAATATATGGACCTAAAGCAGGAACTGAGACACATTATTATATATAAAATAGTGTATTCCTATTTGGGGTGCACTACCAACACTCATTATTATAGTTAATGTTGTTGTGTTGCCTTATAATCCCTCATGATCACAATGTCCTCCAATATTGTTATCTTCCCGCACAGCTGAAGGTCAAATAGTCTCAGTTAATGTTAGTCTATCTTATTTCCAGTATTCAAAATGTTATTTTAGTGAAATTAGCAGAACATATCAGACGGTTAGAGTAATTCTCATCATAGGAGCACATGTTCCTAATAACACAAAGTTCATGCAAACCTTTAAATCATATGACTTTAATTTGTGGTTTCTAGACATGATGTGAAGCTGTTAAGGCTTTATGTTGCAGGCATGTTTATGTGTTGACGTAATCAAAGACATTTATTCCAGTCGGTTTGTGGTTTTATAATTATAATTCTGACTTGAAGGATCACTCATTTGTTCCTAAAAGACAGCTGGAATTTCCAACTTTGTACAACGTATGGAAAAGAGCATTAAGTTTCATCAGACCTTTCTCTGCAGCTCCATGCAGCATTTGTTTCCTACGGATGCATCGTCTCCGCTGCCTTCCAAGCTTTTACTCTTTTCTCACTTTGCCTCTGTGCTTCTTCTCTCCTCTCTACTTCTTGCCTCTTCCCCACTGCCTCTCTGTCTCTATTCATAGCATTCCTGAACTCTGTTTCATACCTTTCTCTCACTAGATGTCTCTGCAATTTTTCTCCTTATCTCCTTACCTCTATACATGTGTGTGTGCACGCGCACGCGTGTGTGTACACAATACGTTACTCTTTCTCCACAGCATGTCCATCAGCCATCTCATTATGGCTGTCTGTTTTTACATCCCTTTGCCTCATTAGGCACCACGCACAGCCACTGAGGACAGCAGGCCTCAACTCCTGCGCCAATTTACCTCCATCTCTCTTGCTCCCTCTCTTCCTCTCTCCCACCCTCTCTCTCTAGCTCTAGTTTTTTTATCTGTGAGTGTGCATTTTTTTTTTCAACCTTATTACTTCATTCCCTGACTCTTTACCTTCCTTTGGATCTTTTATCCCTCCGCTCCTCTCCATTTGTACTCATGGGGAAACTGAATTCCTAGCACTCTCAAACTCTCATATCATCTAAATTGGCAAAACCGCTGTAATCAAACTGTTATCTGAAAAGGAACAATCAAATTTTGTTTTAATAAGAAGGATTTTAGATTTTTGAAATCAGGTAACCATCTTACTTCAGCATAGAGACTAACTTGATTGTGTCTGTCCAAGAAATAGTCTTATAGAACATAACATATATGAAGGTTTTAACATGATATTGGTATTGATATTGGATTAGAAGTGAGAGAAGGTGGCTTTGCTTATCTCCAGATAAGAAGGCTGTTTTCACATGTTTTCAGTTGGTGTTACTAAACTATGATAATCAATTGCTACAGCTTCATTTTTTTATGAATGGATATGAGGGGTATTTATTTATAAGCATAAAGATTATGAAATCGCCAAATAAAATTACTAGTGATAATTATAAAATAATAATATTTATATCTTGCACATTTCTGTTTCGGCTGCTGATACTTGTTTTCCCTTTTGTGTCCTTTGCTCTGTGACTCCAGGTAAATGAAATCTACCATGACCAGTCTTTGGGAGCAAAGATCAACGTGGTCCTGGTGCGGATTATCATGTTAGGGTATGGCAAGGTAAGACTTCACAGGACACGGATTCTAGCGAAAAAGCCCAGTGAGCTACAGTTCCTGGAAAGTGCGTGCGTTGTCTTTCTGTCTTTCTTTGATACTGCGATTTTTGCTACAGCCGCTTTAAGTACCTACAGTTAGAACAGCCAAGTCATACACACGCACTCGTAAACAAACACACAGATGTATACGCACACTCATCAGCACGCACTGATGCCCGGAGCCTGTTATTCCAGTGGACTGAGCAAAAGAGGAACTAAAAGCATGCAGCATCCCAGGGGAGTGTTTTCAAGTCGCACGCCTTCACAGTTCAGCACCAAAGCACACAGAAACTCTGCCCGTTATGCAATCAGCTCTCCTCCCAGAAGGATGCAGCAAAGAATCATGGGAAGTCCAGGCGAAGATAAACAATCAATAGCCCTCCCTCATTCATAAACAGAGAGACCAGATGATAGGGGTTTCATCCTTTAGTTCTCGACTGTAACACTATCTGCCTCTCAGTGCTGAAAAGATAAAGAGTGAAAGGGTGAGAAAAAGACATGGCAGGAATGGAGGAGGGCAGGGATTACCCCACAGGATGATACAAATGATTTCACTGCCGGAGAGGAGCACTGTGATACACTTAGGCTGCTGTAGCCTTATCTCTTCCTCTCCTCTCTACAGTCCCATCGGAGCCTGGGAACACACACACAGACACACACACACACACACACACACACCCACGCTCCTACATTGGTCATTCTGAGCCAGCCTCTATGCAGCTTCAGCCAAAGCTCGGGCTGTCCATCATCCCCAATTACCGTGGCAACAGAGCTGCACCCAGACAGCCTGCAGATTGGCTATGTGACCCTGAATGCAGGCGTACCCACACACCCACACTTCACGCATACACTCACAAGGCAACACAAGATGTATACACAGTACACAAACACAAGATCATAGAAACTCCCTGAAACACACACTCAAGAACCTGATGAACATGAGAGAGTGCACAGACTCCAAGGCACGTTTGTGCAGGATACAGACTTTATAATCCATCATGTGCAGAGGCATGCCATATGTCTTTGCTGCAGAGCACTCACACTACACAGGCTCCTTGCTGATTCCGCTGTGTGTTGAGCATGCGTGAAACTGAGAGGAAATGTGGAAAGTGAGGCAAAAGGGAAACAGTGGAAGAGAGCGATGGAGAGATTTGCACAGCAGAAAGTTACAAAAGTAAGAGTAAGAGTGAATATCCTAGTGAGGAAGAGCAGGAGAGGTGAAGGTGAATGGAAGGAATTGCTGGCATCTGGTTGTGTGTGTGTGTGTGTCAGTGTCAGTATTATGCATCTAATCATAAGGGAAGATTCTGTAATCGGACACGTTTTTGGCTATTCGTGCATATCTCGTTAATAGGCAGCTCTGTTCAGTTTCATGTTCATTAATTGAAATAATCAAAATTACAAGATCACAAGCATTTTTGTGTTAGTACTATGTGTTTGTGTTTGTGTGTGTGTGTGTGTGTTGTACACCTCAGCAATTCACAAGATGTGTTGACAATATATAACATTATGACACTGCCCTCTACAGGGTTGAATGAAATGTTGCTCCCCCAGAGCAGAAGCATGAAGCCAGTATAGTCCGCTGTTTTCGTATCATCTTCACACTCTCCCACTGTCTTTTCTTTCTCCTTTTATGTATGTGTCTCTCTTTATAGTCCGTGAGTCTGATTGAACTGGGGAACCCATCTCAGAGTTTGGAGAATGTGTGTCGCTGGGCCTTCCTGCAGCAGAAGCAAGATACAGGGGATGCTGAGTATCACGACCACGCCATCTTCCTCACAAGACAGGAATTTGGCCCCACAGGCATGCAGGGTAGTAAGGACACACAATTTATAGTCCCATCTGTTTAACATACAGGACATGCACCCAATCTGCACACCAAATCTCTTGAGGTTTTAAAGCTCATAAGTGCTCATAGAAAACTCCCCTCTTCCTTCCTTCGCCTTATACAGCTGCATCGCACACTGTGGGTTTGGTGGTTGGTGGTTTTCTGTGCAGCAGAGTGCAGACTAACAGGCAGGCCCAGGGGAGAGGCCTTTAAACGCAGTGGCCTAGCTATCCAGAAGCCCTTCAGCTGCCCTTGGGCTCAGCCATCAGCAGCAGAAAATCAATAGACAGAGCAGGGCCAGCCACAGCTCTACAATTAAAGGCAGGACAGACAAGCACACGGGGAGTTAGAGATTGTCACATGGAGGACAACGGTTTAGGGTTAGGATCAGACAACCAAACGCACACACATTTATCCCTGTGTGTGTCTGTGTCTAGAAGTGCAGTAGTATTTATATATTTAGAGTCATAAGTGTCAGATTTAATAATAATAATAATATATTTTATTGAAAGGTGCCTTTCTTGGCACTCAAGGTCACCGTACACAACAGATTTAAGAACAGCAGCAAAAAGAGGCAGAGAAATGAACATTAAGTGAGCAGTTTTGAACAGATGCGTTTTAAGTTGTGATTTGAAATGGGTGAATGAGTCTCTGTTCCTGAGTTGGGGTGGTAATGAATTCCAGAGACAGGGAGTGAGTTCCACAGTAATCACAGGGGTCTTGTATGTACACAGCTATGACAGTAAAATTAGGTAATTGTCTCAGCAATGACTTACAGATCTGAAATTGTTAAAGCATTGATTTAAGAAACATACTGAGTAATTGGACAGTATAAACATAAAATTTATGTAATTGATATATGACTATTTATTGAAAAAAGGTTAAAAAAAAAATAATAATAATAATATCTGATTTCTCCACTTCCTTCAGTGTTCCTTCAGTAGTTAGTTTGAGAAGGTGGACATTGACAAGGTTTTCACACTCCCTGAGGATTTAAGTTGAATTTAAGAGAAAATTTCAACAGTTTGTGTCGCTTCTCGTTGCCTAGGTTACGCCCCTGTGACAGGAATGTGCCATCCGGTGCGGAGCTGCACTTTGAACCACGAGGACGGTTTCTCCTCTGCCTTTGTAGTGGCGCACGAGACTGGACACGTGTAAGTGCACCAATGTTGTGATCTGTACAAGCAGGCTTACGCAGCACAGGTCCACCAATGTTCGATGAGAGGGCCGCTGATGCCTCCCTCCTGTATTTCTTGTTCTTCCTGCCTCCCCAATTCTCCCCTGTCCTTTTCTCTCTCTCCCTGTCCGTCTGCAGCCTGGGGATGGAGCACGACGGCCAGGGGAACCGCTGTGGAGACGAGGTGCACATGGGAAGCATCATGGCTCCTCTGGTCCAAGCTGCCTTTCATCGCTTTCACTGGTCCAAATGTAGCATGCAGGAGCTTGGACGCTACCTTCAGTGAGACACACACACTCACACACGCTTATACTGGGATTTCATTACAGCAAATGAGTTCTTAAAGGTCAACAATTTAATCAGTATTTCAGACGGAATTTGCTTTAAGTTGATTTTTTTCAGGCAGTCTTCACAAGATTAAACTTTAATAAGAAAGCTTTGCCATCAAAATGGTATAGTGGTTGTTTTTAGAACATGTCAGTGTTTCATGTAAAGCACTTCTATAAACTGGGTTTAATTGGAGGTCATATGGGCAGCACTGCAGCATAGTGCTCCACAGTAAGAAGTTCCCAGGTTTGGGCATGTTCTCCCTGTGCCTGCGTGGGTTTCCTCCAGGTACTCTGGTTTCCTCCCACTGTCCAAAGACATCATGTTTGGGTTAATTAGTGACTCTAAACTGTCCGTAGGTCTGAGTGTGAGTGTGATGAACTGGCGACCTGTCCAGGGGGACCCTCCTTGTCCAATGTGAGCTGGGATTGGCTCCAGCACCCTTGTGACCCAGAAACGAATAAACAGTAGATGAATGAATGAATGGAGGTCATATTTTAGCTTATTAGGCAAAACATTCATTGGTTTCAGCTTCTGGAACTTTAATTTTGGAACCCTTAAAATTCAGGAAATATTTGCAGTCTATATTTTATCATATGAAGACTGACGTGAGTAAATAAAAGAATCTAATTTTTTATTTTTTTTTCTTTAATTTTATCGCACAGTTCCTATGACTGTCTCCGTGACGACCCCTTTGACCACAACTGGCCCTCTCTGCCTCAGCTTCCTGGTTTGCATTACTCCATGAATGAACAGTGTCGCTTTGACTTCGGTGTGGGCTACACCATGTGCACCGCGGTAAGAGATCCACTTAGTACAACCTAGCCACGTTAGTCCAGTCAAACTAACATTTGACAGGAGCATCATTCTGAGTTAAGAGTTTAGAATAGATCAAATTTGGACTTTTCCTTTAGCGTACTGAATCCAGCACTGACTTCTCTCTCTAATCAACACTGCAATGAAATAAGTGCCACACATACACAGCTATTCACATTCTACTGATATCCTCTGCTTTCCTCTCCCGGCCACTGGTGGGATTAACATTTTACTTAAAAGCAGGTAATTGGTTTTGATACCAATTTCTTTTTTTTCAGTTGTCAATGTTAATTACAATAAATATTTATTTCAACCCTACATTTGACTTGATACCACATGGAACATCACAACCAGTTCTTTTTGTAAATACAAAAATAGTCACAAAGTAGACAAGCATCACCCAGCTGCAGCACCTTGCCCGGCATTTAGTCCCCGCCTCCAGTCGCTTTCAACCTCTCTTTGACTGTGAAGCCACTGTGGCACGGAGTTGGAAAGCTGTTGCTTGATTGAAAAGGGGCTTGTTCAGAGGCTTTGCACACATTGCTAGATTACCCTCTATTCTCTTGTCAAACCCATTCCCCTCAGCTACAAAAGGCGGGCCAATCAGGATCGCAGGTAAGGTAACCCCACCTCCCGGAAGACATGTGGCCCGTCATTCGTTTTCTCCGATTTTTGGTTTTGTTTTGTTTTTTTTTTCCTGACTTGTCCTCTAAAGTTGTACTTGTTTGTAATGGTGCTCCTTACTTTTCTTTTTTATCTGTACTTTGTTTCTCTTTTGTACTCATCGTCATGTTTTGGATGTTAGTCTGCAGGATTCTAAAATGCTCACATTTCGAGAGAAAGAGACTATAAAATCCCTAAAAACACTGTGACTCTACTGCTTCACTGGTTCAGTGGCTACATTGCAGTTAAATAGTTGAAATGTACCATACCCCAACCCTTCTCCTTCAAATCTGTGTTAAATCACTGCAGCTCTGGCAGGAAGAGTCTCATTATATTGGCACACTTGTGAATATAAACGAGTGGAAAAGGTTGGAAAGATGTCTTTCCTATCCAAGGGGAAAGGGCTGAGCCAGAACAGAGGCTGTTTTTCCCATGTTTCACTTCAGCTTTTAGGATCCTCCATTCTGATGTCATTGGTGATTACCTACCACAGTCTAGCCATTTATCGTGAATCCCTCTTTGACCTGCAAAGGTCCCCTGGGGTCATAGTGGGCAGGGAAATCTTTGTAACGGAGGGAGGAGGGCACAGCTCTTCAGACACTGGACTGCAAGTTACTTTGGTGCTATTCTCATCTTGGTTCATATCAGACAAGAAGGATAATTTGGCCCTTGATCTGTGTCTAAGGGCATTTTAGAGGTCAACAAGACCTCAACTTCTGGCCTTTTAACCTTGCCCTCTGCCCTCTGACCTCCCTAGTGGCCTAATTAAACCACAGCTGTCTCATTTTGAGAGTCCTCTCTCGTTCATCCTTTGGTTTAGTTTGCATGAATGGCTGTCTGTTTCTCAGTGGAGCATAGTGTACAGTGCAGTGGCATAGTGCAGGGTTGGTGTTGTTGCTGGGTATAACACTGTTGTGGTTCTTGTTGTGGAATCTATTTCTTCTCATCTCTCTTTTATTTCCTATTCTCAGTGTTAAGTCTCATTCCAGCTGTCTCATGATGGTTGATTTGTTTTACTGAAGGTCAGTCTGTTGCCCAGTGTGTGTGGATTGCATGTTCGGGCTTTTGATTGTAAGAAGGAGTCTCTGTTTGTCCTCCACAGTATCGCACATTTGATCCATGCAAGCAGCTGTGGTGTAGCCACCCAGAAAATCCCTTCTTCTGCAAGACCAAGAAAGGGCCACCCATTGATGGCACGACATGTGGCAACGGGATGGTACTTTAACACTATTGTACTTTGATTCACATTAGGTCTGAGAAAGGACATTTGTAAGTCTCATTTAAACCACACCTGTCTTTTCTTTTTGGCCTGTTGCAGCACTGCTTTAAAGGTCACTGCATCTGGTTGACCCCTGACATCATAAAACAAGATGGAAACTGGGGTTCATGGAGTGAGTTTGGCCAGTGCTCCCGCACCTGTGGTGGAGGGGTTCAATTTCGTACACGTGACTGTGACAATCCAAGGTAGGAACTGTTCCTCTGTGCTTAATTATACCATATTCAACTGAAACACTTGATGGTTGTGACTGCACAGAGACTTCATTAACATTTATCACTGTAGCTTGTGTAATTGTGCGAAATATGGAATTTCTAGTCAGCGCCTTCAAGGGAAAGCCAGTGAATCTTGAAATAAAACATGATCCACATTTAGATGGATGAAAATTGTCATTTGCTGTCCTGCCACCTCCTCAGACCAGCCAATGGGGGACGTACCTGCGTGGGGGCAACCTATCAGTTCCAAATGTGTAATGCCGATGAATGTCAGGATATTTACAGCGATCCGCGAGAGGAGCAATGCCACGCATGGGACCCTCGCTATGAAGTCCACAGCAACAAACAGCATTGGCTGCCTTACGAACACCCGGACCGTGAGTACAGACCAACAGTTAGAAAGACTCTCACAAGAAAGGGCACCAACCTGAGAATTACAAATGCACTGTTACACATTGTGGAAGTCAGATGATGAAAGTTTAAAATTGAATGTAAACAAATAGTTTGTGAACGGAGGTCGGGTTTTGGATGGTTTTATATATATCTGCTATTGACATTGACATGTGGTTGTCCTGCTGAGTCTTGGTGCAGCTTTGAGGTATGTCTACACCCTCCCATAAAAACACAACATGTCTTTGAAGATCTCTTTAAAAATAATCTTTGAACTTGGTGTCTTCTCTTTGCCCCACCCTGGTCATTTGAACTTAACCAACTCCCTGTTCTTCCACACTTTTCTCAATCCATCCAGATGTGCTCACTTGTATTGGATTCACAACTGGACCCCATAAATCTTTTTGTGTCTGTGTGAGAGAGCGAGGGAGCAAAATGTGAACAGGGAGGTGAAACTCAATTCCAGTCATGGTTTCTCATCTCCTGAGTTTTGGATAGAGTAAAAATAGAGAAACAGTGTCAGCTCCAAATGTGAAATTGTAGTATTGTAATATTTGTAGAAGTACTCCACCGATTCAGACACAACACCACACACAAGGACCGGGACGTTACTCGTTGTTAACGTTTTTGTGTGTGTGTGTGTGTGTGCAAAAAGACAGAGCTGTATTCAGCTGTGACTGATGAGGAGTTGGACCGTGTTGTTGTCAGTGATGTCCACAGAAGACATCCAAACTCTGGATACAAGCTAATGCGTGTTCCAGGTAATAATACGGCCACGATGTATAATGAAGAATGAGCCGATTGTTATGGAGAAATAATCCAGGTTGGGTCAGGATTATACATTGTGGCCATCTTCTTACCTGGGACACGCATAGAGGTGTGTGTGTTACAAAAACAATTACAGTTAAAAACAATGAACACTGTTAGACTAGCACTTGTAGTAGTAAAGTAAAGTAGCAAGTAACGAGAGCATCAATAGAAATGTATCGGAGTAAAAAGGACAATATTTGTCCTCAAATGTAGTGAATTGAAAGTAAAAGTATCCCCTAAAAATAATATTCAAGTAAAGTACAGATTCAAAAACTGTACTTAAATACAGTACTCAAGGAAATGTACTTTGTTACTGTCCACCCCTGAATTGGAGTCACTGTCTTTTGTCTCCATTTGGGTTTATTCCCACTTCAGCAGATATACTGTAAAATACTCGAGCAAAGTCAAACAAGGCTGCCCTGTGTTTTTGTGCTTGTTCAACCATCTGGTTAGAAAGATTCCTCTGAACCTTAATAATAAATAATAATAATAATAATAATAATAATAATAATAATAATAATAATAATAATAATAATAAATAATAACCATAAACGAAGAAGGAGGCAAAATAATTCATCTTAATCTTACTTTTGATGAAAACTTTAGTTTTCAGCCTATTTCCTTTTTTCGTGGTAAAAAATATGATTATCTGTGTGATGTCTGATAATACTTGCATTGACTGGATGGGGAGACAAGTCCATATGTCCATATATAAATTCTACTTTATTTTAATTTCACTTACACTGTGGCACACATATATTACACTTGCACAGATGTACTTTAGCTTGTTTATTAGTGTCAAAGTGGATTATGCACATTTGTAACAAAATTAATGAAGTAGGGGTTTTTATTCTCACTGGAATGAACTGCCTGGTTTGTTTCCAGAGGCAGATGTTTGTTCCACAGACAGTCAGACAATGAGACACACAACCTTATGCTGACTCATAGAAGGCTCGGTTTCGAACATGAAATAACCACTTTTTTGTTGTTGTTGTTGTTGTTAAGATGAAATAATTAGAATATAATGCATTGTGTGTTTGTTTCCCAGCTAACAAACGCTGTCACCTGCACTGCCAATCCAAGGAGACACGAGATGTGGTGTTCATGCAGAGGATGGTCCTGGATGGTACACGCTGCTCATACAAGGACCTACACAGCGTGTGTGTGCGTGGAGAGTGCGAGGTGAGTGCCGTTGTGTGCGTGCATAAGACCATACAAGCTCCATGTATTCACATGCCCATGTCAATCATTTCATGTCTTCGTGAACAGAAAGTGGGCTGTGACGGTGTGGTCGGGTCCTCAAAGCAGGAGGACAATTGTGGAGTGTGTGGAGGTGATAACTCCAGGTGTAAAACCTTTAAAGAAACCATCACACGCACTGTCAAGAAACAAGGTAAGCACACACGAACAGTCACAGAAACCCTCATCACAATCAGGACAGGCTTGACTTGGTTCTATCTGTGTGGGAGGAGTCTCGTGGTATAAAGTGCAAGGTAAATCGTTAGTTCATAGCCAGAATCCTCAACATTTACATATGTTTAACTAAATATCGCCCTCTAGAGGACCATTTTTAACACAGTCCTGTTCAAACGTCAGTGGGAAAGGCGTTCACCTTGTTCCCATGTGGGTAGAGAATTTGTCTGGAAGTTACATCAAACCTCAGGGTGTGAGCTAAAGTATATTATCTAACTCGTGACCTCAGGACAGACACAACTGCCAACTATGGCAACAACATATGCCAAGAATCAGATGTTTATCCTGCATAAAAAGTCAAGACCACAGGGATTTTCACGAGTGAACAGGTATGCTTGTTTGAAATGAGTACCAGCTCTTTGCTGGAATAGGTCAGGCCTTTATTCAGGAAACTGTAAAATGAACTTCTGATTATGTCGGAGTCACAAACCAGATGTTCTTTTCATTTTAGTTTTCCTCAAAATACTTGAAATCCCCAGAGGAGCGAGACATCTACTGATCCAAGAGCTGAAAGCAACTTCACATATTTTAGGTATTTGACACAACATGTTTAACACTCGCTTAGATTTCTTCTAAACCTTTGTGCGTGTGTCTCTGAGCTTGTAATTGTTGTTGAAGTGCAATTCAAGGCTATTTCTCAAAATCTGCAGCTGTAAAGAACGTGGCATCAGGACAGTTTTTCTTGAATGGGGAAAATGAATACCCAGAATCCCACTCTGTAATAGAAAAGGGCGTGGAGTGGGAATATGAGAATGACAATGACAAGGAAACCCTTCAGACCAATGGCCCTCTCAGGCATGGAATTTGTATCATGGTAAATAATGAAACAAGAAGCATTTTCTGCACTTCAGATGGTCAAAATTTTATTTGAAACTTCACTATTTTGTCTGTAATAGTCATACGTTTAAAGTTTTCATTAAGGTCTGCATTTCAATTTATGTAAATCTTTCCGGTTGTAGATGAAATTACATGGAGATGAGGATGTCAGTTTGTCTTATAAGTACATGATGAACATGGACGGTGACTCTGCCATTTGGAACAACGTGCTGACGGAAGAGAGTGCCTATGAGTGGGCCCCCAAGAGGTGGTCGTACTGCTCCAAAACCTGTGGTAGAGGTACAGAGGAGCAAGGATGGACACTGGTTGCGAGACTGCTGTGTCTCAAGAGATCACCTTTGCCCATTTTGCATGTCTGCCTTGTTTTATATTTTGTTTTATATCCCTTCCTGCTGTAGGGAAGCAGTATCTGCGATTTGGCTGCAGAAGAAAAGTCGACAGTAAAATGGTCAACAAGACTTTCTGTAACAAGTCCAAACTGAAACCTAAAGAAGAAATCAGACACTGCAACCTGAAGCCCTGCCCTACACCCATGTATGCATTGGATTATAAACCACCAACTTTAAATTCAAAGCATATGGTTTACTCACTGGCTACACTGTGATACACACAACTTTTCTGTAGTAAGTTTGCCCTTTCTTTCATCCTGTAATTTTGCCATTTACATTTTCTCTGTCCTGTGATGTTCTCCAGTTGGGTGACGGGGGAGTGGCAGAGCTGCAGTGCAACATGCGGAGGGAAAGGCCTGCAAATACGAATAGTCAGTTGTGTCCAGCTGTCACATGACAACACAACACGCTCCACCCGCAAAAAGTTCTGCAACAAAGACCGGCCTGAGTCCCGCAGAGCCTGCAACAGACACCTTTGTCCTGGCCAGTGGAACGCTTTACCTTGGTCACAGGTGCACAGGCTGAATATGGGTTCGACCTTTCCAGGAATGTAAACTGAAAAGCTAAGAATAATGTTTGAACAGGAAATGTTTATGAACTATAAAATATTTGCAGTGATATTTTTGTATTGAAGCCCAGGAGTTAGCATTTTTGTGAGTCTTTCGTGGTCTTACATTTCACAAGACTTCCATGAGACCGTACTCTTGGCAAGTTTGAGAAGTCTGAAAAACACATTGTGTTTTTGTGACACTCTCAACGCAGAGTAAGCCAAGCAAACCGATTCAGGAAATAATCGTAATATTGGTGTTTCTTTTACACTTCTTTATACTTCTTTACAACATTCAGTTTTTTCCTTATTTACCCAGCAATTTGTTAATATGTGCTGGTTTGTGTTAATGTTGTTCATCTACAGTGCTCAGTGACATGTGGTAATGGGACGCAGCAGAGGCAGGTTCTGTGCCACACAACAGACAACAACCCTGGCCTGTGTCTGGACAGAAAGCCTGACACCATCAGAGTCTGCCGCTTGAATCCGTGTCCCAGTGAGTGCTGAGGAAACTCCAGTTGTATATCAGGGTCAAACAAGACTATGCAAGAGCAGAGATTAGGTCTTAACTGGTCTTAACCGAACAGAAACGCCAAAGGTCTTAACTGAACAGAAAATGTGTAATCTCATCCTGAATTTTGGGGAATAATACTGGACAAAATGACACACTGGGTCTGAATTTTTCACTCACTGTGAAAATCACCTACTATTTAAAATAACAAGCTGCAACAAAGTGACAGACCATGTAATTTTTGTGATATTGTCAGAAGGGCAGGAATAAGGATTTTTTCCAACTATAAAGCTTTAAGGGAAAAGGTGAGGTCAATACTAAACTAGTCATCCAATTGACCCGCGGTCCCCAACCCCCGGGCCCTGGGTCTTTTGAACCGGGCCACACAGAAAGAATAAATAACTTGCATTATTTATGTTTTATTTATTATCTGAATCTGAACTATGTTTTAATTTGAAAAAATGACCAGATTCTCTCCGTTACATCCGTCTTATGACTCACTCTTGACATGTGTCAAGACGCTTGTCTCGGTCACTTGATACGTTACCGCTAAAATTAAACCCAAAAGCTAGCGAAATGATGAAAAAGGGACAGTTTCTTTGTGGAGGGGAAAAGGCCCAGTGAGGAGACAGAAGAAGAGCCAACGACTTCCATGAAAAAGAAAGCTGTATTTAGGTTTGGGCTGAGGGGGCAGAGAGAATGTTACTCATGTTATGCTGTTGGCATACGAGGCTGGCAAAGTTGCATACGAGTACACAGTGGATTCACGTTTATTATGATATTTAGAAAATAGCACAGTTTTTATGCCGATTGCATCATTTTATTTTGTTGCATTTATCCGCCACACGTTTAAAGCCGGTCCATGGAAATATTGTCTGACATTAAACCAGTCCGTGGCACAAAGAAGGTTGGGGACTGCAATAGACCATGACATCAGAGATGAATAGGGCATCAGAGAAACAATACATTCAGAACTAAAAGAATTGTGACACCATACAAACATCATAACTCTCTCTCCTCTCTCTGCAGAAGGCTCGTCAGACCTCCTCAACAAGAACGGCAACATCCTGAACCAGTGGCTCTCTCCCAACGACCCAAACTTCTCAAAGATCTCCTCACGTAAAACCTCCCTCATTAGTTCCCAGCCTGGCCTCCACAGCAGCAGCCACTGCTGCATGTCTGTCCTCTGCTGGGCTATGCCCGTCTCTGTCCTCCTGTCTCTGCAAGGCCGGCCCCGGCTGGCCCCCTGACCCGCCCCTCCCCCACGCCCCGTGCCTGTGCCCACGCCCGTGAGCGAGCGGCAAAGCTTTTGCTTCTCTTTTTGGGGGGGGGGTGTTGTTGCTCTCTCTCTCTGTGTATGAGACAGCTCTGACTGGGGGGAGGTCTCTGGCTCCTGTGTGTTCTAGTTGGTTCTCTCTTGCTCTGTCTCTCTCTCTCTAGCTCTCTCTCTCTCTCTCTCTCCTCTGTGGAGCATTGTGTTGTAACCACTTGCCAGTCGAAAACTCAAAAGATCAACAAAAAATTTGATGTGGAAAGGATTTCGAAGTGGCAAGGCGAACAGGTTTTCAGTGACACCTCCTGAGATTTGTCCAAGAGCCGCTCATATGTGTCTCTGCATTTGGCGGCCATGTTTTGCGCGAGCTAGCTGTGTGTTGTCATGGATTACCAATCCTGAGATGCAGCTGCAGTTTTTCCTTTTTGTAGCGCATTGTGGCAAGAAACAGGTGTGAAAATAAATACAAAAGTTATATAAATATCTATATAGAGAAAAAAAAACGTTATTAAAAAATATATGAAAGCTTTATTGTGAATGTGATCTTGTCACAATGAGGACATCTTTGCTAAAGTGCTCATCTGACATCCTGGTTCCATTCGAGGATGAGAATGGCATCTCATTCTACAGTCCATTCTCAGATTGACATGAACTCAATCCAGGAACAGGAAGTGACATAAGCAAACCTTCTGATTTTAGGGGGAGGAAAATTTACGAATTTGAAGTAAAGGCAAAGAGAAAAAAACAAACAAAAAAAAAAAAAAAACAGGGTAGTCTGACCGCTTGAGGTTGCTTCCCATTTCACCCTACCATCAGCCATCCTCTCTTTGACTGTTATACTAAAGTTCAATAAATGCAGCTTATTTGTGCTTGCAGACTTTAAACAAATACATCTATAAATATATTTGTATTTATATATACCTATAAATCTAAATCTATATGAGTAACAATAATATTAATAATGTTTTACCATGAATAAGCTGTAGCTTATTTGCCTAAAACCTTTGGACTGCTATTGATCGCTTAGATCCTTGACTGTTACGTGTATTTTTTTATTGATTTTACATGAATACAGATGAATATTTAATAAAGGTAAAGTGTTTCGGGGGAAGGGGTTAGACCTATAATATGCAGGACTTGGTCAGTTAGTTGCCTCTCCATTCTCTCAGATGGATCAGTGGTTTCTTGTTTTCTTTAAGGATAGGATCACGTTTTGTCATGCACATATGCATCCATCACCTGTGTGTGTGTATACAGTATATAATATGTGCGTGTGTGTATGTGTCTGTCTGCCTGTGTGTGTGTGTGTGTGTGTGTGTGTGTGTGTGCGCATGTCTGTCTGTGTGTCACTCTACGTGTTTGTTTCTGTACTTGTATACGTGGTTGGATGTGTGTATTTCGTGAAAGTATAGATGAGTGTTGACTGAGTGAGGAATAGTTGTCTTGATAGTGGAAGTGTTTGTGTGTGTGTGTGTGTGTGTGTGTGTGTGTGTGTCTGAATATATGTATAGCTGTCTTTCTGTCTCTGTTCTTTGTGTGTGTGCATGCTTGTTTGTGTGTTTGTGTGTGTGTCTCTGAGTGTGTGTGCAAGGGTGCTTAATCATTCGGGCTTTAACACATCGCAATCAGATACAGAAATACCTCATAAACTTTGATTTGAGAGCGTCCAGCGATCTCATTTTATTTTGATGAACATTAACCACATGAATAATGCCTTATCTTGGATTGAATGTAATGGCATTTATCTGTGAAAGAGATGACTTCACTCATTCAAAGTTTCACTCAGAATAGAGGCAGCTTCAAACCAACTTAACAAACTCACACCCGCCAACCATCAAACCTACCAAGGTGATGTTGGACCAATGTCCGACTACTGGGAAGGGTTTTCAAAGGGCCTAGGGTACTGACACATATGGCGTCTAGAAAAAAACAAAACACTTCAGACTTGTCATTGTATTGTGATCACATATTTCTGTTGTGACTATGTAGCGAGCTATCCAAGGTTTCCTTCTGCTGGAGTTGGACTGTATGAGACCAAGCCAGACCTAGCAGTGCGATACTGTATATAACATTGGTGTTGACTGTAATTAATAATGTTCATGACTGTTATCTTCTTCTATAATATTCTATACTATGGGTAACTGTTTTGTGGCTTCACTGGCCTGCTGCGTGGGGCTGGCTAACGTTTGGCTAACGTTGAAGAAACATTCAGATGGACTACGTGCACTGCGTCTATATGCACTTTGATTTATCAGGGAAATTTTATTAATGTTTTGTAAATGTTTCATATGACACTTAATGTGCCATTCCAATTTTTACATCATCATGGAAATTATGTATTTTATTTAAACAACAAATATAATTTATGTATTTCATAGTGGGTTTTTTTTTTGTTTGTTTGTTTTTTGTTTTTGTTTTTTTTTTTCAATTGATAAACAGATTGACCGGTTGATTTCAAAGTAATGAAGTGTTTTACCAAAGTGACTGTGAACTTGTAACTTTCAATACAGTTGAATTATTTTTCTTAAGAAAAGAATATATCTATATATTGGGGTGGGGGGCGTACATCTCATTGTTTCAGTTCCTGTCATTCTCAACAGCAAAGTTGTATCAATAAAAATGTTTTAAAAAGTGTGATCTTTCTCTCACTAGGAACGTTCACTGGCTTGATGGTTTTTTTGTTTTGTTTTGTTTGTTTGTTTTTTTTTTTTAGCAAAGCACATTGCCAGGAGAACACGCTTATTGTTGCTGGCATGGTACAAAAAGGGTGCATGTCAAGTGGTAGAGTTTTATAATGGAACTGAAGTTTGATGCACACCTGAAAGAAAGACAACACAAAGCTGCTGGAGCAAGAAAAAAAATAGGCATCAGATGTTTTAGATGAGAAAGAATTATATTTACAACACAAGACTGGCAACCCTTCTTTTTCCATTTCAGTTGCTCTGGACTAATCTCATGACTGCTCTTGATGTTTGGGTTTTTCTCCTCTTCCTTCCTGCATTCTCTGCTAATGGTCTGGCTTTACTACTGTACTCTGCACGGTGTGGAACCAACACACACACACACATGCGTTTGTGTACTTTCTGTAAAAGCTAACATGCACACAAACTCACCTGTATCTTATTGGTACATATTTTTTCAAGCACAAGGACATATCTCAGCAATCACATACACACATATCACCCCTTAATAGTTTCTCCCCATTGGCTGCACCCAGTCTCAGCTGTGTTTTCTCTTTCACAGGCCAGCGTTGTCATGGAGATCGGTCCATGTTTTGTCGTATGGAGACGCTGAAGCGCTACTGCTCCCTACCGGACATCCGGCGCATGTGCTGCAAGACCTGCAGCAATGTCACCATAACATTGCCTCCACCCAACCTCATCTCCAGAACAACCACCACCACCTCCACCCGACCGAGTGTTAAAACTCCTCCACCCACCACCATTTCAGCTCATCCTTCTACATTTACCACACCAATCCCTCATTCCACCCCAACTTCTCTCAGCAGCTCAGACGTGATCACAAGTCATCTATCATCTGCCACCGATGCTCCTGCCCTCCCTACCACCTTTTCCATGACAACCGCCTCAATTATTACAACCTCTCCCAGCACCACTGCTCATCCCCACCCACTGCCTGTTCCAGACACAGAAGAAAGTGCAGATCTGGAGTTACAGATCACTACAAATAGCCCAGCCACATCTGGTATAACAACTACTATAGACCTTACAGCAGCCACCAAGCCAACAGTCTCAAATCCAACAGAAAATACCACAAAAGCAGACACCCTCCTGGAATCCAAGCCCATGAAGAAAATCCCTCCAAAGAAAAATCCCAAAAAGGTGATTCCACCAAAGATCAATCCAAAGAAGAATATTGCAGTGAAAAATACTAAGGTCAGTCCCAAAACGAAAACAAATGCTGTTCCAAAAAAGAATACTCCTGCCAACGGCAACCCCAAAGAGACCACTGCCAAAAAGACCGCACCGAGGAAGACAACTCCAGATAAACCAAGTCCCAAAAAGACAACTCCAGATAAGCCAAGTCCCAAAAAGACAACTCCAGATAAGCCAAGTCCCAAAAAGACAACTCCAGATAAACTCATTCCTGAGAAAAAACTTAAAACATCTACCAAAAAGGCAGGTCCATCAAAAGCGAGTCCCAAAAAAAACAAGCAGCTGAAGCCAAAGGTGCCAAAGCAAACACAAACCAAGCCAAACCAAAAGAAGAACCTAAAACCCGGACCCAAAAATGCTACAGCCTCAGAGGTAAAGGTCAGTAAGACGAAGGGCACAATGAACAAGACAAATCCAAAAAACAAAACACTTCTTACATCAACATCGTCTTATTACACCACAGCTCCCCCAACCAGAGTGTCATTTACCTCCACTATTTCCTCTATTACTAGTCTGTATGATCCATCGCCTGTCCCTAGGTCAACAGTCAATGTGACATTCAACAATACAGAGACCGAAGGTACAACTGCAACTCTGCCATGGAACCATGACAGCACAGACATTGAACTGGTAACACCTAGCACTTTGGGTGATCTTGCAACATCTGCTCAAAATTTTGATGATATGACAATTCCCAGTGGAGCTAGTCCATACAGTGATGTTACCATGACTACCAGCGGTGATTTCACAATAACTAGCGGGTCTGTTCTCAGTGGCGATGGCATCACCATATCGTACAGCCATGTTGGAATGGTCAGTGAGACCATGGTGTTGGATGATGGCCTCACAATGGTGATCCCAACCATCAACAGCGAAGACATGACAGATCTGGCCTCCACACCCTGGCAGGATCTTTCTGAATACATTCCTGTGAGCATTCCCCCACCAACCTCAGAATCCATCACTGCCCCAACTCCCTTCACAGCAGAAACCCCTCTAGTCATGACCGCCACAGGCTCTACTATAAGTCCTCAGGGGAGAGCAGAGGAGAAGAGCGAGAACAACTCCATTGATATCTCATTAAACAGGATAACAGGCACAGACAGTGACATCTCTCAGAGCAACCTGATCTCCAAGCGCCGGGTTTACCTCAGTGAAAGAACCAGGAACAAGCGCATTCAGGAGCTTCTGGAGGAGAAAAGGAACTTTCTCCTCAGGATGAAGAGAGCCCATGCAGCGCGATAGACCAAGCCACTTCATTTCTCTTATAGAGATGAACATTTTCTTTTTCCCCCTGTGAATTGCCTTCAAGCTCTCTATCAGACTTCCCCATGAGAAAAATAACTTCTCTGTCATATCACTATCATGACAATCAGGCGTGCTGCAGAGAGATTATATTGTGTCTAAATGTTTGAATAGTTGCAATGAAAAAAGAAAAGCCCTTTAGACTACAGACTGCTGCAGATTTGAAACAAATCACCTTGCGCGTGTAAACAGAAAAAGACAAACAGAGGGGAAAAGTGTGCTTCCAGTTTGACCAGCACTTTACAAAGCCAAGCTTTGATCCCTCTTAATCGCCCACAGTCTTGTTTGAGGATTCATTCAATGGATGATGTAGATAAGATATAAAGTAGTTTGTAAAATGGTTTTATCCGTACTGGCACTTATGGGACAACAGAACCTACAAGCTACAATCCAAATTTCCATCCAATATTATATTACTGCCCAGGACTGCAGCCCAGTTCCCCCCAAACGGATATGAATGCCTCTCAGCTCCCTGATAATGGCTGCTGTTGCGCAAAATGAAAATGTGCCCTTAAGTGGCCAGCACTCTGCACACACTGATATATGGAGCCTTTTGAAGGTGTGACAGCAATAATGATCATGTCAAACTATCAAAAGTCAAAGTTTCCTTTTTAGTTTAATTTCATTGTGAAAGTTTACACTACTTGGATCTTGCTGCCTTTTGCAGAGCAGTCTGCCTGACTGCACAAGGGCTTTCCTCACTCAGGAAGTCAAGCTGCAGGTGAGGGACATTGACGAACACTTGGTGCTTCCTGGATTTTGATAATATATTTATATATCTCACTAAGCTAATTGTAAAAACAGACTTGTTGAAGACAGAAAAAAAATTTTGATTGCAATTTTGTTTTTCTTTTATCAGTACAGTGCTTTTGTTGTCAGAAATGACACGTTGAAGAAATATGATAAGCCTGTTTTGTATTAAATGTATCCACATAGAAGCTTTAAGGGACGGTATTTTTTTTTTTTTTTTTCTGAAAGTTTTAGTATTTGTACATCTCTAACTTGCAGTAATTGCAAAAGCACCTATGCATCTATCTGTACGATATATGTACATATGAAAAAGAACTTAATTTTTAATATTTATTAAAGTTAAAGCGCCTGTGGAATTTTGCAAAATGTCAGTCTTATGTGATTTTGTTCAAGAGACAGCTGCTGCCCTGTGGCATCAGTTGTGGATATCTGTACGCTATGATTAGAACTTTTCCTTGATCTATATTTAGCTTGAAACACTTTCACTTTCTTAGTAGTGCAATATCTGGTACATAGAGGGAGACTGGTTTCATGTATTTATATTGTCCGTATTCACTCCAATTAGCCCTTTTTCGGTGTCTTGTAATGTATCCTGACAAAATGAGAATACCAGGATAAGTGCACATTACCTTTGAGATCCAAACTCTAAAATCACTGCCACCGCTGAGATCTGAAGCAAGAAGCAATAATGTTAAGCACATAATGACAAGTATGTGCAGCACATGAGTCAGCATGACTTTACAAAATATCCAACTTTTTTTGAGACCAGCTCAGGAAATGATTGGCTGACACACTGAAAACCTCGGAAAGTTTTTGCACTGAGAAAAGTAAATTCTACAAGAGCGATAATCAAGTACACTTTACTTGCAGATCTTCTTTTATTAGCAAACTTCAGGCAATCTACTGATGATTATTAATATGGTCATTTAATTTTATTCTCTCCTTCTTTTTAAGTTTTACATAGACTCTGACTGCATCAAACTGAAAAATCTCAGCTGATCCAGTGGCTTTTCAAGGTAATTTCTGAATACGTTTTCAAACTTATTTATGGACTGTATTTAAGTAACATTTACACATTTTACAGAATTTGTCTGCAGTTTAAATTGCAAAAATTTGTTCTTAATGTTTATGATTATTGACAAAAT
The DNA here is from genome assembly GCF_900963305.1 of Echeneis naucrates. Lineage (NCBI taxonomy): Eukaryota > Metazoa > Chordata > Actinopteri > Carangiformes > Echeneidae > Echeneis > Echeneis naucrates. Next base: position 13,744,684 of record NC_042520.1, read on the forward strand.
GACTTTTAAAAAACGAGGCAGTTGTTTAATTTAACACCTTTATGTGTTATGATGTGACAAAACATCTGTTCACAGTTAAATTCATATCGCTAGAATAGATATAACACCAGATTGTCCTTTCCACTTTTCTATACATTTAATGCAGCACAGCACAAATATATTCCGCTTCATTTTGATGGAATAGTATGTACATTCTGCGATGTGGTGAAGGTAAAACTCTTACAACTTAGAAGTGCAAAGCACGACACACGTTTTTTTACCTGAATAGCCAGAAGGCTTTGCTTGTGATACAGCTTGCTGTAGAGAGCTTGCTGCTTGAGAGGGCACTGTGTCTACTGTAGAAAGCTCTTGCTTTGGGCTTAAGGACAAAAACGCAAAGACAAAATAATACATTAATACTACAAAATAAAAAAAAAACTGTACCACTTTCAAGCCAACGTATTTTTGATAGTATGGTGTCAGAATATTTTGAAATATTGCTCTGATCTAAAAAAAAAAAAAAAAAAAAGAGACACATCTCATACAGAATCTGTTTCCACGTGTTATTTCTGGTCTGGTCTAGTCTCTAGTGGAAAATAAAGAGTTAAGAAATGTCCTAAACAAATATTTTTAAAAAGGTGGTGACGGTGAACTTGGGACGAGAAACGTCGAGAAAGGTAAGAAACTGCGCAGTTAGCTTGTAACGTAAGCTAACTGGTCAGCTCTAATGCTAACCTCCATTAGCCTAGCTTGTGTTAAAGTCCGACACAAAACTTTGACAGAAACAGCTGAGTTTGGTAGCTCCATCAGAGAGGAAGAGACAGAGAGGAGAGGGCTGCAGCTGCAGACAGGTAACAGAGAGAGAGAGACGGGGGTTTATTTACGTTGTTGGCTTAATTTCCGCACTTTTCGACAAAGATATTGACCGCAAATTTAGAAGTACTCCACCGCTTCAGACACAACAACACACACAAGGCCTTCACCTACTTGTTGTTAATGTTTTGTGTGTGTGTGTGTGTGTGCGCAGAAAGACAGACCTGTATTCAGCTGTGACTGATGAGGAGGTGGACCGTGTTGTTGTCAGTGATGTCCACAGAAGACATCCAAACTCTGGATACAAGCTAATGCGTGTTCCAGGTAATAATACGGCCACGATGTATAATGAAGAATGAGCCGATTGTTATGGAGAAATAATCCAGGTAGGATGAGGATTATACACCGTGGCCGTATTCTTACCTGGAACAAGCACAGAGGATGAATGAACAGACAATGAACAGTAATGTTAGACTAGTGCAAAAGTAGCGAGTAACGAGAGCATCAATAGAAATGTAGTGGAGTAAAAACTACAATATTTGGTGAAAATGTAAATGTAATGTAAATGTAAATGTGGTGAAGTGAAAGTAATAGTGTCCCACAAAAATAATACAGATACTCAAAAACTGTACTTAAGTACAGTCCTAAAGGAAATTTACTTCGTTACTGTCCACCCCTGCAACTAACTATCTCAAGATGTTGGCTGGGCAAAAGAATAAAGGTGTCTTCCTAACAGGAGGTATGTTAGCTGTGATGCTAGCCAGCCAGTTAGCAAGAGTCGCTACCCGGTTAACAGGCGAGTTTGTCGCCATGGTTACAGCAGAGGGTGAAAACTGGGGGCCAACACAGGGTCAGATTTAGTGAACAGTTACATGTCGGATATAAACATTAAACACAGTCAGATTTAGTGAACAGTTACATGTCGGATATAAACATTAAACACAGTCAGATTTAGTGAACAGTTACATGTCGGATATAAACATTAAACACGGTCAGATTTAGTGAACAGTTACATGTCGGATATAAACATTAAACACGGTCAGATTTAGTGAACAGTTACATGTCGGATATAAACATTAAACACGGTCAGATTTAGTGAACAGTTACATGTCGGATATAAACATTAAACACGGTCAGATTTAGTGAACAGTTACATGTCGGATATAAACATTAAACACGGTCAGATTTAGTGAACAGTTACATGTCGGATATAAACATTAAACACGGTCAGATTTAGTGAACAGTTACATGTCGGATATAAACATTAAACACGGTCAGATTTAGTGAACAGTTACATGTCGGATATAAACATTAAACACGGTCAGATTTAGTGAACAGTTACATGTCGGATATAAACATTAAACACGGTCAGATTTAGTGAACAGTTACATGTCGGATATAAACATTAAACACGGTCAGATTTAGTGAACAGTTACATGTCGGATATAAACATTAAACACAGAGTCAGATTTAGTAAACAGTTACATGTCGGATATAAACATTAAACACAGTCAGATTTAGTGAACAGTTACATGTCGGATATAAACATTAAACACAGTCAGATTTAGTGAACAGTTACATGTCGGATATAAACATTAAACACAGTCAGATTTAGTGAACAGTTACATGTCGGATATAAACATTAAACACAGTCAGATTTAGTGAACAGTTACATGTCGGACATAAACAGCACCCTCATTTATAATGATGATTGAAGGTAACGTCATTAATCTGTCATTCAGTCCAGTAATAGCGGGTCACTGTGGGTGTGCAGCCACAGCACCTCCAGGTAGAACACCTGTAAAAGTTGTCAAATATGGTGTTTTGAACTTTATGGTTACAACTGTGTGTGTGTGTGTGTGTGTGTGTTTGTGTTTGTGCATGTGTGTGAGTTAGGGCGACAACAGCAATAACTGCTGTTTACTTCTCTTTAACTGATTATTCTATTTCAACTTTTTAGTTGGAAAAAATGTCAAAAAAAAAAGTTTGAAGTTTTATGGAAAAACTGTAAAGAACTGGATCCATAAATAGTAACAGTATCAGTGTTGATTACAGTTGATCACATATTCAAAGCTTACAGACGTAAAAAACAAAAAAAAAAAAAAACATGAACACAAAACAGTATAAGGGGGGGTATAAAGCAGCTTATCTGGCAGGGGCCTCATGTTTAACTCTGGACATCTGGAGTTGTGATGTATCAGGAGACATTTTAATACAAGTTATAGAGTAGTAATACATTAAGTAGTAATTGGTACAATAAATTTTGTATAACATTTGGATAACAAACCCTGCTATTGGTTTTAAAGCGTGTAAAAATGACAAAAGGACAAAATGGTAAAGTAGACTAATAACAGCACCTTACAAGCCAAAGGTTGTGTTCGATTATGATGAGTTTTGTTTTCTGATGGTATCTGAATATGAATTTTGTTTCTGTGGTTTACTTTAATATTTGAATGTTATAGAGAAAAGCAAGCAAATGTATTGTCAATATGTAGGGCTGTTGGATTGCATCATACTTGTATTACTCTCACCAATTGCCATGGAACATATTTATTCCTAAATTGATTTTCTGAGAAAAAGTTCCTCCCTTCCCCTCAGAGGATGTCTGTGTCCTATTCCTCTGGATCCCTTAGGCAGCTGAAAGCTCACTGATAAAATCAATAACCAGGCTGAACAACAAGAGCCTTCCCCTCTATCCCTCTTTCAACTCAGAGTGTCTTGCTCTCTACACAGTGAAGCTTTTATCAGCCATAAGACATAAACATTCACCCATATCAATGTAACTGTTATTCAACCCATAAGTGAATGAGGACAAGGAATTCATGACAAACAAGATAAGTGGTAAACATGACCAGAAGTGTTTAACTTTCCTTTTGCCTTGGAACATAGGTGTGCCTTTTCAGAAATAAACTGTTTTTGATCCCAGATTTACGTACCTAACATCTGCTGCCATCATGTATGTATTATTAACACTTCATTAATGCTTAATGTATTTATTTTCATTCCATCCTTAATACAAGCATGCAGTCATTTACAATCTTGCAGCATTTTCATGAGGGCTTTTCCCAGCATGAGGACTGTTTTATACTTTGTATATCACCATCATTTTGTTTTCCTAAGCAATTACCTCTTTGATTGCTACATTAAAAGACACTCATGTCTGAGCTCCATATAAGGATATTCCTGTGAAACGCCTATTTCCCCATAAACAGACACAGACCAACTAGCACAACAACCCTCATATCTGGGGTGTGTGTGCTTGTTGTTTCGAGGATGTACATTTTTCCCATTGCTGTTGATGTTGTGCTTCCAGTTTGTCATTAGCAGAATCAATGAGTGCAGTCAGTGTGGTGCCCAAGGGTCTGTCAAGCCCATAACAAAGAGTCGTACAAGCAGGGTTGTTTATGTGACCGTTTGCGTCTCTGTGTGTTTCTTTGAGGCTAATTTAGCTCCTTGTGACTAGTCCATTAGAGTTCCATAAAAAGACAGGGATCTTTTTATAGGCTGAATGCAAAGAAGACGTGACTCATCAAGTTTAGCTGCCCCCAACACACTTACTCTCTCTCTCTCACACACACACGCAACTGAAGGCTGTTCTCCCAAGACACAGAGACCGACAGAGACAAGTGATTTAAGTATTTGCCTGTTAATATTATATCTAGTTACATCTATTGTAAAATGTGTATTTAATAGTAGTTTTCTTCACTAAATTCAGACTTCACAAAGAAACCAGCGATTATATTTGCAAAATATAATTAATGCATTTGTTTAAAACGTTGACCTGTGTAAAGTTGTAACTGATTTATCACAGTGGTCAGAGGCCTGAATCACTTTGTAATTTAAGACTTTTTGCCTCCAGGATTATACAAATGATATGCTCAATATAACTCATGCCATGCGTCAGAGAAATATGCTTCTGAATGTCAAAATGAAATCAGTAATCAGAATCACAGGAAATTGCAAAAAGGCCCTGTGCTGTAACATTTTGCTTAAATTTGCATTTAAACATCAATTCAAATAACAGCTGTTGTTTGTATTTTAGTGACATTAGAATAAATTTTCTTTAAAACTCTTAATCATATGGATATCAGTAGCCATCACAGTGAAGACCCATCTGGTGAAGCTCAAACAGGTGAAAAGTCTAATTAACACCTGGGAAACTCAGTCAGTGGGAGATTAATGGCTCAGAAGAATCATGGCTTCACACCAATGCTCAGGATGCCTGGCCTTCTAAACAAAATTGGTGCATTGGCTAGTTACGTTTAAAGTCTTCTTTAAATTTAACATTTAACCCACCCTTGGGGTCAACCAGGCCATTTCTCACAAAAGAATTTGCGTAATTTAGTTTGATGTAGCTGCACCTCCTACCATCAAATCTAGACAAAAAGGCCTTCACCTTCATTTACTGGATACACACAAGCCCACAAGCAGCTCTGCAGGTTAAAATGCCAAAGTGTTCTACCTATGGTGGTCTGAGTGTGACACGAAAGTTGTCATTTTAAAAATGCAGAATATTTCTTTCACATAATCAAAAACAGTGCAGTGTTGCAGTGCCTACTAAATCTACTTTCGCTTTTTATTTCTATTTCTATTCATATAACCCCCAACGATAACCAAATAATTTCCTCATTTCCAGTTTTTTTCTGCAGAGCCAGTTGAGCATTACTTTGAATGCTCCAGAGAAATTTTGGCCAGTGTTGTAAAGCTGCATAGACTGGTACAAACTCCTCGCAGCAAATTTGCGATTTGAAATATTAGGCTGTAGAAATAAAAACTTATTTCACTTGGCTTGACATTTACTATCATGAATCTTTGGGGGGAAAGCTTTCAAGAGAAGTAGTCCTGTGACCTCAGTTAAAAGTACACACACTGCACAAGTAAACATGCGTATGAAATGATTTGTATGATGCTTTAGATAAAAAGGAAACTCTGTTCATAACAACTCCGCAGTATATAGATTGCTGCCAAAAGGCTTCATTCATTTCAACAGATTTAGACAAATTGCACAGAATGACTTCATTCACTCGGTCATTTTCAGAAATAGCACAATACAAATATCCAGTTTCCTGTTTGTTTTGTTTTCCCTTCATCTCATTTTTCTTTCAATCCAACCACATCAATTTCCTCTTCTATACTTTGTCCTTTCTTTTTCTGCTTTCCCTCCCTCTCTTGCTTTGTTTTTCTCTCTCCATCTATACAGTTGGCCACTGACAGTGCTGAGGGAATGGATGGTGTCTATTTTTAGAACCAGGGAAGGAGGGCAAACCAAAAGTAAGAGAGCATAACAGAGGGAGAGAGATAGAGAGGGAGGGAGGAAAGGAGGAGGAGGGATGTGAGGAGAAGATAAATCTGCATTCTGCCACTGCTTCTGGTCAGAGACAGTTGGAGCTACAAGAGAAAGCAGCCTCCCTGGCTGGAGACACTGTCATATATATATTTAATAAAGAAAGCATATCTAGCTACCTGAAGCCTGCAGACTGATATTGGAAATTGCAAAAGGAGAGGAAAGAAGAAAGGTCTCAGCAAAGACCCATCTCTAAGCAGGTGAGTGTGAGAGCAAATTGTGCAGAAAACCTTGCATAATTACTGATCATGCTCAAGATGAAAATACACAGACTGCCTTTTCTGTGCTTCAGTCGAGAGCTGCTGCTGTGGAGCCAGATTTAGCTGCTGTATACCAAAGGTGTGGTCTAAATTTAGCCACGGTTACACCTTGGAAGAAACTGGGAGAGGCTGGTATTTTTGTTTGGCATGCACTATTTTTGGTATGAGGTGGAGACAAAAATAAATTGCAGGCTGTGATCAGGGTAACAATGTGGGGTTACATTTAGAGGCTGATACATTTTGTGGCTTTACACAACAAAGAAGGCATTTGAAATAGAAATCCATTTATGTGGCCTCTCACTACTCCTCGCAGAGATTGTTTGTATTTTAGTCTGCCGTTCCAAAGTAAGCAGGGGATGGTATCTGAAAGGGGAGAGAGGAGGAAAGCTTATGTGCGTACAAAATTGGATTGATATGGTTCAAAAGGACAATGTCCTCTCCACATAGAGATGTAGAAAAACTATATTTCAAAATTACTGTTCTTCAAATTATATTAATGTTCTCATGTCTTTCTGATACACAAAAGAGTAAAAACCTCAACAATAAGTCTCAGAAATGCTGGCAAATGAAATTGTTAGATTGTTTGTTTTTCTTTGTTTTGTTTTTATAAGGATAGGACAAGAATGTGTCCATACAAGGTGTTTGTTTCAAAATGAGAGAAGCCTAACTCAGAACAAATGAATGCAAAAATCCTACTCCTGCTGTCCATTATCCTTCTATGTTTTGACCTCTTTCATCCGTTCTCCCAGCTATGCGGCCACGGTCCAGACTGCTGTCCAAGAGAAGACTCTTGCTACCCACAATCAGTGAGGGCACAGAGGAGACGGTGAGGGATCTGAAAGAGGCCAATGCGCTCATCATCTCCAGCCACAGTCAGTCTGTCTCCTCAGAGGACTACCTCCTCTCCATCTGCCACCTGGCCCACCCCACCTTCCCCACAAGAGATCTGTCCCCTGACAACATCAGCACACCTCAGCTGGATCCTGTGCACCAGAAGCTGAGGCTGTCGCGGCACAGTGGGATTACATCAAACACCTTTGAATCCAATCACACAGTGGAGGCACAAGCTGTAGGTGTGCAGCAGGGAGGGGAGAGAGAACTGAGCTGCGAGCTGATGCTTGGAAGTTCTGACCCTTTGGAGTATCTTTACGGACACCACAACAACCTATCAGGAGGTATGACGAGGGCGTTTGTTGAGGGGAGGTTTACAAGGCAACATGGGAGTAGATGGGAGGGCTTGGCTCGAGCCAGAGCGCACAGTGTCCCCCATGCCTCGAGCCCAGACCTCCCACACCAACGCAAGAGCAGCTGCCCTGAGTTAGACACCAGCACTAACACATCAGCACCAAATGTCTCTCCAAAACACAGCCTATCCAGGCTCCAGACTGGACGAGGTGGCGCGGCAGCAACAGGAGCAGAGGGGGAGAGGCAAAACCCAACCATCAAACAGTCCCTCATCTCCCAGTGGATCTCTGACTGCCGGTCAGCATGGAGGGAGACGCGGGTACGAGCCTGTATGCTGCCTGCCATTGCTGAGATGTAAGAGGGACATGGACAGACAGAGTGTCAGAAGACATTCCTATATAAAGTATCATCATCTTTCTCTGTTGATGCATGGCACATTGGAGATGTGTAGAACTCTATTATACAGATAAACACCAGTAATACAATAACCAATAGCTCACAGCCACACAAATAGAGCCAAATAAATGTTGTCAAGATTGTCCATGTGTTATAACAATGCCGTTATATGCAACCCTGTATTATACTCAAAGTATGCTGGTGATCATAGAACATGATTCAAATGGACAGACTTGTAAAATCCTTTTATAATGTTGTGTTCTCTGAACTGAGTAAGAACGAATAAACACATTTTTGGGGGGGGGGGCTCTCAGCCAAATTTTGTCATCGCTGTTTGTTCCTTGCATGTGTAAATCCTTTGAAAATGAACTCTATTCTCAGTGGTGCCAGGCTCTGGTGTTTCTATGGGAACTGTCGTGGGATCCTGTGCTGGTAAACATGCGTGCTGAGAAACACAATCTGAGCTAGGATGATACCGCTCAAGCTAAACACACAAGATGTGTCATCTGTTTCAACAACACATTTGTCTGTATATCACAAGAAAAAACAGGAAAACTGCAATCATGACTTTACAAGCAATAGATAAATAAATTTATCAATTGACCTTTCAAATTTACTAACTAATGCTGAATTTGAATTCAACTGTAGAAATTGTATATATTTCCTTCGATGATCATTGAGGAGTCTGAATAGGATTTTCTGGAAAGCACATCCATTCATTCATTTCCAACCACTTATCTGGCAAGCCAGAAGACACAACTGACACAAAGCAAACCTCTGATGTAGCTTTGAAACTGAAACACTAGAGGGCAGGCTTATAGCATTCATTTTTCATGAAAATATTTTACATAATCAACTCATCACACATTTAATAACATCAAAGCACCAATAAGCAGGGCAGTCCTTTTCAGTACTAATGATATTGAAGCATCTCGAGCTGCATAACAGTTTTCAACCTGTCATTTACGGATTTAAGGATCAGGGACCTTCTCCAAACCATTTTTTTTTTTACTGACTCCAAAAACAAACTAAATGTGATAGATTTTGTTCAACCTTGCGGTGTCAAGTCATAATTAATTCAAATCATAAACAATATTGCCAGAAATATTCTCTCAACATTGCACAACCTCAGTGTAGTTGGTTACATCCGTTGTTTAGTTATTTGTCAAATGAAGAGTTGGATATAAAAAGGTATGATACCCTCCCCCACCTCGGCTGGGTGTTTTCAGTATAACACACCACAGTCTCTTAAACACTTCCTGTCTGCCTCCCTTAAATAAAGGAAAGTTTAAAAAAAAAAAAAAAAAAAAGTTTTGCTTTGACTTAGAATTTAGTCAAAGTTAAGATCTATGATTCCTTCAAATAATTGAGTTATCTTATATACTTTATATTGGTTAAAACTTAAAATAACACAACTCCATTTTTATTTCATTTACTTTTTATTTTGTCACACCTTGTCTCTGATTGAAGAAAATCCTTCAAATGATAATTGACTTTGAGAATTTGAATCTAAATCTGAAACGAGTTTATCATTAAGATATAAGCCGAGATGGCTTATATTTTAAAGATTATCCAGACTGACAAGGAATAATTATTAAATAGGATGTTTTCATGGCTGTGAGCAAAATAACATAATTCATACGTCCATCTTTGAATTAGGATGGGGCAGCATAGTGGCATATTGGTTAGCGCTATTACCTCACAGCAAGACATTTGTGGGTTTGATCCCTGGGCCTGAGGCCTGGGGCCTTTCTGTGTGGTTTCCTTCCACCGGCCAATGACATGCACATTTAGGTACATTGGTGACTCCAAATTGTCCGTAGGTCTGAGTGTGAGTGGTTGTTGGTCTCTGTCTGTCTCTGTGTGTTGGCCCTGTGATGGACTGGTGACCTGTCCAGGGTGACCCCTGCCGTCACCCAGTGTGAGCTGGGATTGGCTCCCTCACCCCCCATTGTCCAAAAACAGATAAGCAGTAGAAGATGAGTGAGTGGATCAATATATTAGGATGTATTAGAAGCTTCACAACCCTTCCTAATTTATATTATGGCCTTCAGAACTTGAAGTTGTTGGGGAAAGAGATTACCACACCTAGTTTTTATAGTTTTTATTTTACTGATGTATTCTGGAAAGTAGCTGACTCAGTTGATTATCTGTTTGGACAGGCTCAAAAACCAATTTGTAATAAATCAGAATTGTTCAGTCAAACAGGAAGATCTTTTCAGTGAACATGGACATAATGCACATTTTGGTTCGTGACCTGTCCAAAGTAAAACATCCTTCTTACCTTTAGCTTTACTGTATTTGAGGAGAACAAGCCCACTGAAGAATATGGGATCCCTGACATATGATAATAATGGAATAATGTTCAGCACTGCGGTGGAAGGAAACAAACCGCACAAGGGAACAACCCTGAGAAGGTCAGAGGAAACTAATGTGTGACCTTTCAACCTTCAGCATGAACTCAGCAACACTCAAAAGAGTTCCTTTTGAAAACAGAGTGCCATAAGAGGTTTCTTATTCATGTTTAAAGAAACACAGTCCAGAGTCTTTTCTTCTACTTAGTCTATTGGACAGGTTGTGTAATTGTGTAAACATTGATCAATCAGCATTGTCTGACAAGAGCCCAAAATCACTGATATGTATGACAAACGTTCTTGATTTTCTTTTTCAGAGGAGCATTTGAACCCTATATTCTTGAAAACGCTGCATTAAACTGCTAAATTTCAACCAGCTACAGCACAAAAAAATGCTGCTTCCAAATTAATGACTTGATGTAGAGATTATAATCATCAGATCATATAATAATCTTTGACAGGGGTCTCCACGGGTCACTTTCACAAAGCATTCACTTTAGATTTCATGATATCTTATCACTAATTGTAAATATCGCTTTTCAAATGAAATGAGAAGTGCAACTAAACCCAAACAGCACCCAAAGTCTGCAGAGGAAGTGAGTCTGCTGATGTTATTAGTTCCTGTTGGTTCATGGTCACATTTCATGTTGTTTTTTGGTTTTGGTTTTTTATTTTTTCTGTTGTTGAAGCAATGCACTACCTTGCAAAAAGGAAATATGAATAAATAAAAAGGTGTGTGGTTTGTAAATCTCTTGCACATGCAAACCCACACTGAGCCCCTCCACAGTAAAAAGGGCAAAAAGGAAAAACATAGTTTCCATTACAACCTCTAATATATTTCCTACTATCTGTGACTAAAACTAATGGTTATATAAGTCCTGAACTGCACATTTTAACAAGCTGCACTTCACGGACATGAACATTTTGCTCTTCTGTTCCCAAGAAGTAAATGCCACGTATATTAAAAATCTAACTTGCTGAGGGAAATTGCATCAGAGTGCAATTTCTTTGCGTCTGTTGTATTTTCCAAGTCTAGTATTTAGCCAATCACAGAAATTCTAGCTTCATGACTCATATATTAACACAATTAGATATTTGCATTGTAACAGGATTGAATGTGATTTCTAAACTGTCTTTTGTGAAGACAGAAGGCAAAGATGCTGACCATTGACCTTTTTGGTGTCTTCCATATACTGAAATAGGTGAAAGTCCCGACACAATTCACTGTGAGGGAATAACCCTGTTCTTAAATCAGCATAAGTCAAAAGAAGATAATAAAAGAACATAATGCAAAAATGAAATCTCAAGTTTAACATGTAGCAGCTTATCTTCTGATTTTATCTGCCTTTTAAGATCATTTGAAGTGTAGTTGTTGTTTCCACATTTTTTGTGTGGAGTTTTGATTTTATGATTTTGATTTGCTGTGGTTTTTCAGAGCTGTCTCGTATTTTCAACTCACATAAGATAGTAACTTTGAAACCTAGACACTAAAACCAAAATGATCAGTGGTGCTGCAGCCATCTATATATATATATATATATATATATATATATATATATATATATATATATATATATATATATATATATATATATATATATATATATATATATATAAAGTTTGAAAGTAATGTGAAAACTAGAATTATTTTTTTAAATAAAGATTTTGATATGAAACAATATAGCACCCAACCCCCATCTTGGCTGGGGATCTTTCTTCTATATAACACCCTGGTCTCCCCCTACACTTCCTTCCCTTGTGCATCTCTGCTACCACTCATGAATAAAGCCAAAATGTCATCAAAAAATGTTGAAATAAAATATATTCCTATATTGAGGTGAAATTAATATAATCAGTTAGAAGCTTAAAATAATACAATAATGTTGACATAAGGGAATATTACTTATATTGGGTGTTGAGTTGTGTTTGAGTGACTGTTCATTCTGGAAAATAGTTGGCTCAGAAGACCATAAGAAATAATATATTCTCTGGTTTATTTTCAAAGCAGCAGTCTTACTATAATTTCAGTGACCTTTGTGGTGTCAGCGGCTGGGATACAAAAGAAAAGAGAAGAGAAAATGCCCAAAAAAAGAAAGGGACCAAAACAATTCTGATGGAAATCTTTTGAAAATGAAAGAGGACATAAAACTGAAATTCACTGGCTGACCAGGATTTCTGTTGAAACCAAGCATTTCCTTTTAAATCAGTGACCTTAGGAGGGCAAATTATATCAGATATATGTGATGTAAATGTCAAATTCAAAATGTGAGCAAATTAAGATAAGAATCTCATAAAGCTATACCTACTGATTTTTTCTCACCTAAAATGTCGTGTTGGTGTGAACTCCATGGAAATACAGTGGAAGACATGAAACCATGTGTAGTTTTTCTAACGTCTCACATATTTGAGTTAACACAAGAGGTGTTAACCACAGAAGCACATGAAACATAATCCTGCAAGCAAGCTCAGCAGCTACACTTATGGTGCCATTTATAAAATACCCTCTATATCTAGGCTTACTGCTAATAAAAATGTTTCACCAAATCAATCAGAAACAACATAATGAGCAATTACTGAGTTGGCACACTTTTATCCAAAGCAATACAAGCAAGGGACATCAGTACATATTTGGTGCACTAGAAGGCTTTGGTGTAAGTAATAAATACTGCAGCTATTATATAAGTGCACCAGACCATATGAGTGAACACAATAAAAGTGTATAGAAGTTGGACATTGTGGGGTTTAAGGAGGAAGAGGTCTCAGAAGAGATTATATTTAAGAGTTTCTTGGAGTTACAGAGGGAAGGCTGCTGCTCTGAGAGAATTTAGAAAGTTGTCCAACCACATGAGAACTACAGATGAAAACATTGTCTGCTATCACATGAAATGGTTTTTGTACTTCACTTTATCCTCCTGATCCTGCCAGGAGGGTTATAATGATATGACATGTACATCCAGACACAGATCCATCAACTCAGTTCACCTCAACTGAAAGACACAAAGCTGATGGCAGAGTTCTCTGTTAATTATATTGCAAACACTGTAGCCAGAAATGGGAAAGTGAAATGAGGTGACCTATATGATCATCCCATCTCCTTCACTGTGCTACCTATCCATCAGGATCATAGGGTGTGCTGCAGCCAGATCACCGGTCTATTACAGGGGCGACTTAAAGAGACATACAGAGAAAAACAACCGCTCACACCTGCAGGCACTTCAGACTCAACAATTAACCTACACTTGCATGTCTTTGGACGGCAGGCAGAAGCCAGAGTACCTGGAGGGAACATGCAAACTCCACGCAGAACCCAGAACCTTCTTGCTGTAAGGCAATCAAATATTTCACATTCATTTTGATGTGATTTATTTGTTATAATGCCCACTCTTTGTGGTAACAGCATAAAGGAAATGTGAAAAGCTATTCTAAAAGATTTATCTATACAAAATGTGTAAATACAAGTTTGATGTCCAAAGTAAAGTGCATGCAGGTTGACAACACTCTTTTCAAAAATTTTTATATTTTACTCTCAGACGTAATAAAATTAGTTTATTATAGTCTAAAATTGTGAAAACTATCTGTAAGAAGACTTTTAGGGAAGGAAAATTGAATGAATCCTTGTTTTGAGTGTGGCTTTTGAAGTTTCACTTTCCACTTGCAGAATTTCCCCTGAATGATGAGGTCAGTGGTAAAGAGTATATAACACATACCTCAGCCTCCACTCTACACTTACTTGGCTTTCTTTGACACCAGCTGATCTTTCTGGCTGCACTTTTTACATATTCTTTTTCTACCATCTTCAAATCAACAATTAAGCTCTTTTTTGCCCAGCACTGCTGTCATCTGGACCAAAGAGAAAAAAACAATGTCTGGCATCATCAAAGTGTTTCTGCTCCTGGCTGTTGTGGTCAGCATCGCTAAAAGCCAGCGTAAGTTTTTATTTGACTTTCCATCATTCTCAACATTAGCCCTAGTTAATTAGACCTGGTCAATATGAGATTTGCTCTGATGATTTATTGATATGCTATGACTAATCATGGTGGCTGTAAGATGGAATTCTGTTCAGTTGGATCACAGTTTAATGAAAATGTTTCTTTCCTTGTTGTTCTCTCTAGGCACTGATTCTGGAGAGCAGTGTCTGTGTCAGCGTGTGAAAAATGCCGTGCCGAATGAAATCAAGGACATTCAGATCTACCCAGCAACCATTTTCTGTGACAAAGTGGAGATTGTGTAAGAGACATAGAATTTCTTTCAAACATTTGTGGAATTGCAGGATGTCATATATTTGATGTTAGTATGTAGTTCATGTAGCTGCGAGAAAATACCAAATTTAAAAGGAATGAAATATCATAAGATTTGGATGCAACTTATCTCTCTGTAAACTTCAACAGTGTCACTACCAACAATGGCCGTTTTTGCCTGAACCCCAACAACAAGATGGTTAAAAACTTCCTGGTTAAAATCCTGTAAGTATGTGCAATAATAGTAATAACAGTATTAATTAGTTCAACTTGTTTTTACCCACATTGTTGTAAAGAATCTTATGTCTGACCTTTCTGTTGTTTTATCATCTCTAGAAAGAGCAAGAAAGCCTCTACCACAGTGAAACCCGCTCATTCCACCAGCACAGCGAACAACTGACTCCTCTTTAATACCAGCAAAAACTAAGCTGCAACGACTTTGACCCCGAGAAAAGCCAGAACCCCTGACTATGGATGCAAAATTAAAAAGACGTTTTGTCTATTTATCTTCTATTTATACTGATGTGCACTTACAGTATATCTCATTTCTTTCTTATGTCCTCTGTTTGCTTTTGTAAATAATTTATGTCCTGTAAAGCAAGTGTTCTGCGTTTAACAACTTATTTTTTTAAATAAAAAAAAAAAAACCCACACAAAGAAGTGAGTAATTGTTTTCGTTTTCACTTTTGATACTGTTAGTCTGAAACAACAGTGCTCTCTTGTGGTTCAGAGCTGCAAATGCATAAACTATAATTCATGCACCAATTCACTCTTGTGACCTCAGACAGGCTTAGTTCGCAAAGAATGAAAAATCAGAAGGAATTGCACTATAAGATTTACTGTAGACGTGATAAATGAGTCTCACTGGTAGGCCTGCTTATATATCTGCTATGAGGGGGAACAGCAGAGCTACAGTCAGACTCTGGGATTACACGTTGGTAACCTGCAAACACCAAGTTTTCCTTTGACAGGGGGAGCTAAGACAAACTGAGCCTCATTGGCTGTAATCATCTACACCCATCACAGACACACACAATCTCAAGCAGTATATATTTATTCCTTGGGGATTTCCCTTAACCTTAACCCTGACCACTACATTTATATATGGTTAGAAAAAGTGTCCATATAGTACATGAATGAAATGAAGCAAGCACCAAATCTGCCAAATATTTATGTTTCTATTAACATACTACACAAATGCAAACATTTTCAAATACGTGCTACTACTTGAAACAGTTTGGAAGTGTTTCCTCTTTCTTGGTGACATTTAAAGACTAAGAGTTCACAAGTTGTGAATTGCACCACACTTATTATTCCCAAACAGGTTGCAGGGCTCAGATCAGCACTTCCGCCGGCTGCGTTGCTGGGTGCATTTTCTGGTCTGAGCTCTCTGTTTACTCTTCATGTCCAAAAGTCATGGATGAACCGACCGCCGAGCAAACCTACGGCATTTGTCTGTCCAGTTTGTCAAATCGAAACAGTTTTGCCAAAGTAAGCACCGTAGCTGTGAAATAATCTCAGACCAATTCAAAACATACTAATGGCACTCAGTGTACTAACAATTACATTTAGTTGGCAGATGGCTTTATCGGAAGAAAGACTAATAAAGAACATCAGAATATTTTCAGTGCTGTAAAAATCCTTGGTTCACGTATTAAATACTGCAACTCTTAAATAAGTGCAGCATATCATGTAAGAAAGGGCCATAAAGGTGCATAGAAGTCGAACATGATGGGGTTTAAGGAGATGAGGAGGTCTCAGAAGAGATTTTTTTTTTTTTTTCAGAGTTTCTTAAGCTACAGGAAGACTGAGAGAATTTAGAAACTTCTTCAACCACATGAGAACTACAGATGAAAACACTGTCTGCTATCACATGAAATGGTTTTTGTACTTCACTTTATCCTCCTGATCCTGCCAGGAGGGGTATAATGATATGACATGTACATCCAGACACAGATCCATCAACTCAGTTCACCTCAACTGAAAGACACAAAGCTGATGGCAGAGTTCTCTGTTAATTATATTGCAAATACTGTCGCCAGAAATGGGAAAGTGTAATGAGGTGACCTATATGATCTAATATTTATTTTATTTTCATCTACACAAACTGTATAAAGACATTTTTGATGTCCAAGGTCAACCGCATGTAGGATGGGACCATTCTTTTGAGCATTTTTTAATTTTTCTATTCACATACATATCAAATGTATTTTTAGAATCTCAAATGTGGTAAGATTATTAGTAAGGAGACCAGTAGGAAAGGAAAGTGGAATAAACTTCTTTTTTTTTCCTATAGGGACTTTTGACATTTCACTTTCCACTTGCAGAATTTCCCCTGAATGATGAGGTCAGTGGTAAAGAGTATATAACACATACCTCAGCCTCCACTCTACACTTACTTGGCTTTCTTTGACACCAGCTGATCTTTCTGGCTGCACTTTTTACATATTCTTTTTCTACCATCTTCAAATCAACAATTAAGCTCTTTTTTGCCCAGCACTGCTGTCATCTGGACCAAAGAGAAAAAAACAATGTCTGGCATCATCAAAGTGTTTCTGCTCCTGGCTGTTGTGGTCAGCATCGCTAAAAGCCAGCGTAAGTTTTTATTTGACTTTCCATCATTCTCAACATTAGCCCTAGTTAATTAGACCTGGTCAATATGAGATTTGCTCTGATGATTTATTGATATGCTATGACTAATCATGGTGGCTGTAAGATGGAATTCTGTTCAGTTGGATCACAGTTTAATGAAAATGTTTCTTTCCTTGTTGTTCTCTCTAGGCACTGATTCTGGAGAGCAGTGTCTGTGTCAGCGTGTCAGAAATGCCGTGCCGAATGAAATCAAGGACATTCAGATCTACCCAGCAACCATTTTCTGTAGCAAAGTGGAGATTGTGTAAGAGACATAGAATTTCTTTCAAACATTTGTGGAATTGCAGGATGTCATATATTTGATGTTAGTATGTAGTTCATGTAGCTGCGAGAAAATACCACATTTAAAAGGAATGAAATATCATAAGATTTGGATGCAACTTATCTCTCTGTAAACTTCAACAGTGTCACTACCAACAATGGCCGTTTTTGCCTGAACCCCAACAACAAGATGGTTAAAAACTTCCTGGTTAAAATCCTGTAAGTATGTGCAATAATAGTAATAACAGTATTAATTAGTTCAACTTGTTTTTACCCACATTGTTGTAAAGAATCTTATGTCTGACCTTTTTGTTGTTTTGTCATCTCTAGAAAGAGCAAGAAAGCCTCTACCACAGTGAAACCCGCTCATTCCACCAGCACAGCGAACAACTGACTCCTCTTTAATACCAGCAAAAACTAAGCTGCAATGACTTTGACCCCGAGAAAAGCCAGAACCCCTGACTATGGATGCAAAATTAAAAAGACGTTTTGTCTATTTATCTTCTATTTATACTGATGTGCACTTACAGTATATCTCATTTCTTTCTTATGTCCTCTGTTTGCTTTTGTAAATAATTTATGTCCTGTAAAGCAAGTGTTCTGCGTTTAACAACTTATTTTTTTAAATAAAAAAAAAAAAAACCCACACAAAGAAGTGAGTAATTGTTTTCGTTTTCACTTTTGATACTGTTAGTCTGAAACAACAGTGCTCTCTTGTGGTTCAGAGCTGCAAATGCATAAACTATAATTCATGCACCAATTCACTCTTGTGACCTCAGACAGGCTTAGTTCGCAAAGAATGAAAAATCAGAAGGAATTGCACTATAAGATTTACTGTAGACGTGATAAATGAGTCTCACTGGTAGGCCTGCTTATATATCTGCTATGAGGGGGAACAGCAGAGCTACAGTCAGACTCTGGGATTACACGTTGGTAACCTGCAAACACCAAGTTTTCCTTTGACAGGGGGAGCTAAGACAAACTGAGCCTCATTGGCTGTAATCATCTACACCCATCACAGACACACACAATCTCAAGCAGTATATATTTATTCCTTGGGGATTTCCCTTAACCTTAACCCTGACCACTACATTTATATATGGTTAGAAAAAGTGTCCATATAGTACATGAATGAAATGAAGCAAGCACCAAATCTGCCAAATATTTATGTTTCTATTAACATACTACACAAATGCAAACATTTTCAAATACGTGCTACTACTTGAAACAGTTTGGAAGTGTTTCCTCTTTCTTGGTGACATTTAAAGACTAAGAGTTCACAAGTTGTGAATTGCACCACACTTATTATTCCCAAACAGGCTGCAGGGCTCAGATCAGCACTTCCGCCGGCTGCGTTGCTGGGTGCATTTTCTGGTCTGAGCTCTCTGTTTACTCTTCATGTCCAAAAGTCATGGATGAACCGACCGCCGAGCAAACCTACAGCATTTGTCTGTCCAGTTTGTCAAATCGAAACAGTTTTGCCAAAGTAAGCACCGTAGCTGTGAAATAATCTGAGCTGGACAAGAGAAGGGCTGACAGGTTGAGGTGAGTGTTGATCTGCACGTCTGGTGGTAGATGGTATGTGAACGCTGCAAATGAGCGACTGGGTGATTCAAATGGCCAAATTTTATTATAAAATAGTCACCGGGATTTTATCTCACATCGTGCTTTTGCCATTACAGTTTGTTTGTTTGGGGATTTTTTATTTATTTATTTATATTTTTTATCCCATCTCCGACCATGGCGTGACTTCGGTTCCCATTTTTGCAAGTCACTCGGTCTGGCTTTCGCACAGTGCTGACGTGAACGGCAGAGAGCTGTCAGGTGTCTGGAAGGTGAACTCGACCTAAATCTGATCAGGCTGAATTCAAGAAACGGGTTGCGGATAACTCTCATAATTAATTCATTTGTGAGGATAATGCAGATGGACTGCAGTGAATGGAAAGTGATGTCAGATTAGGTTGATAAGGAGCCCTGATAACAAAGGTGAACAAGTTAATAATAGCACAAGAAGGAGGATTTTTTTTTTGTTTGTTTGTTTATTTGTTAGATTTTTTTATTTCAATTTTTTGCTTATTGTTTTATTTGTATTGTTTATTGTATTTTAAACTGCACACTACTTGTTGCAGAACAAACTCCAGACTGCTAAACAAACAGTAAACCTTTCACCTTCATTTTCATATCTCAAGTTTCATATCTCGGTGAAGATGACTCCTTGTGTTCAGTTTGGCTTTTTCACAAGTGCAGGCTATGAGAGTGAATCTGACATTTAATGATATTAATGACACTACTGTAACCAGACTCCATGGTTCTATTTGGAGCAGGTCAGAAATAGGACACTATGCGCAGTAGATAGAAAAAATATGGGTCTCTAAGAAGTTACGTCCCTGGTTTAAATACAGTTTGACCTAGAAAATATATTCACATACATGTAGTTATTACATCCTTTGTCTGCAAAGTTATGGACACAACTAGCATTTTTTCTTGCACCTGACACTTCATATTCCTAGGAGCAGGTCACTCTGTCTGCTTAATGACACTGCACAACTTTGTGATGTCATATGATGAAGTGTTCAGGTTCTGGAGTCCAAGCTCAAGTATAGCTGACCTCCACACTGTCAGCCTGCACAGTCCGCTGCTGTCATCCGCTCATATCTGATGCCAAAATGGCCTCACAACGGGGAGACATTCCAGGTAAAGCAGGAAATTCTTTGTGCAGATATTAAAAGTACTCTTTTGTGTAAAATACAATCCAATTTTAACACGTTTCTCCACTTTGTTACTTTAGCACTGGAGTGTGGCACATCTTCTGGACTTTTTGGTGCCTTATCGTCTCCTATTGGAATGACTCGGCATAACATAAACTATGACGAGCACATGGATGCCCCCATGCATTCACCGCCTCCAGACCTAAGTGTAAACATTTTGTGGAAAGACCCGGTCATCCCACAGCACAAGTTCAGAGACACACTAGAGGTGCTTTCTTGTTTGTCTGCACTTCTGCTGCCTGACCCAAATTGTTTTGTCGATGTGCTGGTTGCCTAAGCAAAATGCTGGTTGTTCTGGCTGTCTTTGCATCTATTCTTAAGAGCGAAGTGCATGTGCATACGTAAATATATATTTTTTTTACATCTCTGTTTAGTAACTAGTATGTGAACTAATCTTAACAGTGAGAAATCTTGTTACCAGGAATGTGAGAGCTGTGGAACTGTATCTATTGAGACACCAACATCAGTCAAATCCTCAGTGCCTGTGGTGAAAGCCAAAGCCAGCTCTTTAATGAGCTCACTTATGATCAGTAAGTCAGCAGATTCCAAGATTTATTTCATTTTAATGAAAATCTCTGCACATAAAGATGCCCAGTTTATATTCAACTGAATTGATAAACAAATAGCTGTGTCAGCAGGCTATAATGGAGAACAGCACATTGAATCACTGACAAATATTTTCTCCAATGTTGTCTATGCAAATCTTTACTTAGAACAAACCCAGGAGAGCCTCCAGAGGTTTGAGCACCAGGCAGGGCTGACAGACGCTGGGTATTCTCCCCACAAGGGCCTCTCCACTCAGGAGACACGCTTCCGCCGTCTGGGTGACACACTGCCAGTGAGTATTTACAAATATGAATTATGGCATTTTGAAGTGTGCCAGGAGAAGTAAAAAGTTTATACCTGTAACTGAAATAAGTATTTTCACACATTTTTATGTGACTTGTGTGTCAAACGGCAATGTGGAGGGAAAAAAATATAGACACTCTCACTTACTGCATGTTTATAACGAATAGGTTTATGAGATTGAGTTCATCATTTTGCAATGGATTGCAGATTCAGTTTGGAAATTTCAAACAACCTGCTGGATATGTCATATCATCATAATGTAGTATGCAACCCATGATCGGCCCATGATCAAACATTTTCAAACAGGGAAAAAAAATAATAAATAATCATTGACCAGAATTAAATGTTATGCTTTATTTTTCATACACTGACCAAGACGATCAGGATGAGAAATGCTTGATTAATCAGCAGGAGGACGTTTGTAGTTGAAGCAGAGGCTGTATAAAGTCACTGAGGAGGTAACTTTGTATGCAGCCTCACAGTATCACCGGCTGTGCCACCCACAGCTCCTCACAATGCCACGGAAACGCCGCGATTATCTAAAATAAGAAAGTATTATTGTGGGAAATTACAGGGCGACAGCATACTTTTGAGCGATTTTAGGGTAAACATGTGGCAACATTTTGGTAAACAGATTACGTAATATGCTCCGAGCCGCCGTACAGCCGGTCGCTGTTATCGGGATGTTGCCAGGCAACGCCCTGAAATGCAACGAGCCCCCACAGCTTCTGAAACCAACCAATCACAGAGCTCCTGACAAACCGCTGTCGAGGAAGCGTACGCTGCTGTGACGGCTTCGCCTGTCCTCCCGAGAAACAACAGGCGTGAGCTGGTTAAGAGAGAGCTAACAAACCAACAAAAACACAACTATGGAAACGATTAAGGATGATCCCAGACTGGAGCGCGAAAGAAAAGCGATCATAAAAAGGTAACGTCAAGAAGTTTTTGTCTTGAACTGGCTGTGTTTCCGCATTTCGACCGGAAAGAAGGCCGTTATCATCGCAACACTATAGGCTAGCTAGTGAAGCTAGCAGCCGAGCTAGCGCCGGTGAAAGAGGTTTCTGGCATTTCCTCTCACGTCTCTGAACTGCCAGGCTCCGTCAGCTTCGATTAGGATTAGGATTTGGAGCTCGAAAGTGAACCAGAAGCAAAGAGGGTGGCATGGACCGTGACAGCGAGATAACGTCTCGTCGTAGCTTGTTTGTGACAGCCTAGCTACAGTTAGCTTAGCCCAGGTACCAGCCTGGAACATGTCTTTACATTTCTCTCTCTATATATATGATCCTTTTGTTACTGCAGTTCTGCCACACATTATAGATCACACAGAAATAGTTTTCACCCCGGGGGTGGGTGTCCATGTTCTTCACTGCCCCGTGGACAATACAGGACTGTCATGTGCCAGATTGGTATGAGTCTGGAAAATGTGGATGGAAATGTGAACTGAATACTGAAAAGAAATTGAACCCTGAAAACATTCTTCCGGAGGTCATCAATAATGTATCCCTAAATTTGAAGGCAAGTATAGGTGATTATGCATCATGCTTGTTGGGGTTATCAATAAGAGTAAAACCACATCAGCTTTTATTTACTGTATCAATTGAAGGAGGTGTTTTGGGTGTTGCTGATAGTCCACTAGTTTATGGAATTAATTCTTGGGCTCAGTAATAATGTGGGTCATCATGAGATCACTATAATTTTAGAACAGAGCAGTCATCTTTCAGTTTGTCTTTCTTCCCTCCCTCCCTCTTCCTACCCACACCAGATGGACACAGGTCATAGGCTCCTGTGAGCTCTGACGCACTTTAACATTTTTTTGTTCTGCATGTTCAGAAAAACACTGCTGACCCCATGCATTGTTTGTTCAAGCAGTGTTTGTCCTTTAAATGAGTTAGATTAGATATGCTTTTATTAGTTCCACAGATGGGGAAATTCAAATTACAGTATCAAAGGTACAGAAATAAAACCAAAAGAAACAAAGATTCATTACAAATAAGATAAAGTAAATAATTATTTTTATCTATACAAGATTTATAGTGTAGATATTGGAATTTCACAATCCAATTTGAAATGTGGACCTAGCAGAATGATGAAATGGCGTGCAGTAAAGTCAGGTGTGTGTGTGTGTGTGTGTGTTTGTGTTCTAAGTTGAGACTTTTTTTTGGCACCAATCAAAATGCCTCCATGCCATCACGTGTCAAAATATATATATTTTTGTCCGGTACTGGGTGCAACATTTAAAGATGGCAAAAAGATCTTAAGTGTGGCCACATTTCATCAAGCTTGATGCAACAGCATCCAATGCTGGCTTGCAACAAGGTAAACAGCACCATCACACAGAATAAATATAAAGGTAGAAGATTGTTGTGTTCTCTGTTCCAATCTCAGTGTGCAGGCATCATCTATAAGTCTCACATAATACATTTTCTCTTACTGGGGGCACTGTCAGCCTGGAGCAGGCTTGTCTGTTACCTAAAAAAAACATGTATATATATTTTTTTATTTTATTTTGTGGGGGTCTGCTGAGTGACGTTAAAAAAATTTAAAGCTTGCATGCATGACCCCAACATGCTGACATGCTCATGTTCATTTTGCACTGAAAATTAGATGCACATATTTTTTGTATCGTTTCATTTTGTTTCATTGCGCTCATATGTTCTGTTGGCCCTACAGTGGCTCAGGAGGTAATCTGAAGGCAGCCAGTTCCATTTCAGTTTATTTGTGTGTTTAATAATCAAGAATTTTTTTTTCCCCGTAATGTGCATTTTCATCTTGTTATGATATATTTAGAAACAAAAGGTATCAAAGAAAGGTTCGTTCCAGTACTGTAATTGAAATCGAAAATGTTGGAACGATACCCAGTAGTGGTTTACAAAGAGTACTGCTGGTTGTGAAGGCAGACCATTGTACATTTGGAAGGACCTGTGATAATGCTCCTTGATGTATTTTGAGTGAAGCAGCCTGTCACTGAAATAGCTACCCAGGGCTGTCAGATGGTCCTACAGAAGGTGAGAGTCATTCACCATTGTGGATGGCAGCTTCGTCCTTATCCTCCCCTAACCCACCACCCCCCAAAAATCAATGCTGATGCCTCTGTCACAAACTGTGCTGACAGTCGAGTCAAAAATTAACAGAAAACTGATGTATAATAGAACTTTTTTTAATAACTTTGTAGTACACATGGAGATTCTTCATCATTCTTTCACTTTTTATTTTGTTTAATTGCTCGTTCTTTCTGTCTGTGCAGAAGTTGAGAATGCCAAGCGGGGACTTCAAGGAGGACAGGCTTACAACATCAGCGCAATCCACCCCAAGTAGCACCCCTTCTGTCACCCCTTCTGTCACCCCCAGCGTCACCCCTTGCGTTACTCCCCACTCATCACCAGCTGTTAGTCGCAGGTACGTGATGAAATAATTTTGTCATATTTTTACTTCATAAAAGGGTAGACCCAAAATGTTGAAATGGCCCCCTTATTATGATATGTTTTGTTTCCCAACACGGCCTGTGTGAGGTGCCATCTGGCTTTGCCCTTCACATGTTGTCTTGTGTGCTTATTGCTTGGCCGGAGTACAGGAGTTGGTTCCCGCTGAGCCCTGCGCCTTTTCTTACTACCCCAGAGCACAGTCCAAGTACAGGCATGGGAGGAAATGAGGGCGGAGGAGGAGAGAAGTGGAGCTTCTTTGGGACTCGGTCTGTGGTTCAGAAGTCCCCCACTGACCCGGGCTATGAAACCAACACAGGTAAGAGATCCATCATGTGGATATTGGCTTAGTTACGGTATTTTTTCATGCAAAAATAGCTTGACAAACAGTAATTAGCCATCGCTGTTTTTTCCTCTGTGTAGTTTTCCTTTTTGCATCTTAAAATGATTTTGTGATTTCCTGGCCAGGAACATAGGTGATATCTATATCACTGTGCTAAAATTAGTCAGGACAGTTAGGGATGCAGTGATTAGCCCATTTTACTATTAACCACGCTTTAAAATGTCACGGTTAATTTAATCACAAAGGCTCCGCTACACCAAGTTTTTCTTTTCTCACTCCCAAAAAACTTAAACTATGCTGGTGCAATATTTTCGGTGCAACCAGCATGGAATGAAAACAAAGTTACAGCAGAGGTGCAGCTGCTTGCAGTGCCGTGCGTATCATGGGGCATGGAGGCTGCGCTACATTAGTTAAACAATGGCAGAAGGACCAAGCAGCGAAGCTTGGTTTCCACCTAAGAAAAAAAGTGAAGTCGGCAGCGAAGTATTTCGGATACATCAACAATGACCAGGGAGTCATTCAAGACGACCGATCACCCGTCTTCAAAACCTGCCGAAAAAAGTTGCAGCTAAAATTTCAAACACATCAAACTTGATGCAGCATTTGCGGGATCACCACCCAGCTTTGCACGTCAAAGTAAAGGTAACACGTGATAACTGAGTTAAATTACGTTATTTTCAATGTATAGTGTTATTTATGTTTTAAAAAAGCAGCTATTCTGTTTAAGTCAAAAGCCAACTAGTTTTTGTACCCCCCCCCCCAAAATGTTTGCAAGTTCTCTATTCAGGTCTAAAAGAATTATAGAAAGAATACACAAACTGAAAATACAAAATAATTTAGTGATCTTTTTAATCAAAAGAGCCATGCAGAGGTTCTGCAGCCTTTTTTTCAAAAGGGAAATGACAACAGATGTTTACAGAGCAGAGGTCACTTTTATTTCATTCCAAATGGAGAGATAGACTTTTTATTTGTCTTTGTTTATTATTTTGTACTGCATTATTTTGTTACTGTGTTATTTGTGACGACCCTGCAGCGGGCCCACTGGCACCGTCAGAGGTACCTGTGCTTGCATCTATAATCGTGAAGCCGTGATTGTTCCTCAGACTGTAGTTGTACAATCAAAATCTATAATTGTTGCATCCTTAATGTCAGTTCAAGTGAACAGCTACCGACTCCTCTTTTCTCCTGCAGGCTTTTCATTGCAGTCCTACTTCGGTCTTCAAAAGTCCTCTACCATGGATGGCACCAACACCCAAGTCAACCTCAAGGTGGAGGACCGTGCCAGCTTCATGCCTCCCAAGATTGAAATCTCAGGCATGGAGGACAAGCCAGCACCCCCACGGCCACACAAACTTAAACCTCGCGATATGAATGTTTTAACACCTTCAGGCTTCTGACACCTGACCAGCTCTGTGCAACCTCCCCAATATTTTGTTTTGGTTGCTTATTTCCTTCCCTGCTTTCCTCTGTCCCCTCTGTCTCCCTGAAGTCTCTTTGGCTGCAAGGGATGAGGACCACCAATCGTTTTAGCTCACCAGCCCAGACAATTCACTGGTCTGTTGCTCCCGCTAGTAGACCTTCTCAAACTGATCTATTGGTCAACCCCAAATGAAGTAAATTCATTTTTCATCATACTGTTTTTGTATATTTGTTGTTCTGTCACATAATGGGTGCATTAATATTGCATTGCTTTGCTGTCCTCCATTCATTGTCAGTGGTGGCATGCCATTCAAGTCGCTGAAATATCTCGTCAATCCCTGTTGATTGCTTTAGCAGTTGCCGCATTTGTATTACATGTTTTTTTTTATTTTGAATAAGCTCATGGATTTGTAGCTGTGTAGTGTGTTTCTCTGTTGGCATGCAGAGTATGGTGTGGTATGAATGATTCGGTGCCTAACTTTGCCGTGTGTTTGCTTCTGAATTTTTTGCCATTTTCGTTCAGGTTTTGTTTTAATATTATATGGAGAAGTGTTGTATTTGACTTTATAATGGTACGAATGCTAACCTGAACAAATTTTCTGAAGTTATAATTATTTCAACCCAAGTGCTTTCATAATCTGTTTTAATTCAAATGTACCAAGCAGTAGTTATTGTTATGAGTTTATTTCATTTTTATATTGCATCACAATAGTGTTTCAAATGCTATAATAACTATTTTAATAATTTTTTTTTTTTTTTGTGAGTGTGTGTTTTCAGGAATCCCTGTTGTTTTATTTGAAGAAGTTGATGAATTCCAGCACATAATTGCACAAGGGAAGATGTTTCCCACTTACACCTGTAAATAAATCTGATAGTCAAAAGCTAAAATTACCTTTGTTTGTTTTTTCTGGGTGAAAACAGTTACCATTATATAGTGCTCAGGCAAACACTAACAGTTATCAATGTGCTTTTTTTTTTTTTTTTCTCCATCATTTTGTTTATCACCTATCTCTCCAGATAAAAATAGTGCTTTTCTCTGATCAGTTTTGAGTTTTACATAGGTGAGTCCTTTGTGCCTCTATGGCTGCAATAGAATAAGAATGGATCTGATGAGACGGGCAGAGAATCAGACTGAACTGTCCTTTTGTTTATACTTTGTTGTTTATAACAACAACAAGCAATGTGAAATGAAAAGCTACCACCAGCTGGAAATTTCTGAGTGTTCTCTTTCTATGGTTTTGTACAAACCTTCAATTACAGTCTTTGGCCACAAGATGGTGAAATAACAGTGAATTGGTTGTGTGAAGTTGGTTCTTGTTAGTTTGAAACTGGTTTCCTCTCCTACTGAGCAGGCTTTTATCCGACAAGAATGGAGACCGGCATCATATATGAGGAACTGGAATGTTTCTTTACAAAGGTACCGTTCTAAAAACTGATGGTCAGGAAATGAATTCTGCTGTCATCTGCTCTTTGTTGACACACTTAAGTGGTCTTCTGCTACTATTCTTCGCAATTTCATTACATGAGCAATAGCGCACGATCAGTAATTATTATTTCCCTCCCAGCCTTGTGCTTCACAGTGAGGCAAGCATCCAGGCCATTAGACAATGAGCCAGCAGGGAGGATAAAAAAAAAAAAAAAAAAAAAGCAGAGTTGTCACACATGGGTTCTGCCATGGCATGGCAATGTTCACAGCCCTGTTAAAGCTCTCAGTTATTTCCCTGCGTATTAAATTACAGAATGCAGACATAACATTTACTATACATTGCTCAATATGTTTACTTATTTTGAAGACATTTATAACTCATTTTGAATGATTCATTCGTCTACCGCTTAACCGTTTCCAGGTCACAGGGGGTGCTGGAGCCAATGTCAGCTCACAGTGGGCGAGGGCGGGGTCCACCCTGGACAGGCCACCAGTTCATCACAGGGCCAACACACACACACACACAGACAGACCGAGACCAACAACCACTCACACTCACACTCAGACATAGATCACCAGTTAACCCAAACATGATGTCTTTGGATGGTGGGAGGAAACCAACGCAGGCACTTTGCATAGAAAGGCCCCAGGCCTGGGAACCAAACCCGTGACCACCTTGTTGTGGGGCAACAGTGCTAACCACTAACCAATTTTGACTTTCCTTCTGAATTTATTAAATACCTGGAGCTGTTAAAGGAAATAGTCCTTTACATGATTACAGACCACTCAGCATCCAAGTCTGGTTTTCAGGTGGTGTGTCAGGGGTAAAGGTGAATGTCAAATGAGGCAGGCAAGTGCAGACAGAGAGCTGTCAGTCAAAAGCCATGGATGTGGCCGGTCATTAGCAACATTTAAAGTGATGGATGGACATAGACAAGATGAAAGGAAGCGGGAGGGCTGAGGACAATTCCAGCTGAGTTGTTGTAGGAGATTTAGTAAGCAAGTAACGCAGAAATTCAGTCTCAGGTGACTTTTCATTTAGAGGCATACAATAAGCCACACAAACAACTGGGCAGAGACGAGTGTGTCATTAACACTAAACCAATGCCAGGCACAGCGGTGGATAAAAGAAGAGAGAGAGAGGGTTGAGGAGTCTGAGAGGGAGTGAAACAGAGGAGCAGGGTAATGCCGAGGAAAGGGTGGGGTGCCCCAACAATCATGACATAATACAGATGGCTCTCTTTCTCCCTAGATCCAACGTGACGTGGTTTTTGCAAGCTCCTCCCCCCCCAGCTATGCTCTGATCCCACACAAATTATTTAGCTCACTCACAGATGTGTGATGACAAACACCACCCTGCCAGAGGGATCCATGCAGCAAAACAAACAGTGGGGTCCAATATGCAATCTGATACAACACCCTCTTACTCATCTACATATATAAAAAAAGGAACGGTCAGACTACATTCCTTCCTTAGAGACCTCAAAAACAATAACTTCCTTTCCACTGACAGCATAATTTACACACACCCTAATTACACAGCTTGGACTCGTCCATCTGGCTAAACCACCATGATGTAGTCTCAGTCTATAAGACAATTTATAATCTAGCCTGCTCTTCCAATTACGGTTTCTCTATTAGTGAAACTCCATCAGGTGTATGAAGGTCAGCTTTGAAGAGTACTGTATGAACTTTATCTGATACGGGAAGGGATGTGAGAAGCACTTCATGTCAAGGTGACTCCAGGAGGATGCCAAGAAATTCTCTCTGGTTTGTCAATGATTGGGCTTCGGATAACTGAGTTATCATCCATAACATTGTGGTAGCCTACTTTTGTGTTTTCTGTACCAGCTGCAGATGAGATGTTCCTTAAATAGCAATATAAAACGCCTACGTGACAGTTGATTAGACACTTTACATGAACTCTTAAATGAAACTTAAAAGATATAAACTTAAAACCTCATAACGATGCAAACGTTGGTGATGACCAAATTGCTGTTTATTCAGATTTAATCTGCTTAATCACCCAATGACACAAAGAGCAAGGGATTTGAGGCAGTCCCTCTTGATTTTTGCTGCAGTGGCACATATGGTGCTAATTCACAGAGTCATGTTAAGGAGAGTTTTTTTTAGAGGGGCTTCACGGGACCCTGAGCCAAACTGATGGCTGTGTTCAGGTAGTGTATCCTGCGAAAGCAAACGTTAACTATGCCTACTACATGGGGATAAGTTACAGCTATTAACACACAGGTCACACACAAATCAAAACAGTGAGCTCATATTATGTAATACCAAACTGCTGTACCGCAAAAATTCTCTGTTAAGAACATCTCTATGTGCCTCCTGCAGAATCTTTGCACCTTGGGGAAATGTATATGGATGTAAGAATCTGCGATATACGGATCAATAATACGTCATATTCCAGCTTCTAAACTGCAGGTAAACACTGTAAATATAAAACTCGAGACAATCAAAGCGATCCTCGTTGAGTTGAAAAAGCTAACACACTCCACTGAAGTGCATCTGTTTAAAAGTATAGTCATCCTACCCAGTTTTTGCAGCAGCCATGTTTTGCCTTATGTGATTTTCATCCATTTTTATGGGTCATTTTTGCCCCATCTTTTACTTCTGCTTATTGTTTATGTCGAGGGCAATGGTAAAATGCAGTGGAGCGGGATATTTTTGTGCACTGCTTGATATTGTTTTTTTCTTTGTTTTGTTTCTTGTGTCTTGGGAAACCTGGAAACAATCCAGATTCATGGTGCTAAAACTTTTTTACCCAACCTAACTTCAAGCCTCTGGCTCTGTGTCTCAGCGCTGCTCCTCAGGCATTCTCCTGCCATCCCCCACTGAGAGAGACAGAGAAGCAGAGGATTGTTGGGCCCCCTGGCACTAACATGAAGCAGATGTGGAAGAGGAGATCCCCCTCCTGTACAACAAGGTCTGAACAGTCAGCTGGAGGTGCTCAGTTCAGCAGAGTCACATCCGGCTGATGCACTCAGACTTTGAACAATCACACACACTGATGGCCTGACACTGAAGGAGAAAGCCTAACAAAGCTATACCACACACTATGTGCAGCACTGCCCGTCTTTGTGTCTACCTTGACAGTGAAACCTTTACATGTGCGAATTGATTCTTGTCTAGATGTGTTACTGTAAGAAAATAATTTCAGGCATGTGTTAAATATTTGTCTGAAGTACATGGCAATCTAAATTACATAGTCCAGACTGCAATGCTTCCTAAAGGGATCTATAAAATCAAAGTGTCTCCATCATCATTTATCTGTAAAACTTTGCTGCTGCAGTTTTTGTCAGCAATAAAAAAGATAAATATGTAATTGTTATTAGTGCTTAAACAAACTTTGAATTAGGTTCAGAGTTCACATCACCACTCCAGTCCACACCAACAGTATTGGCCTACTTTGTTGCACATGCACATGACGGTATCTGTTAGTTTGAATTTGATGCCATAATCAGTTGCTGTCATACTGTGTTGTTTCTCATGGGCACACACACACACACACACACACACACACACACACAGAACACAGGGCATGTTTATCTGGATGTATCCTCTCAAAATTCTGACATTGTCAAGATCACAACACGCTGGTCTAGTATCTGTTTACAAGTTTCAAAGCAATCATTAAAAGTGAAACGCGACAGCGGCAGCGACATTAAAATTTAAACGAACAAATTTGACAGCAACAGTAGAAGGTTAAAGATCAAATTGAATTGATTTGGAACAATGAAATCCTTGATAAACTGCTGCAAAACCACGCTGGGCTGGCCCATCATTTTATATCACCAGATTGGCTAAGGAACCTTTGATCTTTGGGGAGGATCTCATTGGATAACAAAGTCATGGTCCACACATAATTATATTTATTAATCCTTTAAGCCAGGACAGGAATGCAGTGCTTTGCCTTGTGTTTTCGCCCACGTACATCCAGGGCACGCCTGAGGACATGTTAACATACAACACAGAGAGAAAAGGCAAAAGGTAAAATTTTGGAGACACATTCTACAAAAGATTAATACTGTCAATCTCAGGATCTTCAGGAGGCATAGATACAGTCACAGAATGTTACTGATGTGATTCAAAATAGATACTCAGTACTCATAGTCTTGTGTAGCATTTGCGACGTGTGTGCTTTAAGAATATGAAATTTTTCATACACTCAAAATAGGCTCTTTGTTGAATGGTCTGTCTCTGTTCTTCTTGGTAATCCCATATGGACCCATGTGGTTTTGGACTCAGTGAGGTGAGGCCTGTTACTTGGCCAGACAATCACACATTCCTAAGGCAGAGACGTGGCCAGTGAGTGGATGAAATGTCGTCAAACATTACATACTCTATGGTTTGGTTGGTTTCGTTTTTCTGTTGTTTTCTTGTTTCCTCCCAACACGCTGTGTCCCTCACTGTCTCACTACTTGTCTTAAAACAGCTTGCCTGCTGGTGCCCATAAAGAAGACCCCTCTGTAAACTAGCCGAAAGAAGTTGATGTGTCTCTGATTCCCTGGCTCCCCCTTTGGCTGTGGCTTTGGGGTGCTTTTAACCTGAAACACAAAATTCACATGCAGTTTCGGATTTCATGGAGACTTGAGACTGTTTCTGCATCCTACCCAAATCCACATCGTGTAAAATGGATCCATATAAACCTGCCCATGTCCTTTAGTTTGTATCATTCACGATTACTTTAAATGCAGCCCTGGCATCGGATCTGAACTTTGGCACGTAAAAGAAGAAGCAGTAGCTGACATCAAAGTGTTATAGTTCAGAGCGCTGGTGGTCAAGTGGTTTGAATGCAGCCAGGGGCCTATGCTGCTGGCCATTCGCTTCTCCTCTCCTCTTTCCTGACGGCCTTTCTGAAAATTACTGACTGGAATAAAGGCATAAAAGTCCAAAATGAATAATAAATAAATAACGATTGAGAAGTGAAAGAATGTGCATGATACCAGCGTAACCATGATGTATTTCAAATGTTTATCATTGGGGGGACAGAGCTTTCTCTGTTGCTGCCCCTCTGGAACTCCCTCCCACAAAACATACGTGACTGCACTGACCTCACCTCCTTCAAGACTCAACTCAAAACATATCTGTTCCACTCTGCATTTAATTTCTAACTCCAACATTCATCCCGCTCATTCGGATTTTTGCTTTCCCCTTATACTCTCACTGCTATTCTAAATATTTTGTCATTTATATGTTATTCTTATCGCACCAAACTTTTGACTTTTGAGCATTTTTATCTATCTGTACATTTTGCACTGTTATATGTCAGTGAAGCATCTTTGAGTCCTTTTGAAAAGCGCAATACAAATGTAAATGTATTATGAGTATTATTACTGGTGAAGCTCATCTTGGTGTATGTTCCAGTGCCCAGGAAATACAGGAAACCATCTCTTATCCGTAGGTTTAGAAAAAAGGTTAAACGTTATGACAGAGGGCCTACCTTCCTCAGTGACTGACTGAAAGAAAAACTGATATTTTTATTTTGAAAAATGAATTACATCTATACTTAAAATGAATAACAAAACCATGGCCCACTTCGAGCGGTCATCACTCATTCCTAAGTGGAACTCCACCTGATGCGGGAACCAGTTTTTGAGATATGAGGAACCTGGCAACTAGCAGAGGAGGAAAAAAAAGAACCAGGATTTACCGCAGATCTGCGCCCTCTGGAACTGCCATGAACCTGTAGGTTTGGAAAATGTATTTAACAACGAGTTATAGCGAGAACGTGTTATCACTGTAAAATGTTGAGGAACGAGTTTGATGACAGCTGGAGTCTGCAGATCCGCAGATACTCACTTGCGTGAATAAGTGCCAAATGTGCTACGTCACTCTTTAGCTCCCCTTAATTAAGGTGATCAGGAAATAATTTAATTGCTCGCAATTTGGTCACCTGTTAGGCACGCCTTTCTAAATCAACTGCTTCTACTACAGCAAGAACACAAAGATGTCCTTTAAAAACCAGGTAACCAACGAGCACACTTAGGAATAAATCTGCTCAACATCCGATGTTTCATTCACAGCCCATGAAATAAAATAAAATAAAATAAAATTAAATAAAATAAAGAACTGGACCGGTCCCTCACAAAACGAACGATGGGAAGAATGACAGCTACACAGCAGCCTGTCATTTCATTAATAGCAATGGATGACGTGAGTTGGCAAATAAGGCTTTTAATTCAGGCGGTAAACACCTGAGAGGACAGGGGAGGGGACCGGCCAGCAGGAGGAGGAGGAGGCACCGCCGCCTCTCCAGGAAACACACTTTAAATGCGCAGACGGAGTGAGGGCTGGACTTTACGCGGCAGACGCGAAAGCATCACTTCGACCGGAGACGTTACAAGTTGTTTTCAGCCACAATCACGATTCAGCAATGTGCGGTAAGTTTTGTTTTCATCGAGTTTGTATAGATCTCCAAAACCTTTTTTTTTTTTTTTTTTTTTTTTCGGTAGAAGAATTGAGCCCGTCGCCTCTTGAAACTGGAGCCGGGTCCCGCAGAGTCCAGTGCTGAAATAGCCAGGCGAGGATTTGGGTGTTTCTGAGTTTAAATTGAATCTGGCCGTAAAGTTAACGGCATGTTTAGTTTTTTTTTTTTTACTTTTATTTTTGCTGTTGTTGTTTTTGTGCCTCGGCCCCTGTCGCAGTTGTGCGGATGAGTTGGACGTTTCTGAGCCGCAGCAGTTGGATGAATGTCCGATGTGTTCGCTGAGTCGATTCCTGAAGCTCTTTGCGCACAACTGCTACGTGTCAGTGTCAGGCAGTGGAAGCAAGACAGACAGGTCCCACCAGTTAGCGTCAAGAAAATAACCCAGATCCCTCCTTCATGAAGATGGGTGCCATGTACGTTTTGCCTGCTTCATTCGGACCCTGGCACCCCTGGGTGAGCGGACATGCCCCCCCCCCCCCCCTCCCCCCCTCCTCCTCCTCTGTCAGCCTGCCTACCTGGCTCTGTCAACACTGTGCTCAATGTGTTTTAGTCAATGGCCAGCTGTGTGTCCGGGAGGGGAAAGCTGTCTGGGGACGTACACACACACACACACACACACACACACACACACACCAGTCAAAAGGTTGGACACACTTTCTCATTCAAATGAATAGGAAAATGTAGTGCTTTGTATGTGCACATACAGTGTCCACAAAGCCGTTGAAAATAAGAGCGCCATTAGAAGGATTCCCTTCTATTCCCCTCATGGCATGTAATGTCTGGTTGCTTGCAAAATATAACGTGAATAACTCAGATGAAATTCATGGAGAGTAAACACAACAGAGCTGGAGTAAAAAATAGCAAAATAGTTCATATTAATAGCACCTAATAACTGAGGTCGGCAGAGGTCATTGGTTCAAACCACATTAAGGATATTTAAAATACTTGTCTAGAGAAATCAAAAAGATGGCACGGTGCCTTTGTGGTTGGATAACTCGACCAGCAACTTTGAACGTCTGAGAGAATTCAGAAGTCAAATCCTGTGTCCTCCTCTCCTTCTCCTTCCTTCACTCAAAGGGATATTTGCCTACCTGAATTACCGAGTGCCTCGCACCAGAAAGGAGATATTTGAAACGCTGGTGAGGGGACTGCAGAGACTGGAGTACAGAGGGTACGATTCAGCAGGTAAGACACTCAGCTTCTCAGAGTTGCCACACACACACACACATATTACTCCTTGGTACCACCTTTGAAGAAAGACAATAACCCAGAAATTTTATGCTGAGCTGAATTACTCCAACCAGCAATGAAACAGATTTACAGTTGCCGTCATGATGAAAGGTATCAGTACAAGTCATAATATTGCTGTCTCAAAGTTGACATGAACAAACCCTGATCCTGGATGGTTTAGTTCCCTAATACATCTATACTTTAATTTTTGCTCTTCTATATTCTCCACTTTTATTTTGGGGGGTTTTTATGTCACAGCGTTGAGGAGCAAAAAGCAAAACGTAATTTCGATTCCTCTGTGTATCATGTACAATTGACAATAAAGTTGACTTTGACTGTTAAATTTAATTAAAGCTGGTATGATTCGTGAAGCAAGCCAAGTACTTTACTTTACTGTATTGGCACTATCCTCAGCAACAAGTGCCAAAACCAGATCCACAGCACACAGCTCGCACACACCCACACACAGGCCTAGCATTTTTGTTGAAGACATAAAAATAAGTCGATCAATCAATGACAAACACCACACCTAGGTACACCTAAACAGTAATGTTGGTATAATTAAGAAGTTTACAGGATTGAATGTGTTGCCGTTTTTTTTTTATGAATCACAATTAATTGCCTCTCCCAAACATGTACTCTAAAACCATCATCGTTGCCCTCAGCACTCACACACACACACATACAAACTAACTGCCCGTGACTGTTTTCAATTTGATGTCCTTCCGTGTGACATTATAAATGGATGTAGTTTTCTTTTCCTGTCGTATCTCTCTGTAGGAATTGCTGTCGATGGACCCAACAAGACAACCTCTGACATCAATGGTAACACCATCTGCTTGATCAAGAAGAAGGGGAAGGTCAAGGCTTTGGATGAGGAGCTATACAGTGGGTTAATGCACATTTCACTATATTTCTTTATTCATTATATACGTAAACTGTGGCAATAATACGTATTAAAGCTTTCATCTAACCTAAACTTTGAACAAGCGGTATCCACTCAGAAAGGCTCCAGGCCCAGGAATTAATCTCAGACCCTTCTTACATGCTACCCTATTAGATAAATACAAGAGTTAATACTTGATGATTACAATTTTTTTATATTTTGATCGTTTTAGTGAGTGTTCTCCATGTACCTCAGAATGAACAATGAAGCTGTTACAGTTATTTTGAAACCCCATCTTATGTTCTTTTTCTTCATTGTGGGGAAGAAAAAAGTTTCTGTCTTTAAAATCCCCCACAGTCTTATCATTTTGGTCTCATTTTGGTGCTGTGTTTTCCATGTTCAGGGAAAGACACACTGGACCTGGACACGCAGCTGTGCACTCACTTTGGCCTTGCGCACACTCGTTGGGCCACACACGGAGAGCCGAGTGCTCTCAACAGCCACCCTCATCGTTCTGACAAGAATAATGGTAAAATTCCCAAACATAACTTTAATATACAGTTTACAAAGCCACTTAACACCCATGCTCAGCTAATTTAAATCCATGGAAAGCATATTGTAGGAATGGGAGGACAGATGTAGGATAGATACTATTTCTGAAAGCTGGCGTGCTATCTACATCTACATGATGATGATGATTCCATTGGAAGGTGCTTTGTTTGGTTCAGTAGAACTAAAGCCTACATTTTACTATCGATCAAAGAAGCTTGACGGCTCACCAGCATTTCAGTAATGATGTTTAAGTTCAAAATGTGAACACATGCATACCTTAGATCTCGCTCTCAGTAATACGCCATGTTCTAAGGTGTGTCCAGAGTGTAAAAGTCCAAGGTGTTAAAGTCCATATCACAAGAAGAAACACTATACCGCAGCTGTGTGTTGTTTCATGGGTAATAGTCATCTTTTGCTTTAGTCTGTTCTTACCAGATATACGCTTTGACAATCCATCATGTTATTTCTACACAACAAGCTGTCCTGCTCTGCCTTGTAGATGTGAAAGGACTTAGTCATTTAAATTGCATACAAATCAACAGTCTGGTCAACATGCCCTTTCTCTCCAAGTTACATTCTGTCATCAGATAGGGTATTGGTATTGATCTGTAGATGTGGTAAATTGTATTGCGCTTCAATTATTTAGTTCTTGGACAATATAAAAATACCATTAAGAATTGAAATGCATCTAAATATTATATGACGAGACCATGTAAGTGCTCCTCCCACAACTTCACCAAGACTCTTTTTGACCTTTTGTGTGCTGATCCTACTTGATTTCTTCACACTCTTTGTCTCTCTCAGAGTTTGTTGTCATCCACAATGGCATTATCACCAACTACAAAGAGCTGAAGGAGTATCTGGTAAGTCACCCCATCAGGAATTCTACAGACAAACTAAGTTCTACAGTTTCATGTAGTTGAAAAATACTTTTTGTTATTACCTTACATGAAGCATGGCCTAAAATCTCAAGTAAATATACTGTAGAGGGGATCATGCTTTTCTTGAGGAAGGGACATAATGAAATTATGAAAAGGCTGAAAAAAACAAAATGAGCTTGTTCAAACCAAAATGTTGCTCCTAAAACATTTAATGGGCAATTGCTTCACCTGTGCAACCTTGGTGTTTGATATCATAAGTTTAGCAAAGTATCTTGCAAAGTAATCTAGTCACTTGAGGACATTTTCATTTAATTAATTACCTGTTCCACATAACAGTTATATGACATGGTTATGTTTCGTGTTAATCATTAATTCACACAAAACAGGCTTTCAGCTACGTTGTGTATAATGATAAATTGTCTCTTATGCCTTTCTAAGATCACCAAAGGATATGAGTTTGAGTCAGAGACAGACACAGAGGTCATCCCAAAGTTGATCAAATATGTTTACGACAACCGAGAGAATGACCGCATCACCTTCTCCACACTGGTTGAGAGGGTGGTCCAGCAGCTAGTGAGTAGCTGACACACAAACACACACAGGGGGTTTATGGTTATTCTTGCACCAGCTCTGTCTCTGTGTTTGGAGATAGAAATTTATATAACCTGAAATTTTTATTACCAATTCTGGTAATAATGAAGACTAACATTATGACACGTAGTGTTATAAAAAGTGTCATTGGGCAGTCAAACACACACACACAACTTTAGAAACTGCTTAGACTGTCTGTACAGCGAAACACAGTACACAATCACAAAAGCAGTCCCCATGGCAACCACCCAAACTGCATCACAGGTGACATCATCATTCGTAGAAACCTTTTTTTTTTCCAATTCAAGTGAGCTGGAGCAACCCTCCCTTTTCCATTATGCAACCTTTCTCCATAACTTCCCACTTTTCAGTTGGGTGAGTTGTTGTCTGTTCACAGGAACGGAAACAAAAGAAAAGACAAAAGCCGCAATTTTGGGTTTTGAGTAATGGGACCCAGATAGTGAGAACCACTCACCCTCCCCGAGACTCCCGCATCATAACCCCCCCCCCCCCCACCGCCACACACAAAAACACACACCCAATTCTGTTTCTAGTAACCACCACAGCAAGTAATGGAGGCAGTGCTTTCGTAAATACAGCTATCCCTATACAATAGAGGTCTTATTACTCTTTACCCCCCCCATCCCAGAACCTACTACTTTCCAACACTCGGCCACACCCCCAGCACACAGAGCCCCACAGAGTTAAAAGAGACATTTGTGTCCAAAAATGTTTCGCTTAAAGATTTCACACAGACATTCTCCAGGAATACACATCTTACTCTGACTTTGCATAAAATGTAAAATCTTTTTTTTATATATATATATATTTTTTCTCTTTCCTTGCAACCTAATGTAATCTTTATTTCCTCTGCTTCTCCTTGTCTCAGGAGGGGGCTTTCGCTCTGGTGTTTAAAAGCCGTCATTTCCCTGGAGAGGCTGTGTCCACCAGGTTAGTATATACTCAACCACACATACGCACACGTTTTACTTCGTATTAATCTAGTATCCTGTATAGTATACCTAGTATACCCTGATCCAAGGTTTATTGGAGATGACTCATCCCAGTTATAACAACTGCGAAGCAATTCCACATTTATGATTCAATGTCTTATCTGGGATTCCAACCAGTAAATGGTGTGTTATGCCGGCGGAGCGTTCTTTTCTTGCGATAGAGGGCCATTATGCTTTGCATCCAAATGTGCGTAGATTCCCACCAGGCTGCATGTGTCAGACTTATCTACGTCTCAAGACCGGCAAAGAGGAGGAGCAGAATTTGAATCCAGATCCCCTCTCTCCCGCCTGGGCCTCTGGCCTGTGGGCAGCCGGACCTACACCTTCTTCTCTGTGACTCATTAACAGAGAGACGAGAGAGTTTCCTGTTTCAGCTCCAGGAAGTTCAGCTGTGAGCAAGACTCCTGGTTAATCACTTCCTCAGTGAGCTCAGTGAGCCTTCGTGGATCAGGGAAAAAGGGAGATGAGCAAGTAATAAAAAAGGAAGAAAAATTATAAGGGAAGATGGGCAGCAAAATAAAGCCAGATAAGAGGCTGGGGCGCCTACTTGTTGGCACACCCACAGCTAAATTAAAGAAACTTTGGTATGTCAGTTTTTTCTTTCTTTTTTTTTTTTAAGTAAATTATACTGGCAGCTGATGTCAGAGTTGCTCAGCTTTGGTGAAACGCTGTAGTTTTCTGGGTAAAATGTTGAACAGTAAGCATTGTCCTGCACAATTTAGAGTTGGAAGAATGTTTGTAATTATCTAATGATGCTTGTCAGCACCCACCCTTCCAGCAATACTTTTACTCTCTTCTCTACATCTCTCTTACGTTCTGGTTTTCTCACATCCTGGTGTTTTCCTCTTCTCTCTCCAACACCAGGTCTTTTTCTTATTTACTTTCATCCCTTCTTCTCATCTCTCCCTCCCTGAGGGTAAATATTGTGTTGGATAGTGACCACGTTTTCAGTCCCACACCCCTTAAAACAACCAGTGCTCTTACATCAGTGTAGTCATTCCCCAGAGTGAAAGAAGGGATTGAGACAGAAAAAGAAAAGAAAAAAGGAGCGGCCTTCAGCTTTTCAAGAGGTCCTGTCACCATAATTTTTAGTTTTTCTTCACTGTTTGCGATGTGGTTACAGAATAAGTGCATTCATTGTTTCATCTATTTTAAACTTTGCTCACACACCCCTCCATTACCTGCCAAATCGACATCATCATCAAACATCTGATTGCAATTTTCAAAGCCACTACCAGTAACCCACGTGGAATAAATAAAAAAAATCAATGAGGAAGCGGTGACTCAGTCCAGGATCTGTGACGCAATGGTAGAGGGATGTATGTGGAGGGAGGATCAGTTTACCTGTCAAGTGGTCAAGATTGGAAGACCAACATACTCGGAAGGATTAAATACAAAACTGCCTGTGATATACTTTTTCATTTATTGAATTTTAGAGAACAACGGATAAAAGTGATATAAGTAGATAAAGAAGGATATAAAGAGTGCTATGAGTGTTTTCTTTGGAATAACAGAGTCAGATGCAGTGTCAGGTTTTCGCAATGTTGACATTTTCACAAAGTATCACATGACAGTGTGTATCTGACATAGTTGTGCAACCAAAAATTCTAATCCTCTCTTTTCTCCCACCTCCTTCCCTCCTTCCATCTTTTTGTCCATAACTGCTTCATTCTTGTCCCGGCAGGAGAGGAAGTCCATTGCTCATTGGTGTGCGAAGTGAGCATGAGCTGCCAACCGAAGAGATCACTGTCCAGTACAACAGCAGTGAGTTCTGTTCCTATGACTGCCTGATTATCTAACAACAATGGTTTTATAGGTCAAGTAAATATGCAATACAGGTAACAGCAGCAGAAAAAGTATGTTAAGATCAGTTTCATCAGCGGTCTCACCATTTTCTAAAGTTACTTTTAAACGCATCTTAAGAGGATAATATAGACAAGAACCAGACTATAAAAAGCTTTGGCCCGTCAAAACTTTCACAACATCTCAAAACTGAAGTTTTGTCATCTATTCATGTGTATTCGTGTTTTAAATCAAGTGAATAGGTGGTATCATGATTAAAAAAAATAAAAAGACTGAACATAATTAAAGACAACTAGGCAGTGTAGTTTTGGGCAAACTTGAACCAGGTCAGTATTTGTAAGGAACTATATGATGCAATTTTTGAAAAACAATTATCAGAGAGACACAGAAATCTCCCTTACTACACTTATCACAGCTCCTCAAATGTTCAGAGGCCTCACCCACTAACAAGGGAGCATTTTCTCTTTACATACAGTACAATATTGTTCTAACTACAATTTTTCTTAGATATATTTAAATCACTCTACACTGACTTTGTCAAAATGGCTAACTGTGGGAGTAAAACAAGATGTTTTCTGGCGCTCCCTTTTATTGTGCAATGATTCTTTCCTGAGATGTTGCCAGGGATTTAGATGTAGCTTTAAACGCTGGAACTGCTTTGGAAACTCCAATACTTGCTGAAAAAAGTATGGTTTCTAATTCCAGAATTCCCAGCAGAAAAAAATGGATTTGAAAAGAGGCGCTGATGAATTGTTCAAAATACCGTTCATTCAGCTTCAAAAAGTGAGTTCAGTACAAAGTCCAAGGCAGAATTACTGTGATGCCGAAAGAATTCTGTTTTTACAGAGTGACCAGATGAGAATAAGTGACTGTCTCATCACAGATCCTCATTGTTGGCACAAACAGCAAAGCAAAGCTACCACTTGAGACCATGTTTGGTTCTGTGTCATGTCAGTGTGTTGTAAACTCAGCAGAAGAACCCCACAAACATTCCGCATTTTCCTTTCTGCTGGCGTCGCTCAGAACTTTTGTCTTTACTGTCCTACTGAAATCTTTCTGTTGTTTAGTTGCCACAACATAAAACTCAGCACTGTCATGTGCTGAATAGTAATCTGGCTAAATTCTTCTGACATGTCATTTTGCCTACAATTCAAAAGTTTAAAATTTTATCAACCACACAGCAGCATCAATACAATGTACACTTTTGGTTGGATGCTCCACATTAAAAGTTCTCGGAGTTTTACCATCAAACTAGAATATCATGACATTGCAAAGTTGCAAAATTCAAATGATGAGCACATCTTGATTTATTTGTCACTCAAAGCAAAGTGACTCTTTGACATGCGAACCTTGACCTCTGACATGTGCCCCTGTAACTTAAAAGAGGGACTCAACAAGAAGAACAGCCATAACCGCCCTGACTGCTCCAACTCCATACAGTCAGTCGAGGATGGCTCAGCTGTGGAGTATTACTTTGCCTCTGATGCCAGGTGAGAAGCTATTTCTCTGTTTTGAATTATTATTATTCATTTGTCTTTTTAATGAATCTCTCTGACTTGATGCCATATCCTCACAAATCAACAAAATATTTGTTTTTCTCATCTTGTGCACATCCACATGTTGACTCACAGCGCCATTATTGAGCACACCAACAAGGTGTTGTATCTGGAGGATGATGATATTGCCGTGGTCCGACAGGGGAAACTCTCCATTCACAGATTGAACTGGCAGGCTGGTGAGGATCCTGTCAGAGCGATCCAGACCCTGCAGATGGAGCTGCAACAGATCATGAAAGGTCAGCTAATCATCAAAAGGACTATTGTATTGTTCTTGGTTCTTAGTAAAATCTATTGCTTTTATTTCTATTAAGTTTAAACAGTTTAAACCTAACAAACTAACTGCTAACAGCACCATCTGGATATGCTAATTGTTCTACACATCAGGCCAATCTAACAGACTTGTGCTTGCTCGCCCTCTGGTGGCTGAACAAGTGAAACGCTAACATTGCTAATTGCTAATTCATGTGTATTCTCCATTTCGCAGGCAATTTTGACGCCTTTATGCAGAAGGAGATCTTTGAGCAGCCGGAATCAGTAGTCAACACCATGAGAGGCCGGATTTGTTTTGATAACAACAAAGGTGCTCTTCTAAGTATTAAGTATACATAGGGCACATGAGCAGCTTCCTGATCCCTTTAAATCAACGTTAACTGACATAAACAAATTCAGACAGGAGCTGCAGTGTGCTGATAGCCTGTCATACAAACAACAATCGAATAGTAAAACACATATTACCACTTTGATTGCATGTGTATGTGTTATGAGATCACATATTTAAACCAAAGGTGACTGCTGTGCCTCCTAAATCTGCCCTACTTCAAAAGTACCCAACCAAGATAAAGCAATCTGATTATAGTGTGTACAATATCTGTGACTGAGGACTAACATTTAGTCAAATAACATGCATTAAATGAATAGTCTGTCTTACCTCCTGGTTCCTTAGTGGTTCTCGGTGGGCTGAAGGATCACCTGAAAGAAATCAAACGATGC
This sequence comes from Echeneis naucrates, assembly GCF_900963305.1. Classification (NCBI taxonomy): domain Eukaryota; kingdom Metazoa; phylum Chordata; class Actinopteri; order Carangiformes; family Echeneidae; genus Echeneis; species Echeneis naucrates. The sequence continues at coordinate 13,788,340 of NC_042520.1, forward strand.
AGACGGTTAATCATGATTGGGTGTGGCACTAGCTTCCACGCTGCAGTGGCTGTGAGTACAAATGTCATAAATTACGATAAGAACAAAAAAAAAAAGCAAACCCAAATAAAGTCATGAACAGTAAAATAAAAATCAAAACAAAACTGATAATTACAAAATTGATTTTCTTTACCTCCTTTGTAGACCAGACAGATCCTTGAGGAGCTGACAGAGCTGCCTGTCATGGTTGAGCTGGCAAGTGACTTCCTAGATCGAAGTACCCCAGTTTTCAGAGATGACGTTTGCTTCTTCATCAGTCAGTCAGGTGAATAACACATACTCTGTCAGACAAGACAATATTGACCATGAAACAGACTGTAAAGAAGGATTTGCCTCACATCATCCGTCTTGGGCGAAACCTGAAGAAATTACGATCCTCATTTAAAGTCCTCCTTCAATAGTGTTTTCAGCGTATCCAACTTTTCATACCTTTTTCCCTGTTTAGGAGAAACAGCAGATACCTTGATGGCACTGCGCTACTGCAAGGACCATGGTGCTCTGACAGTTGGCATAACCAACACTGTGGGCAGCTCTATCTGTAGAGAAACAGACTGTGGAGTCCACATCAATGCCGGACCTGAGATAGGTGTGGCTAGCACTAAGGTACAGTTTATACTCTACATTAACAGGTTTATGTCTGTATCTATCAACAGCAAAATGTGAAACAGACACGCAGTGATTACCATTAATACAAGCTGTCATGTGGTAACACAAGTTTGTGTGGTTAAATTGATGCTAAAATGGGTCTTTCGGCCACACTGCTAGGCACAGCTTACATATTAATGTTTTCTGTGTGTGATTTGTGATCCAGGCCTACACCAGTCAGTTTGTGGCCCTCATCATGTTCAGCCTAATGATGAGTGAGGACAAGCTCTCTCTACAGAAGAGAAGGCTGGAGATCATCAGCGCCTTCAAGGTGCTACCTGGTTAGTTCTCCTGCAAACACCAGATGGTCTCATTTTGAGCACATAGCATCTTCATATGTAGACAGATAGATGCAACGGCATTATCAAAATACTGCTTCATCTGTGTAAGACCTGCCCACTTCTTCTAGATCTGATAAAGAAAGTGTTGTCTCTGGATGAAAAGATCAAGTCCATTGCGAATGAATTATATCAGCAAAGGTCCCTTCTGGTTATGGGGCGAGGTTTCAACTATGCCACCTGTCTGGAGGGGGCACTGGTGAGTTGAGAATGTCACAGTGGTCTGCCATAAAATTACAATTCACTTTCCTACTTCAGTAAATATGAGGGCAGAGTAAATAATTTTACCCTTTCTGTTTTGTTGCAGAAAATCAAAGAGATTACATACATGCACTCAGAGGGCATCCTGGCCGGGGAGTTGAAACACGGTCCTCTGGCACTCATTGACAAAAACATGCCAGTCATCATGATTATCATGAGAGACGGCTGCTACACTAAATGTCACAATGCTCTGCAACAAGTCACTGCAAGATCGGTAAGTCTTGGAAAACATGTTTTGCATTTTGGAGGTAACGAAGGTCTAACACCAGGTCAGGAAGGTGTGAAATACAAAGAACAAATAGCCCATTCATTACATAAATTTTTTGATAATCTTCTTGACATAGACCCATCACATAGCAAAATGAAAATTAATTTAGTAAGTGGAACAGTAAGGCATAACACACACATATATTCTCAGAGCCGTGTCACAGAGTACTAATATCCATCATAAATAATGACATTCAATTGCCTGACTAATGGTAGTGTTTTTGCCATCAGGGTCGGCCCATCATCCTGTGTTGCCAGGACGACCCTGAGATGTCTAAGAATGCCTACCGGACCATCGAGCTGCCACAGACTGTGGACTGCCTGCAGGGCATCCTCAGTGTCATCCCCCTACAGCTGCTGTCGTTCCACTTGGCCGTCCTGCGAGGATACGATGTAAGTAGTTAACACAGTTTTCACATATTCAATGAAAGAGCAAATGTATATGCACACGGACAGTATCCTGTGTTAATGTATATGCACATTAGCATTTAAACATGAACAAAAAAAAATCTATTATCTGACCTGATTCATAGTATTTACCTAAATTCAGCCTAATGTGCAAGCTAATTTGAATGATTTGCTAACACACTGCTTTGCCTTATTGCAGGTTGATTGTCCCAGAAACTTGGCCAAATCTGTGACTGTGGAATAAATGAAGCCAACAAAGCACCTGCGAGGAGGCAAACAGATTTACAGTGCAATTATGCAAGTGAACGTTCTGTATGTTTGTATACGTGCATGTAGTAGTGTGTGGGGCAGGATAAAGGCTGTGTAAGGTGTGTGTGTGTGTGTGGGGGGGGGGGGGGGGGTGGATGCAGGTATGAATGTTCATGCAAGAGGGTGGTCTAAGGTATAATGCCTTTAAAAAAAATGTGAAGTTTGACCAATACACTGTTGAGGAAGTGCCAGTGCCATTAAGGCCTTGCAAAACAACCAATCCATCCATCCAAAGCAATAGGCTGTTATTGTTGTTTTTTGTTTTGTTTTTTTTTTTCTCACCTTGAGCCAAAAAAGTCACAAGAGAAAACATTGATCATAAGTGTTTACATTTGTGCAATATGGGAACCAAATGTGCATTATGAATGTAGGGTACACAATCATGAATGAAGTGATTCATTCTCTTTCTGGTTTATGAATTTAGTGCATCTATTAGGGAGCTTCTGCCTCTCTATTGCACAATGGAAAATGTAGCAATTATGGAGTTTTATTCCCAGTTATGCAAACTCATGAATTGACTGTGTCTGGGGTGCTATTAGCCCATCACATCAATAGCTTGTTTGTTTGTTTGTTTGTTTGTTTTATCAAGAGCCACCCCAAGCAAGTCCCTCTTTTTAACGTTAATGTTACTATTTGATTAGTTCTAAATTTTTCTGCTACATTGTTATTTCATTCCAATTTAAAATACATTGAATGGTTATTCTGTTAAACAGAATTGCATTTTCCACCAAGTTCATGGTACAACATTCACAATTTTTTCATACTTTTTATAGCATTTCCACAGGCATGTAGGAGAATTATTTAAAGAGCAAAAAGCAAAAATGATATACCGTAACGTTTTATAGTACATTTTGTAGTTTTTGTTGATGGCTATTTGTGTGGGTTTATATGATAATATTCTGTATTTATCAGATTTTTGTTTTATAGGGTTTGAAGAAAAAGTTTGATTTTATATCTATAACTATGGGGGTATTTTATATGTATGTTTTTTAGACATAAACAGACACTCGCAATCAATAAATAGTAACATTCTATTCAATGTGTAATCTTCTCCTAATTTCTCTTAATCTGTTAGTGCTCGTTGGAGCAGGTCACATTTCACACTGTTTTATATTTCTTGGATTTATTGATTTGTTAATGCGCCTTCTACTAAATTATCTTCACGATCATATGAACATTAGGCAATTTTCCAACTTGTAAAGCCTGTAGTTTTCAATTTCCCCATGAAATGATGTATTAGGATTTTGTTCGATTTTGTTTGTTTGTTTGTTTGTTTTACTGTGAATCCAACTTTTCAATAACTAATTTCAGTGATATTTTTCAGTGTTCACCAATTCAAAGTTTTAAAATTCGCATAGTTAGTTTGAGTTTTCTAAATTGGATGAGCCAAATCCAGGTCCCCAAAATTTAGATTTAACATCTGGAACAAGAAGAACCCAGTAAATGTTCATAAAATGATTGAACATAAGCGTTAAAAAGGCACGACAGTGTAATACTGATGTCGCTCTGCTGCATATGTGCAAACGTGTGTACTCTATCAGCTGATTATTTCTTTATAAGGTATACTTAATAAGTCGCCGAAGAAAAACTTTTCTCAAAGTTTTCCCAAAGAGAGAAAACGTTTGCGCCCACGTTTAGCGTGCGCGATGACGTCAGCGACGTGCTTGCCGACCGCTTGTTGTGGCGTCGCCTTCCTCCGCTCCGTCCCTTCGCGCCGCCGTTGGAGTTCGCCAGGATCCGGTCGGCTTGTCGTGACAGCCCGGCGGCCCCTTCCTCCTGAACTTTCCCAAGTCTCGGTTGTACCGGCGACGCGGAAGGAGTGTTTAATCCGTGTTTTGGATGCATGGGAGTGCCCTGGGGACGGCGAAGGGAGAAGGTAAGTGTCCTCTCTGCCGCCGCCGCTGCCGTCCGTTGGTCCGTCCGAGCCCCCGGCTCAGCCCCGGCCTGACTACCGCATTGCTGCCGACCGAAGTGAGGCGGACGAGGGGGGGGGGCAGGCCTCGGTAACTTTGTCATCTCCCCGACCGAAAGGCGAGGGGCGGTGAGTTGGTGTGACCTGAGCCGATGATTTGTGACCGTGTTTGGCCGCCGTGTTGTCAGGCACGGGTGACTTCATGCCTCGGAGCGGGACTGTGTCTGGGTGTCTGTTGGAGCAGACATGCGGCGTGTGGAAATAAAAAAAAAAAAAAAAAAAAAGAAGTCAGATTTACACCCAGGTTACATCATACGATTGTCAGTAAATGCATCTCACCCACAGACCAATGCTGGTGGCTGATGTACGTTCAACAAATGAATGACATTTTCTTAGGTAGGCCGGATGGACCGTGGTTTTTGTTTTTAATCCCACAGTTTCCATCCTCGCAGGAATGGATGAGTGAAAGTTGAAGCGATGTTTCACCTCCATCTTATGTGGACTGGTATGTCAGGGGCAAGTTTCAGCCTGTCAACAGTTCAGATGTGTACCAGGCATTAATCTGTCACAGGTGATGTCTGAAACGTGTCAACGCACAAACAGACTGGCATGGCTTGTGCAAGCAGACAGCACATTGGGATCATGCATAAACACACAGGACGTGCATAAAAGGACACCAGGAGTGTTTATGGTGCTGCTGGAATCTTTTTCCATCAACACATCTTAAACATTATGCATCCTCTGTAAGAGACGTGTTACAGCCTCAACAGCGCAGCAGCAGCAGCCTACATGTAGTCTTACATGTAGGCTGCTGTGTGTTTTGTAACTCTGCTACATCAGGATGAGATGCTGACTCTTCGGGCCATGCTAATCTGATATCATAGCCAGCTCACTGACTCCTATCCTCCTCCCAGCTCAGGGCTGGATTGGACTGAACTGGACAGTCACCATGATAAAGCGCTTGGGGTTGTGGAAGTTTGTGTGAAGGTCACTTAAAACAAGTGACCCCAACACTGACATCGTAGTTGAATAACATGATGAATTAAGAGATAAAAGTAGGGTCACAATGTAATTCCCTGCTATATTTTCATTAATTTATGTTTGAGAGATAATCAGTACTTTGGTTCATTAAGAAGAATCTTGAAGAATATTTGATAATTGAACAATGAAAAGTGTATATGTTACACATAAAAAAATTCTTACAAACCGAATGAATGAAGAAACAAATAATAAAATAGTATTAATTAGATTTGGGCTTCAGATTCAAGGCAGATGAAAGCTACAATCTAATTGTTTTGGGCAACATCTGGGCAATTTGTATTGCAAGATGGATCTGTCATTAATCATTGTGGTGGGTAATTCAATCCCAAACTCCCCCCCCCCCCCCCCCCCAACACACACACACATTTCCTCCAGATCTTTGCAGATGTGAAAATCTGCTTTGGAAAAAGTGCCTATTTTTGGCTCTATGATTAGATTTTACTTATAAATGAAATTCACTTGAATCTTTTAATAAACTAATTCTTTTTCATCCCAATAAATCTACAGTTTATCTCTCTAGCTATAAACAAATTGCTTGTAAAAGAAGCTGGATCAACAATGTTCATAAAGAGAAAACAAGAAAATACTGCTACATCAGTCTGGCAGGTTGTCTTTGCAGTATAAGTGCTCTAGCATGTTCCGTTAATGATGTTTGGGAAGCAAATATAATCAAAGCATTCTCTGGGGAAGCATCTTTGATCATGAGGCCTTTTTACATTGTACACTAGCAGTTTCCTCATCATAGCCATGTAAAATTATTTTTGACTGATCAGCCTTCTGAGAGTAATACCAAAATCATGGTCACTTTTATTTTGCAAATCAATTGCCTGACAACTACAACAGGTAGGTCTACTGATGTGTCTATGACTGTTTGAACTCACCCACAATTTTCATTTCACCTCAATTGTTCCCTGTCCATGATGGTATATTTGTGCTGAGTCAACTGCACATTTAGCCTGTAGTCACCCTTAGCTTGACAGCAAGTGAAAGATTGCACATAACATAGTCCCTGTTGTTGCTGGAATGGTCTTTGGTTATGATTAATGGTCCCTCATAGTAATATTTAGCTCGATGTGCATTGTGTGTGATTCAACAGATGTTAAGACATGAAGAAAAATGAATAGCTAAAATATCAAAGTTAGCCAAACTTAACAAGTGCAGCTGATTAGAGTCTGTATTTTTCTCATGTTGCACCTGCATTTGTAAAAATCAAGTCGGGAAAGCTCTGCCTGTATTTCATACTTGCAATATTCTTCAAAAATACAAGTGTCACCACAGTTCAGTCCTTTAGCAAATCTTTGAAGAGGCTACAGAGAAGAAAGGAGAAAAGCAGAAAAGGCCATAGGAGTGAGGGACTGTCAGGGGCATCAAAGACAAATGAAAACAAAGCCAAAGAAAATAGAAAGAGTCAGAGAAGCACACAGAAAGTAAAGGTCTCTGCAGCGCTTCCTTTCGGTGTAGTGAGAGGGGGTGAGCTAGTTGTCCACATGAAGAAGAGAAAAGGACAGGGAGGCATAGAGTATAAGGTATAAAGTAGATGGCAATGAGAAGGATTTTTCAGCTTAATAATGGTGCAGGTGCACTCACATTTGCATCTTAAGGCATCCGTTTTTTAGTCTGTACAGTACAACAGCCAAAAAAAAAAAAAAAAAAAACAGACAAGACAGCATGTTCTAGTAAGAAGATAAAGAAGTCCTTGGTGAGAAGAAAAATAAACAATTCAGAATAAATCAACAGAGAAAATAAACAAGATGACAAGCAGGGACCACATGGGAACACAGTTAAATGAGGACATTAGGCACAATGGGAAATACCTCACTATGATGCATGTCACTGTCAGCTGCATGCTTTTGAAGATTGAAGTTAAGTGAATGTTGTGCCCCCCCCCCCCCCCCCCCCCCCCCCACACACACACACACACTTCAGTAACATCATGGTATGATAGTTGAGCATTTTCATCATCATCATCATCAAATAATTCTGTATCTACATATATGAGCAAATACTAGAAGATGAAATGATGTAATCTTTTCCCCTAAAGTACTTCCTAAATTTTTACACATTATTGGCAGCCTGAAATAATTTCTTTTGCCTATATTTGGACATATGTCAAATAGTTTATCAATTATCAACAATCCATTGCTGCACTAATTATTTAAGACTTTAGTTTTACATAAGTCTAGTCTGCCATCTGGCAGCTGCTCTCTGCTTTCATAGTGCATTTATGCTGTCGCTGTGACAAAACTGCCACTGAGACTTTTCTTGCTCAAATTAATCATAAACTTCTCCCTGTTGCCTCTTCTTTTATAGTATAGTCTTTCTGACCATGAATAAGTGTTTATGTCCTCACTTGTTAGCAAACACAAAAAGCTAAAATATCTCAACATGACCCTTGGCTGCTTTTTGAAGAAGTGTCAGATATCAACAACTGCTCACTGTTGCATAGCTACACAATTGTGTGTCCACACCCACGCACACACACACACACACACACACACACACACACACACACACACACACACACACACACACACAGACCCTGGCCAAGAACATTCCTCCTCCTCCACTTCCTGGCAGAGCAATCAAAGCTATGCTGCTATTTTCTATGAACACATAATACATATAACATAATACATGTAGCTATATGTTATTCATATGTTTCAGTTACCATGTGCAGTTTGATGTGCATACATTTGTAGTAAAGCTGGGTGTAGATCAGGGAATAAAAAGCATGGTGAGGCCTAACCCTGTCTGCATGAGTGTGTGTGTTATGTGTTTACTGAACATTAATGTGTCAGCGTGAGTTTGGAGATGGCAGTGAGAGCCCAAGGAAGTCCAAGCTGTTAGCAGCCTCTGCTTTCCACTACACACTCACCAAAGCATTCACAGCCTTGACTTCAGCTTCAGCTCATTGTTAACTCTGTCAGATGAACAGAAGGGTCAGGAAGCTGTGATAGATGGGTTGCCTGTGGACTGGGTGGAAAATAAGGGGAGGAATGTGAGGTAATGACAGATGGAACCATATAGGGCCCTTCGTCATTCAATGAGGATCATTTGAGTGATTCACTGAGATTTGGTGGTTTCGATGGTTCTGGTTATCATCATTGCACAATGACGTTGACTAATTAACATGTTGTAACTTGTTTTCCATGCTGCCTTTAGATTGTAGCTAAAATACCTGGATGTTGATAGTGTTCCTGTTTCATTTTCTCAGTGTGTTTGTGTGTTGTTGCCCCCCTGCAGACAGTGCCGGTGGTCCTGACTGTTCAGCAGGATGAGTGAGGCAGAGGGCCAGTTTTACAGTGTTCAGGTGGGAGACTCCACCTTCACTGTACTCAAGCGATACCAACAACTCCGTGCAATTGGCTCTGGAGCCCAGGGCATCGTTTGGTGAGAGACCCTACTTTTATTTATTTTATTTTGCTCGTTGTGTCGCCAGCCCAGGGTGATGTTGATACCCCAAGTCCTCCTAATTAGTGTAATGTATCAGTTACTGCAAGAGTACAAAGTATAAGCACAGATATATGTAGTACATGAATTTATTGAATTAATTTATTTCCTCCACTATCACAGGCTTGATATTTTACATATTTTCTGTCACACTGCTCTACAGGGACATTTGTATAGAACCATCAGTAACATTAAAGATCCCAGAAATGAAAATGTCTGCTTTGAATAGAATGTTTTTTTTTTTTGTTGTTTTTTTTTAAGATTTTCTGTTCAATATTATATTATATTATATCAGTCTGTGTATATAGCACGTAAACCCCCTATAAACAAATTATGTACATTTACAAGTTTTGATTTCCAAATTAATTATAGGAAACTATATAAAATATACTTTTCTTTTTTTTTTTTTTCCAAAATATACATGTATTTTTGGATTTCTACTTGTATTTAAAAGACATCTCCAGGGGTTTGGTTTTCTGCACAGAATGGATTGAAACCTTTGTACAATCACATTCATTATGAGCCCTTTTCATTTAGGACACTGTACCTTAAGGTCAAAATGACATCATTGGAGGCAAGGTCCAATATCTATTTTGCTTGTACTTCTTGTAAGGATTCAAAAAGTTTATTGATTATTATTATTTTTATTGATTTGTTTAATATTATCATGTTGTTAGCAAGGCAATAGACCGACTTCTTAAAAAAAAAATGCTTTGTCATGTAAGATGTATATATTTTCTTCATTTGTCTCTTGCTGACTCTTGCCTCGTCTCTACAATGTGTTACCAGCTCTGCTCTAGACACAGTACTCGGTATACCTGTAGCTGTGAAAAAGCTGTGTCGGCCTTTCCAGAATCAGACACATGCTAAGCGTGCCTACCGAGAGTTGGTGCTGCTCAAATGTGTCAACCACAAAAATGTAAGACCTAATGTTGATTTATTACAAGACTCTTTTTGTTGACCTGTTGGAATGTGTGCTCCATTTTTGGTATAGATGTAGCATCATACTGAGCCATCAAAAGCTTTTTTTTTGCATATACTACACAGGACGGTGGAAACTGCTGGCGCTCACACACACACACACACACACACAAAAAAAAGCTAAATCCTTTTGTTATTGCATATGTACAAGGCGAATGAAAATCCAGATTTTTTTTAATCTGAGGTCTTAATTTGGCCCTTTTAAGAAAATGTAAGAAAAATAAATAAAAGAAGCACATTTACTTTTTTGTTTATATCATTAGTTTTTTGTTTGTTTCCTTCAATAACAAGAACATTTGTCCTTGGCCATCTGTAACATCTGCATCTTTATTTTTTCAAACAGCTTTTTCAATTCTTTCATTTTTTAGGGGATGGCCTCATAAATGTACGTATCAAATATGATATGCACAACATTATTGGGTTAATTATCTGTCAAATGTCAAAGATAAAAACAATAATCTTGACAAAGTCAGCTCTCGGTAATGGTGATAAAGTTTCCTGCCCAGAATGAAATAATCCAGACAAACCCTCATGGCACTGTGCCCTCAGTTGTCTAGGTGTCCACAGTGAGGTGGATGTAGATGGGAGATTTACACAGTGGACTAATAGCCTGTCTTTCTGCTCTCAGATCATCCGTCTGATCAATGTGTTCACGCCTCAGAAGTCCCTGGAGGAGTTCCAGGATCTGTGAGTGGCAGCGGAGGATTTTTTGGCTACCCTTAAATTCTTTTCTAAAGGATTCTGAGATTTTAGCTTCTTCAAATGGCATCCCTCTATTATCTTGTCAGCCTCCACTACTGCTTAGTCATTTTATATACTCTCTATTTCAATTACTACTGATTTTGTGCAGTTTATTTATCTTTTTTTTTTCAGTACTATTTCTTTCTTCGCTGTGCTCCTTTCTGCTGTTATAACTCTTCTATCTCTGTTATAATTTTGTGGCTTCTTCACTGTTTTTTATTCCCCCCTTACCTCTCAGATATTTGGTGATGGAGCTGATGGATGCTAGCCTGTGCCAGGTGATCCACATGGACCTGGACCATGAGAGGATGTCCTACTTGCTCTACCAGATCCTCTGCGGTATCAGACACCTACACTCTGCTGGCATTATCCATAGGGTAAGGACAAAGTTTGTGGGCAGAGAGGAGGAGATAACGAGCCCAAATAATGTTTGAAAACTGTAGAAACTCAGAGCCAGGTTCTGAATCAGTATTTCGCTTTCCTCCCTGATGTCTAGCTTGTTGCTGAAATGCTGGTTATTGTCACAAGCATATTCTGTTGTACATGTCACTGTAAGCAACAGTGGTTTACCCATTAATTAGCCATTTACTCAACTATTCAGTCTTACATCTTTATCACATGTCTGCTTACTTTAGGGGCCTTCCAAGTGCAAGGAAGCATTTTTTTATTCTAAAATTGGATTGGCACTTGGAATTATGTAGAGATATCCAGTCTTTTGGTACATTTGTCTTAATGCAACAATTTTCTCCAAAATAACTGGACTTCTTTCTAAACTGTAACCTGTTAGCAATCGTTCTGGAGATTAGTACATCAGTGGTCATGTTTTTGTGTTTGTATGTTTCCATAGTTTCATTGATTTTCTGTCCCCCTCCCAGGACCTGAAGCCCAGTAACATTGTGGTAAAATCAGACTGCACACTGAAGATCTTAGACTTTGGCCTGGCTCGGACTGCATGTACTAACTTCATGATGACCCCCTATGTGGTGACCAGATACTACCGCGCCCCAGAGGTAATTCTGGGCATGAAGTATAAGGAGAATGGTAAGCAGCATAACTGAGCAGCAGTCATAGAACAGTAGCTGAACAAAAGTTTAGCATCAACAAATGCATTGTGATCCTTTAATTAACTTTACATCTATCAATTGAATTTGTGTTTACAAACTCCAAACTCCAAGTTTCTTTTATAGTGAGCCAAAAACCATCTGCCGTTGTTTGAGATCGTTTTCCTGCCCAAAGCTTCAAAAAGCTTCAGCAGGGATGTGGCTGTGTTTCATGCCATTGTTGGTTGAGAAGAGGTTTTCTATACCATTAACTAGTATAAAATACATATATATTACAGAAAACAATTCAGAGGTGTGAAGATAATTTATTAACGGAATAATGATAATAATTGATTGTTTGTCCAATAGACTTGATTGTTTACAGTACACAGAAGCATATGTGCAAGCAAAGAAGCATATCAAAGCCGAACAGATGGAGGAGACTGTAAAAAAAGAATGAGTTTATTGTTCACTCGTTATAAATCTCCCTACAGTACACACTCAGAAGTCTCTGATCCGATCAGGCTCTACTTTATCAAATTTTGTTCTATTAGTCATTGATGGTCAATGTCTTCATTATGCTACTATGCTGCAGTGGACCTGTGGTCAGTTGGATGCATAATGGCTGAAATGATCTCTCACAAAATCCTCTTTCCTGGAAAAGACTGTATCCTTCCTTGTTTTCTCTTTAAGCCAACCAGTGATTGGCTCCAAGTGGAGACAGAAGAGATTCAGTTATGTTTTCAAATACTTCATTAGGAAATATGAAGTGTGGATAAATGTTTTAGAAACAAGTTATTTTGCAAATGCTTTTAGAGTTATTTCACAACAAAGAGAACATTCTGCAGTCATGCAAGTAAAAAAATAAACCACTTCATTTGTAATGAAGTAAGATTCGTGGCTGCTTTATGGAACAATCATGAATCTTTACACAGAGAAAGGGCTACAAATAGGAAGAACCACTTTCCAGAGACATAATCTAACAATAGTGTCAAGCTAAGATAAGGGCATAGCTACTAACCAGTTAGAAAGAAGTTATTGAAACCTGTTCCAAGTTTTAAGTTATGATTTATTCATTGTGTGAACTTTTAAGCCCATTGGAGTAATCTGCAGCAGCTATCATAGGATTTAGTGCAAAATTTGCTGCATATAAACACTCAACAACAACCAGTAACCTCAGAGAGCAAAAGCATAGCAGAGGAAAAAAAAAAATCCCACTCGGCTAGGCAGACAAACTCAAAGGGAGAGTGAGACAGAGAGCAACAGCTGTGTAAACTGATAAGCAGAGCCGAACAGAAAGTCCTGGAAGGCTAAGTTGGTTTTCCAAGCCAGAGAAAGAAAAGAAAGCCTGCCTGGAGATGAATATGATGAAAGCATTTGGCTGCGGTGAAACTACAGGATAGACCAAAATATCCAGAGCTGCTGTTGTGCATTTCAATGTTTCATTCAAACTGAAATTATACAGCATGCCAGTCATTTGAGCAGCTTCCCTATGTCATTGTACTGCATTTTTTCTACATTTTATCATGTGGTTAATGTTATGTGATCATTTTTATTTAATACCTTTTATGTGTGTGTGGGTGTATACACCTTTGCTTGTGTGTTCTCTGTTCCTAGTGGACATCTGGTCAGTGGGGTGTATCATGGGAGAGATGGTAAAGGGCAGCGTAATCTTCCAGGGCACCGACCGTATCCTTCCCTGCTCTCATCGTCACCATCTGTCACACCTCTGGTTGGCATAAAATATCTCATTCATTTTGATAATTTGTTTGTATTTTGGTTGCTCATGCACACATGTCTGTCAAGACATTTCCTATGATCTGTAGTACCAGCAGAAGTTTTCTGTATTCCTCCCCCTTTTCAATGATTATTTATCTGTTGGGTGTTTGTCCAGATATCTGTAATTCCCCTTAATTGATTGAGTGAACAGTATTGAAGTAAATCATATCATTTTAATTTTTACTGGCCATTTCTGTGTTTCTAATAGAATAAGTCACCTCTTCACTCCCCTGCTCCTTTCAGTGACACTGAGTAGCAGGGCATAGATGCAGGTTGCAGTTTGATTCTATGATAAATTGGTTTTTAGTTTTAAAGACAGAGCACTTCTTGAATGTGTGGGGTTTTATGTTTGTTTGTTTTTTCACAATTGGACACCAATTAAGCCTAATCACATTTTATTAGGGCTAAATGTCTGAGAAAGGCTAGATGTTGCAATTTGAATAAGGTGTGCTTAGTGGGAAAAGTAATTTTGAACACTTTCCCAAAATCCATCTTTTATAATTGTGAGATCTCCCTTAGGTCTATGCTAAACAAGCGTCTTCACAGTGCTTAATTTATATGGCGTATCAAAAAAATTGCAGCTCCTGTCATTTGGATGTGACACTTCTAATATTTTAACATTAATTGCTTAGCTTCACATTTTATCACCATTCTATGCAGAAAACCAGACTGTTCCAAAGGGCTTCACACTTGTTCTTGCCAATGTGTATACTGGGCCTGCAAAGTTAGTCTATTCCATTTATTTTTCACATGATTTTCAAATGTTCTTTGCATTTACTTCAATACATACATACCCATGCAGCAGATCTCTTCCATAACAAGCCTATTGTTCAGATATCGACCAATGGAATAAGGTCATTGAAGTTCTAGGCACGCCCAGTCTGGAATTTATGAACCGATTGATGGAGACAGTGAGGAACTATGTGATGAACAAGCCACAGTATCCTGGCGTCAGCTTTGCTGAGCTTTTCCCCGACTGGGCCTTTCCTTCTGACTCGGAACACGACAAATTGAAGAGTAAGAATTTTGGATACTTGCATAAATTCACCTTCAAAGAGGCTGAAAACCGGGCCTCTTTACACAACTGGTTCAGAGAATGACCATGCAGATCTGCCCAAATCTGTAACATTAAGAGTCACATCACTAAAAGAGAACAAATCTTGACATTCCCAGAAATACAACCCTAATACCACACAGTGAAGTAATCAGTTTTCATGAATACTTCTTAAATTAAATGAAATGATGGTGTAGGTCTGCCTCCATAGCAACATTGCCCTTCCTCTGTTGCCATAACAGCAGGTCAGGCCAGGGATTTGCTGTCCAAAATGCTGGTCATTGATCCTGAGTGCCGGATCTCTGTAGAAGAGGCCCTTAACCATCCCTACATTCATGTGTGGTACGACCCTGCTGAAGCAGATGCGGTGAGACTATTGCTCCACTCTTTCTGTACTTTAACTCTTTGTAGTGCAGTGATTGTGTGTGACCTTGCAGTGATACATGTGTTTCTCTTTGCTTCACAGCCTCCTCCCCAGATATCAGATAAGCAACTAGAGGAGAGAGAGCATACCATAGATCAATGGAAAGGTAGGATGTACTGCCCTCTAGGGAATTACACCAGCAGTACAGCTGGACTTCCTTTACATTTTAGCAAAATGTGAGGGAAAAGATTTAAATTTAGAATCATATTTCCTCTATAAGTTACAGCTTAACGTGACCTTTTTGCTATGACTTTTATAATGGAAATCCCCTTACCAGCATGGTTTGGGTTTTTCAGGTATACGCAAGTGAAAACAGAAATAAAACACATAATAAATCATTCTTCAAACCTTTTTGCGACAGGAAATAAATGCTGCATAACAATGTCTCTCCACAGAACTAATTTATGAAGAGGTAATTGACTGGGAAGAGAGGAACAAGAACGGATTAATGAAAGAAGATTGCTCAGGTATGTACATACCTTTCATAATTGCAGTAAGAGGAGGTATAACCTTAATGAAAAATGTGTTTAAGGTCATACATAACTTATAAATTCACTGTGTTAACACCAAACATTATTATTTGTGTAACTTCCCTAAACTCTGTATCTCTCCATGTGCTTTGTGTACCTGATATAGTGTCAGGTTCAGCTTCCCAGTCCTCGTCAGCCAATGATATCTCATCCATGTCTACGGAGCAAACCTTGGCCTCTGACACAGACAGCAGTAGCATTGACACACTGACGGGCCCACTGGATGAGAGTCAGTGAACGCAGACCATGGCCACGTCAGTCCCCACCTTCCATTTACAATACACAAATATCAGTCAACCACCATCTTCCTTTCTTCTGTTTACGCCCTTCGTTCCCATTTTGGAATTTTTTTCCCAATTCAACCTCTGTTATGTTTATTTTTCTATTTCCTTTCCTCGTATGAGCTGGTTGATCTTGTTGATTCCCTTAATAGTTGAACTTTGTTTTGGACCGCTCTCTAGAAGTCAAAGCTGTCAATTGTATTTCCTGAGTTAACGGTTCCGTTTGTTTTCTTGTGGATATTGTTCGACTTGAGCAAATGTATAGATGTAAACATCAGTACTGATTTTCATGCTACTAGGAGAAGGTGGAGGATTGTCGTTTTTTTCTGTATGCCTGTATTTTAATAGTTTCATTTAATTTTTTTTTTTTTTTTAAGCAAATGTTAAGTTGAGACCAGGGGTCATTGTCATCAAATTAGAGCAGGCACACACTGAAGACAGAGCCAGCTGCTCTCATGCATGTTACGCCAATAAGAACAAAAGCTTCCTGTTAATCGAGCACACCAACCCTCCAATGTTCATCTGATGATCAAACACTAATCCAAAGCTTGATCAATCCTTTAGCTTTAGCTATTGCAGATCTCAACAGAGGGGCTTTCTGCGCAGTTTTTCTTAATTCCTTGGCTTGAGTCATGTGGATTTTGAGCTTTTACGCCTGTCAGCTAGGGGAACTTGTGGTTGCAGTGTTAGTTTTATTTCCTGATATGATGTACTGTATCTAAAGATGCCAAGAACTGACACTCACTGGCTGCAGACCCTTTCGTTACAAATGCCGTAGATAAGGTGTGCTTGTTTTCTTAAGAAATTTAACATATCTGTAGAGCTATATATTGCAATCATCCCCATTTGACACAAGGTACTATCAATGTGTATATCAAAAGAGCATCATAGTCATATAAACTTGGGAGAGCCCAAAAAGTTACATGTAGTATTTATTTTTGTGTTCTAGCAAAATGTTGCACACAATCATGAGGCCTGTGGAAATTAAGCCTCTTGTTAAAACATTTTATTGACAGACAATTGCATGGGCTGCTCATTTTCAAAATCATTCCATTCGTACTGGGACAGTGACAAAATTATTTATGAGTCAGATGCCATGAACAAATGCAAAGGCAGATCACAAAGAAATGTGTTGGAACTTGCATGAAGGCACTAACAAAGCCTATAAAATACTGTAGTTCTTGTTAAAAAGAGAAATCTGTTCAGTTCTGTTCCTGAATCCAGAGTACCTTGATGTTCTTGGTTCTGAAAGTCTATTTGACATATGTTGTATTTTCTTTTGCCTTGTTAGCCTATATGTGTGTATGTGTTGCCAAATGGACTGTATCGCTGTTCTGCATAATCCTCCTTGAATTGTCCTTAAAGGCAGCAGTCAGCTCGTCCATAAAGGCAACATCTATGGAGGAAGGCCCAGCAAACACATTATGGTGGAACATGAGGATCTGACTGTGGAGTTTCAATCAAAATCTGGACCTTGCAACTCTTAAAGATTGAATCTCAAAGATGAACCCTGGAAATGGACCATGGAGCTGCTTTTTGCTGAACTGACTGCATAGTTTGATGGACGTGCAGAAATATAACTTTATTGATTCACGGAGGACTTAAGCACCATGTTTGTACACTATATTTTCCTTTTATGACATGACGTTATTCTTTCAGTCATGCCGTAAATGACCTGTGGAGTGGCCAGTTCACTCCTGAACACATTTTCCGATGAGGACTAAGCATTTGTGTGTTTACCATGCTTTTAAAAAAGCTCCGTTGTATGCACTGTACGTCTCACACTTTTGTTCAATTTGTTTCCCCTTTTATTTTCAGAGATGTCCAGTGTGACTGCAATGACCATAATATAATCACTTGGCCAGCATCTCTTGCCCTTACGCAACTAATAAAGTGGACATCAGTGATTCATTTTCTTTCAGTGAAGAAACAGCTGTGCATCACTTAAATCCCTCTCAGAGAGAGACAAAAATATTCTGTCAAGCAGAAACTACTATACAAGGTACTGTGCATCTCCTTGCTACACACTCATGCCATCACCCACCAAACGTACTTTAAAAGCTCTTGAGAATATGCTCTGTCTTCTTGGCCTCATTGTTGAGCTCTCCAAAGGTGTCAAAGAACTGCTCCATCTCTCTCTGCAGTGTTGCATTGCGTAACTCTGCAGCAGAACGGGCCCTGTCCGACTCCACTATCTTAGCCTGGATAGCTTGGTACCAGTGACGCTGCTGTGCGAGGCTTGTTTTCAGTCGCACAACCTCCATCTGCAGCTCTTCATTCCTCTGCTCTAGGCTGGTGTGAAAGACGCAAGTAGGTAGGCACAGAGACAGAGAGGAATGGTTAGCACTTTGTTCGTTGGTCAGGCAATGACATTTAAGGTGATTTTAGCTGAGTTCGATGTCTGATATGGTTGAAAAGGAACAAGTGATGGTTAAATCTGTCTTATTACAAAAAGAAGAAATTGGCATTTTCATCTCGTCATTTCCAACCACCACTGACACATGACTTTACACAGAGATGTGTTCTATATGTATAATAAGGTATGTGTTGTCGATGTCAGTGGGATGGCCCCTTTAATTAGCTCTCTTTCCAGTGCCCTGAGCTGTTTCCATTGGTCAGCCATACATTGTCACGTCTCCAATTTATATCAACGAGCACTTTAGTAATGCATAATGTAGTCTTCTTTTAATTTGATTTACGGAAAACACATCCATGCATGAACAGCAGATACGCTAGATCTGGGTAATGCATGTGAACTGGTGACTGCATGTCTTAAGTAAACTTTAATCAAACTATTGTGCTCCATGAACTAAACAGGATGTAGGGTGAAGCTCGGGGTCAGTGACCACACACTTTCTGGACCTGGGAACATTGTGTCACTATGCACTGTAAATGCACCACAGCCTGTAAAATTCTCATGGTCTAGTCAGTGAACTGAAAGGGTGAAAATATAGCCAGGAGCAAAAGCACATTTAGGACATTCCATTTGTCTTTTGCATATCGTGTCTAATATGTGTAAAATGATTATGTATGTTGTGGTTTTTTGGTTTTTTTTGGGGGGGGGGTAACAAAACAAAACAAGACAAGATGAACATTACCTTATTATCCTTTCCTCATAATCTTCCCGTTGTCGCATTATCTGCTGCTGGAGGCCGGTCAGGATGCTGCGAAGGGCCCGGGCAGAGGGGTCAGCCATGGGCACAGGAGGGGGCACCTTTGGAGACCAGGGGGGCTGCTCTGGGTGCTGCGCTTCAGTCGGAGGCCACAGGGCCTTGCACTCGGTTGGGCATAGCTCAGGGGAACTTGCTGTGAGGACGTGAGGTAGCAATGGGATCTGCAGATGCAGCATCCGGTCCTCCTGCATAAGTCCACAGGATCCTTGGTCCAGCTCTGGCTCCTGTTCATGCTTGTATTGGTCTGAATTCTGGTCCTTGTTAGTGGAACCGTTTTCAGCGAGGATGATCTCACAGGACGACCAGGGGCTCTTCTGCTCACTCACTGGCTCACTCTCCATCAGTCCCTGGATGTGCTCAGGGGCCCATGCCTGATGCATCTGGTCCTGCACATGCTCCTGGAAGCCTGTTTCCATTTGAACACCCTGGAAGCTTTCAGGGGTTACAGCTTCAGGGAGGTTATCATACAGAGACAGAGCGCTCCTGTGCTGCTCACTCTGTGATGTATTGGGGCTCTGGTTCAGATAAGCTCTGTCCTCAAGCTCCCTGTTACCTCCCTGTTCTCCTCCTCTCTCTCCTCCTCTCGCTCTGTTCATAGATGCACCCAGCTCTGCTTCCCAGCTCTGTCTCCTCAGGCCTCCTCTCCAGCTGCTGTAGCTGTGATCTGGCCTGTTGCCAGGCCCTCTTCCCCCACCGACTAGCGTGGGAATCTCAGCCACAGCTGGGGCCAGACCAGCCAGAGGACTGCAAGGGCCTGGGAGTCTGGTTACAGCTGGGCACACAACTTTAGTCTCCATTTCCCTTTCCCTTTCCCTGGCCCTCCCTCGCTGGGCAAAAGGTGGGCAATTGTCGTACAGGGGGTCCGTTGAGCAGGAGCTGCCTGTAGAGGGTGTCTCAGAAGGAAGACAGTGCAGCTCCATGGTTCTGCCAAGCACATGGGTGTGCTGGGAGCCTCAGAGACCTGCTCTCCCCTTCTCCGTCTGCTATAACTGGGACTCAAGACTAGGATTGTGAATTTGGTATGGAGCCTCCTTGAGCCAAGTGCTGATGTGTGGTGGGGAGAGGAAGGTGTTGGAGCCCTCCTCCCCTTTTGGCTGTCTCTCCTGCCCTTCACACTCTTGTCTAATGTTGGACAGGTTGTAGTGTGGGTGTAGCCAAAGAAACTGTGTGTGAGTGCATACGTCTTTAAGCAGTACTGTCATGACATCAGCTGTTACTTTAGTATGGCTTCTGAGGGAGGGACCGGAGTGTAATATAGTCCGGCACATTCCTAAAGACAGTCACACATAACTGCAACCACAGAAATAGATGCTGGCCATGAGCACAAAGTGTGAAACACTCACAATCAAATCCATAATCTGCATAAAAGATTAGTGCAGTGAACTCTCTCACCCACCTAAATATATGACATATGTGTTACAATATTAACACTGAAAAAACACTGAGTTTAAGATTACTACTGTTAGTACTGAATACTTCTGGCATGGATCTGTTATTTCAGCTGGGTCACTGATTTTCCTTCTATCCTTTTTGTTTAATTCACTGTAAGATGTATCAACAGCCAAGTGCTTCTGCTCCTGACACAGTTCACTCTGTGGAATCAACTCAAGTGCTTTTATCTAATATTTGGGAGCTGCTCAGAACAAGTTCAGGAAAATGCTGAGTCTGAGGGAATAATTAAAGGAGAGACAAATTTAGCCCATACTATGTAGGACGGAGGAGGGTTCTGGCAGATGTCTATTTGTTCTATAGGTTAAAGATAATTTGATGATAAACTGACAGGAAAGATAGAATTGACTGAATGGCCACGCACTCTTGAGTAAGGCAGCATTTGAAGTAAGTATGTGTTTGAACCACATGGTGGTGCTGCAGACAATATTATGAAATGGGTGGTGCAGCTGTAAATCATTGCTTTTTTTTTTTTTTATAAGATGAAGGCCTTTAATACTCTTTAGATAAACGTGCTAATGTGCGCGGCCTAATACAGTTGTGTTGTTTAAGAATACAGTTTTTCATTAATCCAAGTAATTTTGTGAGATATTTGTCTTGGAGCCATTATTTTCAATTGTGCCATGACTTCTATTTGTTTTGTGTCCAGGTTTGAGGTTTACAGAGTTTTCGGAGCCTTATAGAGATCAGGTGATTGATCAAATATTGATCAATTGGCTCAGTGAAGAGTTTCTTCACTAGGGCAGTGTCATGGAGGAATGAATATCGAAGGCGCCTCCTCTTTATCAAGGGAACCATCTTTGCACAGTTTTCTGCAAATTGCCCTGAAATCACCCTCAGCCAAAATGCTGCACAACCGGAAGTGGCCTTTCTCGTGCTGTCTTTTAGTCACACATGCCCCCCATGAGTGCATTCATTTGGGAGCAGTGATTGCTGAGAGCAAAACATTCCACAAAAGCCTAAGCCAAAAGTCACTGCAGTGCCTCCCAAAGACAGGGACATGCTGCAAGCTTTATTTCTGCATGTGCATTTAAATCAGTCAGTTTTCCAACAGCAATAAAATTCCTAATTTTTCTGCTCTGTGTAAACACCCCATGTCCTTCAAGGCTGTGCAGGCAAAGGATTGACATCTTTTATCTGGAGGCAGGATTTAAATCTTTTCTACATCTCAGGAATTATACTTAAACTGAACTAATGCAGGAAGATGCTTTTAGAATATGTGGAAATTGTTGTTGCAGCCCTCAAAGTGAGACCAAAAAATGCTCTGAAAAGTCCCCCGACACAGAAAACAACACATCTGGAATGCCACACATTTGCTGCAGTCTGTCTCATAACCCTCAGAGGGTTTCCCCGACCTTCATCTGTCATTGCATAAACAATGGTCGCCCTCTCAGTGTTGGCCCCCAGACACCCTGACACCCAGAGACTTATTGTAGCTGGATCTCCACCACGCAGAGGTGAAATCCATCCAAGACCCCTTAACGCCCCGGTTCTCCTTTCTCCTTCGACCGTCTCTGCTTCCTGTGCATGTGTGTAGTTGTTTGCAGCCATGACAACTGAATCCATGGCAACACAGATCTCTGTAATTGTAAATCATAAAGGTGGTGAGGGAGGAAATGAGGGGGGTGGAGAGGGGATGGGTTTGGTGACTATTTTAGCAAGTGTCTTGATGAGACTAATTGAGGAGGGCCCTTGCTAACTATGAGAGATTGTCTGCTGTGAGAGTTTCCATTGGCAACATGGAGCGTATTTGAACTGCTGAGTGCTTACAGAGAGTCTCTCTATCTCTCTCTCTTTTATGCATTTATATGTGTGTATGAATATGTATGTATATGTGATTTTGTGTCCCTAATATAAATCATCAGTGAGAAGAAGGCTGAAGTGCAGCTGTGGAAGTTGTGTGGAGGAGTGACAAGGAGTAGAGTAGATAGGCAGCACCTTGGACTGTCAAGAAGAGAGGAGAGATAAGAAAAAAAATAGACAGCGTTTTTCTTTCATGCAAAGGTGTTTTCCTGCATGCAGGTGTGTTTTGGAGAGATTAGCATCCCTGCCTCTCTCTGCTTTTATCCCCAACCTCTCCCCGTGCGTGTACTTTAAAGCTGCAGCTAGCTGAGAAGATTATATACCATTTCTTCCCTGTTTACTAATGTTTTATTAAAACCACTGTGGTTTCTTTTTCAGCAGTCACCACAGCACTCACAGACTCTTAACACCGCATTGAGTGTGGTGGAGGTTGCTCTATTGTGGCGACATTCACTGCTTTGTATATCGAAGTCCTAAATAATGTTTAATGATCTTTAGAAAGTTAAAGGTTGATTGTGATTCAAGGTTCCAACCTTCAGATGTCGAACTGAGCATCATCTGCAGGACAGTAGGTGATGGTGAGCTTAGATCACATTTTATAGTTTCATAATGTATCATAATATCTTTGAATCTTTGCATTAAGCTAAAATGGCTCCTGTCTTATGTAGGCGACTCTAGAGAGGTTTACATGGATGTGGTTTGTCACAACACGGCTCACAAGGCCCAGAGACATAGTTGTAACGCAAACAATGGTAATTTTATTCAATGCTACAGACTCTAACCAAGTGAACGGTTTCGGTGTGAATGTCTGCTGATGGTGAAGTGTTAAGATGTTTGCGAGTTGCTGCAAAATGTGAAACTGAAAGCAATAACTGGGCCAACAAAACAAAACGCAGTGCCGGAGGAATCCAGGTGTAGAGAGGGGAGAGAGAGCAAGGGCTGCGACAATCTGGAACTTGCAGGATCAAGATGTGCGTCCAGGTTCTGCTGGTTACCATGATTAGAAGCCACCCACCATGGCACCTGCGTGAACAAAAGAAACAGCAGGCACTGCAGAAGGAGGCAGCTGTCAATGGTTAGATTTTATCAGCATTAACTGATGGTTTCAAGCTGACGCATTAATATGTTCATGGAGGAAAACTAAAACTTAATCGGGTAGAGATCTTTTGTAATGTGAAATTAACCTGTTGCCACGAAAAGTATCTGCAGTATACTGCAAAATTGTCAGGAGGGCAGCATCTCATGTAAGTCCACCACTTGATAAAACTTCTGAACAAATGAGCAACATCCACAGTTTGGAAAGATGGAGAAATCCAAAAATAAGCCATGAACTGCGAAAATACCAGATCCAGCACCGATCGTTTTTCCATCATCAGTGATGGCTAATAAAGAGTTGAGCATTCCCCTCGGTGTGGTGGAGCAGTAATATGACATGACCAGCTGTCATCCCATCTCAGAAACTGTATCACTAAAGCTGAACTGAAGATGCACACATCCAGCCTGCCACAGGACCTGTCAGGCCTTCAGGTTCAACTCTGACAAACAGAACAGCAGTTTACCTGCACGGAGCGTTCATTAGGATTTTACTCCGGTTCTCACATTACTCATGTCACAGGAGGCCTGTTTGATGATATGCCTCAGATGCAGGGCGTACTAAGAGGTCTGGTCACGATTACAGCCGTGTTCCGTTCACACCCTCCAGCTGACAGCTGACAACAGCTCTCTTTGGCTCAGAGATGTATGGCTGATGTGGTGGCAGTTAAATGGAAAAAAGACATTTTAGATGTTTAACCTCCTTCCTGCCCGGATGACTTTCAGGTGCAGTCTTAACAGCCTGGGACACACAGGCGTGCAGGAATAACACTTACTACAAGCTGCAGGGTCTTATCGCCTCTGTATCAAACTGAAGATGAGATTCCTGCTGTGACTCTGCTTCTGTTTGCGACCGAAGAAACAGACAAGGATGATAGCATCAAAACAATAAAGGGAAGCTTTACTGCAGCCATCAAGAGATGCTCCACTGACATGGAGAACACTCCTCTCTGCTGCAATGCAGCTGTACTCAATCTGAGGTCAAGTTTGTCTGCCTGTTTGTGTGTGTGTGTGTGTGTGTGTGTGTGTGTGTGTTTGCTGTGCGTGTGAGAAAGACTATACATTCATTCTGACAATTGCAGCTAAGGTGTTATTTTCATTCCTCTAGGTATCAAGACACTTTTGTCAGAGATGAGTGGTGAGAGCTGTAGAGGGTTACTAGAGAAGAGAATGACAACCAGGAGGATGTGGAGGAACCGCCTACCCACACAGGTTTTCTGTCAAATGTCATACGTATAACAGTTATTGTAATTGGTTGAGTTGTTAATCTCATGGTGAATGAACCAAACTTCATGTTGCTCTGATTGTGAGCCATGCGCAGATTCAAAGATATAGATGAGTTGCTTGTTTGAGGTATCTATCAGATAAGCTTCAGAGCTGTTTAGGATACATTGGTGCTAATTAGATCAAAACTGGGGTTGCGGGGGAGTGGGGGGGACAGGAAGTGTCCCTGCCTCACTCTGTTGCATTTTAAATAAATCTGTTTCAAG
Organism: Echeneis naucrates; assembly: GCF_900963305.1. Classification (NCBI taxonomy): domain Eukaryota; kingdom Metazoa; phylum Chordata; class Actinopteri; order Carangiformes; family Echeneidae; genus Echeneis; species Echeneis naucrates. The sequence goes on from NC_042520.1 coordinate 13,812,847, forward strand.
GTTAGTTCAGAACAGTGGCTTATAAAAAAAAAAAAAAAACCAGGTTTTTTTTTTTTTTTTTTTTCCCCCCCAAGCGAAAAAGGTGCGCAGACATTGGAGATGTGCATCATCTGTATCTATGTGTGGGCAGGTTACGCTGCCACCATGTTAAATTGGATTAGCTTTTTTTTTTTTTATTTACCATCCCTCCATTTTACACATTCTCAATTAAAACGTTGAGAAAGTTAAAACGCCATGTTTTAACTTCTAAGACATTCCTGCCAGCTTTTGCCTGTCCACAGGCCCTACAGACTCATTACAGCTCATAGCCATAACTTCTTGATGAGATCATTTTTTTCCCCTCTCCTGAGGCTGCGCAATGTGATTATCTAGCGAGTAAAACAATGACATACATTTGTTTGCAGGATTTTTTTTTTTTTTTTTTTTTTTTTTTTTACCATCACAGTGCATCACAAGTTTTGACAGTCGATTAACAGTCCTGGCAGAGTTGCCATGGGAACAACTTCTTTTTGAGTAGACAGGACAGAAGAGAGCACTGAGAAGCAACACCTTAAGCAACCAACCTGTCTCTCTGACTGTGCAAGCTACTGATGCCTTCACTCTATGTGTATATGCCAATGCTACTCACACGGCTGTCATCTGAGAGTAAAGTGAGAAAGATGGTACTTTTGCACCACCTGAAAGTGAAATGGAGGAAAAGAGAATTTCACTTGAAATCCCCTTGAAAGCCTGAAAGTGATCAGAGAGTCCTGCTGTGAGATTCCAGGGTGAGAAGAGGAAGGTGTGGGACAAAAAAACTAAAAGCAATTATTGAATATATTGGATAGCTGGCTAGACAGAAAGGCGTGACAAGTTAAGTGACACAATAAAGAGGGGAGGAGAAGAATGGGAGAAACATTTTGAACAGAACAAAAGTTAGAAGTGGAAGATGTGAAGGGAGACAGGCCTGACACAGAAAGAGAAAAACGATAAGAAGGATGAAAATATTTGTCTGTGTGAAGAAGACAGAAGCCCAAAGGCCAGGAGATGGAAGGTAAAAAAGAAACACGCTGCTGATTTGATGACTTATTCAAGGTTTCTCTTGAGCTCTCTTCTAAGGATGTCTTTGAAAGGAGCATTTTTGAAGTGTCTGCATACGTGATAGCTGCTCTGTCAGTAGGAGGTGGAGCAGGTGATGCTCGAACAGCGAGACAGACAGACAGAGTGAGGAGGTGAGATAGTGTGGGAGAAAGTTGGAGGAAAACACCACTTGGATATAAAGTGGATGTGAGAAAGTGAGGCAACATATCACCACTCTGCTGTGTGCAGACCCTCAGCAGGCACTGGGAAGGTTGGGCCCAATAATTAGTTATTAAAAGTCTAATACTGATCTCTCAAGCTTGAATGGCGTGAGGAAATAAGTGCTGAAGGGATGCAGGAGAACACGATGTTATGGGACACATGAACAAGAAGTGGAACCAGTGAGCAAGTCAGTGAAGAGTTAAAATCCCACATCCCAAGAACAGAAACGGCCTATCAGTTCAAAAATCTTTGAAGCTCAGCGTGTTAAAAGTTCTAGGATCGTACATAGTATTTAATTCCAAGGGGACAAAAAGGCAAGAATGAAGTAATGATGAAAAATGGGGATCCTGGGAACTGAAGTGACATCAGGAGCTGCAGGGACGATCAGCATGTCCACACAGTGTGTGGATACGTCTGACCTTCTAGTTTGTGGCTAATGGGCAAACAGAGGCAGGACAGTTTCTCAGTTGAGCGAACAGTGTTGGCTGAGTGTCTGTGTGTGTGTGTGTGTGTGTGTGTGTGTGTGTGTGTGTGTGTGTGTGTGTGTCTGCGTGACGTGGGGGGGGGGGGGGGGGGTGGCTGAGCACACACTTGAAACATTTCCAGTTTGCACAGAGCAATGGGAAAGCTGAGCTCATTGGCCAGTCCCACGGTTGCCATGGGAGACAGGCCTGTGATGGCTGATTGGGTCTGGGAGAGTAAACAATAGCATGATGGGAATAGCCAACGCAGAGGTCAAAGGTCATTGGGCTGGTTCGCAAGTAAGAAGCTGGCACCTTGTTCAGTATCCCGGTACACTGTCGCACACACATTATCCCTCCATGTAAATGAATGTGTAGAAATCAGTCATCAGGACATTATGGTCAGCTTCTTCCCATCTGTGTGTGTGTGACGCAGCACTGCAGGTGCACGCTGTTCAGGTTAACAGGCCTTCATTCACCAGCTTCACACAGGGTCCTCCTCTATTTATAGGCTCAGAGAAAGCCCCAGCTCATATTTATTTCTACTCATACGTACTGAGGGCTGTTCTCTGCAGATAAACAAGGAGGTGTTTATTCATGAGCTCATGGTTTGTGTATGACCGCGTGTGTGTGAGTTTGATGGAGACACATTTGTGCATCTTGCCAATCAGTGTTTTTATGTTCTACAGGGGTTTTGCCAGACTGGGCATTTTGTGTGCAGTGATGGTGTACGCCATGTGTGTGTCCTGTGGATGTGTTTCTGTTGCCGGAGTTGCCAGCCTCCCATCCCCCCAGTTCTGAGAACAGTGGAAGAAGGCCATTTCACTGCTGTTTACAGTGTAGACACACAAACACAGCACAGCAATTCCCTCAAAGCAAAATTCCATGTTTTAGTAACCTGTCTCCTCTTCGTTCTGTTCTGCCCTGCTGAGATCTCAGAACCAGCAACACTGAGTCCAGGTTATCTGAACTACTTGTATCAGTAAAGTAAAAGCTGAATTGGCACTTTCCTAAAATGTTGGTTACATTCCCACATTGGGCCGTCCCTGCTGCCTGTTCTGGCTTTGTTGCATATTCTTTTTGTTGCAAAAAGAATTAAAAAAGAATAATCTTACAGAGCCTGCCATTTTTTATGAAAAAGAAAGAAAGGCATGATGTAATCTCCCACTATTGCAATAATTGCGATATTCAGAAAATGGAATGACTGGCTCTTAGCGTGTTAATAATATCCACATATCACGGTGGCAGATGCCAGGCCTTTTAATAAATTATATTAACATTGTATTAATTCATGTAGTAGAAATGTGATATTGTAAGAAAGTTGAACCTGAAAATGTTGGCTAATGTTGGCGAACCACAACTCTGCAGTTACACAGTGTGCACACTCGTATAATTAGCAAGAGAAATGAGAGCAAAATGACTGAGATCACAAAACACACATGACATGACATGACATTTCCGTTTAACATCAAGATGAGATATAAAAAACATCATTAAATAGAGAAAAAACAGGAGGGGGATGCTGATAAAAGAAGGAGGCTGTTGTTTGTAATGTAGAAAAAAAGCTGAATAAATTCATGTAGCTAATTAATTAAAGTAATGGCCTTTATGTTGCTGCAAATGAAAACGCACAAAGAAAGAAAAGTCGGCAACCTGAAGGATGTTAAATCTGAAACACATTAATTCCAGTGTGGAATAATCTATTCAAGCTGCATGAGCCTTTTATCTCATCCAACATAAACCTGATGTTATGGCATCATGTATCTCTGTCTTATCTACTCTTATCTCTTTTTTTGGTGTACACACGGAGAATGACAGCAGCTGACTGTAAAAGAAATGGAACTTGATCTCTTTTTGGTCATCTTGACAAGCTAAGTTGAATATTAATGGTATTACTGGTAGCAGGAAACGCTAGAAGGAACTGTGTCTTGTCTGCACATTAAACTGAAAACACTTCCCTCATTCATTGCCAGACACAGAAATGAAAAATCATTAGCTTCCTGTTTAAAAGTTTGAGTAACGATATACGATATTGTGTCACAATAATAGATGCTGTTTTAATTTCCCTAGCCGAATGCCGGTTTGAGTTTGTCTGTGGTGATGTCTGCTTGGGCTCCTTTGCTGCTCCTGCTGCTAAACATTAGTTGTGTGTGTCAGGAAAGAGAGGTGAACTAGAGAGAGACATAGAGACTGCAAATCGAAGATGAGGCTGAGTGAAAAGTAACACAACAAACAGCCAGAGGCATGTGTTGTGTATGTCGTATTCCTCACCACTGCCTGTCTCAGTGTGAGGGCTGATGATCACATACCCAACTGTCCACTTCTCTGTGTGATTTGGATGCCTACCTCTTCCAGCCTCGCAAGCTCAGGCAATTGTCATCTATAGGAAGATTACTTACTCTTTAATTCAGACTCAGTGGACACTTGAGTGAGAATTGATGAGAACAAGAGAGTTCACAGAACGATCTTTTGCTTTCTCCTCTGGATAGTCATTCAAACTCCTGTGGAGGATGTCGGGAGGTTTTATGGTGCACAAAAAGAATGCTGATGTGCCATCTGTCACACATCATTTCCAACCATCACCATTCCTTCTCAGAGCAAATATCCAGGTATGAATAAAGGCTTATCTTCCAAAGGGTATGGTTATGAGTGCGGAGGGAGACCATAAAGCAGATATGTGATATACAGTGAATACTCCTAATGTACCTGCTGCTGCAGAGGCCTTCATTCATCAGCTCCTTAAATTCTTTCACTCAATGACAGGAAAGGACTCATCCAAGTTTATAATATCCACAAAGGATCAAATCATTGAATATAATGCTTTCCTCCCCCTCCCGCTCTGTCTCTATCTCTCTATCACTCGCTCCTCTAAAATTCCTCTCTCTTTTTTTCATGAGCAGGCTTTTTGAAAAAGATTTAGACATTTGCTTTCCATCAGTAAATGTATAAGGCAGTAAGGCACGACAATTGAAATAGTCTTTCTATTTGCATCAGGATAAAAAAAGGAGGTTGGCAATTTGCCTCTCTACATAAAGAAGGATCATTTTAAGGATTTTTTGGATGTGTCGCCCATTTGCAGTTTGAAAAAGGCAATGAGGAGAAATGACAGGAAGCGAGACATTCTTAGTCTATTTTTAGTATGAAAAGATTGTTCGGTGAAATGGCACAACAGCATGAGGGCACTCACATTTTAATGCCAGCTCACATCTGATCTGCCCCAATCCATTATTCTCTATTGATAGTGATTCATACAGTAATATCACATGCCGGGTGGACGGATTCACAGCCTCATCTATAAATGATCCTTATCTGAGCCATTACAGCCTTGTTACAGTACAGTCAAGAGGGTTTGCTGTCCATTAACTCTGTCAAATTGGGCCTTTTTCCAGCAAAGAAGTGGAGTCAGAGTAGTAGGGGGAAAAAAAAAACACAATCATTATTACAAACTAGTTTCTTGGGAGGTCCAGGGGTAGTCTCTGGACGGGTCCATCCACCACTTTTCTGTGCATCACTCACACTATAGACAATTCGACCAGACTGGGAATCAAACCTGCAACCTTCTTAATGTGGGGCAACGGTGCTACCTACTACACCACTGTGCTGCATAAGGCACAGGGCAGAAAACTGGCATATCAGCAACCTCCATCCGTATTTTTCATTGGCATCCCAGTTCATGTACAGATGCTATTATTAATGATATTACAGACATGATAGATATGTACTTTATTTTTCCTGAGGGAAATTTACTAACATGCATCACTCACACAACAGACAAACAATCAGACATACAGAGACATGCTGCCTCACCTTCACACTGCAGTGTGCTTTATTCAGCATGACAAACAGCTTGTTTTTGTAGAGATTAGATGATGAATTTACAAACACAAAATAGGCTCAGTAATGGGGAACTTTATAGAAATGTATGTTGATAATTGTGGCACTTGAGATATAAAACAGCTGTTTTTATCCACACAGCTCCACTTCAGGGGATCAGGAAAGAGGCAGAAAACTGGAGTTTGACTTTCTGCTTTTTGCTTCCTGTCCAGCAGGAGTCAGTCACAAAACATTTATTATATGGACACAATAAACACAAACTCCGTGGAGGCCTGTGTGTGACCTGCTGTTGATGACAGCAAACTGTTATCAAACTCAAACTTAGCTCAGAACTCAGCCTCTTTTCTCTTTCCCTGAACTGTTTAGACGATTGTTGGTCAGCTGATCTGATGAATCGGTTAGCAATGTCCTGTCCTCTGTCCTGTGAGCTCCATGTCTCCTTCCTGCTCTGCCTCCTTTTGTGATAGTACTTCTTGGCATAGATTCAGGATGATGGCAGAAATGGACCCAGAATCAGTGAGTTAGAGTCGCGGCTCCGCACTTTAGCTAGCCCAGCTTATGCTAGGTTAGCTAGCCGGTCCAGAGGTCCGAAAAGGAGCCGCTCACTTGGACATGCAGGGCCGGAGCTGGAGACCTCTGCACCGGCAGCTGACCTCCCACCCACAGGGGGCACTCTTACACTCTACATTTTCCAGGAGCGAAAACAAAAACATGGCCTCAAACCTCATTCCTGCTGCAGTGAGAGCTGGGGTGAAGCTCTGATGGAGCCAGGACAGGAGCCACTCTTCAGACATTTCAGGGTGTATGTCATCCCCACCCAGTGCTGCCACAGTGACCTGTGACCTATGACCTACACCGGGAATGTGGATGAGGAGCTGACACATCTCAGGGTGAGGTGCTTCATGTCTTTGTTTTGTTGTCACATTTGTTTCTGTTATATTCATTACATTGCATTTTATTTAGTCACACTTTACGTCTCTATGGAAAGAAAAGACAAATGTGTTGATTTTGACTTTAAGAACTGTCCTGGTGACTGTATGAGGCGTTCATTCAAAGTAAGCTCTGGTTACACTCATGAGTAAATGATACAGCAGAAACACTTAAATAATTGATTCCACTATCTCTTTCCTGATGAGCACTTTGGCTTTGGGCTGGTTTAATAAAGACTGGATTCTTTCCCAGTCTGCCGTGGACAGAAAGGCCTTCTGATGGAGCCATTTCAGACTAAATCTTTTTGTCTGGATTATTGGGCAGTAATGAGCTGTGCTATGCTGTGGATGAGTGGTTGTCTGAGTTTCTGACTTGGTATATTAACGAAGCCAACGGGCTTCGATGCCTGTGCTGCATAAGAATTTGTACATTTTCTCAGCATCTTAGCGCTTGTTGATGTTGTCAAATATGAATGTTGTGTTAACAGCAAAGGCAGTACAAACAAATGACGAGTTGGGCTCTCAGCAATCACACAAACTTCGAAGACAACACTATACTTACTCCATCTGCCAGTAATACAGCCACGTCAGAGTCAGTTGTTGAGGAAATGGACATATTTTGTCTTCTGATATTATCGATGATAAGGCTTTTGGTTACTCTGAAGCTGAAGTATTTGTAACTGAGTTTTCCCGCTTTTTTTCTTTACACACAACACCAACTAGGCCTGTTTGATCACATTCGCACAGATGTATCCTCTTACCTTGGTTCGTGTAATTGCTTTCTCTGTTTCATAAGGGGCCTCATTAAAGGAGAGGCAACACCCTCTTACTCAAAATAACTATTCCCTTGGATCTTATTAGGTCTTATGTTCAGGAAATCAATTAGGGCCTAAAGAGAGATTGCACAGACTTCTTATACTGATCAGACAGCAGTTAAAGATTAGATGTGTAGTCATTATTTAACCATTAGATCCACTTTGAGATGGACAAGTAGAGGAGAAAACAGCCCAACTCAGTCTAACAGACAGAGCTGAAGTGATGGAAGGGAACAGGGAGAAAGGCCGCTGATCGCTGTCAAAGAGAGAAAAAATATAAATTGGCCAAATGTGGAGAGATGGAGAGAGGCAGAAGAGAGACGGGGAAAAGATGGGGAAGGACAGAGGGAGGAAAGCGTTGAGTATGTGGGTCAGGTCTCAGTAAAGGCTCCTATCACATTAAAAAGGCTCTACTACCAGACTACATTGCTGCCCCTTCAAAAGTAAACCTTGTTTGAATGAGCTATCATTTTAGACAGTTTGACTTCTTAAACCAAGATTCGCAGCTTTTATATCCCAGAAGCCAAATTCAATAGGGCACATCTCAGTATGTGTGCAGTATGAAAATTTGTCCAGGGCTTTTTTAAAGACCTGTGATGTGACTCGGCCTGTCTCCTATCCATAATACTTTACAGACAAAAAGGAAGCCCACGCCAGCCATCCTCCTACCTCTACCTCCCCCCTCCTCCCTACCCCACTGCCCGTGGTCATTTCTTTGCCACCCATTAACTGCACAAAGGAGACGCCTGGAGGAGGAGAGGAAAGGGTCCTCAGTCCGTTAAAAGGGATTTTCTGATAGACGGAAAGACACAGAGAGACAGAAAGGGAGGGTTAGGTAGAACAAAATGGATAGTAGGACAGAGAGAGAGAATGATGGGAGGGGGGGCAGAAATGGCTTCAGTGACAACACAAAGTGGAAAATATCATTCTTATGACCTATTTTTGCCGTGTCAGTCATTTTATTAGTGTTCCTTCCTGTTTCTCAGTCGCTGGTCATTCATTAACTCACTGTATGGTCTCTTATTCATTATGCATGAGATGGGCCCATCAGTCTGCTCTCTCTGATGGCCCTATGTCACTCCACTGCTCGTCTCCACCAGGAGAATAAATGAAGGGCTGTCCCGTTTTCATGTGAGCTTCCTCTCCAGTAGCCTTAGCGAGACTTTTTTTATTTTTAATCATTCTGATATAATTTTTCTGAAAGCTGGGACATCATATTGTAGTTTCTGTCCAGTGTTGCAGTTTTTGCTGCCTCACCTTGTGAAAGGGTTTCTATAACAGACAGCCTGAATCTGAATTCCCTCTGCCCTGTTGTTCGTGTTGTGTGATGCCTTTGTTGAGGGGCGTTCATGGAGCACAGGAACATACATACGCCAAAAACTAGCTCCCTGTAGTGCACAGTGAATTTATAGATCAGTCGTGCATCAGAAACTGGGCCGTATGCAGGCCGCACTGCACTGCTGGTAATCTTCACTCAATCTGCTGTCACCCCTGGGACGGAGCAGAGGTTGAGCATCTAATATTGTCTAAGGGAAGGTAGACTCTTCGTCTCACTCACACACACAGGATACTTAAATAAACTATTTAAAAGAGGCCAGGAGTTGAACTGTCACACCACACGTCACCTGATTTTCCTCCGCCATAACATGTAGTCCCAATTTGATGATGTAGAAATAGATTCTCCTGCCTGTCAGTCTGCTGGCTAACTATGTGATGCACCTGAGTGTATGAGGGGAGGGTTTCCTCTGGTGTCAAGCAGGAAATGTGGCTGGAAATGGCCTGATTCTAGATGTAGATCTGGGTTCAGACTCCAGACAGAGAGTTTGTCTGAAGTAATAGGTGAGTCCTCCTTCAGCTTTGTCTGTTTCCCTTCAAAAAACGTTTCTGAGGGCTGCTTTAGAAAAAAAAAACACAAGCAACATCCAAAACACAGAGGCTGATACACAAACAAAAGGATTAAGATTTTAGAACGGTGATATGCCAAATGGAAGATTTGTTGAAATTATATGCTGTTTATGGAGTAAAAACAACAGATGGAGATGTTGGTTTTTAGATCCAGGTAAACGGCAGACTCATCAGATATCACACCAGTATAACACAGCTGATAAGAGATGCAGGTGGGTTTTGTAAATCATATGGGCTGCAAACAAAAGATGCTCAAATGGAGGCCTGTACAGTAAAGAAATGATGTACCTTAAAATGGCTTTGCCTATATTTCAAATGGACAGCTGGTAAATCGTATTTCCTTCCTGTGTGCAGTATCACTGCCTCTGTCAGTATCAGCGTCTTTGTCTGCTACATTTATCCCCCATATCATTAGAATGTAATATATATGGAGGATGAAGCTTATTGACCCACTCGGTAACAGGACCTCTTGGGCCTCCCTTCTCTCCGACTTTTACTTTTACATTGACTTTTACTCTCACACATTCAGCTTCTCCCTCTCCTTTGTCTGAAAACATCTTGTACAAGTGTCCGTCCGTACGCCCACATTTGATAATTTCTCCTTTTCCTTCCTCCCGTGGGGTCTTCTTCCCCCACACTACATCTCTGCCAGAGCAACTTTTATTTACAACTTTCCAGATGAGCACAGAACTGTGATACTGGCCTTTGGCCTCTCCTCACTTTTCTCACAAATGCTTTCGTATATAACCAATTTGAAATTTAAATTCGTGTTGAGTATTTAGCTGCAGAGTGGGGAGCAGTGTGAGCAGGTGTAAGAGCAGAGTGGTGGATTTGAATCCAAATTAGACTTTTGACTTCATCGGACTGAGCTGTTGTTGTGTCTCATAAAACAACATTTTACTTAACTTTTACTTTAATTAAATACAAAAGAGAAAACAGAAATACTGCAGATATGCTAAGTGTAAACATCTTGTGGGCAGTAGTGGTGGACTCTTAAAAAAAGTAATTATGTATAGATACTAGTTAATTCTCTCTAAATGATTGAAATAGATACCTAATACGATAAATTGTAATGTTTCAGATTTGAAACCTTAATCGAAATAATTCCCCACATTATGACTGCATTAAAGTAGATCAAATTATATACCATTAGGTATATACCATTAGGTAAATAAATACAATTAACACAAAGATTTATTTTTATTTATATATTTATTTATTTTTGGATGCTACCTTCCACAACTTCTAAAACCAGTCTTAGGGAAAAATATCTGTCTCTTTAAAAAAAAAAAAAAATGGATAATTTAAAAAAGGGCAATGATACAAAATCAACCTAAATTGAAGTCTTTTAAGTGTGATCATACATGATCCACATTCTTTAGCTGAGACCATTTTCTTCTCCCTAACAGTGTCGTATCGAGCCAGCCTCTGTGTCTCACTGCATCTGATTGTTTCACTGTTACAAAATCTAATAAGCATTTAGCCTGTTTGTAAATTTTCCTGTGACAGCAGGTTTAATGACTTGGTGCTATTTGCAAGAACATGTCAGCTTCAGCATGTGGGCTAATTCTTCAGCTGTCACGCTTGCAGAGCCGTGGTCTTTCCCCACCCCCTGTAGTTAGCTATTATAATGTTAATGCTATGGATTGACATTGGATTGCAGTTTTATTTTAGTCAGCTCAAGATATGTTGCTTTCACATCATACCAGACAGACAAACTGTAATGTTATAGCAGCGTCGCTGAGAGGATAAATGAGACAGATCTAAACTGGCAAGACGCTCTTTCGTCTTGGTAGAGCAGTTTTTAATATTCTTTATTGAAGCAGGTTAAAGGTGGTCAATCTCAGTCGTCCATAAAGACACATCAGTGACAGGAAATTGTACTCTACTTTTCCTGGCATGCATCTGTGTCTTGTTTTGATATAATTTCGGTTCTAGGCTTTCAAAATGTGGTCTTTTTCTACCTCTTTGTAAAGTGTAACTTGGCTGCATTCATATGCAGTTATATGTATTTAATTGTAACTAAAGTATCGTGCATGAAGAAGCAGAGAAGGTGAGAAATGCACATAGTATACTCCCAGGGGAGGAAGGCATTGCTTGGTGTAAGTCATATAAAAAAACCAAACAAACTCTGAACTGTTATTTTGTGATGCAGTATAAATTGTTAGTGATTAGGTCATTTTTACAATCAGGCTTGTTTATTCCTTGTGTCAGAATTCAAAAAATAAAACAACTGATAACAAACATTGTATGACAGTTCAAAATGCAGCCAAATGCAAATGGGTGAAAGGCAACCAAATATAATTAGTACTAAAACTTTGAAAGTAATGTAAATAGATCATTTTTGATGATAACCTAAAAGCTAATCTTGTCATTAACATGAGACAAAAAGCCACACAACTATTGTGCACACACACACACACACACCCTACAGGTACAGTGTTGAGTAAATGCTTCATTAGCTGGAAGCTCATATTCATGAATACTCAGGACATAATGAACATCCCCCATGTTAATTAAAAAGGCTGTAGATAAGAAGTCATCTGTAACTTCAGTCATGCTCCCGTCTGTTGGGCAGCGCTGTCGGAAAAAATCACGTCTGAATCACAAAATGGTTAACGTAGTTCCTGTATCACCGCAGGGTTATCTGTGAACAGCAGCACTAACCTGAGAATGAAACAATCACGTTGTTGGAGGACATGTGTGCTGTATGTAAGCTGTTTTTTATTTGCCAAGCTAAGAAGTTAATGCAGTTTTATTTTAGACCTGATGATGAAAATACAATATACCTTTTTTTTTTTGAGATTTTTAGTGGCAAGTTAGTGGACAATTTTTTGATCAGGTCGACAGTACACAAGCATTTAATTTGTTTAGAAGTTCCACATATCTATATAAGAAAAAAACAAAGACCCACAATGATGCCACAGCTGACATATTTACAAATGCATTTAATTTGATCTATTAAATTTAATTTAGCTACCCTGTTCATTATGCTCACAATGCTGTAATTTGCAGTTGTGCCTCTTGGGCCATAAGATTTGGGAATATATAAATGCATTAGGACGGTAAAGGTCCTTACAGGAATAGTAATAGTATGTGTTTGAGTGAGACCACACACCGGAAATGTCAACATAATGAACTACAGGCTGAAGATGAAAAATTGGAGGGCAGAAATACACCCGTCAGCAAAATGAGATTACTGGGGAATGCGATCTGATGTCATATTGAATGGGTTGTACAGGAAAATAGCAGGTCTTTACTGGTATTTCTCAGATAGAAAGAGCCACTAATATTATAATACGCACAATTATCATATTTGAGTAAAACAACATCCTCCTAACTGTGCAGTCTGTTAAATGTTCTTTAAAAAATATTTAACTTTTCCAAAAGGAAAAAGAAAGTCGATACCTCAGCAATATTTTTGGGTAGATAGATTGGGTAGTCTTTAATCTGTTTACATTTTGTTCAGGAGAAATGAGAATGAAGCGTGTCTCTGTTTTTACTACTCATTTTCTCTTTGACCACAAATGTTTTACCCCCTTTTCTGTCACATTGCCCTTCCATCTCTTATGGGGCAATCAGCCTGAAATACAGACATAATTCTCTTTCGCTCTCTCAGTCTAACACACACACACACACACACACACACACACACACACACACACACACACACACACAAATAGTACAAAAGCTTTCTCCATTCAATACCAATTGTTCTGAACAGCCTCCAGGCTCCATATATATCACCCGGACTCCCAGGGGCAAGAGGAAGACATGTTGCTCTTACACTGCTTTGCATTTTTTTCCATGAACCTGTGAGCATGCTGAATGTTTCTCTGTATTTGTGTATTGTTTGTTTTTTTTTCCCATGCAAAGGCTTGCAGATGTTACTCTTCTTTGTCTGTCTATGTGCAAAATGACTCCCCCACTTCTGTGTAAGAAGGAAGCTTTTCTATCAAAGGTTAATGCCACTGTTGTTGTTCACGTGAATTAGAGCCCACTTATGGAAATGGTTTGGTGATTGAGCTGAGAGGGATGGAGAATGACGGGGACAGGGGCTAGTTATCCACTCGCTGATGTGGGACTGCGTGTAGGGAGCAGAACATAGTGAAGGCTAATCTCTCATCCTAATACAGCTCTACCAGCTGTCTCCCAAACCCCTGCAATGAAGACGGATGACAGTGATTGTTATGATCAGTGGGACTGGGAATGCCTTGGCAAGTGTGACAGAATGAGGGAGTGGTGGGAAAGAGTGAGAGAGAGCGTGCTCCAGCTGTACAGCAGCGAAAGAGAGGGGCGAAGCGTGCTGTTTTCACAGGCCATTTCCCTGAGGCTTTCTGTGTGCACAGCCAGTGCCTACAGTGGTGTGATGGCAGAGGTGGCCGTTCATGTGCTTTAAAATGCTTTTCCTCTTACAGCAGGTCCAAATCACCAATATTTAGTTTTCCCAACGTCAAACAATCGTCATGATCATCATCCTTAACCTTCAGGTATCAAGCCAAACAAAATGTTCTGCAACTTACCTGGTAAACAGTGGTTGCAGGAAGACGATGTGGTTTATATGATCTTTTTGTGAGATGTTTTAAATAATCACTCTTTTACAGTAATTCTCTTTGCGAAAGCAAGCTCACGTACTACAAGGGCAGCACTACAAGCTGTTTTATAAATGCTGCCTGCCTTGAAGGCTTGGCAAAGACAGAACATCTATACACACTCTTCTGTATTAACAAAACGGAGTCCATATGAAGTAAAATGAATCTTGCTGTTGCAGGTGGTTACAGCAAAATATGAAGGAAAAAAAAAAAAGGAAAGGGCCTGCCCATATCTGACTACTGTGTTTGTTCCCATTAATTTTTCTCATGTTCTCCTTATTTATCAATGAGGCAGCGAGAGATTAGCCGCCTCCCCCTCCTCGCTGGGATCTAATTTCTCCCAGGAAAACATGGATGATACAGAACAGTAGGTTAGCTAGTTATGCAATAAATGGATCATCGACTGAGGAGATGCCCTTTTCTAATGCTGCCTCTGCTCTTTGCACCTGGGGGACACTTCAGAGGCCTGAATCTGCTGAATCATTAACACCAGCAAGAGGATACTGCTTAGTGCAAACTCTCTGGGATTTGGCTGTTCTGCACACTGAAACACGCTCACACATGCTGAGATTTTCTGTTAGGAATGCAACAGCTCTCTCTGTCTTTCCCCCGGCTTCAAATCAACTTGAGCATCCATTTCACAGAGTGCCACAGAAACAATTTGGCTCCCCATTAGCCGTGGAAGTAGTGAACAATCATCAGATAACTGTGGCTGGAACATTTGTCGAGAATCTGACACCTCAGTCGCTCCTATACAGACTCTCTCTGCTCCAGGAATACGCACGAGGAGAAGCAACACTGACAGAGAAGGAGCAGGAGGATGGAAATGATGGACACGTGAGCATGCAGATGCAAATGTACAAACACACACACATGCACAAACATTAATGCACACACAAATATTCTGCAGCAGCTCAAAAATGCACAAGTGCAAGTACAGGGGGATTCTGTGATGATGCAGCTACCCAAGCACAGAAAGCGGGTCCCTTCTTTATCACCCAATCCACTATAATAACGCAGCTCATACATGCCAGCATGAGTGGGTTTGACTAGTATTTCAGTTAAGCTGCCCTGACTGATTGGTGTAGCTGTGTGGGCTGTAGTGGGCACAATATCTTCAAAGCATCATTGTTTAATGATGAGTCGGGCATGAAAACAAATCCCAGCAACGAGGAGTAAAACGCCCTGTCCCTCATCCACGTACGTATAGAAAAGCAATGCTGTTATGTAATGGGCTGTGTACTGAAGCTGTCAGAGTCTTTAGCTGGATGCAAAGACTGCTTCTATACATAGACGCCTCTTTCTGTTCCTCCTGCACTCAGGCCTACACACTCTGACTCACCAACAGCCCCTCGCTTAGTCCTCAACATCACATTAAAGATAAACATTGTCACTGCCGAACTGAAGGCGCAACAGTGTGCTGGCTTTGTAAAAGGCTGCATGCTGCAATTTATTCGTTTTGAAAAATATCAAAGGGAAAGATGCTCTCAGTACTTTGTAGCACAGTCAGAAACTAGTGAAAGGAAATATATTGAAACATTGTGAAACACTATTTTGCAGCTTTTCACCATAGTAACCGCTCTGGTCTTTGCAGGAAGGTGGGCCATAACTGGGGGCTGAGTGGAAATGAAATTCGAATGCTCTGAGCCTGAACACATCATGGACATTTAGTCGAATTTTCTCTTTTGGTCTGTTTTTATTTGCATTTCAAGCGATGCCTGCAGGACATGGGTATTTCAATAATAAATGTATGTGTGTTGCATAAGAAATAGAAGCAGCAGTATAGAGTGCATCCAATACTGTATCTGCAATAAGCACAAAGAACGGTCCAACAACATATAGTCCAAATAGTTAGATCTAAAAATATGTAATAACCCAGTCAAAATGTAAGTGCAGTAAATTGAAACAGGTGAACTAACTTTGGCACTTTGAGGATGATGTGGATTTTGCAGCTTAATTATGTGAGACCCTTTAAACTGATACGAGTTTTATTGCACTGAAACTAATGTGAACATTTAACATGAAGGTGCATCTTTTACCCAGGGACAACTTGTTCCAGGGTGCACAACATCCCCACCCACGTTGTCAGTTGGGGTACATGAGTACCATGAGTATATAACACATCCAAGCCCACATCTCAAATTTAAAAATACAGTTTCTATTCTCAATGGATCCTCTTTGTACCAGTCCAAATACCAGATTTGTTTTCATCCACTTGGCTCGGTCTCACTTTCCTACACCTCGGCCTCCTCCACCTCTTCCTCTTATCTTCACTGTTTCTTTTCTTTCTCTCTGCTTCCCTGCATGCTTTCATCCTCTGCCTCAGAACCACAGGCCCTCCCATCATGACACAATGAGGAACATCAGTTTCACCGAAATTAATTGTATGTGCGGTGTATACATGCATGTGAATGAGTGTAACATTGTAGGTGAATTGAATGCAAATAAATTAACAATAATAAACAAGAGATCTGATGAATAAACATCCTTGTGCTAAAAATGTAATCATCCCTCATTATCATTAAAGGTCTTGCCCTTGGAAGGCCAAGTAAGGAAAAAGTAAATAGGTATTACCTGCAAAATCAGCTTCAACTGTTAAAATTAAAAAAAGTTGAATTGTTTTTGGCCGTTAAGTGGCTGTCAGATATTGATCTGGTATTGTTGGAAGATGGTCAGTAACAATGATCACACAAAATGTAGCGGACTAGAGAGCAACATGATACCTTAAAACCCTCCCTCAGCACAGGTTTTGACAGCTGACCATCCAACTCCAGTCCAGGCAAAGGTGTTTCAGGTCTGGAGAACCTCCAGCTTCCATTAAAGTAACTAGAGGGTAATCAGGATGGTGACATTATCCCTTGCCATTTGCTAATTCTAAGGAAAACCTGTTGCTAGGAAACCTAACAGAGAGCCCACAGAGGACTATCAAAAACAATCTACCTTTATGTATGATGATCATGGAGGGCACCACTGGCAAATGCAGATGGAACACATATAAGGTGCAAACAGGCTGATAGTCCAGATAGGAAATTAGGACTTAGAGATACCAATGAATTCATCATAAATTTGGTTTCATTTCATGCAATCTGCGATGTATCCATCTGAGCGAGCCGTGGTAAAGTAGCAAGGAAAGAGGCTATGAATAGGCTCTGGTGCATGCTGTGCTTTTTTGTGTCTCCACGGGAGTGTTATTAGCGCTATTGTATGTGGTGCCCAGTGTGTATCCATTGCATTAATAGTGGAGCAGTGTGTTAGTAATTAAGGGGAAGAGGGAATAACACGGGTTAATTATCACAGTTAATGAGACCAGATCACTCTTCCTCATGCATCTTTTCAAGCATTTCACCATCTCTCGTATCACAATCACATAATCTCATCTCTCAATCGCTGTCTCTTCCTTTATGCTTGTTCCCTCTCTTTCGCCTTCTTGCTCTTTCTCTCACTCAGTAGTTATAATACATTTGCTTTGCTAATTGCTGATTCTGCCGTCTTTATGAATTCCCTCAGGGATGTGGATTGAAAAGTCCTGCAGGCCTGAAATGTGGTTAGTTACACAGCGATGTGGGCAAAGGTAGTGGGATGCAGGGCAACACTGTGGAGAAGGAGCAAATAAAAGAGACAGAGCCGGAGATGTGACAACAGAGGGGCTAAAAACTAAGCCAAGGCAGTCTCCGGGAAAAAAAATATGGAAAGTGATGTTTTTCAATATAGGATTTTCTCAGCCATCAACTATAGTAATATCTCAGAATTTCATATTGCGTTACAGTGAAAGTCATTGTGGCCCTTGAGGTATCCCTAACTAAGGCATTCTGTGTTGGGGCATGGTGAAAGCAACACACACACCAAAGACCTGAATCCACAATCCCATATGGAATTGGAATATGGAATTGCGCTGTCCATTAGTCATACCGTGGCAACGCTCTTCATGGGCCTTTGTTTTGCACAACGTAATTTTCTTGGAGGCTCATAGTCGTACACCCACTCAGCAATCCCTGAAGAGTTCTCTGCAGCTGTCCACGACTTGGAGCAACGCCGCAATGATCTTCATACTCCAGAAGCCACATTTATATAATCATCTGTAGACTCGCCATCCTCAGGTAATGAAAAAGCCTCAGATGGTGAAATATAACCAACTTAAGCAGGACTGCTGATGTGATGGCTGTAATGGACTGTCATTTTTCATGTGTGCGGTGGAGCGGGGTTCTTATATCACATAAAGATGACGTAATTCTAAGTATGTCTCCTCTACACTGGTGACCAGGTGTTAGGGCATCTCCTTTCATGAAGCTTAAACGCATCATTGTGACGTCAGAAAAGCGATACCTTTGAACCTCAGCAACATGCACGTTGCCTTGATTTTATGAATGTAAAAGAATGTTTCATTTGGATTTCTGCTGAGATTCTGTATGTTTTTTTTTAACTCTCGTGTGTCTCTGCTCTAAAGCTGAAGCTGTTTTTATTTCACTGCAGCGAGCACATCTTGTTGTTATTGTTTTGTTTTTGTTTTTTTTCCTTCTCGTGCTGAAAGTGTGCTGTCACAATTACTGATACATATGCTGCTGACTACCAGCTAGCAGGACCATCACCAGGGTGTGCACAGCCAGAAATGTGCTTTGTGTGGTAAATATTACCCACAATCCCTCACCTTTGACAATGCATTTTCTTTCAGTGTCACTGTTGAATGCTGACGAAAATCCCAAGGGAAGCAGCTATGTTGCTGGAGTATTGTTGCTTTTTTATGTTGTCTCATGATTGCCTTGTTCACCTTTGTGTGTCACATAGTGGAAAATCAAAGCAAACTAGTATATTTGGTTTGTCCATGAAGTTGATTTTCACTGATAGTGTTGAGACAAAGATATTTTTTAATGAACCAACTGATATTTCATTTTAATTTTGTGAGCCAAATTATTTTGCGCATTAACCAGATTTAGCTGCATCATTAGTTTTTGCTGCTTCTTATTAATACTTTTATCATAACTACCTAACTACCTGTGTGTGTGTGTGTGTGTGTGTGTATGTGGGGGGGGGATACCAGTGAAAGTGGAAAAGCTGTTGGAATCAAAATGCAGATTTTTGAAGCAGTGTGTGTGTATGTGTCTGTATGTTTGCTGGTGTGTTCATGTCTGGGCCCAGCCAAATCCTGATTAATCAGAGGAGCACAGGTACAACCAGGAAAGCATCCAATAACACACCAGTCAGCATGTCTGAGCATCTGAAATGATTCTCATTATCCACCCATAATTAAACGTGTCATATGGCTACTGGACGGACCAGCTGAACTGCTGTTCACCTGACAGGATACAGCTGTGCATGCATGTTTACGTGTAAAGTATTTTTGTGAGTGCACATGCCTGTGTGTGTGTATCCAATCGCCCATGACTAAACCATCAGTCATACTTGCCCACCTGGTTCTTCCTTAATTATCGGTGAAGACGACTCAGTGTCTGACATTTTTGCTTGTCTGCTTCATCTTTCACTTGTCTAGTTTCTAACAAGTAGAGGACGAACCTCTTACAATAAGATGTGATTTCACAGAAACAACTTCATATGACAGGAGCTTGTCATATGTATGTCTTCCAGTTGTTTACGTGTCTTTCTCTGTGTCTGTGTGCTGCTACTCACACATTCCAGTCATGCTTGTCATCTGTTCTTCAGCATCACTGTTTTTTTTATGTGCACGTGAACAGTCATCTGTTTTTTGCAGGGATGGGCTTTTCCCAGCTCTTTCCTCTTTTAAATCTCTATATATCTGCCTGTTTCAAGTCAGTGAAACAAGTAAAAATGGGCACCTTGTAGTGCGTTGTAGAACACAGCCACTGTTGCTGCAGCAGAGATTTAACAGAAGTGAGGGCTTTCTAGCAAGACACATTAGTAATCCGCTGCTCCATTAGACTCACACTCACCAATGCACTCTAACAAAAAATGTGTATGCACTACCAGTCATAAGTTTGGATACACTTTCTCATTCAAATGAATATGAAAGTGTATCCAGAGTCTGTGTGTGTGTGTGTGTTGTGCATGCACGTGTGCATGTGTACGCATGTGTGTGTGTGTGTGTGTGTGTGTTGTGCATGCACGTGCATGTGTATGCGTGTGTGTGTGCGTGTGTGTGTGTTGGGGGGGGGAGATAGCCCCATGGCTTTGTGTTGTGTTGACATCTACAGGGTGAGTTAACCCTCGGAGGCAGCTACTCTAACTCTTACTGCCTTGTGTCAGTGCTTGTGGTGTGTGTTTTATTGTGTGCATGTTGTGGGCAATGTCACACTCCATTATTCTCAGGTAGGTGTGTGTGTGTGGGTGTGCGTTCTCCAAGGACCCTGTAACGATGGTCTGGAGGCCGGTGGTAACAGAGCATGAGAACTGAGACTCAGCACTGTTCAGATTAGTGAAGCAGAGGGAGGGAGGAAGTTTAGGCCACATCTTTCTGTAAAGGTCTCTTTCATATCACATAGACTTCACTGTTTTCTTCCTCGAACAGTGAACTATAAAATTCCCAAAAAGTCATATCTAATAAAATTGAGACCAGTTTGCCTCCAGGTGACTTCAACAGAAATATGACTCTTAAACCTGAAGGGAATGGAATATGGTTCAGTGGTAACAAAGTAACCCAATCAATGAACAAAATACAATTCAAAGCAAGCCCTGAATAATAACAACAACGTTTGTGTGTTTTCATAGATGGGACAGACTAAGAGGTGGTATAGGTTGAAATATAATGGAGCAGGACAGAATGGGGCTGAAAAGGGATATGACAGAATAGGACTGAATCTGTTCAGTGGGACAAGAATGGAGCTGCAACTGGATAAAATCAGATAGTATTAGCTATGAAAGGAGAGATCCCGAAAACAACAATATCTGCTAGTTATGTGTTGTGTTGCACCAGGTTGGTTGGAACAGCACAGACAGTTGATATGAGTCATTCATCACACCTGGTTCTGTATGAGAAATGTCCCAACTCTTTGATTAGCGATACAGCCCCTGGAATCAATTCCACCGTAGATACTAAAACAGATTATTAAACACCAGCGATCCTGATAATCGAAGGATGATGTCAGTGCCTCCGTAGAGGGACTGACTGGAGGATGATGTCATGGGCTCAGCACTAATCATGACCGAGGCTCTATACTGGTGCCTCTGAGCCTGATTGGATTGGAAACAAGCACAAAGCATGATGTCACCCATCTCATTTGGCACAGGCCCAATTGTGCCATGGTCACTGCTTGTGAATGATGAACTGTGCTAATAGCAACGCTGTTAGAGCTGATGCTTGGTGAAAAGGAAGCTGGATCTGCCTGCTGCCTGCAGGCTGTGTTAATATCAGCTCTTTTTGGTTTTGAAGCAGAGACTCCGACCTTTGATTGTGCAGGCACCCAGACCACTGTGCTTAGGCGTCCTGTGCTCCTCTATGGCAGAACAGAGCAGTATTATGATTGTGGATCATGGACTGGCCCTCGCAGGCATCGGCTAACCTAGACTAGTGTGCAAAATTGGTGTTGAGCCGAGTCTGATTGACTAAGAAAGACTGTCAGCGTTGGAAACATAGACGAACACTCACTGTTTTACACTGTTGTAGGAGTGTCATGTGTCAAGGGACTGACTGAATATCCCTTAGCCCTCCTTTCTCCCTGCTGCTCACCAATCTGAGGTGACAGAGATGGAGACGGAGCGTTTCGGCAGAGAAAACCCATCTGTCACCCTGGCAACGGGAGAGGTGGGAGGGGTTTTATCCAGTGGAGACAGAGCACACGACTGTCAATCACACTACCTCCTGTAGCCTCTGGCTGTAACGATGCGAGAAAATGTATTGGAATAAAGGTGACAACATGAGAGATTAAAAAAAAGACAAAACAAAACACTGAGTTATATTGAGGTAGAGTTTGGTCATTTTACTGTCAGTGTGATCTTAATTCATGAACATGTGCGCTTGTCTAAAGTGTGAAGTTACTAGTCTGTTGTTTATGGGGCCTCATACTCTCTCAGCCAGTGACATGTTTTTCAATCTGTCATTTTTAAAAGGAGCAGCCTCCAGGTTTGGGATAAAAGAAATAACATCACGGTTCATGCTCAAGAAATACATTTAAAATTGGCAATGGTTCCTGGATAGCAATGTGCAAAGCTCCCAGTTTTATTAGAGCCCTTAATTTACAGTGAGTGACAAATCAACCTGCTTAAAGAATCTGAAAATTAGCTTCTCTTGTCTTGTGTTGTAGATTAAAAGCATTCATTAAGGGCATAACTATTGATAATAATGTTAAAGAAAATCACCAAAAAATCATACGAAAATGTTCTTTTCTGTGAGTTTCTGTTACAAATAACAACATGGTGGCATGTGTCAAATAACAGAGAAACAGTGCATATAGAAGTGCAATGAGGTGATTTAGTGAGCTTAAAAGGAAGAAGTCTGCCAGAGGCAATCGGTAGTACCCATTCAGTAAGATTATAAAGAGGTCAGCGCTCCTAATGCACCATGAGGCCCTCTGGCCATCATATTAGCTCAAGTGCTACAAATATTTCAATGTAATTCGGCAACAAGCCAAAGAAACAGAGACACCATCCTTCACACGGTGAGGAGGAGGAGGAGCAAGAACTACACTTCTCTCTGTTATAATGTCTCAGCATCTGCCACTGAGAAACACATCAGTGTGCTCCATCACTAATGAAGTACTTCTCACAACTGGTAATGACAAACAAATGAGTAACTGGACAAAGTTCATTGGAAACTACAGAGACGGCAGATAAGCAGCTGTTTCATTCAGATCCATAAGGACTCAAAGCTGATCACTGATAAGACATTTTCTGATTGAGGATAGTTGATACAGTTGAGGGAAAATAGGAACACCTACATTTCCGTGACAACTCCAAACTGTAGTATCAACGTACTGACTGAGGGAGTAACTGTGAACTGTTTGATTTTAGATTTGATTCCTGGTTTTTATCCAGGCTAACGCTGTGGCTCTTGAGATAATATGCCAATAAATCCACCAACAAAATGAAGTTGACATTTGTGGTTTTGAGGGAAACATGGAACGGTTATGATGTAATCTGTTCTTATCACCATCAGCATGCTAAACACACCTGCTTAACGTGCTGCAGCATGTTGTATCTGTAAATTAGGTACTGTAACTAATGAATGTGCAGCAGGTATGTCGGTGAATTAGGCAACATCTCCTCTAATCCGAAGCTGTCGTGTATTGTAAAGTGTGTGCTTTGAAGTCTTGAGATGCATCATGGCAACCCCAAAGCTGTCTGCATGGATTCCTGGAGCTTCACATTGACCTTGTGTGAACCAGTGGATCTCATATCCTACCTCTCCATCTCAGTGTCAGTCTAAATCATGACACGTACCTGAAACTGTCAAGCGCAGCCAGATCAGTGCAGCTCAAATAAAACACACTCACTCCCAATAATGCTTGTATGCACAAGCAAAAAAACAGAAAAAATGTTCATGAGGCTGTTTGTTCAATCAGGATACACACTGTCTCTCCTTAGTCGTGCTAAATATTGCAGTCGACACGGATTTGGAGCTGGGCTGTTTGCAAGTCTGTGCCTTTGATGAGGAACACAGGCGTTGACTAAAACAGCAAATAAGCCTCTTGTCGAACAGTGAGGAATATTGGAACCCAACATGAATGAGTTTCGAGATAATGTCTCCAACCTTATTAGTATTTTTGATCAATCTTTGATTGTTGCCCCTCTGAGCTAATCGTGCAAATCTTGCCTCAAGTGAGAAGACCCTTATGCCAGGGTAATCCTCAGTGCCCTGCTGATCCCAGCAGCACAGGAAGAGAAGCAGAGGCCTGGAGAGCATTTGAAGAGCCCCGTCCAGGGCAGGCTAAACACAGACAGACCCTTCCTCCACAGGAGCGAACATGAGAAGGATTACTTTCTCTGCTGGAAAACTCAGCATGTGACTGATGTTCAGCCATGCACTACGCATGGCAATAGGGTTGTTCATTACATCAAACTCATTGACACATCAGCAGGGGTAAATACTGTGTGGAAGGACGCGTCCTTGAATAGATGCTTGTCATCACAGTTTCCTGTGGTGGTTAATGACAGGTGACAGCATTTACAGGTGAGGAAAGAAAACTCAAGCTTGAGGAAGCTTTCTCGCACACTCCCTCAGACATACGCTCTGTGGAAGGTTAAAGATGTTAGCCCGACTCATCAAGATGCATTCTAATGCACAAAAAAATCGCTTTCTTCTTCTATTCTTTGTGCCGCCCTCTTCTTCCCTCATCTCACTGTTGTGATTTATATTCATGTTAGTAAACATCTTTGGATACCTTAGCAACAGAGATCTTGATTCATTTTACCACCCCTGCCCTCATTGTCTAATTCTCTGTGAATTACCATCAGCTGCCATCATGGGAGGAAGGAGAAAACCAAAAACAAATTGATTCATAATGATTTCTGCTTCAATCTATAGGTGTGCAAAGGATCCTCATGATCTGCTCCAGTCTGCTTTGCATGGCAGAATGACAAATGGAGACATTAAAGTGTCTCTTTCACATTTGTTAAGTTTTAAACATTTACCCATGCTTAGATGGAATTGTTGCATAAAAGCAATGTCACATCTTAAGTAACAAAAATAAAAGTGTCTATTAAAAAAGTGCATTTAAACATGGGTTCCTCATTTTGCAAACCTTACACTCTGTGAAGCTCATGTCAGGCTCATTAGGTAATTAGGGCTCTATAAAATCCGTGATCATGAAAAAACAGAAGTCATTACAAACACGGAATAACACGGAACTGGCCAACATTTTACATAAAAGTTGTTTTTTTGTTTTTTTTTTACTTTTTACTGTCGGGAAAACACTCTGTGGGCGGTCACTAATAATGCACACCCCCCTACCCATGAATAAATAAATAAATAAAACAATGAACAAAAGGATGTGGTGACTTGAGCGTAGTAGGCGGGATTTGATTGAACATGTGTAAGTTAATTGGTGATGAGTAATGGACTGGGCTACAGCAAGGAACCCCCCAGCTCCTAGACCAGAACAGGCCGGACTAGACTGGAGACTAGGTCAGAGACCAGACCCCTCCAGAGACTAGTCTAAGTCTAAGAAGAAGGGCGCAGTGGGGGCACCTGAACTTGTCTTGGTTAATTGATGTAAATGTACCTGGTGATCTGAGCAGCATGGTGTAGTTGGTAACGCTGTCGCCCCACAATAAGACGGGCTAAGAAGGGCAAGAAGTTGGCCAGACAGACCTTTTGACCAGCTTGCAGTGATAGTGATAATTACCTGGTAGCTTAAAAAAATTGTGAGCAATAGTTGTCATATAAACTTGGATCATCGGTTAATGAAAATGAAACAAAGTCTACTATTCATGACCGGACATTTCTTATGGTTATGTGAGCATAGGAAGTTTCGGCACAGCAAATAGCCAATCACACTTTACTGAAAAACTGAAATGCTTGCTTCATTTAGCCTATATGCTACTGTTATCAGAAACAAAAAATACAAGTTGATTAGTATGGAGTTGGTCTTAAATATGTTGCTAACCGGGTTATATCGAACTGTCATCATCTCCAGATCATCCTCCATTTCTTCCCTTGTTTTGGGCCTCTCAAGCCTTTTCATTTAATCTGCGTAGTTTCGTCTCTGCCAGAGAGGGAGTTAGGCAGGGTCCCCTTTTCTCCTAAACCAACACAAAAGAGTGTTCTTGTTTTGTCACCTCAGAGTGTTTATCCTTCACTTCTGAAAGGGGGGACACGGGACGGGTGGCGTACAGACTAAGCGATTTGCCAGAAGAGACAGAGAGGCGCCTAGGTAAATGGGGCCTGATTGGCTGGGATGAAAGCCTAGACTGGGATCTGGCGCAGATAAAACTTTGGCTAGCTTTCACTCTTCATTAGGAACAGTCGACCAACAAATGACAGGCAACAAAGGTCTCTCAAAGGCTCCAGGAGTCTGTCCTGTGACATCTTTGAGCCCACATTCATGCTTTTAAATGTAACAATGTCTCAAACTCTGGCAGCTAGTTGTCTCTTTATCCTGTTGGTAAAAGGGTAAGCATTACTGTATAATGACTACCAGACCATCTACATGTTACATCATAGGTCATCTTTGTTGAGTGTTAGTTTTTTATAGCTTTGGGGTGAAAGTTTAATATGTTTAGTAGAACTTATAACCCCATTTAGAAGTTAGTCATATTTCGAACAGATGCAAAAACAATTTAATGTTGTCTTGGGGCATTTTTGCAATCATTAATAATGAGTTAACTCCTGGAAAGGCATTGTTGGCGGCTCTGTAGCAGAGCCGAGGAAATAGATATTCAAGAATGAGAGAGGTGAAGTGAAGAAGAAACAGAAGCAGAAAACAAGAGAGAGAAAGGAAGGGCTGATGAAAGAGAAAGCCCTAATATTTGGTCTTTGCTCTACAACCGTTGCTCTGTGTCTTTGGGTCAAACAGTACCCAAGTAACAACCTAACTCTGCACAAGGTCACCTCTACTGCAACCAGCTACTTCTCCCTCTCAGCATCTGGCCTAAGCCAGAATGCATCAATGGGAGAGCCTTGTTCCTAAAATTGACTTATAGTTGTGTTAGTATTGCACACCGTAGTTGTGCGAAGTCTATATTTGCAAAAGCATAATTTTCAGCTACATTTGTACTGCTGCTTGATTTAATCTGTGACTTTCAAATTTATGAACAACGCTTCCCCTACCCCAGCACCAAGCAACAGCTTTTGATAAAGGCGCAATGCGGGTGTTACATACCGCATGCAAATGATTTTGAAAAAAGAAGGGGAGAGCAAACAAACTTTGAGACATTGTAAGCGTGAGTGCTGCAATCAGCCTCCGTCACTGATACTGCAACACTTTCAGCGTACAATGTGAGCCTGCCAGGGGAGTGTGAGCAGCACAGGCAATGTGAAACATTTTAATGTGCCTCTGTCTGCTTTGTCTGCTGTTGAAGAAGAGCTCCTTAAAAACTGTAACTAGAGCCTTTCTCAGTTGAGCAGGGGAACCACAACACAGCTCTGTTGTGTAATCATTAGCTGAGGCTTCTGTCAAAGTGACTGCACAAACGCACGCACAGCAAGGGGAACTAACCCATGAAAAGACTGAGTGAACATCTAAAGCACTGACAAACATCCTAAAATACTGACTTCATGTGGTTCCTCATTGTACCCAATGAATCAGAGCTGTTTATGTATGTGTGCATGTGTGTGTGTGCACTTAATATGTTCACACAGTTTCAGTATGGAGAATCACCACTTGGCCATTACTAGAATTTATTTAGGCATGAGGACTTGGTTGTATTGTATGTTAACAGTTCAGATCAGGCATTTGGGAGTTTATTTTACTTCACGTCTTAATTATGAGTGTAGTTTTGGCTGTCTGATCATACAATTACTACACAGTTTCCTTTCTTGCAACCATTTTGGACAAATGAGAAAGTCTGCATTGACTCGTGTTCGTTGCCAATACTACTTTCACACCCAGTGCCATTCAGAAATAAATTACAGCTAAGGCATAGTGAAAGTTGCAGCCAAGATATTTGGTTGAGCTTGGTTGGACGGCTGTGACAGGATACAAAATACACTCTTTGGCTTGAAAACACTTATCTTTTCACTTCACCTTTTCCTGCCCTGGTGTCAGCACTGGCCTTTAATTTTGAGGTGCAGACAAAGCTGGGCTACATACAATCTGCATATTAATGACCAAGCAAATTGTGTAAATAGTTTCTCAATGAGAGAGTATAGCAAGACCCTCTGCACCTGTTTCAGCATTTGTGCGTGACTGTGTCTGAGAGAGAGGCAGGCAGTCAGATATTGCAGCAGATGACAGAGATAAAACTCTCTCTCTCATGCACACATCCTCCTCCTCATGTAGGAGGCCCCAGCACCAACGCTCCACAGACAACAGCTCACACACAGCTCCTCATGACCTAACAAGTACACTTACCGATCTGCACATTTGCTTATTCCTCTCTCCGCTTGCGTCTGCCCCATTTCTCCTCAGATTGTTTACTACCTTCCAATAACTTCCATCAACAAACAGCAAAAAAAAGCTATGATGAACACTATCAACTGTCTCACGTCCTGAACCATCTGGTTTCTCATCTCCTTTAGGTGGGGAGGTTTTGCACATTCCCTCATTGATTTATTTTTTATTTATTTATTTTTTTTATTTTAATTAGGTTGATGGAATTCATTAAAATTTACTTCCTTGATAAAGTACAGCCAGACACGGAGTCTTATTGTTGTGCACAGAGACAGATCTTTTCTTTAAGGAATCACAGTTTGCGAGTGTCGCTCAAGGCCGTGTTAATGTAATATGGTTTGCTCCAAGATTATAAATGAGAACTCAAGCGCTCGTTATTTCTGGTAATCATTCCACAACCATTCGGATGACCTTACTCTTCTGAAGCTTGTATTCAATTAGGATGACTCATTACCCAATCAAAGAATAAATGTGAATACTTCATTAACATTCATGATTTGTCATACATTGAAATTGAAATCACCAAGTCTCTATAAATGTGAACTGATGGACTGCACTTGACAGGTGTACCATTACTGAGGTGCACAGAAATTATACTGTTGCTTCATAGTCTTGAAATATTCCCATTAGGTAAATTAGGGCTGACATCCAAAGCAGCATCCTGCGAGAAGGTGCTCTATAATTTTGTGTGTGAAAGAGAGACAGCTTGTGTAGGTTAGTTTTTGGAAACAATTGTTCTTGGCCGAAAGACAGCTACAACCTACTACCGAATGTCAAATTTACCATCCATCCATCCATCTTCATCCGCTTGTCTGAGGCCGGGTCATGGGGGTAGCAGTTTCAACAGGGAGCCCCAGACTTCCCTCTCCTCGGCCGCATCCACCAGCTTGGACTGGGGGATCCTGAGGCGTTCCCAGGCCAGAGTGGAGATATAATCTCTCCACCTGGTCCTCGGTCTGCCCCAGGGCCTCCTCCCAGCTGGACGTGCCTGGAACACCTCCTAAAGGAGGCGCCCAGGAGGTATCGCTGCCAGATGCCCGAACCACCTCAACTTGCTCCTCTCAATGCAAAGGAGCAGCGGCTCTACTCTGAGCTCCTCTCGGATGACCGAGCTCCTCACCCCATCTCTAAGGGAGAAGCCATCCACCCTTCAGGGGAAGCTCATTTCGGTACCTGCAGTCATGATCCAGTTCTCATGACCATAGGTGAGGGTAGGAACTAAGATTGACCTGAAGCTTGAGAGCTTCGCATTCTCACACAGCAGTTTGATGGAGCGACTGCATTATCACTCCCACTGCTCTGATTCTCCGGCCAATCTCATGCTCCAAAGTTCCCCCACCTGTGAACAAGACCCCGAGGTACTTAAACTCCTTCACTTGGGGCAAAAACTCATTCCCAGCCAGGAGGAGACAATCCATCGGTTTCCTGCTGAGAACCATGGCCTCTGATCTGGAGGGGCTGATCAATTTTACCTTCAAAATAAAAGATATGACCTATCAATGCCCAGTACTGATGCTCATTTTAGCACCAACCGAATTTCCGAAGATGTGAAAAATTTATACACAACCAAAACAATGCCATATTTGGCTGGTCATGATCATACCTGGATCCCAAATGATAATCTATTTTATAACCCTAACCCTAACCCTTTTGGCTGGATTTATGTGTGTGTACAAGATGATTGACAGCAATGTCGCTTGGCTATAATCACTATTATATCATAGACTCTAATGGAATACTAAATGGTTCAAATTACCTCTGCATTAATTTAGCCAATGAGTAGCTATAACTCATAATAGCCATATAACATAGAGCATATTTATACAGAGTTCTTATCTGTAAACTTAGAAGGTGACAACAACACAAATTGTTGTTGGAGTTGTTGGCCTGGAGGTAACAGAACAGCCGGAAGTATTTGACGAGCCTTACACTCCGTCAGCGAGTATCTTATTTTGAAAACCTCAGACGGAAGCGGCCTTATTTTGCCGGCCTTGACGGCAGTGTGAGCCGTTTCCTCTGCTCTCCTCTGGGTTAACCACTTGTTCTGAGGACTTGCGGATGTGCTGTGCTGTCCGCCGTGTCTCCGTGGCGCAGGACGGGAGGACGGTCACCACGCCTTCAGGGACGCGCTTCTCCTCGCGGCGGTGCTCTCCATCCGTGTCCGCCTTTTGGAAACCTGTCCAGAGCCGGGACGCTCACACCGGCTGTGACCACCAGACCCACCCCCCTCCCACTTCACATCAATCCGACTGGAGGCTCCGGAGTCCAACGCCGCACTTTTCCCTCCGATGCCATCTGATCGGGCTGTCTGCGTGAACGCCGATTAATTTGGGAGTATCTGGATCGGCGCTCTGATCGAATTGACGTCGGATACAAGACGCGTGAAAGATGGGGATCAAAGTGTAGTGCTGGTGAGTCTGTCTTAGATCAGATTAGATTCCTTTATTGTCATTGCAAAAGATACAACGAAATGTAGCTGCACCGCTGAAAAAAGCAAGGTTACCTGACTACTACCGTATTAACATATTGAGATTGCGCTCACGCCCACAGCCCGCGTGCGTGGGTATCGGTTTGTACGGGCGTATCTTAACCCCCCCCCCCCCCCCGTCTTTTTTTCTACGCATTTTGATCAAAACATTGTGTCGTCATAGCCACAGACGTACACACTGTCATAACACCAACTTTTACGAGCGGCGGTGATGACATCATAACTCCTTTCCGCCGCTCGCGCTACTGTGATGAAAACATCCCGGTGTGGCTTCAATGGGCGCTGTGCATGTCGGTGTAAGGGCGTGCGTGTGTGTGTTTGTATGTGTATGTGTGTGTGTGTGAGAGAGAGAGAGTCCATCTGATTTTGGTAGCTGCGTCTAAAGCCACGGCCACATTCACAGAGAAGGAGGGACACTCGGTAGATTGCACTGAAAATGAAGACGGCGGCAACTGACAATTCGGACAAATGTCACATGTTAATAACGTCGCGCACAGCTTTCAGTGTGAGGTTTATCTCATGTTGTGCCATTATGGAGGTGTGAGTGAAGCCCCAAATGTAAAACTGGTTTTCCTCAAACGCCCCTGCGTCCTCCTTTAACACCTCAGTCCCTGTACACCTAAATGGATTGGTTCGTTTCAAGGCAGACTGAACAGGTGTGGCACTGTTGATATTTTTGCTCATTTCCATTTTTCTTTGGATGCAAAAAAAAAAAAAATCTGCATCAGCTCCCTGCAAGCAGCCAAGAAGAGGTTAGCAGCTTTATCACCCAAGGGCAATGTAACAGCTTGCACAGCTTACCAATACAAACCAAGTGGATT
Source organism: Echeneis naucrates (assembly GCF_900963305.1). NCBI lineage: Eukaryota > Metazoa > Chordata > Actinopteri > Carangiformes > Echeneidae > Echeneis > Echeneis naucrates. The sequence goes on from NC_042520.1 coordinate 13,843,928, forward strand.
TGTTATTGCTGTCATGCAGCTTACCACAAGGTGCATGAAAGTGAGACCTGCTGTGTCAGAAACCAGTTGGCTGGGGAGTAATCTTAGCCCAAATTGTTTATATGACCACATGAGGCTCTTCTGCTCCCTCACCCTCTGATGTATTCTCCTCCACCCCTCGGGCAGGAAGGGAGCGCTGTAGCGGGGCATCGTGTTTCGTGACTGTGCTCGCTCACTATGGAACACCAGGAGGCTGTAGCAGAGCTTCTCGCACCACCTCCCTAACACATGCCCAGCTTCCCCTTTCCTTACCCCTTCCTTCTGTTTAGGATGCAACCCTGGGAAATGTTTACTTGCTCATTCTCACCTCCACTGGAAGAATATAGCTGTGTGTCCATAGGGATTTGAAAAACAAACAGTTGTGTTTCCTTTGTAGAGATGAAGACATACTGTACTTTGGTTCTTCAGCTCTCCCCACTCACCTCATCTGAATAAAGAGTGAATTGTTTTGAACTTGTGCCACAATCGGTACCTTCTGATTGGTTACTGAAGTGAATGAGATACTGTGCGATTCTTTGTTCGTGGTTCATCCATTCGGTTGAGTCTGTCAGCGCTGAGCTCACAAAGCCTCCATGATATAATGGAATTGAATTGAAGTGACAGCTTGCTCTAACAGCATAGTAGGTGCAGGTTGTACAGGCATGAGTCATTGGAGCAGGGGTCTGTCTGAAGACGCTGGTGAGAAATCTGCAGGTACAGACACTGACTATGGCACATGTTCCCCCCAATTCAGGCCAGGTCTGCAGAGAATAACAGGTATGCTGTTAATGAGGGCATCATTTGGTTTGACGTTAGACAGAGAGGCAGGTTAGAAGAGTGGGAGGCCAGTCAATGTGTGTGCGTGTGTGGAGAGAGGGGCAGGGTCTGTCTGGTGCAGGTCGACAGGGATGTAAACATGGTAGCTGCTAGTGTGGTAGCAATGACAGCTTTATCACTACCACAAGTTTTATGGCTGGGTGTGAAAGCATGGGGGAAGGAGCTTTGTGTGTGTGTGTGTGTGTGTATTCTGAGGAATCATGGATCATAAACTATTTTGCTCCAAAGACATGTCACATGGACACTACTGCTTTGTGGTGGAGCAGTCAAAACAGGAATCCACTATAGCACCCCACCGGCAAACCTGTGCACGATAAATTCCAATTTATATCAGATTTTTGAAGATGAACTAAACTTCATCACTTAATACTACGCTGGAATAGGCGTGAGACCCAGGCATGAGTCCCCAGGATGATTTTTTTTTGGTTCCTTTTTTTTTTTTTTTTTTTTTTTTTTTTGGCTGAAGTTATGACATTTGTAAATTCAGAAAAGGCCACTTGGGAAAATGACATAGCCATGAAAAATAACAAATGTAGAAATAGTACGAAATATAGAGTGGTACAGAGGAAAACCTTCCCCCTTCTATTCATGCATCATATAACTATTCTTACATATTTGGGAAATTCCCTTTCTGGCATAACAAATTAACTAACTTCAACAGAATGCTGTACGTGCTTGATTCAAGTTTATTGGCATTTGTTTCATATCTTACATAAACTGATCCTTATCTCAAGCACAGGGTTCCTTTTTTTTAAGGGAGAGTCCATTGTGATGGCCTGTGTATCTGACAGGCCTTTGAGTGTCATTTGGCTGCTCTGCACCTTTGCACAGTGACACGGGGATGATGAGAGTCATCTCACTGACAGGTCAAGGCAGACAAGGTTCATGTGTGGATTCACTCAGTCACAGCTCAATTCTCTGTCATGGAAGCGAAAGATGAAAAGAGAGAAAAGGCAAAAGAGAGAGAGGGGGCATTGGAAGAAGGATTTCTCATGGAACAAAAGACAGAAGAGGGAGTGTGGGGACTCAACAGGCATCTAATTACCTCCCAACAGGAGCGTTGACTCCTTGGAAAGACTCTCCAGAGCTGGTCTCAGCTGTCTCCCCATGCCCTACATGCTGTCATCTGGGCAGCTATTGATGGTCTGTGAGTATGGATTGTCTCGGTCCAAAAGGTAATGGGATATGATTAGATCCCGTCTGTGTTAAATAAACCACAGGAGTAAGCATATAGATTACTCTGTCAGAAACAGGCTGCCTGTATATTTGCTTTATCAGGCTTACAAGCCTTTGCCCACCTGAGTACTAATAAAACATATGTCTCCAATTTTCAAATAAAGAAAAGGGTTCCCCAACAGTGCCCACTGAGTTCTTCTGTTAAAGTAACTTTATTAGGAACAATATTTTGGTATTTTCTTTTGTCAAGATTTTATTTGGTAGCGACTTAATTCTATAATACTTATTCTCATTCTAAATCTGAGTCTTTGCGCTGATGTTTAGGTAATGAGAAGCATTTGAGATGGTTTGATTTTATATAATTAATCAGTTAATCAACTGTTTCCTTGAGAAAAGCTGTGTATGTCTTGCAGTTTTTGTTGGTTTGTATTGTGCACATGTACAAAGAAACATATGTGCAACACAATACAAAAGTGTAAAGACAATGTAGGATCTGGAATACCCAAGATGCGTGATGAACAAAGAAATGCACTTTATTGAAGACATGGACCATTTTGGTCCCTCAGCACTGAAACTTAAATTTCCCGTCAGAACTAGTAAATGGTGGAACGGTGCAGCTGTAATTTAGAGAACTGCTTGTTACAATCAGAAATGCATAGAAAATGAGAAAGCATCGGGAATCTCTCTTATAGTGTATGAGTGGGTACCATGTCCTCCAAAACATTCTTCCAAAAAGCTTTAACAGATGAGGCATCAAGATTTGAAATCTCTGTTAAATATCGGCATGAATCAGCTAGATGCAGATCAGTGAAGCATAGTCCAGACCTCCGTATCGCTAATCATATCAAAATACATGTCATGAGCAGGCTGGACTCTGCAATCCAACCTCACTAATTGCAGCTCCGACACAGCTCATACATCAGTAACACAGTGTGGCCTCTGCCCGTTCAGGTTGTAATGAACAGATAGATGTACGCTAACAGAAAAGTAGACAATCTTGATGAAATTAGTAACGTCTGGTTATTAGATTTGCATCTGGTACCGTCTCGCTCATCAGTTTGCAGCGGTTGTTGTGGCGGTTTAATTGAGAGTAATACAATACTGAGTGGGTGTTTGGATGAAGCGCCTGAAGGACCAATGAGGTTGCTGCACATGGGCATTGTTTCATTCAGCCTTTCTGTCTGGATGTTCTCAGCCACACCACCAGTTTTTCTTTTCATATTTGTCCATTCACTTGATGACCTGATCATTTCTCTTGTCAATTCTGATGCTGAAAATGATTCCCGTGTAGGGCTGGGACAAAAACACTCATGTCCGACTCTCTTCCCATGAGCATTGTATGAATGGCTGGTGGTAAATTGGAATGTGATGAATAATACATAACTGTTTTTGAAAGCAATATGACCATCATGAATGACAGATTTAGGGCACTTAGGGCTCAGATGCACAATGTGCTCGCTACGAGCCAATCTCTGCTCAGCTCCAATTATCTCTGAGAAACATGTTAGATTGCCCAGACCCATCGCATGTCACAGCCATTCAGTTCATTTTAGTGCACCATTTTCATCCCTGTTAAACCAAGGGAGTAGATTCAGTATTTTTCATGCTTGTAAAGTGATTTCAAATTGGAGTCCGTAGATAATGGTGCTCAACCCTTAGAGTTGGTCTCAAAAGTATACACTGCCCCCCTGGATGATTGTGTTGAGTAATGTAGATCTTGACTCTATATACATGTACATTTTTGCGCCATAACAGTTTAGCGACTTTAGCAATTAAACTTATGAACATTCTCTTGTGAAACAGTCTTTGCATCTTGTCTTAAGAGAGCAGCAGTTATTGTCAGCATGGCCAAGGACTTACTTCACTTGGACTTAGATACACTCTGATTTCCTCAACCCATGTGCGAGCACATATATAAACAGAGCCCCAAACACACACATGCACACAGCTGTGTCCAAACTGGCTCAGGAATGAGGATGGCTACACATGTGCGCAGGGCGTGCTCATGGAGGAGAATTCCCACTGAACTTTTCGCACGGACTGATGGAGCTGGTGCAAGAGGAGCAGGTGTTAGGATGCCAGCTTGACCCTGATGGGATAATACATCAGAACTCCAATAAAAGGGGTTTTGGGAAGTACAACCTTGCTAAGCCCCATTGAGGGCGATTCCTGACCTCCGTCAGGGCTTGTACCGCAGAAGGAGGCTGGGGTATGGGTGGGGAGCTGGAATGCCTCCGCTGTAACTCAATCCTGTGTTTAGCTGCTGTGTGGGTGCAAGTGTGCATGCATGTGTTTTTCCAAGATACAATGAGCACATTTGTTTTCAGCTTCACTACTCTCCAAACACACACACCATTAACTAACAAAAGTGGACTGGTAAGATTTTTTCGTGAAGCCCGCGCGGTGACATATGTGTGGTATTTTGTGCTCTCTCTTGTCAGCCGTGCCAAATAGTCACTGTGCAGCCAAGCAGGCAGATTGGCTCGCCCCCTGTACCTCGGCATTCAGACTGGACACCAATACACTTTTGGGCTCCTGTAAAGACTGGGGATGATGGTAGGGGCAGAGGGCCAAAACCCACCCATGCCAGCAGCTCCCAGTGGGAGAGCAGGCTGCTGCAGGGCCATCTGTGCAGACGCCCTGACGGCGCTAAATGGAAAGAAGGGCGTAGAGAGGGACATAAAGGAGGAAGGAGGAAGTTAAGGGACATGAGAAATGAGAGGCCGAGTGACAAAGAGGTGTCTACTTTCTTTTAAGCCTGTGTCATTATGACAATACTCCATTATTTCTCTGGTTGTATCATTTCAGCTTTCAAAGAACATGATGAAAAAATTTAGGCCAGAGCTTCAATGCTCTAAGGCACGTAAAACAGTGTCAGGGCCAAAAATATTCCAGAATCGTCTTTTTAGAACACAGTCTCAAAATAGATGAAGAGTTGAAATTTGCAAGTGTTAAAGGAGCGAACAGCTAGGCTCCAAAATTTGACAAGTGTTGGAATATGTAAATTAGTTGGCGTTTGGGGGCTGTCAGATGATGGAGCCTGCGAAAAAAAAGAGAAGAGTTGAAGTGACTGTTGCAGGAGGCAAGTTTATCATTCAGAGAGCCTCGACTATCTGCACACTACCCTGGGGGAGAATATCACCTGCTCACCCTTTCTTTACAGCCCGCCCACATTTCTTGTCTACCCTTGCCATCTTTTTCTGATACTCATCGTACCCCCAAGCGAGGCAGGAGATGTTGTTTTTTCACCTCAGTCTTTTTTTATGCCTTCCTCTAACTGTGGTGTCTTAAACCAGGAAGCAGCCACAAAAAGAAAACAAAACATTGCTGCAATACCCATGCTGGATACGTGCTCAGCTCAACTTTGATGATGTGCTGCTTCTCTAAGAATAGCATGCATCACATTTTGAAGCATAGTAAGTCTTGCTCTGTGGGGTTTCTCAGTATCAATATGTATCTATATGTTTGATCTTTTACTCCACAGCTGATTAAGCCTGCCATCAGGAGGATCTTATCAGTTTGAATAGGACTGCTGGTGGAGGAGTAGAATGAATGGGTTTTTGGATATAAACCATGTCATTAAGACTGCTTTGGAAATGTGTTAATGCTTGAGAGGAATACTAATAAACGAAGATAAAATTGCTATTTAAAATGGATACAATAGTTCAAATGGTTATACTATCAGTGTTATTCATTAGAGATATAGATCCTCCTTTAGCATGTTAAGAAAAGAGTCCAGTCTATTGGTGCTACTATCGGATATAGATCTTTAGGGAGGATCATTGTCCCTAATGTCCATTTTTTCTGATGATCAATAGGCATGGCCAGCAGCGTCAATAAATCAAAGTCAATTGTGACAGAATTATTGCATCCTTGAGAATCTTTTTCTTCAGGACCTTTTTAAAAATGTTTCCTTAGCAGACAAAGGCTGTATGTAGGCTTGAAACTGAGCCAAGCAGCACAGCATCATCACAGCAATGGCCATGGAGGACTGTGGAAGCCAACAAAGCTGCCACTGTACTCCATGTGCTCCCACCAAAGAACCTTGACCTTTGACTCCTTAATGGTAGAGGTCAGACAATGGTTTGATTTGCTCTGAAAAAGCCACTTCAGTCATAATGGAGAGCTGTTGCTAATTGATTGTCCTCATCCATTAATTCCTAAGTAGCAGAACTGATTTGTCAGCAGCTGTTTCACTTTTTCTCTCAACACACACACACTCACACAGGTAGCTGTGAGTAACACTATTAATGTGGTGAAACAGGTTTTACAGAGACTGATGTGGTGATGGCTACTACAAAACAGAGTGTGGAAGCTGCTTACTGCTGGGTTGTGTCAGGAATGTTATTGTTTCATCATGGCGTACAACACAGACGCACACACACACACACACACACACAGCTAGACAGTCAAGGGTGCTGATAAAGACTGTCTCTCTAGACAGTGCCATTCTGTTAATCATGATAGAACAAAGCACGCGGATCCCCTGATGGCAACGATAACAGTCTGAAAAAAATCACAAAAACACACACTCACTCAATCAAGCACCCACTCACACTAACTCACTCACACACGCACGCACACATGCACGCTGGTTAGGCCATGAACAATGACACTCCCCCAGCTGTCTAGACAGTGCAGGGTTTCCGTTCGCTGGCTGCAGGAGATCTCAGGGGGATTAGAGCACACGCCATTACCCTCACCTGTTCTTAGCTGCTTGTTTCTCAATGTGTGTTTATTTTTTCTGCAGTGCTGACGGGAGATGGGTGTCTGAAGACAGGTCACACGCTGAGTGCAACTGAGAATGACTTTTTGGTGACTATATGAAAGAGAATGATAATAAAAGTAACCCAGATGGATAAGCGGTAAAGAATGAGAAATGAAATAATAAAAGTAAGTGTAAGCAGAGGCCATCCATGACATTTTAAAAGGGAAGTAGGCTGAGGTTTCAGCTCGTGTTTGCCATCTCAACATGGGAATGTCACAAAAGGTAAAACAAGCCAACAAGATCTTGAAAATTTCAACTTTAGACTGACAAGTCAAACTATATATGTGATTTAAGAGGAACTCATGCAATATTCTTCCTATAAATTAAGCTACGACTCATAACAAATGGCACTCACTTATAATCAATCACTGCTTACTCAGCGGTTCAGCTCCGACAACCTTATATGAGCAGCACAGAGTCGCTCATGTTCGTGAACATCATTGCATATTGCTGCATCAGTGACATTACTGAGTCTGCGTGTTGCTGGCTTTTCTTCACCTTCTATGAGACTGCTCTTTATTATTTATTGGATATTGTTTATCATGTAAACACAACATACGACTCGATGTTTGTACACAAGTTGGAGTTATTGTAAAGACGTCCAAGTGATTCTCAAGGCTGGAAAAAATGTTGAACTTTTCTCTAAAACCTTCAGTTAACACGAATACACAGGCGGTTAGAACCTGGATGTCCTATTAAAATCAGTTTCACTGGATATAGTGTTATATTGTTAATGACATTTTATTGTCAATGTGCTTTCCTTACCGTCATTTGTTACCAACAGCAGCTGCTGGTCTTTTTTTCCTTTTCTTTTTGTCTAACTCCCACATTATTGTGATGCTAAATCAAACTCTGTAGTTTCATGGCTGGTTTATGCTTCAGTAAAGAAACTTCTACAGGAGTTACCGGACTGACCGTTTTCTTTCAGACTGCAGGACTGTAGGACTGACCGAGGCAGCGATATTATGGACTGATATATCAGAGCCTGAGGAAAGATGAGGGGCGGAGGCAATGAGGAGAAATATGGGGAGTGAAGATTCATAAGTGAATCATTGGCAGTTTGAGCACGTACAATAAAACCACCAGTCGCTCCCGTACATATATGAATACAAAGAGATAAACATGGGATGTCGGGTGTGTATCTGCATGAGATGACTTGCAGATAAACTCCTGGATTTAGTCCCACAGACTCCTTAAGCTCAGCAGACTTTGTCTTCCCGTCAGTCGTAACATTAAATAAATTCTTTCCAGTTACCGTAAAGCTTGTAGAGGATTGTTAGGTTTGTTGGTTTCTCTGTTTATGGGTCCATGTTGTTCCCCTGTTATCCAATCTAGAGGAGATTTCTGCAAGAACACCGCAGGCTCATCTCTTACGAAAACAGTGACGATTGGGGGAAAACAGATGTAAGATTATATGAAGGGCATTTTAGAATTGCAATTTGGACTATGGTAACTAACCCTAACCCTTCAACTGAGATTATATGGTTGTGTCAAATTCTGAAAAATAGGGAATTTAAAAGCCAATTCAAGTTCAGGGAAGGAAGAGTCACTCATATTTGCATCTGTGAGTTTTCAGACAGAAAAGGCTCAATCAAATGCCCTGAATATCATCTGCTTAGTTAACACTTATTTGGAGCCACCTACAGGGTGTTTGTCAGTGTATCACAGTGTCGTGTGCTGTGAGGAACCATGATTATAGTTCTCAGCAACAGACCTGAAAATGTCAGCCCCTGTCAACCACAGCATATATTGTGAGATATCGGCATGGGTGTCACTTGTGTGAATAGGAAGGAACGCTGTAAACACAGACCCCCCGACACGTCTTTTGCACACCTGTCTGCGTTGGTATATGTCTAGGTGTGGACAGGTACATGAGTCAGTGCTCATTTGGACGGAAATAGGAAGAAGAACTTTTCACACAGGAAACTTGAGACATGCGACACTCATGCACACCAGAGTGTGCCTGACCTTCCACTGAAGGTACCCAAAATGCCTCTTCATATAGTTGGCTGATGGGTGAGGAAGGTGCAATGGGATACCTTCAGGTCACCAGAGAAGGTAGCAAATACCGACCAGGTTCCCTTTAGTGATTTGGGGCGATTGTTGATGTGGTCATGTTGTGGCGTTACTTTTTCTTAGAGTAATGGGAAACTTGTCTCAGCTCTCCTGCTTTCCTGCTGTTTATCAGTCAGCATTAGTGCCTGTGTATGTTTAGGCAGGGCCCTTGGCAGTTGTCCGAGCCACAAACAGCAGGAAGAATATGGTGTGTTTAGATCAGAAATAACTTCCTGTGTGTTGCTCAAGGTCTCACTGTTGGCATGTGGGTTTGCTGCTCTTCTTCTGACTCCTGCAGGCAAGGAAGCTGGGTTTGGTCAAAGGGAGCAAGAGCACAGCAGTGACATATTAATGTCAAATTTGGACAAAAACCAAATGCATTACATGCTATTTGCCATTTAAAAAAAATAATTTAGTTTTGCAATATTTCTCCTGCCTCCTCCTTGCTATTTTAAAATTTGTTAATGGAAAGGGGTCTCTGATTAATCAGATACATGCAGATGAGATCAAGGAGATGAGGGATGGTGGTAAGTGCACTCTGAGGATCACAGTACTCTCTGTTCGTGTAGTGTCTCCACTCTAGCGTGCAGCACAGTGCTCCACTACAACTGCAGCGTTGTTCCATTGAGAGAAAGAACAAGTTGAATTTTTTAAGTGTAACCTGAAGCATTCTTAAAGGGAAAGACATGCAGCGGCGGGAACAAATAGAGGCCACACCATCACTTTTGTGCAGCAACAGTCTCCACAATGACTGAGTGACCCACATTTTCATTCGCTCCTCTGCTTCTGTCTCGTTGATTTGGGAGATTGGGGCGACTGCTGAGTGGAGATGGTGTTCTGTATCGTATCCCTCGATGATGGCAGTGGGTCATCACTTAGAGAGGATGAGTGTGTCGCTGGGAAGAAATAAAGATAATTTGAGATGGTACCCTGAGATGACAAAAAGAGGAATGTGAAAAGAAATAGAATAAGTACTTTTACTTCCTTTTCATTGGCAAGTTTGGTCGTCTTCCGAGCACTACTGTGGAAAGAAATGATGATGTGAACTTTGATAGTGAACTTAGCACCACATTACATTGTTACCTTTTTTATGAAAAACATTTAAAAATGATTGATTATAAAATGTAAAAAATTCTTGAGAATAAATTTTAATCTTTTTAGTGAGCCATTTTTTTCTGCTCTGTGTCACTGTATGATTAACTACAGAAGGTGCATTAGTTGTGCTAAATCTGCATTCATTTCCTCTTCCCAAATTAAAATGAATTACTCCCTCAATTTTCTTCCTTTTTTCTTCCTTCTTCCTTATTCTGTCAATACAGAATGCTGACAGGTTTTTTCTTTATTTTAGAGAGGAATGCCCCAGACTGTGTGCTCAGGCACCATGTTCACCACTCCCAGTGGCTTCAGCCCACATTTGGCCTGTGCTGAGCCTGGGGAGGAGGAGGCCCCACAGGAGGGCCCGGGGCCTGGGGCTTGCCTTGCCGATGGGCCCCCCATCACCTCTGCTTCCCTGGAAACTCTTATCCAGAATCTGGTGCCCACTGCCGATTACTACCCTGAGGTAAACTGAAATACCACAGTTAAACCACTGTTTTGTGTCACCTCCATCAGAGTCAATTTCAGTTTATAGTGACAATGCCAATTAGATTATCAAACCTGTGTCTCTGTTTAAATTTGCTATTCTGCTTCCTTTAATTACAGCAATCTGCAGTGTTTTTTATTGATGTGGTGGATGTGTCTTAGGAAGTGTCTCATTCTGTCCTTTGACAGAAAGCCTATGTGTTTACCTTCTTGCTGAGTGCTCGTCTGTTCATCCCTCCTCCGGAGCTGCTGGCCAGAGTGTGTGAGCTGTGCATCAAACAGCAGCAGCTGGATCAGAGCCCACTTGATACGGTCAGCACTGCACCACACACAAACACTTAACTGCCGTGAACACAGGCAGATAGAAAAAAATGTGCAGATGTGTTGGTGTCCACATGTCAACCGTAACCACAAATTCTCTGCCAAATTGCTGACTTGATTATAGTGTTTTGTTTTGTATCACAAATAGAGAACAGTCTGAAAGCTCTTCACTTCTTCAACAGGCCAAAGTTCGCAAGTTTGGTCCCAAGATCCTGCAGCTGTTGACAGAATGGACAGAGACATTTCCCTCTGACTTCAGGGATGAGAAGATGGTTGGATATCTGAAAGATATCATCCACAGGATAGCTCCATGTGATGAGGTACACCAATGGCATGGAACTGTACTCATACCATAAATATAATACACAAGTCATCTGTACTCTAGTAGTGTTACATTTAAAAAAAAATATAACAGTTAAGAGGCCCTCAGCTGCATAATACTTGTCAGCTTCATAAAAAAAAAAAAACAACTGTGATTTTTAAACCACAATATAGTTATAGCCATTATCATCCTCATAAACTGTAGCAGTAGTGTGAAATACTCGGATGGAGAGTTACATTCACTTATCATCGCTACCACTGAGGTGGGATGGTGGAAGGAGTCAGAGTGTCAGTGTAGGGTGAGTAGACCTGGCTGTGTTACACAATCTTATATTACAGTCGTGGAGAGAGGAAGGAAGGATATTAGAGGAGTGGTTCCATCTACAGCCTCAAGGGAAAATAGAGGGAGGGAGATGGATGGACAGAAAATGGGGGGATGGGATATGGGGGCACAGAGAGCAGAGGAAGAGTAGGTGGAAGAGGGTGGAGGCGACTGGATGACTGGGAGGAATGGAGATAGGTGAGGAGAGGACAGAAAGAAGGGAAGGGCAGGTGGTGATGAATGTGCTGCTATTTGCAGCTGGCTGTCTGCAACATGGGTGTGTGTGTGTGTGTGTGTGTGTGTGTGTAAGAGAGTGAGTGTGTTCATGCTTGTGGGGGCTGTGGCTCTGGGTCATTTGTGAGACAGACTGACCTAACGGCTTCTGTGACCACTCATCTGGAGGAAGAGGCACAGAAACACACATTCCTGCACCTCCCAGCTGCCGGGTGAAAACCTCGAAAACGTTTTTAGTTCAACTGAAAAATTAGATTATTCTTTAAATTCTTGAGCTCATTAAATAATTTCAAACACCTTCAGATAGTAGTCAAATGCACTGCCTTTGTGCTAAAAATATTCTACTTACATCGTAATGTTTTGGAGATTAAAGGTTTTCAGCAAACGGTCAAACAGTGATACAATTAATGAGGTAATTTACACATAGGAGTTCAAAGTTTCCAGCTATGTCTTCATTCTCAGCAGCACTTAAGTGCTCAGACACAGTGCATACATGAAGCTATTAAGCTAAAGTAAACTCACAACATACAGACGGACAGAGTTGGACAAAGCATATTGGCAGCAATGATGGAGAAACACTGAAATCGGCCTCCAGTAGTAAAAGTAAAATGTATTCCATATGCACTACAGTCCAGTACAGATTGTTACATTATTATTAAGTTGTTTTTTTTTTTTTTATTATGATCTAAACTATCACATGTACTGGGAAACTTCCCCTCCAATAATTATGTCACGACTAAATAATGCTGTTGGATGAATGGAGTAAATAAATCCTCTCTGTAGTCACATGCATTTGTACATGCATGTTACTGCACAATTGTATTGTTAACTTGTATTGATTTCAGCGAAAGCCTCCTTGGATGGAGAATAAAGCACAGCGATACGGGCTGCCAAGCTGGCAGCACAGACGTTCTTTTGATTTGCACGTATTACTCATCTATCAAGCATTAATAAATTATTCATTAAAGTCATTATTGACAGCACTCTCTCCTCTCCTCTCTTTTCCTCGCCTTGCCCCGCCTCGCCTCTGCAGGCGTACTGGAAAACCCTGAATCAAGTGCTGCAGAAGCTGAGCCAGAGGCTGGCCCTGATGAGCCAGGGGGAAGAGAGCATCGTCAAGGTCTCCCTCAATGCCTCCTCCATCTCTGACAAGCTAGTGGCCTTCAAGACCAAGCCTCCGCCCATCCAGAAGGACATGCTCTCCATCTGCAGTGATCCGTACACTCTGGCACAGCAGCTCACCCACGTGGAGCTGGTGAGGAGAGGGAGGAGAGAAGTATGGGTTAGAGAGAGGTCAGGGTAAAAAATTATAACGAGGACATTTGAGTTGTATGGCGAAGTTATGAGTGAAAATTTACTTCATGTTGAAGACATAAACACTTGATAAAAAAAAACTATGGAGAATAAGGACGGAAAAGAGGACAATGAGGACAATAATAAATGACAGAGAGAACAAAAGAAAGATGACGGTTGGTACAGTAGCAAACTGAGATCGGCAGAAACACTTGATTTTGTGCTCTTATTTGAAGGTTGCTGTAGTGTAACCTTGAATATTTCTTGTCAGCTATTCCAACACTAACTAGACTCCACAACAAAGGGAATAATACAATGAAACAAACATGAACAAAAGGATCTCTTGCACTGTGCCTCACACTGCATGAATAGGGCCTTCAGTCTGTTCATGCGTCTTCATGTGGGCACGTGTGTCTGGGGGTGGTAGTGTTTGTGTGGGTGTGTGCGTCTGCGTGTGGGTGTGTGTCTGAGCTTGCACACTTGTCTGAGCGGTGACATCACCCCAGAAGTCACTGATGTGCCTGGGGCCTCAAACAAAGGGGATAAAACCAATGTGGATATATGCGACCTGACAGCTTCACACACACACACACAGACAAGAGGAGAAAGAAAGCTAGAGACAGACAAGAATGTAGAGCGCACATATACAGCAATTCATTACATCGTAGGTTTTAGTGACATATTAATTCTCATTCAAAAGAATTAGCTGCCATGTTTTGTCTTGTTTGGGCCTGCATGTATGTGTTTTTGCGGCACTATTTTGGATTACATCATGAGTTGTGAAGGGTCTAATGACTTGATTTGCACATACATATGCCTGCACAGTTGTCTTTTAATAGAATTGAATATTGTCTCAAGTGTCACTCTTAAGAAATATGATTCCAATAAGTCACGTCGATGAGTCATTACTTTCCTTTATTGATTGACTTCCATTACTGAAATGAAAGAATTATTAATGAGACTACACTCGTCTGTGTGTCTCTGTGCGTGTGCTTGCGTGTGTGTGTGTGCACTCCAGGAACATTTGAGTCATATTGGACCAGAGGAGTTTGTCCAAGCCTTTGTTCAGAAAGACCCACTGGATGGAACACAGGTAGGTTTTTAATTCAGATTGTTTTCATTATAACAGGACTATGAATTCTAAAGTTAGCTTGATGTTATGTATTGCCATATCAGTGGAAACCCATAATCTGAATAGCTTCTATCCATATTATCACTTTTGTTTTGTTAGAACAGATATCAAAGTGAAAAGTGAAAAGCTTTGTCTACTGTGTTGTTGATGTCTGAGGTCTGATCAGGATTTGCTTCTTAAGGGGCCAAACAGAGGTCAGCGAGTCAAAAGGTCACAAACAGCATAGCACTGTCATGTCACAAGCCGTGACTCGCACACACAAGTGCTTTGTCTGACCTCTCAGATGAATACTTTCAATTTCTCTTCCATCCAATGTCACTCATCCTGTGTGCTTATTTCTGAATTCAGCTGCCGTCTCTCTTCACCTGCTCTCCATTGATTTCAGCACACAGCTCACAGTTTTTGTCATTTACACTCACGTAGGGGTTCAGCCTGTAGATATGAGACTAATTAGAGACATTCCCAATGGTAACACTCCTTATACTCACTTGTGTGTGTATCATCAGCAGCCATGCTTCAGTGACCAGAAGAAGAAAACTTCCAACCTGGAGGCTTATGTCAGATGGTTCAACAGACTGTGTTACCTGGTAGCTACTGAGATCTGCATGGTGAGTAGAAAATGCTGGTAAACTGGGTAACAAATTTCTCCAACATGAGTCAAAGATAAAAATACAGGACAGGATTGAAAAAATACTCATTGTGAAACATTTGCAAAGATGAGGAACACTTACTCTGACTTAAAAATAGAACGACCACTGATTTACAAATAAATTAATAAATAAAAAACTTTAATCAAGAACTAAAATAAAAACAAAGTAGGAAAAGAGGTTGCTTATTTTTATGTATTGTGTATATTCTGCAGAGTGGAGTGGAGAACAATTTCTTCACATTTTTTTACTCATTTAATGTTTGAGTAATATCTGGAATAATTTCATGCTGTAGTGGCCTTTCATTGTCGTAAGTAGATGAAAGCAGTTTAGTGGCGATAGAGCATCACTGCCCCCTAATGGTGACATTGCTTTACTATACTCTCACTGAGCAGGAGTGATTAACAATCTGTGCTGGTATCTTTACACACAGAGACAACATTCACTCGGGAATATTAAGTGTTGCTGGTGTCTCTTTTTTGCAGCCAGCAAAGAAAAAACAAAGAGCCCAGGTGATCGAGTTCTTCATCGATGTTGCCCGGGAGTGTTTTAACATTGGAAACTTCAACTCTCTCATGGCCATCATCTGTGAGTCTAACTTTGTCATATATGATTATTATGGAGAATTTTCCTGCCCAAAATGATATTAATTGTTCAAATTCATTTCCTAATGTAGCTGGTATGAACATGAGTCCTGTGTCTCGGCTGAAGAAGACATGGGGCAAAGCCAAGACTGCCAAATTCTTCATTCTAGAGGTAAACATAATGCAGCCAGAAGTATGGAAGACACTGAGAAGCACAAGTCATAACTTGAAGCTGACATTGTTTTGCTTGTTGCCAATTGCTCTGACAGCATCAGATGGATCCTACAGGAAATTTTTATAACTACAGGACTGCCCTGAGAGGGGCCGCCCATCGCTCTCAGACTGCCAACAGCAACAGAGAAAGAGTACGCCTCAACGCCATGAAAGCATGCTGGCATTGATTCAGCCATTTATATTCATCTTTGTGCCGATTTTTTTTCAATATTTCTCAATCTTTTTCCCCTCCACAGATTGTGATTCCCTTCTTCAGTCTACTGATTAAAGACATTTATTTCCTGAATGAAGGATGTGCCAATCGGCTGCCCAATGGCCACGTCAACTTTGAGGTTAGGCCATCTCTGTTCCCCTGATCCTGTTGCATGTAATCATACGAAAAGCATCTACTTAGCACAGTTTTGTGTTTTAGAAATTCATGGAGCTAGCACGACAGGTGGGGGAATTCATGACGTGGAAACAGGTGGAGTGTCCCTTTGAGGAGGATCGGGCCATCCTGCACTACCTCCACACTGCTCCAATCTTCAGCGAGGATGGTGAGAACGTACCATGTTGCTTTCATTTTAAGAACACTTAGTAGAATGCTCATCTAAGTATTATTTGTAATTGCTGACACCTTCTTAAGCCATCAATGTTTTACTGTCATTCTTCACCAGGACTGTACCTGGCATCCTATGAGAGTGAGAGTCCTGAGAACCAGGTAGAGAAGGACAGATGGAAAGCACTCAGGTAAGACTCATAACAGACATGAAATCAAAGATGTTACCGAGCCTATATAGACGCACCTTCCTTCATCAGTATCTCATCTCTCCAATCAGGTCTAACGTTTTGGGAAAGACATGAGGCGTGGACGGCAGCTAATCCTCCCATCAGCGAGGGACCATGTGATCTCACTGCACTAAAATGAACTGTGAAGGAGCCTAGCTGGTACTTAGGTGTTTTTCTATGAAGAAATTATGGGTGGGGGGGAACATGATGAACAGGATTCATCAACAAGAGTGCAAAAATAACAAAAAGCTTAAAAAAAAAAAAAAAAAAGAATTAAAAATCAACCCAACAAAATAGAGAATTTAAAATGTTAAGCTAAAAAAACTGGAACAAAATGCCTTTGCTGCATATCAGAGATGAGGTATAGTATGTTGGAGAGGGATAGAGCTTCTCCTTCCCCAGTCCTCTCAATGTGTGTTTACTCTGTGAAGATATGTTTACTACTATAGAAAGTACAGTTACAGGGGAAACCACTTTATAAGGTTCAATTCCTACTGATACAAAAGTTGTTTTTTGCATTTGCTCCTCTCCCTATTTCTTTGTCTTTCCGTTGGTCCAAAGCCCTGTCTAGGTATTTAACTAACTTTTTCCCTTTTAGTTGTAATGTACTGTAACGAAACTTACAGTGATTTGAAGGGCGCTGGCTAGCCCACATCAGTTGTCAAATTTTATAGGTCTACTGATGGAATGGAATCAGTGTGTATATCTGGGACAACAGAAGATGACATTTTAGCAGTTCATCTCACGTGTACTTTTTATGGATGGGAGTGTGTATGTCTCCATGCATTCATGTCTGTTCAGGTTGTCACTATGTTGTTTTGCATGAGAATGACTAGAGAACTGTTTAATTTGTCATCTCCTCTTGTGATTGTATTTATTTTTCATTTGATTTGGGAAAGTGTTTGGGCGGTGACTACAAACTCATAAGAAAGTGTTTACTCCTTTTAAATGTATTGTGCCATTAATGCAACAAAATAACAGTATAGGTCACAGCCAGGCCAGGTGTAGATCGTGTACAGGTGACATTTATCCCTCATCTTTCTGCTCTTCAGGAAGTTTTCTCTGACTGACATTCAGTTGTCTGATATATTTATGGAGATTTCTGTGCTGACAGATGTATAGTTTTTATTGTAACTTTCCTTTCTTGAAAATGAAGTCTAATGGCATGCGATGACGGGTGTTTTTAAAGGGGCATTAAGTGTATCCACCTTGTAAAGAATACTACTGCAACACAAACTTTGTATTGATGTGTTGATGCATTCAATGGAAGGACAATGATGAATTAAGAGACTTTCGTCTGTCTAAAGAAGTAAAGACGGAAACTTGTGCCATATGAATCACTGGTTGTCATGATAATTCAGGTTCCTCTGACTTGAAATGTGTTGTTTATCGTTTTGTGGGGTTGTCTCTGAGCTTTGTTTTTGGCAGTTCTGTTGTGATTTAGGGGCCATCTTGAGGGTTGGGCTGGGAGGGAGGAATGGAACGGGAAAGGGTTTGGTAACTATGTAATTATGAGCTTTTTGAAAAGTCTTGCTGAGTTTGCTATAATTAATTGATGTCAGTGTTTTCTCTTAAGAAGCACCTTTCCTCTTATTAACAGACTGACTTTAATTCACCCTCATTTGTCATCAACAAAATTTCTTTTAATGTAACATGTTCTCCAGACAACTCAAGACAGTAGAAAGCCAGAGATCTGATGTCAAACCCGCCATTCAAGGTGACGACGTGTTTTAATAAAACTTTGCCTGTGTTGAACATATGTTTTTAATGAGTTGCTTTCAGGATATCAGTTCTGCTTTTTTCATAATACAATTGAGTTGGTTTTTCGTTTACACACTATACTGTGAGCAGCTCAGTTCTCACCTTTTGGCTTCAACATTGGTGCAAAAATGGTTACTGGTTCCTTAAAAGGCTTGAATAAAAATAACCTGGTCTAAGATAAATGCCAGCAGTTAATTTCGTTTATGACATCACTTGGTTTGATTAATTTCCTTCTTCTCAACCTAAGGATTTACAACCAGGTTGAGTGCTGCTGACTTTCTAGCGATGTGTCATTCGTGAACTAGTCGTTCATTTGGAACTAATCTTTTGTATGACTTGACAAGTCATCTAAGTGGGTGATTCGTTCTTGTTTCTGTAGTCCGCACAGGCTCAGATTTGTTCACAAACGGGTCTTGCTGCTGCATATAGTCTGTGTAGGAATGGCTGATTCATTCATGACTCATAAAATAGGGTCTTTCGTTCAATATTCACGTGGATACAGTAGTAACATGACCAATGCTTTTTTTTTTTTTTTTTTTTTTTTTATGACCAATGCTTTTATTACTGGTGAGGAGAACTATCTGATGTCAGCACAAAAGTTAACATTAGCTATGTACTTTAGCTATGGGATGGATGTTTAATTTGCCTTTCTGTTGGAACGAATTCATACACTACGGGCATGGGTGGACAATAATGAAGTGAATTTCCTTGAGGACTGTTCTTAAGTACAGTTTTTGAGTATCTGTACTTTGAGTTTTTTTTTTTTTTTTTAACTCCACTACATTTCTATGGATGCTCTTATTATTATTATTATTATTATTATTATCATTTTGTAAAATGCAAATCCTCTGTGCTTGTTCCAGGTAAGAATACGGCCACGGTGTATAATCCTCATCCTACCTGGATTATTTCTCCATAACGATCGGCTCATTCTTCATTATACATCATGGCCGTATTATTACCTGGAACACGTATTAGCTTGTGGCCAGAGTTGTCTTCTGTGGACATCACTGACAACACGGTCCAACTCCTCATCACTCACAGCTGAATACAGGTCTGTCTTTCTGCACAAAAAACATTAACAACAAGTAATGTCCCAGTCCTTGTATGCGTTGTTCTGTTTGAACCGGTGGAGTACTTCTTCTAAATTTGCAGTCAATATTTTTGTCGGAAAGTGCGGAAATAACGTCAACAACTTCAATAAATTCCTCTCCTTTACATGCTGCATGCTCTGGGTCAGCAGGTCCCACTTCCACATACTCTGCAAGGCGTAAAATGTCTCTCATAAATTCCCCAGAAAATTGAAGCACATCCTGTGTAGCCGCCATTTTTTGAAAGATTCCATGTTTCACCAAAGCAATTGATTCACCTTTGCCCTGTCCAGGCCAGCTGACAGTCTTGCCTGGGCCCGGGACAAAATAAGAGGCATGGCCCTCCCATGTCTCTCTCTCTGTTACCTGTCTGCAGCTGCAGCCCTCTCCTCTCTGTCTCTTCCTTTCTGATGTAGCTACCAAACTCAGCTGTTTCTGTCAAAGATAGTTTTGTGTCGGGCTTTCATACAAGCTAGGCTACAGGACATTAGCATTAGAGCTAGCCAGTTAGCTTAGTTACAAGCTAACTGCGCTGTTTCTTACCTTTCTCAACGTTTCTCATCCCAGCTTCACCATCACCACCTTTTTTAATATTTGTTTAGGCCGTTTCTGAACTCTTTATTTTCTTATTTTTCTTTCTTTTCCTTTCTGATCACCGGACTGATGCTGATCGGACATTTTCCTACCGAACTTCAGACAACAGGAAACAGCCTGGCATAGCAACAATAATCAAGGGGGGTGGGGCTTAGCGAAAGATCGCTGGCCAAACCATTTGTTGGGGGGTAGACAATCAGGAAGAAAACAAATAAGATGCTTATGTAACTCAAATGTTACACAATCTTTTCCACGTGTAGGCTTACTTTGACAACCTTTGAAAAATTATTCCATAATTTAATGAGGGCTCAGTTCTGGGCCCGGGACAGCAGACCCGTTTGTGCCCCACTATCGGCGGGCTTGGCCCCGCCCACTGACTTTTGATGGGTGAGTTTGACAGATAAAATAACAACAGGATCATGGAATAATTAATTAAATCGTGAAATAATGATATATATACTTAAGTAGGCTTTTGCCCAAAAGGGTGCTCAATAGCAAAGTTGTATTATATGCCAAGTGAAGCAAACCATGTTTCTCATCAGTGTTTTAAAGCCGTGCTTTTCCAGGCATTACTCAAAAGACAGCTACAGCGCCCTACTGGTTCCAATGAATGAAATGAACAAATGACTTGAAAAAAGATTAGTTCATTTTACTGAAGGAGATTAAAAGACCTGAGCCACTTAAAAGCTCCGAATCACTTCCCATCACTAATTCCTTCAGGTATTCCCCAAAGCCAAACGCAACCATCTAATAAGCACTCATAGAATGGCTGAAACTTGCAGATATATTTTTTTTTAATCTGATTGATAAGTTAATTTCCTGTTTACAATGTATCACAATATACTAAAAACTGCCCTATGAAAATTTCTAGAGACCCAGGTGACCTCTTTAAATTATTTTGTCCATAATTGTGATGAGACAAGAAAATTGAAAGGCTTGAACTAATAGCACATTATTCTTTATGAACAACCTTAGCCATTTAAGGAAAATAATTGCTGAGTACGTTTATTGTTTTGGCTTTTCTGGTAAACATCATAATGCCAAATTTTGATATTATCCATTTAATACATATTTAAATCAGTGATTTTTATAAATTATCTTTATTTCTGAAAACAGTGGACATGAAGGGTTACTTAAATTTTTATGTAGACAAATCAGTAAAGGCGACAATTCATTTAATTTGAAAACTCCACCACAGTCCGTTTTAAATGTAGGCAAATCAATTCAAAACAACGTGCTTCTTATAAGTTCATCTCAGCAGGTTTTAGTCTTTGAGTTCTTCTGCTCCCGACCCAAATGTGATCTGGGCTAATTTGGTGTAAATCTCAAAATGCCTGGAGCCCAAGAAGGTCCCGAAGAAGGCCTGGAGCACCAGCACCGCCCTCATCCTCCTGAGGATCGGTCTGGACAGGTCCATCCAGTACCGGAGCATATTGCCCTTCTCTGGCATCGGCGCTGTCTGGTACCTGGATGCGAGGGCAATGTTGACGGGTAAGGCCAGGATGATGGGGTACACACCGGCTCCGATCACCCCAACAAGCGCGCCTCTGATCAGGGCGCAGGAGGGGCAGTTGAGATCGCCGGACATGAGGGAGCTGGACACCAGAGCGTTGTAGAGGGCGGCTGTGGTCATGAAGGGCAACACGGCCATCGGCAGGCCGGAAGTTACGGGCGCCTGCGTGATATGCAGAGCTCTGCGATACAAGCTGTTGGATATTAATCCCGCAAGCGCTGCATTTCCCCCGAGATACAGAGGTCCATACATGAAGAATTTCTGATCCGTGTCAGGCAGCTTCTCGAAATTCTTGGCCAGCATTTCAACGATCACTGTCCTGCTGAGCGCATTTCCAGAGACGCTCTCCTTCCCCAGGCTGTCTGACATGTTCAGGGTTGAAGTCTAAACCATGAAATGTAAAACGTTAATGTTTCTGGCTGATATTCTGTTTAACAATGTGGACAACGCTGTTGTTTCGTTGAGATTGCACTGCCCTCAGCCTGCATACAGAGCGCAGACATGTCTTACCCACAATCCAACGGCTCTGAGAGTGTTCTGTGCCCTGCGTATTGCTTCCCAGGCAAGCACAGAGATTGGACGAAACAAATGGACTGCTCCGAGTTTTTACTTATCTCCTTTTAACAGGGCAGAGTCTCGATGTCCATAGTCAACACTTTAAATTAAATGCACGGATGGCTTAAAAAAGAACTCATCTGAGCTGCTTCTTAGAGTCAGATTCAGGTTCCTCCTTTGCTGCGTCGGAAGCCTCTTAATATTGTGCTCTCAGGAATATCAACTTTTCGTTCCGTGCATATACATTTTTTTGTAAACCCCTCAAAAAAGTATGGATAATATTTAAATGAGCTGTAGAAATAACAAATTTCAGTCGTAGACCTGAAAGACAAATTGAGGAATTAATCTTCCAATGTGACATCACTGTGCGTATGTGACGTCATGGAACGTGTTTGAGAAAGTTCAGGAAAAAAACCAAGTCGGGTAAAGAGTCGCCATCTTTAAAGAAGGAGAATCGGAAGCTCTCGTCGTTTCTTTGTTCATACTTTTCACGGAGCCGATTGTTCTGCTGTTTTGAATCGAACAGGTACTATAGAAAGGTACGCGGGTGTCTTTTAACGCTCTTCAGCCGCCATTTTATTTTCTTTCCGCCTATTCTAACGTTTTCCCTAATGTCAGCTAGCATTAGCCAGTTAGCTCCGCCGACATTCGACGCCTCACCAACAGGACCGCTAGGCCTGCAGCTACAAAATATGTCCAATCAGATGTAATAGATTTGACAAGCGGGCAATAGTCTAAGATCATAGAGACAATCAATATCTACAGAGGGCACTTGTGTAATTTACTAATTGCAATAAATTAATTTGATATATTGTATACTGTTTACGTTGTTGTGGATTCGCGCTGAAGCGCTCAGCGCTCGTTGGGGCCTTCAGAGAGACAGGGTTAGACAGTCTCGTAGTTACAATGCGGAAGTTGTTTCGTTTTAAGCTTGAGCGCTGCAAATTAACAATGTTTACTATTGATTTATATTGTTAACTATTATCCCGCAGTATTCTTTCGAAACATCTCAACCGTAAAAACATTGTGTAGTTCTAAAAAGTAATGTACCATGATCCCGAGGGCCGATGTACTGCTCTTTACACTCTGATATGGTATTTGACTAACAGTAAGACGAGAGTAAGATAATGTTTTCATGGCGAATCCGTGGTAAGATGAACACCGTCACAGTTGGTGTATTAATTAACTAGTTATGGGCCAACTACAGTGTGGACCTTCAACCTATTTGGCCAATTGTTTCTAATATACTTGCCTACCCTCTTTTGCATTATCCTGGTACAGTTGACCGTTTTAGTTTGCAACAGACGCTTGCTGAAGTGCGCTGCCTGATTTGCTATAAGGAAGTGGTCTCCACAGAAATAACGACTGAATTGCTGGGCCTGAGGCCATAGATGCACACACTCTAATTTAATTTGTGTTAATATATAGATTTAACACCCAGTTGTTGTTGTTGTTGGGTTTTTTTTTTTTTTTTTTTTTTTTTTTTTTTTTTTTTTTTTTTACAGTTATTTTTGCTGTTATTCCAGATGCGTCACTCAAAAAAGATGCGTTCCCCAGGTGTCTGGCTTGACGAATACAGCTGGGAAGAAAGGATGGAGTGTCGTAAGCGAAAGAACCGAGATTCCCACAGCAGCGAAAGAGAAAACAAGTCTAGAAGAACTCATCGTCACCACAAGGCATATGAAGGGTAAATATCGTTCACGTTTGCTGTGTTAAAATTTAGGGACATTTTGATTGCTCACATGCCCACAGCCATATCATAACCTGCTAGGTGAAAACTTTGGAGAAGTTAAGATCAATACTAAAATGAAATATATATATAAAATATATATATATATATATATATATATATATATATATATATATATATATATGAAAGAGTTTGTTATTTTTGATTTTGATTTTATTTTGATTTTATTATTTTATTTTATTTTATTTATTTTTTTTACCTGATCCTTAAAATGTACGTTCCTATCTTGAGCCATATTGGAGGGTGTGTTGATTGTCAGATCAGATCTGGTCTTAACACGAGAAACTGGTTAAATTTAGATAGCAACTAATGCAAAATGTGGGTCAGTTAGGCTTTAAAGTGCTGACACTGTGTCTTGTATACCATCATATTACCACTAGTTTTCAGAAATCTAGTGACTTGTGTTTCTGTCTATTGCAGTGACCTTCAAAGTAAACCACTAAGGGTTCAGACATATAAAAGATGTGCTATGTATGTAGTTAAACACAGCCCACTTATGGCTGTGTCATATGTTATTGTAATAGTATTCCAAATGTATCTATTTTGATAGTCAATTCAGTTCATCCTTAGATAATAGTTAATTGTTAATTTCAGTTCACCCATGACACAGTTGGACAATTGTGTCTATTTTTCTGAGCATTTATGATGACCAAAGAGGGTACATGAGGTATTTTCACATCTGCTCGAATGTCAATCCTGTAGAGAGGCAGACCTCTTCCTGGAAGACACCTGACACTACCAGGGTGTTGGGGCTCTTGGGGTTTCTTGATCTTTTTTAGATCCCAAGATGCTAACATGACCTACTTGGTGGGCATGCTTGAGGGAATGAGAAACATTCTGCATAAACTCAACTTTAATGAGTGACGACTAAGACATTTAAAAGCAAAATGCATATGAGGAGTCCTTGGAAGGTAATATGAAATTTAATGTGAAAAGATGGGAAATCAAAAGAGTTTTTCTTGTGTGGAAAAAATTTCCATAGACAGATGATAGCTCCTGGTTCTGATGTCCCCAGGATTTGCAGGTGTAGAATCGCATATCACATTATGCGCTATCAGATTGTGATGCAAATTGTTCCACTTGTGTTTCAAGAAAGGCATGCAATCGTTTGCCAGAAACATAAATGTTAGAATTTCCCTGATGTGTGGCATTACATGTTGGCATTTGCACTCCTCAGAATGCTATTTGGGCAGTGATAATCTGTCCCTGAAATGCTCTGAACTGCACCCTGTCACTGAACAAGATGCTTGCCATTTGATGATTGTAAATCAGTGTGTTGCTAATTACAAATCTTACATAAATGGTGCAGGGGATAGAGTGTCAGGCAATAGGCGGACCATTAGCACCTTCATATCCAGTCTTCACTAAGAGCTTGATCATAGAAAGAAACTGGGATGTTTTTCCTGACCTGAACATTTTTCTTTTTTCTGATCTATTGTTATTCATTTTTCTTTGACAACAGGCACTGTCTGGAGACCCGTAGTTTGAATCAGAGGCTGGACTCTCGGGATCAGCGCCCCAAGGGTCGCAGTTTTGACATGGCTTGTGAGGAGGACAGCCGCGATGACACCTGCAAGGACAAAAACCTTGACTGGCACCACTATAGCAAGTCATCGGGACGTAGTGGGCGCAGTGGTCGAAGTGGTCGCAGCAGGCGAAGCAGCCACAGGCACAGAGACCGAAGGCGCAGGAGAAGCCAATCTCGCCACAGGTCCACCTCGGTACGACAAACTCCTTGTCTCATCTATCCTCCTCCCTTGTCTATACCACCAGTTCGAAAGGGTCATAATCACTGGTGTTTAGCCAATGCGTAACACCTATTTCTTTGTCTCTCTATATCTCTGTGTCCTACACGTCACTATTAAGCATGATTTCCAGTAATGACATGGAGGGAACTTATGGGCTCAGGAAGTAAAGGATTATGAGTGCTTTATTGATTTTTCAAGAGAAAAGTGGATCCAGTATTTCTGCTGAAATATTAGTGGGTAGTTTTGGGACCTGATAGTAAAGAATACAACTACATGTAGAAAGACTGTAATCACTCAAGTTCAGTTTTTTTTTTCTGTACTACTCTGAGAAAGTTTCTCATCTGAAAATCTTGTTGCCATGTTTTTCTTCTGTAACACACACTATGTGGTGGCTGGCGCCCAATTTCTCTGACGGGGCTGAATTTGAATTTGCTGCTCCGTCCATTCGCCTGGCGGTGTTACTGAACGGGCCGAATCTATCCACCCCTACACCTCCCCCCCTTGGCCTGGTTGAATGAATGACGATGTCGCATTGTGGTGGCCTGGTGCTGGCTGACTGATGGGTTATTGATGTGATGGCGGATTGCGGCGGTTCCGGTGCAGAGGAGGAGCCATCACCGCAGGAGCAGGAAAAGATCCAGGAGTGTTGAGGATGATGACGAGGGTCACCTCATCTATCACAGTGGAGACATGCTGAGAGCGAGATGTATAGAATATATACCTTTTTTTTCCTACTGTTGTTCACACTTTGTCTCTCACTCTCTTGTTGTCTGGTTGTTATTTCCAAACATTAGTTTAGGAAGAAGTATTTGGGCCAGTAGCCTTAATTTTTTTTTTTTTTTTTTTTTAAAGGTTAGCTATTGCTTGTCAATAACATATTTAGCATTGAGTTGTATGTTGCCAGTGTTGAAAAGCCTGTTTATAGTAGTGTATCTAAACAACAACGTAACATCAGTGCAGTGAACCAGCCAAAGGACAGTGTTCCACTTTGTCAGTGCTGTGTATCTAACTTCTGCTCTCTTTTCTGTAGATGAAATTGTGTGTACTCTAGGAGAGGGTGCCTTTGGGAAGGTTGTTGAATGCATTGATCACACTAAGTAAGTACAACTTGGAAAATATGACACATTTTTAAACAGTGTGGTTATATATTTTTTTTTAATTTCTTTCTCTGTAATATTGACAATGTTGTGTGTTTCCAGTGATGGAGCTCGTGTGGCTCTGAAGATCATTAAAAACATAGACCGCTACCGTGAGGCAGCTATGTCTGAGGTAGAGGTTCTTGAACAGCTGAAGTCCCTTGATTCTGACAAAAGATAGTAAGTCATAGCCACAAAATTCTGATAATCTTGAGGTTATGACATAGACAAGAACAACGAAAAACAATTTTTTGCATTATTGTCTCTCCCCCCTTTTAGTGCATGTGTACATATGTTGGACTGGTTTGACTACCATGGCCACATATGTATTGCTTTTGAGTTGCTTGGCCTCAGCACCTATGATTTCCTTAAGGAGAACAACTTCCAACCTTTCCCGATTGAACACATCAAACACATGGCATACCAGATCATACAGGCTGTTCGATGTAAGCTCTCATCACACACGTACACAGAAAATACATTATGGCTTTGAACAGCCCAGTTTAAAATGTGTGGTCTTACCTTTCAGTTTTACATAAGAACAAGCTGACTCATACAGATCTGAAGCCTGAGAATATTCTCTTCATCGATTCA
Source organism: Echeneis naucrates (assembly GCF_900963305.1). Lineage (NCBI taxonomy): Eukaryota > Metazoa > Chordata > Actinopteri > Carangiformes > Echeneidae > Echeneis > Echeneis naucrates. The sequence goes on from NC_042520.1 coordinate 13,870,961, forward strand.
GACTATGACATCGAGTACAACCCAGAAAAAGTAAGAAACCCAAATATTTAAACAAAAGTAAAATTAAGAAATTAATTATTGGAAAAAGTTAGTCCTGTTTGTGCAGGCAGCTATTTGAGTACTTGATTTTTCTTGTCTGCAGAAACGAGATGAACGAACATTGAAAAGCCCAGATGTGAAAATTGTGGACTTCGGTAATGCCACATACGAACATGAGCACCACACATCTGTAGTGTCAACACGTCACTACCGTGCTCCTGAAGTCATTCTAGGTAAGTGGCAATTTTAAGACATTGCAATAAAAATGTAGGAAGAGCCTTTATTGGAGTTTTGACATGTAATCCACATTGTTGCTTTCAGATTTGGGCTGGGATCATTCCTGTGATGTCTGGAGTGTAGGCTGTATACTCATCGAGTACTATCTTGGATCAACTCTTTTCCAGGTAATCTGCTTTTTTTTAACTAATAGTTATTAATACTTGTGAAGTTAACCATAGCATTTATTAAGTTGGCTTTTCATGTTCGTGTCTTTAGACCCATGACAGTAAAGAGCACCTTGCTATGATGGAGAGAGTCCTGGGCCCCATCCCCACAGACCTCCTGCAAAAAACCAAGTAAGAGCCCATTATCTGATTTCTAATTATGTCTCATGGGGGCATGGAAGACATTTCAACCTTGTGCTTTGGATTTGTAAACAGTGATTTCTGCTAAACGATTATGATGTTATTCTTTGGCAGGAAGCGGAGGTATGTTCACCGTTGCAAGCTGGACTGGGATGTGCACAGTTCATCTGGGAGATATGTCAGGAAACACTGCAAACCCCTCAAGGTGAGAGGAATTCAACCACTTAGTCTGTTTGAAAATGCGTCTATTCATTTAATTAGGACATGGACTTTCAAAGAGACTTAACAATTGTCTCCCTCCCCCCCAGCATTACATGGTTTCTAAGAATGAAGACCACCATCAGCTGTTTGACCTGATAGAGAAGATGATGGAGTATGACCCAGCAAAGCGCCTCAGTCTCGAACAAGCTCTCCGCCATCCCTTCTTCTCCTGTTTCTACAGCAGCAGCAGCAGCAGCAAACACAGCAGCAGTAGCAAAAGGAGACTGAACTCCTGAACCTGTAAACGCTTGACCTGTAATGTCAGTCACAACCTGGCATCAACATCCATTTCCCATGGTGCTCGGTGCCAGCATGTACTTCCTGACTCTCCAGGAGAGCTCTACCTTAACTGACTGTATCAGTCGACTGCCCTGCTTTGCTGAATCTTGTCCCTGACTCAGTTCTTAATCTCACACATCCACGAGTTCTTTCTTTTCAGTATGATGTAGGAAATCTGCTGAACGAGGTGTTATCTATTTATATTCAGTTTTGGTTTCTGATTATGTCTTTGTAGAGGTTTTTTTTTTTTTTTTTTTTTTTTTTTTTTAAATTCTTGAATAGTTTAGTTCATGTCCATGCTGTTTGCACATTGTGAAATAGTTGATGGGTCATGTAAGATGGAATATGCTTTTTCCCCGATTCAACCTCAGCAGTAATTTATTCAGCTTTATAAATGTATAAATGCTTGTTCAGGCAGAAAATCCTTTGTATATATGTTTCTCTTTTTCACTGACGGGTTGTGTAACTTTTGCTTTGTCGTGTACATTTTCTCAATAAACGTGGATAGATAAGCGTTGACTTGTTTATTGGGGTGTAGCAGCCGCATCCGGCCACGGGGTGGCAGTAAAGGGCTGCTGTCTGCAAAATGAAACTCGGCCACTGATCAGTGAATCAATAGTTTGCGCTGGTGGTTTCTGTAATGGGGGAGAAAATCACCCTGACCAGGCTGGTAACACGCCATTGTATCAATTAAGACTTGTTTAAAAAAAAAGGGAAGCCTATTTCAAAATTGTAACAATTTAAAACTGAACTCAGAAATGCTGTATCAGTTTAATTACAATTTGACATCGACTTTGGGAACACCATTAAATGGACAGGTGTTCATGTGGTCAATACCCGTCCTTCAGTGAAAAACACTGCCATTTGTTTTGTCTGTGACCTTGCCCCGTAAACTACTATTTGGATATTCAGCAAATTATACAATTTGGTGCGTTATTCTGCATCTCTGCCACAATGGCTTTGAATATTAAACTATCTGCAGGGAGTCAATGAAAGAAGTCCGTCAGCCTCCCCCAGCTGTCAATCCACACGGACCCACGTGGTCCGCAGGGCGGGCGCATCTCTACCAGCTAAACGTGCAACTTTTAGAGAGGCAAACAATTGGACGCGTTGGTTAGTTGCACTTGCGCATCCATGTCGCATACTCCAAAACCGGAAACCGCGACCTGCAGTCAGGAGGCGCTTCTTCTCTGTTTGGCAGCCAGATCTCCTTCATCCGTCGGTGGAGCAAACCGGGTGCATCTCAGGAGGCTTTGGATCCTGCAGCCGGTTGTTCGCTGTGAACGCGTTAAAGTCGCCGCTTAGTTAGTCCACGGAAGCTGCTTCCACACTGGTTACAGGGCTGCACCGGCAAAACAAACCATCTCTGCGTTTTTCATCAGCGAAAGCTTTTGGAGCAGGATTTCAGCATGGATACAGCCAGCGACTCCATGGGAGAGAGCAAGCCGGCGTGCCGATGTGCCACCAAGCCCGCGGCGCAGCGGTGGCTGCCGGGCTTTCCCGGCGTCCTCTGCCTACTGCTGTCTCTGAGCTCCATCACCGTGTGTCTCCTGATGAGCATCAAGACCTTCCAGCTGGAGAACCGACTGCAAATGGAGATTGACAAAGTGTCCATCTTCAACCCGCCGCACAGGGTTTTTCTGAATGAGGATGGGAGTCTAATACCGGAGCTGAGCGCACCTATAGGGAGACTGGTGAAACAGGTACACGGCGTCGATCTGGGATTCAATTAAAAACTAATAGTTGTTGCTAAATCTATGTGCTGCTCGCCAAAAAAACAAACAGAAAAACAAACAACAAAAACACACACACCACACACGCGCTGCTCGCCATTGCGTAAAGCATGCGTAAATACAGGGGACATGTAGTAAGTTTTGCAAACACACAGGCATGGAGTTTACAGGTTACTGCTCATTTTTAACGCACGACCTTAGGAATCCAACAGGGCTGCAGATGGCTTATTAGTTTACAGTTAAAGCTCTTTAGGTGACATAACCACTGATAATAGACGTCAACCCATAATTTAATCACGTGGAAAAGAAGTCCAAGGTTTTTTCGTTTAGGAGCAGTGTGTAATGGGACAAAGATTTTAGTCTTATTTATTTAATATTAGACACTGATATTATTTTAATCCCAGTCTAATTTATGAAATATTAACTTTTTAGATAAAGATGACCATTTCTGTATCATATAAGGCCTAAAACCAAATGAAAACCTCCCACCACTTCCACTATTTTGAACTAAGTGTAAGTGTTTTTTGTTTGTTTGTCTGTTTTTAAATAAACTGCTATTTGCTGTGTGTTTCTACAGGAAATGGTGTTGCTGATGCCAAAAGCACGAACAGCAAGGGATGTTGGCCAAGACTGCTCCTGTCCTCCAGGTACCTGTGTCTGCACTTTTGACCCATTAGTGCCGCTCACACCAGGACACATGATCCAAAACATGCAATGCACTTAGTCAGCGGCCCGTTTCAGGTCGAAGCTCCACTCCAATCTCCACTGCGAGTGAAAGCTGATGGTCTCTCTCCTTGTGATGCTTTTGGCAGATCTCCAGATCGTCTAGAGCTTGTGTCTTGTCTTTTTATGTCCGGGGGGAATTATGGCCCTGAGTCTGTGAAGGGTCCATACGGTGATGGCAGCGCTCAGCACTCTGTTGTAGGGACGTGCAGTCAGCGTCAGTGGAGGATGCTCACTTTAATAGGTGGAGCAGCCGTGTGCCAAGGTTGGCCGCTCTTGGCTTGCGGTGTTCGTTACATGGCTTGGGATAGTTCCTAGGGTGGAGAACGGTGTGTGATCTGCATCGTGTTACACACAGACAGCCCTTTTATGTTTGTGAGTTGAAGAGAGATGGTATTTCTTTTATTTTGGTCAAAGTTGTTGGTTTTGATACATCAATACATGTCCATGAACATCATGTACGTGTGGCCAGCTCCACCTCACCTGTGGAAAAGGAACAATTTGTGTGTGTTTCATTTTGAAGTTGAGTTGAGCCATTGTTTCTTGAGAAAGAAAAACTTCTGCTTTCTGCTCCAAACATGTTTTTATCGAGAAGTCAGAGCTTTTTCAAAGATTTTTATCCACATAACTGGGTAATTCTCTTGTCTGGCTTCTTTCTTTCTTGCTTGCTTTCTTTCTTTCTCTCTGTCTGGGCGTGAAGAGCCCCACAACACGGCGAACAGGTGAAAGTATTCACAAGTGGAATTTCTGGCTCAATTTCAACACATTCTGTTTCCTAGTCTGAGGTCTCCTGGGCCAAGATGGCTCGTTTGTCGGCAGAAGTTGGTACAACGATTTGCTGTTTGCTTTGGAGCCACTGACACTGGGAACACAAGCTGTCCGTCTTTGCTGCTGTTGCACTTTTGACTTTCAAGTTATTCTTACTACGTATGTCTCAGTAGAAAAGTAATCAGGCATGTAACTTGTAAAAAGTTGCCTGATTACAACCAGCTTTCACTGCCTTACTGTTGTTTTACAAATATAATTAGACTATTAGATATTGTCTCCGCTGCTCACAGACACACAAAACTATTCAGAAGTCTCCCTTTTGAAATATGGCATCCTGTTTTTAGGAAAACAAAAGGCTTTTTTTTTTTTTTTTTTTTTGTAAATGTGGCTTCGATGCAACCAGATGCCCACAGACATGTATTTTTCCTGTCTCAACGAGATTGCTCAATACAGACTTGTTAACATTTCTCCATAAAATGTGTTTATTTCTAAAGAGAGTTTCTCAGCTGATAAACATTTTCTTTTTGATGTGCATTAGAGGCCAACTGGGTTCTGTCAGCAGTGAACGTGTATTTGTGCTAACATGGGATTTCTGTCAAATGTTTTAATGTGCATGTACCTGAGATGGGCATCTGTGCTTACATGTGTGCATCCCATTTGAGTCCTTGTGAGAAAGTGTACAAGCCGTATCACGGCACCATGCGGCTGCGTGTATGTCTAATATTCAGTCTGTGAGTCTTTGAGGGGCCGACAGAGGCACCTCTCTCAACCCGACAGTGTAAGAAGAGACTCTTCGCTCCCTTTAGCACCAGCTCTCAGCACCTGAAACTTGAATCTCTCACCACTAGGATCACAGGCCAAGGTATTTCTGCCTCCATGTGTGTGAGAGATGCACTACCACGCAGCACGAGTGGCATTTCTGCCAGCGGAGCTATGCCCTCCGCATCAGTGTGCTCACCTTACAGCATGCATGAGGTCAGGGGCCCAACAGAGGGCAGCACTTCTGCAGCGCCACTGATGCTGTATGCAGTGATGCTGACACTTTAATTGAAACTTCTGACTGAAGGACTTCCTTCTGGTGGGGGGAAAAAACATTTTGGAGGCAAAACAGTTTTGAGTCACAGTATCCCTAAATGAAATTAGCATCTCTGACATTGGGACATTTGCCTCTCGTAGCACCTCAGTGGAAGCAGCATTGTGACACTTTTATGCTCACAGATACAACACGGCCAGCAGTCGTAAAGTCTTAGGCAAACTATGTCAGAGTCCAAGTCTGCTTACAAGCTTCAGGTGTTTGCAATTAACGCCCGCCTGTTCTCTCAACAGACACACACAACATATATTCGCAGAGAAATGTACACACACATTCATTACCAGCACATGAACATAACACCTTTATGGTGCCTTGACTAATTAGAAACATGTGGGGGGCTGTATGTGTCCTGTGTAGGGGGAGTGTATTGTCATCTCTGCAATTTGCATTAGAGGTTTTCTAACAGCTCTGTTTCTGACTAGGGGGCACAAAGTGTGCCCACACTTGGGCACGGGCCCAAAACTAAATGCCAGCTGGAGACAATCACTTACCGGTCACTGAAGACTGGAGCTGGAAATTTCTGTTGGGGTTTTAGGAAATTAGAAAAGACTTTTTTCTCTATTACTTTGAAATCAACAATTAACCAAACGTAAGTGAATATGAGGACCAGAGATCAGACGCCTGGCTCACTTTCCACAGACCCCCCTTCCGTTATTCTAACACTGTCTGCTGTAGTGTGAGGTTCAATGACTACAATATAAGTTCCTCAGGCCGTCATCGGTGTGAGTGTTGCTGGGTGTTAATCTGCCTTTCTGGGGATCAACCTCATGTCCAGGAGGCAGACGTGAATCTCTTCTTTCCCAGATTCCTGGTCTCCTGCCTGGAGGAGGGGCTGGGGAAACCCAGCTTTGGGGGGACCTGAGACCCACAATGGACCCAATATCCACAGGGTGCCATTTTAGTTTTAGAGCCATAATAAATTACAGGAAGGTCATGGCTACCTATGTAATCTAACAGCATACAGAGAACGAGATCCATTGATGACTATTTCAAAACAATAAATGCAAGACATTTGCTTTCATAGCCTGTCCCATTTCAGATTAGTTCCACCATAGCAATGCGCTGTGGGCAGTTTCCTTTACAACTATTAATATGTTGGAGAGCACCACATAACTAGCTGTGTGTGTGTGTGTGTGTGTTGCGCACATATATATTTGTTTTGATGTCTGCATGCATATGTTTTAGTGTGTGGCTCCCAGTGACTGACTGCATTGCTTGAAATTCACGGTGTGTGAAGCATCCTGTGGCAGAAAAGCCAGGTGGCTTTTTACATTTATGTTGCAGGGTGAAGGAGACTTCAAACCAGGGAAGAAAAAATAGAAGTTTAAAAATAAAAACTACCTTCTACGTTGCTGCAGCACATAGTGAAGTGTCTGTGCCAACAGAGCTGGTCTGCAGTTAGTTTTCTGCATGTAATTTTTTCCTGCTCTAGAGTATATATTCTTTACAATAAATCCTTCGAGATCCAGTTCACCTGTCTTTATTTGTAAAAATTAGTTTTCCAGACTGTTATTTGCATATGCACTTATATTCAGGTTTTTTAAGGAGAGCGCAATTGCTTTATCAGAGGTCATTTGTCCTGTGATGGGTATTGGCTGGAAGGAAGTAGCCTACGCTTTTCCCCCAACCTCCTCCCGCCTTTCCTTACAGCCTGCTTTTCATTTACCACTATATCAAATACTACAGATACAGTTGTCATACGGACAGCTGCTCTAACGCACAGCTGCGTGAGCCCCATGTCCTTAGGTTACTTTCATCCTTATGCTGAAGTGTCTGTTGTTCCCTCTGGCCACTGTAAGAGGCAAATAAAATTGAGGGACTCTTCTTGAGATCTTGTTCTAATTTGGAAGGCGATCTTGGACAGCTAGAATCTACTCAGTTTATTTGTAGAGGGACCGGGGAATGCTGTGTCTTGGCTGGTTAGAGATATTTCATTTGAAGATGTTTGTCAAAGGCTGAATTAGTTAGGTTTAGGTTCAAGAGTTGCTTCTAGATATATTTACTTTATTCTTCATAAGTGAGTTGCATCTGATAACAATACTAATACGTAATACAATTGTATTTGTTTTAATTAATTTTTAAGAATTTAAGAATTCATTTGGTGAAAATGGTTTTGTGTTATTTTAATGAGGCAAAGTTGGAACAAGCTGGTATGATCTGAGGAACTTTACATGAGAGTGCAGCTCCCACAATACGACCCCCCCACTCCCCGTCTTTCATCACCCCTCTTATTAAAGTTAGCTTTGTGAAACCAGTATTTCACAGCAGAGCTGACATTCTTCCTTTTGAAAAATAAATAGCTGGACATGGACTGGCCAGTCCCCCGCCCATTAAGGCCCACAAGGGTCTCAGGAACAAACAGAGTAGCAGAGCAGCAGTAGGTATTAAACGCACTACAGACTGCTCACTTTCATGAAGAAATCGTCTGGGAGGACACCAAGCAGCTTCCAACTGAAATGACCTGAGCCACACAACGTTATCTGTAACAACACTTTGTAACAAGGACAGACCACACACACACAGAGGAGGCAAATTCAAGAACATCATTCACACAACCAGTAGACGGAAACAAACACGCATAGATTGACAGTTACAAGAAGGAAGCTGAGACTTCTCCAGGAGGAAGATCCAGATCCAAAGCCTCCTGTGACAAGGATGACAAGGTTAAGGAGATAGTAAAAGGCACACAGCCTTGGTGCTTATGTGCTTGAGGGCATAAACAAACACCAAGTTTAAAAGATGCTGTATTATCAGCAAGGTTGCAGTAATCTTAAGACAGCATGGACCATACTGTATGTAGAAGGCTCACTTCACTCATTGAAACTGAGACATATCTGCTGGTAGCAGTCACAATGACAGATTTAAATAATCAATGAATGAGCCACTGCCTAAAAGTTAAGGTGTAAAGATAACTTATAAATAGGGATTTAAAGGCCTCAGTGGAGTCAGATGGTCTGAGGTTGGCAGCGTGGGTCGCTTCAGAATGAGAGCCAGAAACTTTAAAACACCTCATTTTTAGTGGTTTGTAGTTTAACATGGGTAAGAAAAGGCAGCTTTTGTGATGTGTGTAATGTGCTGAGCCGAAGAATGTGTCTACTGTCATCTGTCATATTTTAAGAAATCACACAGTTGTCAAGAGTTATTGTTATGTGTTCAAACTTGCTGCACCATAGACCACAATCTCAGTTTTGGTTTTGACCAGAAGGCCTCTAATTTGATTGTTATAGAAGTTTCAAAAGCTTTTACAGGGAGATATATCTGAGTATCATCAGTGTACTGGCAGAAAATGATTCCAACTTGTTGGTCCTCCATATTTCATATCACAAAATACTGATGAAATACTGGCTGGCTTTAGCCGCATGAGTGCCACGCCCAAGAAGCGAAATTGGTTTTCCAGTTGCTGTGAGAGTAAAGAATGATCTAGAGAGTGAGAAGCTGCTTTGAGATCAAGTAAGCGGAAGAGCATATGTGAAATCTGTAGAAAGCAGAACATAATTTATCATTATAGCAAGTGCAGTGTCAGTGGAGTGACGAGCCCTGAAAGTAAATAGCAAATGTTTGACAAGGTTACTACTGTCACTGTGATCCTGGATGAATGTGTTTTTGAAGCAACAGTTTAACTGGTAGTTTTGTTGGAAAATATGAATATGACAACAATGATTCTGTATTTAATCTTCTCTACTTCATTGCAGGATAACTTTAAAATGTTCACTGGTCTGCTTACGGGCGGGCACATGTTTCCTGAGTAAACCGAGGTGTAGATCTCTTTGACTGTCTAGTTTTGGAAGTAGGAAGTACAACCCAACTCGAAGAAACTAAATAGAGCCATGTTTAAATCACCAGTTGAATATTCATCATGAAAAATGTGCAGAATAGACAACTGAGATTCATCCAGTGATGGCAGAGGACAGACCTGGTTCCTAAACACCGCTGGGTGTAATTATTGGCATAATATAATATTAGCTGCAGGAGTTGCCTGTGGTCATTAAAAGCAGGAAATGATGTGGAGTGGTTGAAGAAAATAACCCTGATTATAATTTATTTAAAGGATTTTGCATGTATGTGGTCATATTTAAGTATCAGACTTGGTCGTCACCTCTTGGCCAGCATTGGAAGGAGTTATTTCAGGAAAAGGCGTGTGTTGAGCAACAGTTATATTAAGGCCTGTTTATATTTACATCGCTGTGGTACTGAAACTGAGCTTTACATGCCCTGCATATCTTCATATAATGGTACAAGGACACACAAACAACAATTGCTCTCACACTTGACCCTTAAAGATACACGGAGCAGATAATTTTTCTCACCTTAATCTGCATTTTTGAGAAACATGCTCGGTGTGAATTATCAAGCAGCAGTTAAACTGTACTGGGTTATTTTATTCAAAGTGATGTCGGATTTGATCAGCTATCAATGTGTTTTGCAACACGCACAGCATCAAAGGAAAGCTTGACGTAGGAAAACATCTGATTTGCTGCTTTTCATAAAGTAATGCTTTGTTTAAGGCAGATGATTTCAAAACACCAGTTGTTTTCAGCAGAGCAGTGTGCATCAAAAGTATCAAGCGGTGTGTCAAACCACAGGGATGTAATTCATGTCTTCTATGTTGAATTGATTCAAGAGCATCGCAAGAAAAACTTTCATGGAGTTTCTGGAGCCCCAGAAACTGTGAAATTCAACTGATGCTTTTTGAAAGGATCTTTTTTATAATATAAGAGCATTAAAAAAAACTCTTTAGTTGTTAAATCACAGTAAGTTAGTAAAACACTCTTTAATGCGGTCCTTTTGAATTAAAATATATAAATATGAGAATTGTTTGCAACATCCTGGTTGGTTTAAGAGATTATTTAAGGTAAGAAAAAGCTTCAATTAATTGTATTTTGGCTTCAAGCTTTAGGTACTGCATCTGAAATATTCACTAAACCGGTATTTTAGTGTTTTTGTTTGAGTGTATTTTTAAAAAATAAGCTTTCCTTTACCAAACAATTGCAGTAAGCTTCTTATTTAAGGCATGACTGTCACAAAAGTACTGCAATAAATGATAAGAGATAAAAAAAAAGATTATCCAACTAACCCAATTAGCCAGGAAAGCCATATTTTCAGCTTCAAATCTGTTTGAGAGCTGGTAGGAGAGGCATTCGCTTAGCCAGCAGTGACACGGTGCCAAATGTGGAAACTATTATGATGTTTTCTTTAATTATCTTAAGTGGCAGGTGACAAGGTGAATAGTCTTTTAATGGGAGAGCAGGAAAAACTCTTTAACACCACCATGTGGCCTCTGGCTGACTGACAACAGTGTGAGGTGAAACATTACTGCACAGCGGTATGTGCCCAAACCAGTTTAGTCATTTTCAGAATTTCCCGGACTTGAAGATCATGTTCTCTTTCAAACTGTATCTGGAGGGAAAAACTAATTTGGTTGCTTGAAATCTCCACCGAACCTGTAAAGCGTTTAAACAGGTTTTTAATTCAATCATATTATCTGTTAAGATGTTCGGCACAGATAGAGATCCACAGAAGTAAGTTTCCAGTATCAGTCTCCTCCTTGGCATTTACAGACCCGTTAATCCATCAGGAATGTGGTGACACTGAATCCAGCTGTAGACTCACACGAACACACCTGGATTTATTGCACAGATATATCATCTGTGGACGTGAGCGCAGACAAACAGCCAGGTAGAATTGGAGCAGAGGTTATCATTTATCCTTCTGTTCCTCCCAGACGTGGTGTGGAAAGCGTATAGGGGAGGGGTGGAGGCGTGAGGCGGAGCACCGTCGATGCAGATGGTCCTCGCCGTGCTGAACATGCTCCTGCTCAGTCGAAAAGCTCCATGGCAGGCTCATCACTCTCCCAGCACCTCTTTAATGAGAAGTGAGCTTGTAAAACTGGGCCTGAATACTTTGAATGAGCCCAAAGCATCACTGGTCCGTGTTATTCTGTCATAATGGGAAGGTGAGGGCATGTTGGAGTGAAGTGGGTCTCGACAAGTTAACACCATCGCTTGGGGGGGGGGGCGTTTACATGTGTCAAGCCTTAACATGCCTTTGTCTTTTTATTCTTCATTTTCTTTTTTCATTCAAATTCTAATCTTGTTCCCACTGATATATCTCCGTCTTTGTCTTCATTCATGTCAGTATTTCTGACTGTGGAGTGGATACATCACACAGGCCCAGAGATCTTCTGTACCTTTTCAGTGGCTCGGCCCATTTGCTACATGTAAACAATCACTCAAAGTTCAGCCCGGAGTGAGGTGGGGGGGCTGGATCCCACATACTGTAAACAGACTACGAAGCAAAGCAGTGGGACATAAATGGGTGCGTCCCCAGGTGTCTATCTGACAAACTTATTCTCTTGTTTAATAGTTGTCAGTAACACTCTACAGGCAGCTGTATTTACCTTAAATGGAAAATGTGCCATAAAATTGAAGGAGTAATCCAGTGATTGTGTACTTGCATTTTTTGATCAAACAAACAAAGACTCACGAGGGATTAGTTTTAATTGAGTCCAAACTTAGCAATCAATTAAAAAAAAAAAAAAAAAAATTACGTTTACCACCTCAAACGGAAAGAGTTGGCTAACCAAGATGTGCAGCTGCTAAGCTTCCATGTTTACAGCCTTGTGCAACACAACTACGGCTTAACAGTGAACCACAATGGCTGCAGTTAAACCATCAGCCTACATTGTGTGTGAAACTGTCTGCCAAAGCCGTTGAAGGGTCATTTAACTTGCTGAGGTTTTTCTGACACTGATTCCGTTCGCAGTCATTTCCCAGCAGCAGGGATATCTGAGCAATAATTACTACAATGTTGCACTAAAATTGGCCTCTCTAACTGAGTCTAATCAATGGCCAAGCTTGAGTTTAGATCCGTGTGCAGCTTCATATGTTTATCTTTATGCGTGCCAGCAATTGTGTGTCCATGTTTACCAGCAGATTTGCAGGCCACTGGTGCTGTGACAGTGTGATAATGGGTATTAAATAAGTGTTAATGAGTGCACAGTGGTGGACACGCACCATGACTTGCCGCCATTAAATTGAAACACTTGGTTTCTGTCAGGAACGCTGTTGCTGCCACCACTGCTCACTGTCTAAGTGCCTCGGCCAGATGGAGGCACAGATGGGAGTGGTGGGAGGAGGAAATGGAGGAACTTAGTATTCTGAAACATACTGCACATGTTTAAAATTCAGCGTTCCATCTGTTTTTTTTTTTTCCATATCCAACAAACATTTGTGTGCGCCTGTGTTCTTGGTGGATCTGTATGTGTGGGCCCTTCGGAGTTCGCTCCTGTGGCATGTGCGCTATAAAAGTTGTGCGTGAACACAGCCCATCTCCACTGCCAACCTCTGCAGGGAGTTCTTATCTGCATATTTGCGCTTCCATTCAAGAGTCATCATAAAATTAGTCCTGAGTGAATTTTGGGAGCCAGGAGAGTATATCACAGATGTCCAGTCAGGTCAGGTTACACATGGAATATCTGGGTTAAACATGTGGACAATCTATCAGGTCCACCATCTCCTTTTTCTGTCTTTCTTTTATTTTCTCTCTGGCTGCACTTAAACCTTTTTTCTTTCTTCTTTCTTTTCTTAACTGCGCTTACAGAAAAGTGCTTTCTGGGAAGTCAGGGTCCAAATGCAGTACTTTTATACCCATTTAGGCTCCAGGTGGAGTTGGATCCTGGGGGTCAGATGTGTGTGGATGAATTTTAATGACTGTGCACTTCAGCATCAGATTGCTGTGTGGGGTTTTTTTTTTCTGTCTTGATGACACAGTGTCATAGTTCAGACAAAGCATCCATATCAAGAAGCAGAGCGCTGCTGTGGTTTTACAGGGCAACTGAAAAAACAAACGCTTTCACATGAGCGCACACTGGAATAGATACCCAAAAACGCTGATGCACGCTCACAAGTTTATGGCACGAACACTGTTTTACTTACTGTTAAAACTTCTTAAAACTAAACACCAATGATGCACTTTTAGAACTGCAAAGCTCCTTTTTGAGCCTTGTTTATTTACTTGGACTGTTTTCTCACCTCAATGTGGTTCTCATTGTGTGATTTGGAACAAGGACAAAGACGGGGCTGAGTAGAGAGTGAAGGGAGAGCGAGGCAGCGACTGTAGAGGATATACAAGAGCCTGATGCACAATGTGATTCTGATGAATGGAAATAAAATACCATAAGATATATGTGAAACTCGCATATGGAATCAAATATTACAATTTGTTTCAGTGTTTGTAATTTGCTATATGTCTTGTCTCCATTATGAAATATGCTATTGTTGCAATGCCATGTTGGCATGCATAGTTGCCTATTCTGCCGCAAGCCCCATATGATTCCTTTTAAACTCTAAACAAAAGATCTGCCTGTTTAAAGGGAGGATTAAACCAAAAAAAGATGTATACACAGCTTTAATAGTCCAAATTGGTCCTTAAATAGGGGACTTGTTTATAACACACAGCGGGCCAATAAGGAGACCTGACTTGAATCAAGTCGCTTATCACCAAAAATGTTATTGAGAGTCACAGCCAAACCACCAATGCAAAGTGCTTCTAAAACTTAAACTTAGGTTTAATATAGAGAATTGGCTCCATGTGCAATGTCATCATCCATGAAAGACACAAAACCGGAACAATGGCAGGATAAAAATATGGTGGATGAAATTCAAGGAGATAATCAAGATTTTGTCAGAGGCAACCAGGTGGGAGTTTAGATTTTTGGCACTTTCCATATTTCCCCATGATCTATTATGTAATCTTGGGTGGTTGTTTTTTGTGAAGTGGAATTCGTAGCTGCTTTAATAGTTTAATCATAAGAAAAAGACATCCAGTTAGTTAAAGGTAATAGATGGCACAGATGTATTTAGTTGTCTATGATGCTGAATCCTAGACTGTTTAACCTGCTTTGTGCATTATTGCACATCTGTGATCTTACCTCGAACACTGATGTGTCCCAATATGCCATCTTTCACATTTGGAGAACATTTATAGGCCTTCTAATCTACAGCCATTATTATGCCTGTTCCCTTTCGAGCACAGAAAAAAAACCCCATGACTGTATGACCTACCACCCAGGCATTTTGGGATTTCATGAGCTGAAAACATCCTTTGTCTGATGTAATTGACATGCATGACACGTGGTTCCATCCTCCCCTGATGAGCTACACTGCTGTAATTCACTGAATACGCTATAATACCATCCTGATTTATCGTTGACCAATAACAAAGACCTGACTTTCATACCTGGCACAACGAAGACAAGTGAATCCCATTAGGCCTCTTTTAACAAGCAGATGTGGAGGAGGCATCTTTCCTGGCACCGGATTCTATTGATTTATGTGGGGCAGATGTTTTGATCAGGTCAGACAGATGTGACGACTTGACTGTCTGGTGGACCAATTACTTTCCAGGGCAGATCAACTGATTTTACTTGGTCTAATCATGTCTGAAATCTTAAACTCTCTCTCTTTGTATTGGCTCGATTGGTCTCTGTTTCCTCCTCTATCAGACAGACGGAGCGTCGGCAGGCAGATGTCTTTCCAGCATGCTGGCCTGTTTGAGCATTGGCAATTTGTGTATTTTTATGTGTCCATATATTTATGGACAAATCATATGAAATACAAGGAAGCTTCTTTGGCTGTTGGAGGTATACAGTTGACAGGCGGTCCGGGGGTGGGGTGGGGGTGGGGGGGGGTTGCTGTGTGTACCCCAAGCAAACAGGCCAGATAACATCAGAGTGGAGGGGACGCAGCTGGAAGCCTTCCTGAGCTGACCCCTTTCTCCGCCTCTTGCACATTCCTTCAAACCCCTCATTACCCTCTCTCTCCTCGTCCGCTCCGTCTCCCATCTTACACTCTAACATCTCTTTCCTGCTTAAGCTTGTCTCTTCACTCAGCTGCCCCGCTGGTTCTACTGCTCCATCCATCACTCTTTATTTTTCAAACAATATCCTCATGTTTGGAGTTTACTAAGATCATTTCTCTCCTTCTGTGCGATGTCTTCCCTCCTGTCCTTGACTGTAATGCCCCCCTCCCAAGCCCCACCTCCTCAGCAGGATCTCAATAAAGTGGGGTCAGCCTTTAGCATGTAATTCTATGTCTTTCCCCTGTTTCAGTGTTGCTCTTTGACCATGTTCATTAATACTACCCAATCTAAACTGACCGATCGCCTTTCATGTTTTCCCCTGGGTCATGTCCTAGACATGACAGTGGACCTAACATTTCAAAACAAGCCCTCTCTACTAAGTTGTGTATGCTTTTTTTGTGAGAATTTACATTTGTGTTTCTGTGCTTAATAGAATCAAGACAAAGCAAAACTAGTGCAAAGCAGCTGCGCTTGTTGTCTTTTGTAACCTAATTTAACATCATTGAGTGAAGCCATTACAGCTCATGTGGTTCAGCAGTTGACTAAATTTCTACTGCAAAAAGAGCCATAACACATATTACAATGAAAATATGTGACGAAGAGGAGTAGGAGGAGGAAAATGAGGAGAAAAGGGAGAAATATGAAACACTGTCGGACTCTGATGATTGTCATGTATAATTAGCTCAGTGTAGATGGCTACACAAAGACAGCTGTTGTCAGTTCATGTCTATTTTGGCCATGAGCTGGTCCCTCCTGTGACTTTAACCAGACCCATATTTGTAAATAGTCTGTACTGCTGACAGAGACGGATCACACACAGCCGAACTGAGATGTTATCTTCAGATATTAATACAACACAGTGGTAAGGCATCCAATGACCCCACCTAACTGAACTCTTTCACTCTTAAGTTAAATTGGAGATGTTTTCTGGAGAGCACGCCAGCATCACTCAGCAGTGTTGTCTGTCCGTCCCCATGTGTCCAATAATACTCTTAATTCTAACCTCACAACCCCTCGACCCTTTAGAATCAGTACAGGCCCGTAATTTCTCCAGCACTAAGGTTTAAATAAGCCCCGTTAAGTGTGTCCTACACAGGATGCCAGCACAACACCACTCTCCACCTCCTACACTCACACCCCATCATCTCCACCCACCGACGGGTTCTGGACCTCTGTCAGCACCATGGTCCCCTTCTCAGTCCATGATGGGCGAGTTCAGGCGTGGGTGGGTATTGTCATGAACAGATAAAACACTAGAGCTAGAAATAAGAAAGTAGTGACCTAAAAGTCAGACGAAGACACATTGAAACAATTGTTTTGGAAATTCAGTGGATCTCTTTGTAGGTGGTTACCAATTCCTAAACAAAAAAATTCAATGCGCAATATACCTGCTAAAAAGACAGAACCTGTCATTTTTTAATTCTGAGGTTTTATGACATTCTTTTTTTTTTTTTTTACCATGACTAGACAGCTTTCACAGCAAACATCAAAATAATTAGCCTTAGAGATATAGTTCTGTAAGGGTAACATGGAGTGGGAGGCAGCAGGAGAACTGCTGAGGTGATAAGGGTTCCACAATAGACCTGATCTGTCCTCTTGAGGGGGTCAAATGGCCCTTTGCAAAGGAGCAGATCAGATGACCTGGCTTCCATGGTCCTGGCTCCTAAAGCTGCCAGTCTGTCTTGTTGTCTCTCAATCTGGTGCTCTGCCAACTGTCAATCAACAGTCACTTAGTCTCTGACATGCAAACAGAAACACACTGCCTCGGCCCCTCGGACAAATATCTGACCTCAGGCAGTGACACTGGACTCGACTCTGGTTGACGTTGAAGTTGGAGCTGAACTGAGTTGGTCCAACTGTTCTCGAACCTATATAGCATGAAACAAAAAGACCCTGAGGAGCAGGACATCTAACCTGGTTATAAAGAGCAAACAAATATGTTTCAACACAGAGGCCAGTATAAACAGGTACACGAATATTTACACAAAGGCAAAGCTTGCGTGCCAACACACATACACAGAGTACAGTATATACCTACATAGCCGTGTAGCCATATGTGACAAACAGAAACATATAGGCGTTTTGGATAAAAGCCCACAGAAACTATTAACCCCAGCCAAGTACAAAAGGTGCAGAAAAAATAGGAAACAGAATGGCTTCCCTCCTAATCCCATCTTTCCTCTTGTGCCCTCAGAGCCACAGAATAAGCCTTTTGTCTCACTGTAGCCACAGTCACCCCTTCTCTCTTTTCATCCCACATAAGTGTGTTCTTCACATTGTTTGGACACCCTATATGATCAATATCAAATGTGGAAAAAAGCCTTTTATTTATATAGGAGAGCCACACCATGCCTCTCTGTTCTGCTGGTTGTGATTGTATATGTGGTACTGGGCTCTTTAGTGTTTTGTACTGTGGTACAACATTTTGCTACATAGTCTGCTCTTGTGGTTGCACCGAATGAGCAGAGGGCAGACATGCGAAACCAGGCTGTTCTTTAAAAGTGAATAAAAGTATAAAATCCTGTTTTTCATTCACATTTCTATCACACAATCTGCCATGAACACACATGTGTGCACACTTGGGGTACACTAATGCGCCTGTCTCTGGTTAGATGTTTTCTGCAAGTGCAGCCCATGTGTGCTGGGTATGACGCTACCTTTGCTATTGGAAGTGCACTCAAACACTGCAGACAGCTCCAGGAAAGCATCAGGAACATATACTTTGACCAAGAGAACCTTCATCTGGATGTCGTAATGAACAACTGTGCCTCCTCAACTAAAGCGGAATGTGAAACATTTACAAGATCCCTTTGATTGTATGTATAAAAAGGAGCTATTAACGAATTCTTCACTGGTAGCGATAGAAAAAGAAGTCTAAAGACAAGCAAACTATATAATAAATGGGCCATCCTTGGTCATTGCTTTTTATTTAGCCTGACTAGTGCTGGGGATATGACTATCGCAGTCTTAGTTTGGCCCAGATTGAAATATCTCAATACTAACCCCATTGAATCACCATGAAGTTCTGTACATTCATTCATGGTTGCCGGAGATGACAACTGAAATGGGTCTGCTACCATCATCAGTTAAGCTTTACATCATTTCATTATGTCCACAATCTTGCCAAACAATGTTTATCTCAAAGCACCAATTTATAGCTTACACATGTACACCACGTCGATCGCAGAAAAAGGAACCTGGAGGTGCATCAGGTTTACAGGTATATTCTAACATCTGCTTTAATTCACATACATTTGTATCATATACATACATTTTTGCCGACTCTGTGGCTGTTACATTTTTAGAAATTCCCGCATTCAATAAGGAATGCATGCTCCTGGCAGATTTGAGGGCCTTTTTATAATGATGCATTTATTGATAGAAAAACTTTAAAAGTGCCTCAACCCCAGTTCTCGTTGGTGTCATAAATCCTTTGTTTGACTGGCTTAGGCAGAACAGGGCTCAGCCAAAAACCCCAGTGTCACTTTCAATTGGCAGGATCTTAGTTGCAGTTTGATTGGCGCGCTGGTGTTTTCAGGCTATGATTCGGTCAAGATGTTTCCACTGTGTGGAGAACTGTAACACTACAGCAACATAATGAGGTTGCCAGCACATTATTTGCCTCCCTACACACCTGCAACAAAGTCTGGGAGGGCTGGGGCTCTCATTAGGTTGAATTAGGGCTTTTTTCTCTGTTATTGCTGCTGTATCTGTTCACTTGGTTGTTTCATGCTTCCCGTTTCCAGTCGTCTCGTCTCTCCTCCTCAGTAAGTAGGAATACAGATGTTAGGGCCATTTGCTGCCATTAAAGCCGTAACAGTAAAACTATAAGACCACTGTAGAACACGATCTTCAATCTGCTGCTTAACCATCAGCTGACCTGCGCTGAGCTTTCCTTCCACAACCTCATCCTTTTTTCTTTAATCCATCTTTATTCTCTGTCTTGTTCTGACTCTCTGAAGCTCAATATGTATTTATTTTTTTGTTCATTTCAAGTCTTTTCCATTGCTTGCTGTGTCTGACCTTCTCATTTCTGTCTATCTACAAATCCTGGTTAGATAAAAAAAATGAGGCTTAACTTGGCTGCATTAGTTTTGTGTAAATGCAGATTATGTCCTGCCAATGTCAATGCCAAAAATGTATACAAAATTATAGAGGCGCATAATTTTGTTCTTGTTCAATATTTGTAGCAATAGAGAATAAAACAGAATTTATGGAGAACCACACAGCTAAGTACATATAAACCGAACCCGTAGGATGATTTGTAGAAACTTCTGCTATTTGCAGAGGTAGCTTTCTTTTCCACTCATTTACTCATCTGCTGACCGGCCTGACCTTAACATCTTAGGAAGCTTCTCTTTTTCCACTCATTTCCTCCACGGCTCTCATTCTGCTGCTCCCTGGAGTATTTGGTGTCCACAAATCCCCAGAACTTGGTTTCTCTCCACCCTCATAATAGCCTACAAAGACACGCCTGTTAGCCTATTAGCACGCCAAGTCGCCCTCTCCAATTTCCTCTGATAGTTTTAAATGAACTCACCTCCTGTAGGGATGAGAACAGCAGTGTTAAATTTAGGCTTTCGTCAAACTCCCAGTGCCTCAGTTTTCTGATGTTGTTAGGCAGCAGGCACGTGTGTATTGGATGGGGCTTTAGGGATATTGGTGTCGGGGTGTAAAGTTTGAGCCCCGATGATCAAGACCAGCGACTGGAGATGAGTTGGAGGATCGTCACCTTGGCTGAAAGAGAGACAGCTGATAATGGATGCGTTGATGGACATAGCAGGACGATATATTGATGAACAGGGTCATAGACGGATGGAAGTGTGAAATGAAAGCACCTGGTGTAGAGAGTGACAGGGCCAATCCTGAGAAGGATCAGGGAGTCATCACCCCTGACAGGTGTGGAGGATGAATGCCATCGCTGCAGTGTTCATGAGCAACAGATGAAGACGGCAGACATAGGACAGCGTTGCCCACAATTGGGACGAAGGAGCAGCAGGGGCAGATAACACATCAACACTTCACCAGTCCTGCTTCCTGTTGTATGAATGTGTCAGACATGCACTCACACTTTAAGGATCCTATGTCAATGGACACTTGTAGGCCAAGTGCTTTTTTTTTTTACAATAGACATATTTTAAATAAAATTTTGAACTTACAATCCTACTTCTTTTCTATTTGTGTTTTTCTCAAAGAGCCAAGAGATCACTCAGCGTATCAAATTTATCCAGTATTTGTTCAGGTTCATGTATGATTTATTTGAGTTATGCTGATGAAAGTCTGTCCTGCCAAACCGGAGGATAAATATACTTCATGACGGACTTCACTTTCCTGTAGTTTGTAGGATCTGTGGGGAGAGAATTTATCAAAATAATGTCTTAAAGAAATGGAGTGTGTAATAAAAACCAGAGATGTCATCAATCAATTGTCATCAATCAACAGAAGAATAATCAACCACTTTGATAATCAATAATTTTTAAAGCATCTGCTAAGTTAGCTAATATAGTAAACAAAATGTTTTTGAATTCCGAACAAAGAAAACTGCAATAGAAATTTTTTATATTTATTCAACATTTTCTTGATAGATTTCACATTAAAGACTCAGTCACAGGACAAGAGTGAACTACTCAAGAGGCAGAAGTGACTGAGATGGTGCCTCACTAACCTTTGACCTCTCATGCTGGTACTTTTCAGGACCTGCTGAGCTGTAATCTGTTTGAAACTCCTCACTCCACTTTTGCTGTCTTTTACACAGTGGCAATAAATGTCAATAAGACAACTACATAACCCCCCTCCCATCTTGCTGTGTTTGAGATGACTACAGATTGTACTATGAAGTGCAAACATTAATTAGGTGACACTGAAGAGTTTATGTGGGAATCTCATGCAGCTTCACTCAGATTAAAATTATTGAGAGTGAGTCGAGAATGGAAAGAGGTCAAACTGGGGGATATCTGACTGGTGTGTTATGGCTTTGAGTGAGGTATCAGCTTATGCTTGCAGTTTGGTTAGTGGCTGTTCAAGCGAGGTTGTGGGTAATTGCAAATGTGTGTGTGTGTGTGTGTGTGTGTGTTGTGCAGAGGATCTGGCAAATCTTCACTGATGGAGGCCAGGATGCCAGGCACCATCGAGAATGTTGGGAATGTTGGATGCCCTTTCACAGTGACCTGGGTTGTATATGTGTGTGTGTTTGTGTGTGTGTGTGTGTGAGTGACACAGAGATAAGTAACAAAAGTAAGGGAGAAAGCGAGTGGCCTTGAAAGGTGTCTAAGGTCTCCTGTACAAATATAGTGAGCCTGTGGTGATGGTCCGTACCTACGAATAAACGAGCTGATTGGACTAGTACATTTTCCATTTCTGTTGCTGCAAAGTGACTCATTATATGGAGCTTGTTTCATTTCAGAGGCATGTAACCTCTTACACTTTGGGGTTTAACACAAAACTATTTCTAGTTTTAATTAAAATTCTCCCTCTATTTTTGGCTATTTTGCTGTGAGCTGTCTATCTTTGAAAATCAACATCATATTTGGACATTGAATCTGTGGAATGAAATTGAAAACAGATGTTTTGGGGCTGGTTAAGACAAAAATGTATTCTTTTTTTGTTGAGTTGTGCAAACATTTGGAGTCTAATAGTAACACAATAAGTAAAAAAAAAAAAAAAAAACATACAGCAAGTGGAAACAGACAGAACCACTGTCCAATGACAAATACTAACGACCTGTGTGCATTTCAGGGGAGCGGTGTTGTGATCATTTGTCTCCATGATAAGTCTAATCTGTTATGTATACCCTTTGCATGGAGAATCCAGGCCTTGTGTTTGGCATCCGTCATGCTCTTATCAGAACTGTTAGGGATGAAGCTTCCTGATCGATTACCTGCTCCTGTTAAGTGGATGCCCCCAATTTGTTAAACAGACAACGCAGAAAATCCAATTTCACCCTCAAAACCGAAGAAGAGTCCAGAGAGGAGGAAATGTTTGCCGTGACACATAGATCACGTTGGGGAACAGCAAAGCTCAGGAGTGTCTTGCACCAGAGATGTGAAGGCCATGTTTGGAGGAGTGAGGAATGCTTTGGCCAGTTGTCATCCCGCTGGTCTGGTGATGATGGTGTCAGGTTGACTGTGAGTCTGAGTTACTTGCATTCCCATCGTCCCCTCCCTGAAAAGCATAACACCGACCAGCATAGTACAGGGCCTGGGTCATAGCATCAACCCAGCACCCATTATTATCCCGCCAGCTTCTTTTCCATCATATAGCAACAGGTATTCTAATCCTCGTGTCTACATAAGCACACATCGGTTGCGGGGGGGGGTATTGTGGGAAGGACGCGGTCACCTTGTCCATATGGATCCTGGTGTTGTCAGACAAATGGATAAATAGTCAGACAGCTGGGCAGCCAGCCAGCCATGCAACAGTTTGATCCTCAGCCAAAACAGCCCAAACAAAGCCCACCGGAAGGATCTTGGAATATTTGAGGCTCACTATAATTGTCATCTTACACAAAAACATATTGGACTGCAACCATAGCTTAAACATGTGTATGTGAGGACACACTCGCACTACACTACACAAGCTATTCTGGTCTAACCTCTCATCTGAAAAAGAGTTGAGCTGGTTGTGTTACACTGATAGGGTGTGGGGTGGATTTGCTGGATAACCTCTCGGTCAGTTTAATGTCACTGTCATTGTTATTGGCTCCGTGCTGTGCTGCTGATTGCACAATTCCTTATAAACCTAAACTTGCTCCTTAAAGGAATAATTGTTCTGGTTTGGTGGAATGTGGGTTCAGTCTGTGTGTGGCCAAGAATTGCCTGCCTGAAATGTGGCTCTAAATGCTTAACTTCCCTCAGGGAGGTTTGCATTGCTGTGCTTCACTTTGCCTACCCCACACACACACACACACACACACACACACTGACCCTTGGGACTACTGGCTTTGGGCATATCAGGGCCCTATATTTTTGTCAGGGATTCAGTTTCAATGACTTTTCAAAAATAATAATGTGAATGGAATAATAATGAGCGATATATCAATTTCAGACAAGGACCTTGACGGATTAAAAAAAAAAAAAAAATACAGCAGAAAAAGCAGAGGATGATGGCAAATTAATTTTGTTATTCAAATTGATGGTTAAAAGGCAGTAGACCCAACTTTGAAAATACCATGCTGACAGGGCTATATCTCTGCTGTCATTGTTTAGACACAGCCAACGGAAAAAAACGTTGAATTACCAGCAAGTGTGGTTTGTACTCTCAAACTTTATAAAGTCCTGTGTCAACACTTCCCCGCTTTCCAATTTCCACGCAAAAACCTCAGGAATCCTCCCCACTGTATCGCCTACTGCTTCTAACAGAATAGCCTCATTGTGAAAATCCCATAATGTATCCCTGTTTGGACTCAACTATGTGCAGTGAGTACTAATAGACTGTCACATAAAGCAAATCAAGGGGCATGATGCCATTTTATATATTAGGTGAAGTTATAAAAAGGCTTTTTTTTTTTTTTTTCTGGGATAGTACCAGATTTGTTCTTCATTTATGCTTTTGAATTTCTGAGTTCTGCTTTACAGATCGTAGCCCAGAGCTTTATCCTTTTCTAAGGAAATCCCAAATCATTAACATCAGGTGGCCTAGCATGTTACAGTACAGTGTGTGCTGTGTGTTTGGCATGAAGTCGCTTTCTGATGCTTATCAGTGTGATTAGAAGTGTCATTAGTTCCAGCTCTGCCAGCTCAAGCAGAGCTTGAAAAAACACATTTATCTATGGATAACATGAAGCATAGGAACTTTCGTATATACACACACACACACACACACACACACACACACGTATATACACACACACACACGTATACACACACACATCTATTCAAGCATGAACAAATCTGCAAACTGCATGTAAACAGACGGGCAATCAGAAAACCTTAAACTCTCACTTTCTCTATTTGTTGTTTTTGTCTGTTTTTGTGGGCATGGGCGTGTGTGCAGCCTTACCCCTGTTTTTTGTTCAGTGTATTTCACATTGTCACTTTGAAAATGCGTGTGTGTGTGTGTGTCTGTATTTCTTTGCCATGTGTTTATAATTTGTGAGGATCTAACAAAGGATTTAAAACCCATTAATCTAAAGTGGACCCAACTCTCTACACCGCCTGCTTTAGGAAACGCTGTTTACATTTCTTCCTATTAATAAACATAAGTGGTGTGTGCTGGGTGGCGTGGTTGCCAGGTTAGATTTGTCTGCTTTCTGCTGGATAAGCAGATGTTTGTGTGTAAACACGCCTTCTCCTCCAGATGGGCCTTCGAATGGCTCCTTCAATTGCTGAAAAGGAATACGTATCCTTGAGTGCTTTTAATAGATGATTTATGGGCACAGACTGTGTGTGACATCTCATTTGGCTCAGAGAATCTTCCCACACTTTACGATAGACTCAAAGTGTGTCTTGTGTAAATTATTAAATGGATTGTTGTTTTCCCATGTGTATTGATTTCACTAATATCCCATTTAATTGTTTCTGACTCATTCATTAAATGCTTGTTCCACTCAGTTTATTCACAATGTTTGAGCCTCATGTTGTGTTTGCAGTTGTGTCTCCATATACTCAGATTGTAATGTCTCTGTATCTAATGGAATGTGTTTGAAGTGTTGGTAGGAGTACGCTGCCCTCTGGCCCTGTTCCTCTTTCATGCTGTCTGATGTGTACTGCTGATGTCTCTCCTGTGTAACCCCTCCACCATTGCACCAGACTTCCCCTCATGCCCTCTGCTCCCGGGATGTCTGTGCACTCAACCCTTACCCCGCCTTTAATCCCTCCATGCCTCCTTTGCTCTCATCCCCATCGTTCTGCCCTTACCCCTAAACATCCCCAGCCTCCACTGACCCTCCTCTACCTTCGCCCGGTGTCTGTGTTGCCCTCTTGTCTTTCTCCATTTGCATCAACACTATAGATGTTCCATTATCAATAGGTTTCCTCGGAGGGTTAACCCCCTCTATTAGTTGTTGCACCCCAATTTGAAGTTTAATGCTTGGGGTGAGGAATGTGTCCAAAGCTGGAGGTCCCCTCTGTGACGAGCAGTCAAAAACAAATATAAAACTGTGTTTCATGAGGACAGGAAACAGCAGTATTATGGTGCAAAGACAGATGGCTGCCACTTCTCATCAACTTCTCAATAATTTAACCTCACATCTGGGCTGAACAAACTGGCCCGGGACACTGTGGATGTATGTGCATGTTTAGGCTGGATCCTTGTGGTGTCATTAATAGGATCTCACTCATGAAATGAGTGGGACATGCGTGAAAGTGCTGTCATTGCAAATGCTGATTAATGAGAATTTAGGATGGATTGTGTTCCTTTATGATCAACTTCATCTTAAAGCTTTGCTAATAATTTTCTTGAGTCATCAGTCTTTTTATATGACTCTCCCTCCTCCATCTTCATCCACACGTCTGCCTTGTGCTGCTGACTGTGTGTTGGGTTGTAATTGGTCTGTGATGTTGAGCTGGTAGAAGTCTGTTGACCTTTGGGCTCGATCCCTAAGAGAGAAAGTTCAATACCAGTAATGGAAACATCGTTCTTCTGCTGGGCCACACAAAACAGCCCTGTACACAAACACAGCCAGCCAGCAGCAATGCTTCAAACAACAAGAGACATAGTGCTTGGGTTTAGAATAATTCAAGTAAGAAATGGAAGCAAAAAGTTGCAACACTCTCTTCTCTACAAGTATTGAAGTAATCCGCAGAGATCATTCAACCTTGTTTGACAGAGTGAGATATTTCCCATCATTGGTCCAGATGTCCCTCTTGTGAAAAACCCTTCAATGGACCATAGGATGGTCCAATGGACCCAAGTTGCTCTGTTCTGAGTGAATTGTAGATGCTTCTGATCTCTCTTACATAAGCACATTAGTGAGCAGAGCCCCATGTCTCTGAAGTTTCTGTGAAAGATGCAGTTATTCCAAGATTGACAGCTGTTGAGGCATTTTAGTTATATTACGCATGAACTCTTCTCTGAATTTGAGTCTCATCACTCTGCCCTGGGACTTTTTTCTTTTTCTTTTTTCTTAATTATTTATTTTATCTCAGAAAGTTCTCTGTTACAACCTAGCCAAAGGAGTGAGAAAATGCAAAACTCTCTTAGTTTTCACACTCTTGCCCCTGGCAAACAGCAAGACGACAACCCCCCCCCGCCCCCAGTGCTGATGGATGAATCTCACACTGAGTCGAAGTCTCGATATCTTCCTCTTCTCTTCAACCACTTCACTCCATCTTAATTTTCCCCAGAAAGATGGAGATGATTGGCCTCACCAAGCTGCTCAGTGTTGGACATGCTGGGCTTCCTGTTGGGTGATAAGTGACGGAGCAGGGCCTAAGTGGTCAGGGTCCATGGGGAGAAACCCAGGAGAGGCTCTGGGGGGGTCAGAGGGCAGGTCAGATGTCATGTGTGGGATAGATGAAGAGACACTGGGGCGAGCTCCTTGAGGTACCATAACACAGATGGTGATGAGGGGAAATAAGAGAGCTCAGCGGGTATTGAAGTACAGACTAAGGTATGGGAACTACTTCTATGGTGATATTCTGAAGGCGTGTGTGTTTGCGTTGTGTGAATGTAAGTGACACCTTTTAAACTAGCCCTACCACACTAATGAAGAAGTGTGAGCTCGAACACACACACACTCAAAGCATAATAATCAAAGAGGAAAGCCTTCCAAATGAAGAAGTTTGTTTTCTGAACGTCTTTAACACGCTGCCTATTAATCTTTCATGGAGCTTGAGGCAGAAAATCCCCAATATGGTACATAAAGTTGCACATATTTAGGCAAGCTGTTCATTTACTGTGAAATTCAGACTACAGGGTCATGAGCCCGTATTATAATTTGTGTTGTATATGCTTTTCTATTATACTCGGCATCCATTAATGTGGTCTCAGTTTGGTGCTGCAGGTGTGAGTAATTATGATGTGTGTGTGTGTAGAACTTGAGTGTGTTTGCGTGTGAGAAAGTCGTGAGAAAGTGAGCAAATAAGCCCGAGATGAGAGAAGAGTGCGTATGTGTGTAAATGCGTGCGTGCATGTACTCATGACTGATTGTGCAGGGTTTCTTGTTTTTGTGTGTATTTGCAGAGGATCACAGGACAGGACTTAATCTGTGGGATGACCCCTAGCTGAGGTCCTGCAGGCCCCCGGGTGTCCAACCGCTGTAGTGGGTGCCTGGTCTCTCAGTGGGGACTCTCCGTAACAGCGTCCTGTTCGTTCAAGTCTACCTCTGTTTGCCAGGGTAATGAGATTTTTAAAGGCTATTATAAAAGTGTTATTTTCAAGGAGATACGATCTGAGTTGAGTTAAACACAGGAAGTAGCGCAAAACAAGGGAACATAAATGCTTTCACAGTCTGTTAGTCACATCATCAAAATTGTGTGTGTGTCTCCTTTTTTTCTGTCAGCATGTTCGGCTAATTACCTCCTGTCCTGCCTGGCTCCTCTGCGTAATAAAAATCAAATCTCTCTGCAGACGAGTATTTCCTGTTTGGCAGGAAATGGTCTCAGATAAAGGGTATTTGCATAAAGATGGCAGAGGGAGGAGAGTAGGGGGTAATTATTTGCAAGGAGGAGAAACAGGTCAGAGCTTGTTTTTACTTGAGGGTAGCGTCCGTATCCTCATAGTGGTCTATTTATCTTTATCCCAGTGCTTTGATTCAGCTGATATATTTGATGTTCTCTTATCACAGATGTCAGCCTAAGGACAGTTCTCATGCCATATAGCATGAGAGTCGTTATGCAACCCAAATGTGCTGAGTTGTTGAGATACTATCAGCCGTCCACTGTTTCTTAGATGCGATACAGGCAGGGAATTTGTTATTAAGCGCTGAGGGATGGGTTGGAAATTTGAAGCAAATGGAATCTAAATGCTCAGGCTGATACTGGCTCACACCTGTCTGTTGAACGTGACAGTATGGGCAGGAGGTGGTTATGTTGGCTTAGCAGAAAGGTTAATCTGGCTCTGTCCAGAGGTTTAAAAAAAAAAAAAATCAGTCCACCAGCATTGCTTGGTTTTATAATAACAATTTTCCATCTTGTTTGTTTAATCTGAGCAAAATCAAAATGGGAAAGTTTTAATTATGATTATACAGGGGGTCATGAACTATTTCTTGAATGGATGCATCAGCTTCCTGCCTTTATAGAAACCATGCGCCCAATTCCACATCGAACCACATCTTGGTGGTTCGCATCTTTTTTTTTTTTTTCTTTTTTGAGAGTGAGCGTATCATCTTTTCACCATATTATGTTCAAGACAGCGTATCATTTTTAAAGTAAGCTACCATTTTGATTGAGTTGGCCAGTAAGTTGTCTCATGTCTTTGATGGGCTGTTAGCACCTTCCCCTTCAGAAGCATTCATCTGAACCATTTGTTGCTCCTCATGCAGCCCACTCGCCGCAGCACCTCTCAGCCACCATCCAGCCTTCCATGCATTAACACATGCTCACTTTCCAAAGACTGGCTGACTTTCAAAGACACACTTTGCTTGCATATGCATAATGCGTAGCTGTGGTTATTGTGTCAGATGAGACATACTTTGGGGGCCATGGAGATGTCTCTGTGCGATAGGGTGTGTGGAACACACTGCTTTCTGTTTCAGTGTGAGGTCGTCTGTGTTGCTCTTTGTTATGGGGTCAGGTAATGAGTTGAGGGGGCTCATGTGTGTCACTTCAAACCGTTTTATGCTGTTAGTGGAAACCCATGTCTCAGTTACATGTTCAGCATTCTTTCTTTTAGTGTTTTATATTTTATCTCCATCAGTGAAAATCCAGATGCCACGGAGTCCCAGTGAATACTAGGTTCATTTTCCTTTTTTTTTTTTTTGGATTCAGTTGAATGTCTACAGCCAATTGAAAAGAGACTGCTGTCCTGTCACCCAGTTGTACAGCAGAAGTGGAAACACATTGAGTGTAAACTCACCATTGAGGTCATAAGGTGACTCTGTCTTTCTTCAACCAGACTTTGAAACACAGGAGCCCGAATGTGTTGATAGAACACCCGTCTGCAGTCAAAACAGTCTCATGGAGCTCTACAGAGTTTAGGTACCATCTACACAGGTTTCTGGAGTATGTGTTTGTCGTTCATGAGTGATTCCAAACATCTAATCTGTGCTTTGAAATGTCAGTTGCATTGAAATCACTGAACAGACGAAGCTCATAGTGCTCCAAAGCATCTTTGTTAATCACTCCTTAATTGTGCCCATGTCAAGATATCACAAGACCTTGATCATGAAAGTTTAATTCTAACTGTAATGATCAAAATATAACATTGGTCATGAAGAATTTAAGTACAATAAAAATGTTCAGGTTAAATTCACCTATGTCAGTGGCTTTTTAAGTCCCCTGGCACATTGGCACGTCTTATCTGAGGGTTATGGGCCCCCCAGGGGAGTGTGTGTACTGGATATCTGCAGGTCAGTGGTCTGAGGTTACTGTAGCAATTTATCACCTTAGGCCACAGAGTTAGCCTGATAGCACCCAGTCACATGATCAATCACAAAGCCTTAAACTTGCCTCGCTTCACCACAGACTTAACCTTTATCCAACCGTAGAGTCAAAAGCCTCCAACTGTGGGATCAAAAGTGACCCAATTGTCTGAGAGAGAGAGAGACTTCTGGGAATACTTAAACTTCCTCTGTGGTCATCCCAGCTTACTCTCGAGTTGTGGAAATGATGTTGGGACTGGAACGAGTCTTTAAACTGTGTACAGATACTGTTTGTCCTAATTCAAACACATGGGATATTTTGAATGTTTGTGTCTGCGCTGTTTTTAGTGGCAGATTTGCATTAAACAGGCTTACCTCTCACACATGGGTGATATTGCTCACACACATATACAAACACCCTACATCTTTTATCAAGTACGCCCCATGAGTCATGAGTCATTATTCCTGTTATTTTATTACCACGTGCATGTTGTTGTTTATGGATTATAAATTTTGGATCATGAACAAGAAATAAAGCATCTTTCAATATCCTTGAGATATTTGTTGTAACGATTGTAAATATTTGTTGCAGCATGAAGAAGACAATAACAATAATACATGTAAATAATAATAAAATAATGTAAATAATCCATCACATGCACGGTAATGCAGGATTCCTGTATTTAGGAAAATCCACCATACAAGGTTTGAGGGTGAACGGCTGGAGGGTTGCTCTCAGTCGAAAAAGTGGTGCTCTGTACATTGTCAAAAATATATAATTTGGTGATTGAATACATGCAAAACCACTGGGGGAAAAACGTCTGTACCAATACATTGGCTTGTACATTGTACTCTGCTGCAGCTGGAAAGAAGCGCCGTACTCCAGGATATTCACATCTTTCAAGATCCACGTCTTCCTCCGGGCGGTCACCACCCTCGGTGATTATGGGCTAATCAATCGTATTTATTGCTTGGTGTGGAACAAAGAGGGGCTGCAGATAACCGTTTCTTTGGCACCGATATGGATCCTCACAGTCTGTTCATAGTTAGGGCTGGTGAACAGTCCACATGAAATTTCAAACCCATGTCAAACTTGTATTAAGGTCATCTGATGTCGAGAGGCTACTAACAAACAGCACCTGGTTCCTGTTTGAGGGAAGCATCTCTCTTTGTTACACACTGTTTTTCTTCTTCAAAACCACAGCAGGACTGACATATAGGCCTGCGGTAAATATATCCATACAGGGGGGTTAGCACTGGATTTTTGTATGATGTTGGAGAATGTATTTGTATTCGGGTTACATGAGATAAGATGAGATAAAGTTAAAGTCAGTAATTTAATGTCATGCTACTTAAAAAGCCAGGAGGAGTTGGAAGTTCACATCTTCTTGACCTGCACAGCTATTTTTCCTCTCACTGTCTTCATTTGAATGTCGGCTTATATGTAGCTAACATACTTTTTGTGCTGTCTCTGTTTTACATTCATTTTTCCAATTTTATAAGTGTACCTGGCTCTAGTTCCTGGTTTTTGCATTTTTTTTCCCCCTCATCCTCCATTAATGGCTCTGTGATCTGCTTCCCCATTCTATCTCCATCTGTTCTCTCATTTACTGTCATATTTCATACATTTTGCCTTGTTTTTGCATCAGTAGCTTCTATTTAAATGTAACCTTATCTGGGGCTTGGAGTTTTTGAGAATTTGTGAAATTTGCAGAATTTATGAAGCGTAGCCATTGCATCACTATTAAAATGTAAGCTGATACACTTTGAAATCAGATCTACCTTTCTCTGCGATGATCCTGTGAGAACAAGCTTGTGAAACAGTCCGAGCCTCTCTGTGGCTCTAACGGCTTGGTGCTGTACAGCTGGCAGCAGGGCTCAGGTCCATTTGGTGGCCTGGATGATGAGGTTCAGTTAATAAAGCTGCAGCACCAGCTCCCACTGTGAACCCCTTCAACAGACTGGGACAAAATCCAAATGTTCCATTGTTTTCTTTCTCTTTGGTCCTGAAACTCTCTCATTAAAGTGTGTGTGTGTGTGTGTGTGTGTGTGTGTGTGTGTGTGTGAGACTCCTAGAATGCCATTTTCTGTGCTTGCACAACATAAGCGTCTGTGAATCTCTACTTATGAGACTCAGTGTCTCAGTCTCAAGCTAAAATAGGATGTAAATTTATGAATACTTTGTGCTGAGTAGCTGGCAGCAATCACAGAGAGAGACTTTTTGATTTATTTGGAGTATCGCACTGACCCTCACCCCAGTCCCTCAGCCCTGTCCCTCACCACGACTTTCAGCCATGTTTGTGTGACTCAAAGTCTGTTGTTGCTGTTTGCCATAATTATTTAAGATAACCCCGAAGAGTAGAAAAGACGCTTGACCTTTGGTGTCATAGATCTAAGTTCAGACTCTTCTCAGGAAATTCCTTTATGAAAATTTTATGGGAAAAAAACAAAACAAAACGTATCTTCAAGAACTTATGAGATCGTGTCTTTGGAATCTGGAGTTAAGTCGTAGTTGCTTGTATCCCAGTCTCTCCTGATGTTAAAGGATCTGATAAAGGGGCTGTGAAGGTTATTAACCATTCCACTGCCTGAAGGTGGTGACTTCATTACAGGACAACAAAAGGAGGGTGAGCCTGAGGGCCTGACAGGTATTTGAAAGCTCTCAGGGGGTTAAGCTGCACTTTTAAAGAGCATCCATTTGTTTGAAAAGCAGGATCTTACAGTCTTCCTGCCCCCCCGCCATCTTATTCCAGTCCAGTTGATCTAACGTCACCAATCTAACACACAATGTTCACTCATGCTGACCTGCTGAGTGGATATGAATCAAGGCTTATTGTTATCTGGATGCTCATTTCCTGCTCCTCACACCTCACTGACCTGCCCTTAAACTCACGCACATAGACACACACAAACACACACACACACTCTCATGGCTAGCCCAGGGGTCAGACGGATGGAGATTAAGAAGCTAGTCATACATCTTAAAGGTTATTCAGTTCCTACATCCCAATCACTCTGGTCAGTATGGTGTATGTATTGCATATGTGCCCCTGTGAGCATGTGTGTTAAAGGTGGACAAAGCAGAGCTTGTGTGCACAACCATGCAGCTGCAAGGGTTGGCGTGTTGATGAGGTCTTAATCAGCGCGCTTACAGCTGGGGTTAGAAGGTCGGCGGGTGATGCTTGGCTTTGATTGGGCCCATGGGAACCTAACAGCGCCCGAGGGCATGAAGGCAGGGTGGCAGCGAGGAGCCACAGTCACCGTGACACAACTGATTTCTCTTAGTGAGTGCACACAGATGGACACACAAATGCACACACACACACACACACACACACACATACAACTGATTGTCCACCACACACAGACAATAGTCAAGGGTTCGCTATTATAAGGCAGGAAGGGCCCACTGTGAGGGTAAAGCTCCCAGAATATCTACTACCCCGAAAAGCTTCAAACCACCAAACAGGTTTCTCTTCTTGCTCTTTTCCCAGCCTCCAAAGTGTAAAGTGTCTTTGAGCAGAGTAAGAGCAATCAATCGTGTTTCAATGTGCCATTAAAAATTAAATAATAAAGACTTCTATTTTTGGCTTTTGAAGGGAGTCCCTCTCCTTCACTCTGCTTGATCTTGTGCCAAGTCTCTGGAGTCACGGATGACTCAGATGGCTGAGTAGAGGTTAAACAACTGATTGGAAAGGAGTGGGAGATCTGAGTGCATGTTTTCTATGTTTGTCATGGTGAAGAATTCCTGCCTTTTTAGAGTTTCATTGTAAATGAATGTGCTAACTTTAAAGCATTCACTAACTGCTGCTGGTTGTTGAAAGCACAGCTTTCCTGTTCACAACTGTTTGCTCTATCATTTAAAAAGATGACAACGTTCCCCTGGTGGCCATTAAAGTTAATTTGTGATTGCCTTTTTTTTGTCCACTGAAAACATGCCTGAAATCATAGAAACTGTTGGCAGCATGCCATCCACATATAAACAACTCATTTGGCAGCAAACACAAGAGGATGCACTGTTTGGGGATCCAGATGAGAATTATGGTGACATAATCCTCGGTGAGGTCAGACACTTTTTCTAACAGTAACAAATCTACCATGAGGTACAATTGTAAATGTTTACTTGTTTATTAGCAATGCAAATATCCTAATTAAATCGGCAGAAGTGGTTGAGGCTTTAAGGACTTGTTTGCCATCAGTCACAGTTTTGTAAACTGTAGTCACATTCAGACATAAGAGCATCATGTTGTTCCCCTTTTAAATACTTCTGCGATGGGTTTATAGTCCATTCTGGTTTCAAAGCCAATGTCGCTCTTTCCACCAAGCTCTCGAATGTTAGCAAAGACAACTATGTGAAATATGGAAGCAGTAAAGGTGAAGCTGAGGTCACTGCACTGAGGCTGATCTGCGGTGGCTGGTTTTCCTCCATTCAGCGGGCTGTTATGGGAGGGACAGCTGCAGTCAAAACCAATCAGCTTCCCTCAAACGCACATCTAATATGCACACACATTATGATTACATACCAGCCCGTGTACGTTTCAAGATGCTGAAGATCTGCCTTGTCTTAGGAGATGCCTTGCAGAGTCCTTACCATTTTTTTTTCCTTTGTTTGTTTGTTTGTTTGTTTTTTCTGGGGTGGGGGGGGGGGGGGGGGGGGGGGGGGGGTGGTTGTCACAGTTCACAGTGTCCCGTCTCTGAAGATAGGTTGATGAGATGACAGATGACAGATGATCGGTCCAGCAGGGATGACATGCTGAGCTGCCATTTGTGATTGTTGAACTCAGACACCCTCTTTCTCTTTGAGACTCCAGCTTTTGAACTCTGGAGGCTACATACAGTCTGTCCGTACTCCTCCTTTAACTCCCATGAGTTAACATTTGAAATATCTTCAATCTGATCGTGCATTTTTTCTTTGTCTTTGCAGTTTCTTTCTTTTGTAGACACATCTGTTGCTGTGTTTTCCCACCAGAAGAATGCACATCAAGTCTGTCAAATTCTATAGCAGATGGATGCACAATCAACTTATTTATATATATTATAAAATATATATATATATTTTTTTCACAGTCACACCTCAGGCGGTCACCTCTTTGGCTTGGCAAAGTGCAAAATTACTTCAAATAATATTTATCTTTTTTTTTTTTTCAAGCCATGAAAAATTAATTAAAACCTTGTTCAGCTTTTGTTAGTCATCGTCCACTTGTATACAGGAATGCCGCTGGATTCTCAGTGACAGACATGCACGTGCACACACACACACACACACACATACAAAAAGCCAAGCAAAATCTCTGGAGAATCGATAGAAGTTAAATGACGTGAAATGAAACAATTTTACCCTTTTACAATACATCTCTTATGATCCCTGTTTTCTTTGCAATAAAACAAAATATTCCAACAGTGATGCAGTGTGGTATTTAATATGGAAAATTTGAAATGGAGTTATAATGTATACCAGCCAAAAAGCTGTGTTAGATCAGTCACTGAAATAAAATCAATAAATCCTCATATAAATCCATTACATTCATTGCTTGGCACAGCGCATGCATTACAATACGGCTTGTGCACACAGCTTATGTACTTCAGCCTGCTGTGGGTTTATGTTGAAGCTGCAGTATCCGGGTTTCAGGGCTTCCAGTCTGCTGGTTTGGACTGCAGGGTGTATCTATAGGGAGATTAGTCACCTTCCGCTCGCTCAATGGGCTCCGTTAGTATAAGGACTTAAAATTATCACTACAGGCGGGAACACTGCTTTCCAAAAATCCCTTTCATTCAGCCTCAGGAACTGGGTGACCCTCAAACTTTGCTGGGAGGAGAGGAAGAGCGTTAAAAACTGAGGCATGCGGGAAATGTTGAGGGTGCAGTGAAATAACCATCCTCATGAGTCTCCCAAAGAAATGCTATTAGCTGGCAACTATTGATCAGAGTTTCAGAGGTAGATAATTCAGTTAATCACTGATTAGTTGATAATTGATAGGTGCTGTGCTACAGTGTGGTGCTGAGAAGCTCTTGAGCAAGAGCATGTGTAACCTCTGCTCAGCGCCAAGATGAAAGGCAGACCTCCACTCAGTGTTTAGGTTCTGTATCAGTTTTGTTTTTTCAGGAGGCGTAAAAGCCAACAAAAGATCTCAATCCAGTCAGCTTCATAAAGGGGGTGGAGGCTGGGCAGGGGACTTCCCTGCCAGGGGTTGCCAGATGTGTGACCTGGCCCATCACTCCTCAATAAGAGCGACAGCTGACTCTCAGCTAGAGGCATATGGACTGCTGAACTGTACGGGAAAGTAAAATATGTTAAGTACAGGAGGAGTGAACAGTAGAGATCTGAGGGGGGGAAGATGACTGATAAAAAAGACTAATAGTCAACTCAGAAATGAAAACCTGGTGAAATAGGGCTTGAGAGAAAAAGAGAGAAGCTTCTGTTACTCATCTGCTGGTCACATCTGCAGTCCTGTTCCACTGTGTACCAGCCGAGTGGGTCCTTAAGGCATCCCAAAGCAGCCGCTCACGAAACGGCAGAGGAGCATCCTTCGCTCCACCACAAACAGGCTGTTTCAGTCTGTCGCTTTTCTCATTCATCCCCCACATCCCTCACACTTTCTTATCATCTTAGTAATGCAGAGTCAGGCTGCGGAGGTTCACCAATTTGTAGAGGAAAGGAAGAGGCAAGAGCAATTTATTAGCCAAGTCTATTTTCTAATAGACTGCCAACGCAGCATGACAGGGATGTTCATGGCCATTGGCAGAGAGATTTCTTTCTCAGGCTCTGATAGGTCACTTTGGAGATCATCAGTAAGCTAAAGACATGGTATCTCTGTGATCTGTTCACTATTAGACGCCACCCCCCCCATCCCCCTGCTGTATGGAGGACTTGGATGCTGAAGAATAAAAATGAGCCACATGTTGATCCCTGTTGTTTTAGCCCTCTGGGGAGAGGGAAGGAAGATGATAAGGATCTCTGTTGGGCTTAGGCCAAGGCCTATTGTTCGAGAGTGTGTGTGTGTCTGTGTGTGTGTGTGTGTGTGTGTGTGTGTGTGTGTGTGTGTGTGTGTGTGTGTGTGTGTGTGTGTGTCAAAAGGCAAAGGAGGGAACCATCACTTCATCAATTCACTGGATAGAAAGTTGGTGCAGCTGCAGTTGTTGGGTTGAGTCATATCTATTCTTTTTGTATGAGCAGTGGAGGTTTTTGCAAAGCTGAAAGGAAGAAAAAGAAAGTCCCTCAATCACAATCAGTGTCAAGTATATTTATCTAAGTTGCATTACTATAAAATGAAACACGCAGGTCCCTAAAGTGTCATCAGTCATGACAGCAGAGCATCCCAGGAGAATGTTTTGATTGACTTTATGAGATTTAGTCATCATCGTGAGTTAGAGGTGATGGAGCATGAAGGCCAACAGTTGCCACAGGACCACCAATGTCACAGTGCTCCCGTGTAGAGCGAAGCTTTTCATCCTCACTCTCATGAAGGTCGTCAATTTATTTTAAATATTACCGGTGTCCAACATATAACTTATTGAGGAACACCAACACAATAAATCATAAATCACTGGAATGCTATAAGGGCCACCCCCTCCCCCGCCCCCCAGCCTGACTGAGGTGTATGACAGAAAGCAGGGCAGCCTGCAGAAGAACAGACATCTTCAGTTACAGCTCTGATGGATGGAGTGTGTGTGTGTGTGTGTGTGTGTGTGTGTGTGTGTGTAGTCAAACATTTGAGTGCCTCTCTATAAAGTAGCTGTAATGAGAGCAGTATGGTTTGGACATTAGCACAGAAAAATGAAATGCTGAACTGACCTGCTGTAACGATTCAAATCCTAACTAGACTAAACAATCAGCCAAGTAAGTGATAATTAATACTTATGTCTGTTACTCAGAAGGAATGCATTATCCAGGTCCCTTCTAAATGTGTAACTGTTGGAAAAACAGCAATTTTTAAATCCCTGAAAACACTGATTTTCTCACACAGCTCTTATATTAGATTTACCCAATTTAACACCAGACAACCTCAAGTGTTTTTTTTTTATTATTATTTTTTATTTTAACCCCTCATAATAATTTAAAAAGGCAGCATGACGCTTATGGACATGAATGTGCTTTTTCTTTTAGAGGAATAGAGTTAATTCGTTAGTTTTGGCCTGGAGTGTGTGTCTATCATCAGGACACCAGACTGTACACGGCCTGGAGAAGTGCAGCTCAATAAAATATACCACTGTGTCAAAGGCTGGACTTGCATACATATTCTGTGGAGCAGAGCGAAATTTCATGTTAGGCCCATAAAATTAGATCAATGCACCAGATGACAGAAGAATCGTTTTGCTTTTAGTCGCCACTGTTTTCTGAGCATGTCTTTAACATGCGTCATCTGCGTTGGTTCTCAGCCACGTACAAACGGTGCATGTGTCGGCGCTGCGTGCCACTATGTGTTGTTCTAGCTCAGCCCCGTCTGCGGTGCAGGTGTTGCATGAAGATGGCACATGCTGATGAATGCGTGCGTCAGTCCAACTGCTCCCTCAGAAGCCATTTCACCTCTCTCTCCCCCCTGCACTTTCATTGTAGAGCGGATCCTTTTTTTGAAGTTGAAATGAACATACAGATCTTAGTTGATCCTTGCCGACCCCGTTTCTGAACTGTAAAAAGCTGTAAAAGAGTCTGACTTTGATGAGATGCTCTGAAATAATCTGACTTTGATGAACTCTGCCGCGGTAATCTAACTTTTATGACCATCAAACTCTCTCCTGCAATGTTGCTCAAGTTCATTGAGACTGACAGGAAACATTTGAAGTAAGAAAAGGTGGATAGAGGTTCATCCAGTGAGCCAAAGTGAAACTGAGGGATTAAAGAGAGAACTGATTTGGAGGAACATTATGGAGGCTGAGATGGATGGAGGAAGACAGCGAAGAGACAAAGAAGAAAAAAAGCTTGAAAACCAGCATGACAGTCCTCACTGGCTGTTAAAGTTATATTTTCAATCATGTTCTTATTTGTAAAGTATAAATTTCCTCTTCTGTTTCCTGTAAATCTGTCAGAAGTCAGAGTCTGCATTGCAGTGGCTATTAAAGTGCCATTTTTCCTGATTAATGGACAATCTGCTATGTAAGCTCTCCAGAGCATTGTTGGACCTTTCACCAAAACAGAGAGGACTGTCACTGTCAGGCTTCACGTCAGCGCAAAAAAGATTCATCTGTCATGCTACTGCTCAGGGCTCCCTCTTGTGTCAGGAAAACATTTACATAGAGAATCAAATGTACCACCTAAATATTGTACAGTATGATCAGTCCCTGAAATTGAGAATCAGGTCATTAAGATCATGTCCAGGTGGGTTATTAAGTCTTGAACTCAGGCTCACCTGCTCAATAATGACTTTCTGGCACTGGCAGCACGTAGAGGTCGCTGGTCTGCTGTCCGCGGAACCTGACTGCTGTCATAGATTATATTTGACCACGCTCAGTCTCACAACACGCAACCCGTCTCTGCTGTAGTGGAGACATGATAACATTTGTCCTTTCTTTTTCAACGCTAAAATAATGTGAGACTGTTTGTGTGTGTTTGTGTGTGTGTGTGGGTGGGTGGTGTGTGTCACTATTGGTTTTAAGACCTTGAGAGAGAACACATGTCATTTGAGGATTAAGACTTGGTTTAAGGGTTTAGTGTACAATGATGCATCTAGCCTGAGGTTAAGTTAAGCACTGGATTTGGTCGTGATTGTGGTCGTGATGGTTAAAGTCAGGTTCGGTGGCTGCAGAATAAATGAAGGCAGTGGGTATGTGCGTGTGTGATTTGTGGTCTTCGGGAGGTTTATTTTGATTTGAGAGCTGAGACATTGGTAGACAGCTGGGTATGTCACTGTTAGCATGCTGAGAGTTCAGGGTCTCTCTCTCTCTCACACACACACACACACACACACACACACACACACACGTCATATGCAGCGGGAGCATTAATGCAAGCTCACAGATGAAATGTATTGTTATTCTTTTCCATTAACAGTCTTCTCTCTCTCTCTCTCTCTCTCTCTCTCTCCCTCATGTCTTCATGATGTCACCCTGTGGTCCACCTTCCTTCTTTCACATCAGGTATGTGGTTCCAGTTTTCCCTCTCCCTGCCTCCCTCTACAGCTCCATATCTTTCTTTTTATCACCACATATTCCTAATTTTTCAATCACTGCCTCTCTGTTTCTCATTGATATGTTGACCCACCACACTGTCAAGACATTCAGCACGTAGGAATGAATGACCTCCATGTGTCGAGCCAGCAGTAATATGGACTGGAGCATATATGGCTGTGGTGCATATATTGTACGCACATTGACAATGTGCCAGTAAATATCATTAATCACAGCCTTGTTTTGGCTCCTCTGGGTCAGCCATGTGGAAGTGATTTCTGCGGCTAAACTGCTGTTTAACTTGTGGGTGCTGCGATGTACTCACTCCTATTCTGTATGTTTTCT
This sequence comes from Echeneis naucrates, assembly GCF_900963305.1. Taxonomy (NCBI): domain Eukaryota; kingdom Metazoa; phylum Chordata; class Actinopteri; order Carangiformes; family Echeneidae; genus Echeneis; species Echeneis naucrates. The sequence continues at coordinate 13,911,203 of NC_042520.1, forward strand.
ATTTTCTGTTCTAGTCAGAGTTGCTCAGACGGTGACTCTGCAGTTACTCACTCTGTATAAAAATACCCCCCTCCTCCCCTCCTCCCTAAGTTTCAGCACCTCCTTCCTGTGAGGAAGGAGTGCTTCTTCTCCCAATCTTTTAGAAGTTTCAATTTAAAGAAAGTTTCCCAGGGACAATTTTAAAGCGCAGTTAATGTTAGACATGGGCAGGCCTCTATGAACAATGCAGATTTTACATAATTGAAAATCTTCCTTTAGTATTTCCTGACGGTTGTGTGATGAGCGCAGGTGCGTTAAGCATCTCAACAGGAGAGCACAAGCGACAAGGACCCTTTTCCTTCAAACAGCTCTTCAGACTCACTTCAGACTTTCTCGCCATGCTGGTGCAGTCAGCTGGATTTTGGATTGGTGGTATAGTTTTGCTGCAGATGAATCCCACTCTTCTATCAGACTATCTGCTGGCTTCTCTGCAGTGACTCATCCAGGACAGAGCTTTATCATGTCTCCAGTCGGCTGATAAACACACTGGGACAATCAAGGCATGAGGAGATAATTGTGTTGACTGTGTCATTACCGGTTTTGGCTACAGTTTCAATCTGATTGTGGTGGCAAATATGATGTCTGGATTATTATTGAGTCGCATCGTCTGATTATCGAAAGCAGATGAAAACGTCTCAGTGAGTCACAGTGTGTGACTGCTGCCATCAACACCTTCCACTGGGTTATTTCTTTTTGTTTGGATAGGGATTTTTTTTTTTTTTTTTTTGCCCTTTAGTTGAAAAATAAAAGTGAGAAAACACAGATGGATTTTGGGAGATGGTTGACACATAAATACTTGCAGCCATTGCTTTTCAGCAGTTTTTAAGATGCAATAACTTTTTCTTGCATTTTACATTAAGCCAAACCAGAGTTTGGAAGCTCGTTTTGAATTCCAAATCACACTACGAGGGAGCTGAGTATCCAGGTGAGAGCCAGAGAGTGCCGTCACTGCTGGAGTGATCTCAATGCAGCAAGTCTGACGATGGCGTTTCGAATTTTGACTGGTGTCCTGGCACTTCAAAAAGGATATGCATACAGTACAACAACAAACTCAGAGCTCAGCACTCGTGGCCTCAACTGGATACTGACTGTAGAATCAAAACAAATGTGATAAAGCAAATAGGACCCCCTGCCTTGACCCAACGGATGCGTGCTTGGGGGGGCACCGCTTGGCCTGCTGAGGTGGCCCTTTAATGTGCTGAGGAAGCGTCATGCTGGAATGCTCTGCACAAACAAGCCTCAGCTCACATGCGTTGATGGTGTGTGTGTGTGTGTGTGTGTGTGTGTGAAGGGTTAAGGGTAGAAATGTGAGTATGAAAGGGACGACTGTGTATCTGTGCGAGCAAAACACAGTCCAAGTTTTGTATAGACTTGGTATTGACCGCAAACCCACATTGTGGTTGTCAGTGAAAACACGCCTTCAGCAGTTCAAAACAAAGAGGATTTAGCCTGAGTTTTTTCCAGGTTTTACTTTACATTAATGAGACGATCGGCCCTTCTATTGATACAACTGCCTGCAATCACAATATTGCCAAAAAAAAACAAAAAAACAAAACACAAACATGAATTTATGTTGAACTTTACATTGAAACTCAAGGAATACATAATCCTAATCCATCCATCCATCCTAACAGCTAGGAATTATAGACCCAAAGTGCCAATTTAATTACTTGTACCTTCATCTTTAAAAACTTAGCTTCAACTGTTAATATTGTAGAAATTAATGTAGTCTGCTTATCTGGTAAAAGAATTGGGGGAATATTTGTGCCTAACCTTGGATGTCCTTGAGGAAATCTAATCCTAAATCCATAAACAATTTATCTTGATTGGTTTGTGTTTACTCATGTTTTGTAGTTGTGTTTTCGTCATGCTGTGAGGGCTGTCATTTGTTGTTGTTGGAATTTGTCGTCTTAAGATACAATCACTACCAACTTCATCAGCCTTGTTTACATCGTGGTGTAAATATCTCATGAACAGCGGAAAATTGAGCCACAAAAAAAGGGAGCAGGAAGAAATTTAAGCTTTTTTTTTTTTCTTTTTTTTTTTCCTTAATAAGAAAAGAAATGTGCATAAAAGATTGGGCCTCTCATGTTGTTTGAACAGTCAGCCATCTGTCCTTTAGTGCTTGATGGCAACCATATTGATGGGTTTGCAGTTATAATCCCTGCCAAGCACTTAAAGACAAGACCCACAGAGTGTGAGGGAATAACCTTTATGAGGCCCAGAGGAATGAAAGGGATAAAAAGACGATTTTACTAGAAATCTGCCCTTTATTAATGTCCCCGGGTTTTTTTTTTTTTTTTTTTCTATAAACATTAAATTATACTGCTTGTCTATTTAATGAACTCATGACAGGGGGGTTAACACAGCCACAGGGTGCAAGTGGAAAAGAGAAGCCCACCATTTCCTTTCTTCATCCAATGTATGATTTTTCCATGATGAATCTTTTTCAGAGTCACTACAGCCACTTTAAAGTAACTTATAAACTACAATAATGTGAAAGGGTAAATCAGTTGTATGCTTTCTGCTATAGAATTAAATAATTAAAACATATTGATTCATCCTATATTTTACTTACTGCCAATAAATCCTATAAATATAAAAACTTTCAATGAACTGCTCTAAGCAGGAGTTTATTCCCTAGAGCAGGACACAGCGGGCTCCTCGTCCTTGTTCATCCATTAGGATGAAAAATCCAGTTTATTTTAAGTCAGTCCCACATGGTGCTATAAATCCTCAGCGGTGTGCCAAATAAGTGGATGAGAATAGTCTGCAGTATATTACTGTTGATGGGGTGGCATTTGCCTTAAAAGAATGCCATCCGGATCCTTTAAAAATGATGTGCAGTTTTATCACAGCTTCATCTCTTTGGTCTTTGTTCTCTCAAACACATTACACACACGTCCAAATACTCAGCTAACAGAAAAAACTAGGAAACCAAGCCTAAACTACAAATTTAATCCATAATAGGACCTTTACATGCAGAAACAAAAGCCTTAAGATTAAATAAAATATTAAAAAGTGTCTTGTGCATTCATTACACATATTTCATGTTAGGTTTACTCACATTGTTGAATTTCTTGTGTTAAACGGTTTTCATTATTATTATTATTATTATTATTATTATTCCAATAGTTAACGGCTTGATTAAAAACACATCATTTTTACAGGAGAATAAATTTCATGCAAAAAAAATGTGTTAATATTTTGGCAAGTTGCACCACTGTGCATCTGTATGTAATTGCCTGCTCAGTTGGCCAACTCTTCTCGTAAAACTTGATTTCCAGCATTCAAACATACGTCCAAAGTAGTGGTTGGTTACATTATACATAAGAATGAATCCACTTATTGCTATCTGATCACATAAATGCAGGTTTTTGTAAAGCAAAAAGGGACAGAATCTGGGTCAGCAGATGATGAGCTCTCTGGATCAAACATTGGCCTGCCGTGGCCCTCGAAATAATCTGCTGTAGTTTGCATATACTTCATAGTGAATTGAGAAAATCATCACTGTTATTCACCAAAGTTGCGAGCTGGGTTGTAAAACATCTCAATGACAGAAGGCTCTGTACTAATCATACTCAATACTACCGACTGTGCTGAAAAGGTTAGATGGTCTTATAAAGTGTTGAGTGATATGAAAGGGACTGCGTTGACTGTGAAACATAATAGCAGCCATAAAGTGTAATTACATGTGTGTTTATACAGTACACGGGCAAGAAAAACATAGGAAGGGACAATTAACCTCAGTGACTTCATACTGATGCATTAGCTCAGCAGCTGTTCATAACCATATGTTGTTTCTATCACTGAATATGAGGAATACTGAGCGTTCATGAAAAGTGGCTGCTCTGCAGATTTACTTCTCCAGCTCTGCTCGTGGTGTTGAGTCAGAAACTATCAGCTCCCTGGTGAGACATCAGGCGAAGAGGTTAAACATGATCTGACTCTGTGCTCATTATCCTAAATCTCGAGAAAGAGAAGGACCAAGTAAGCACTCAGTCCGATTTCATCCTCAATTTTAGTAGAACAGTAAAAATATCTGAAAATTGAAAACATGTGATGGATTCTTCTATAACACAAAACAGTTTGCGTAACGGGAGAATATTCCTTATCAGACTGAAAACATCACTGATGTGGGTGATAGAGTACAAAAGCCTCGACAATCACAAACCAGTACTTCATGTTTTGTGCAGTTCTGCAATCCCAGATAAGGTAGTAAACACTCTGAACATTATAGCACTGAATGTATGCATTTACTTGCATTGTTGTTGTGAGCATGCTGGGATTGGCATTGAGCTCAAATCTGTCTAGTCCAATCCGGCCTGACAGAACTGTTAGTGTGGCTGTGGAAGTCATTTCCTCCTCAACCTAAATGATCTATCCACTTGTCCAAGTGTATCCCCTTACAATATTCACAAAATGAGTAAGGGAATAAGACAATATGAGTGAGAGGAAAAACACCATGCGGACAAAGAAAAAGCAGAGTCAGGTGTAAGAGTATCGAAGTCAAGCTTGTTGGGAGATGTTTGACACATGACTGCAGACTTCAGCACTGATGGATGTGGTGTAAAACACTCACAATATGTATGTACAGGGTGGAGCCCTAACTGCCTTAAATGTCCAATGGACCTGCTGCAGAGCCTGAAATCCCCTCTCTCCACACCGAGACTGAGAAACTTTGGGTCTCACTGTGGGACCTGCGCTCACTGAAACCCTATTGCTCCTCATGTCATCATGTTATCCCCTGTCATATTTATTCATGCAATATCCTGCCCTGATTTCCTCTCTCATCTGTATTAAATCATCATAAAATATGTGCTCTGTTAAAGCTTAAAGTTATATCAGAAAAAAACATCACACGACGTCCGATTGTAAGGTAAATGTCAAGCAGGCTAATGCTGTATCAGATGCTATAGTGATGTGGTAACAGATTTCACCTCTGTTGGAGGACTTTGGCTCCTCGGGCAACGGGAAAGTTTCAGATGGATATCAAACTGAAACGCCATCGCTGCTAGTTGAACGAGGAAACAGTATGAAGACAACACTGCGCTTTTCTTTCTTTCCTTTTTTTGTTAGGTGCTGTATGTGTGCGTGCACACAGTGTGTTTAGAATTAGTAATGGGCCGCAGAGGTTTGCAGATGAATGCAGAGGAGCGTTTAGATGTATCTGTGAGTGTTCAGAGTGGACGAAATACCTCTCAGAAAACATAAATCCAAACCGGGAGCTATTTGGTTTAGGATTAGGAAGAGTTCATTTTCGGTTCACCATAAGTTGGATATGACGACAGTGAGCCAAATACGTGTCAATATTTGTGTTTTGGAGAAGAGCGTCTTTCTGAATTGATTAGGCTGCCTGGACGTTGAACACATCTGCAGTGTAGCTTATTCCAGCAACATGTGTGTTTCTAGCAAATGCCAATGAATAGTCAAACACACAGGCGAGCCCTCATATATTCCTGATTAAGACTCACTGGTCCTCATTCATGCAACACCAAAGGTATACTTGATGACATATTACTATTTGAGGACTACAAAGAGAGCAGTGGGTTGGTTGTAAAATGGGTCTGATGGTGATGCATCGCCTTTATTTAGGAAGGACATATGGTCCATTACTGCTTATTACAGGCCATTCTCTCCACTTACACCATAATTTGTTTCAGTTATTTGTACTGTAACTCTGACTTTCTTTACACAGATATTGCCCCTCCCCCCCACAATCAATCTCTTTTTGCCGTTGTCATATCAGTGAGGCCCTCCTCTAAGACCATAAAAGAGGCCCCTTTGCTCTATAATGCTCGGTTGCATGTGTCTGGCATGACAGACATTGCCGTGTGATTAAATAACTCTGCTTCCTCGTGTGTATCGAGTTTAAAGTGCTTTGTATGCATGCATTTGTTTGTCACTGAGGGATGTGATGTTAATGTGCAGAGCAGCTGCTGCAGATGCTGCCATTTTCACCATGACCTGCAAGAAATGAAGTGCCAGAGAAATTACAGTGTGCTGGAGGCGTCAGACACAGATACTGCAGAAGATGAAAGTGGGCGACGATCAGAGACACAAAATGGAAAGTGCAGGTTCAAAAAAAAAAAAAAAAAAAGAGGAAAATGTAGCTTGCAGAGTGGAAATAGTGCAATAATCCAAAAAGTTTGGAAAATGTGTGGCAAACAAGCAGTGGAAGAAGCAGAATAGGAATCTTTATCCCAAAGCTCTGCCAGATTCACATTAATGGGTTGTTCACTGTCGGCCAAGACAGCTAAGCCAAACCTGCTGATGTCACTGGCTGCTCACATCGGTGACTGACTTTATGTGGAATATGAGAATGATTTCGTACTTTGGTGAGGTGGAGGGGTTTGAGTGCCCTAGTGCTCCTACGAGCTGTGATGTCGAGGGCAGTATGGCCCTGGAAGGGTCTCCCAAGGCAAATTGGTCCTAGCTAAAGTCTCAGACAGAGCGCAATTCAAGCAGACTACAGCATTAGACTACAGACCCAGATTACCCGAACTGGAGGGTTACTGGTGCCCCACTCTGGGGCCAGGCCTGGAGTACGAGCTCCACAGCGAGTGCCTGGTGGCTCGGCCTTCGCCCCTGGGGCCCAACTGGATGTAACCTGAATGAGCAACATGGCTCTGTCCTGCCTTAGGCCCACTACCCGCCAGACGGTCCAAGGTGTTCGGTCGGGATTGGGAATTTCCCGCTCTATCGTTTCTCCACCTTTCACCTACGGTCACCAGCTGCAGGCATTGACTGAAAGAACAGGCTCATGAATACTAGTGGCCGAAATGAGCTTCTTCAATAGGATGGCAGGGCTCAGCCTTCGATAAAGTGAGGAGCTGTGACATCCAGGAGGAGCTCAAAGTAGAGCTGCTTCTCCTCCTCACCGAGAGGGGCCAGATGAGGTGGTTCGGGCATCTGGTCTGGATGCCTCCCAGGGGAGGTGTTCCAGGCATGCCCATCTGGGAGGAGACCCCGGGGCAGACCCAGGATCCACTGGAGAGACTTTAATCTGTCGGTTGGCCTCCCAGAGGAGCTGGTGGAGGTGGCTGGGGAGAGGAGCGTCTGTGCCTTCCTGCTCCGACTGCTGCCCCAGCAGTTGAAGTGGGGGGATTAGGATGTTTCACAAGCTGCTTTAACATGTTTCAGAAGCGTTGAATATTTCTCCCTTACATCAATACATATATTATATAACAGTATGTTTTATGTTTTTTATGTTTTAGAGTACACAGCTACATATTCTTCATGTTAAAAGTACAAAACAAATTTTTCTTTAAAAGCGCCAAACATTAGTTTTTAACAATCCTGAAAAAAGAGTCCCATGCTTAGGCAATTATTTTGTATTTCAACATTATGAACATTGCGGTTTCTGTTTCTCATAATAATTTTGAATGAGATGAGGTAACACTATCTTTTTGTCCAGATGTAGCTCTTTTAGGATAATCTCCAAGAAGCCCATATGCTGAACATCTCTCTTAATCACTCAGCACATTTTAATTTTCTTTTACATCTTTTCATTCCAAAGAATAATTTGTGAATCAGTTGGATCAAACTCAGCATTAATGACGCCAAAGTCTCCCTCAATACTGCTCATGAATTATTTCCAGTAATAATGCTTATTCATTATGCTGCACAGATCTATCCTGATGAGAAACACTGGCTGCAAACTGTTTGCTAATTGTGCTCAGATTGAGGAACATGTCTGTGCTCTTAATATAACTCTTTTAAAAACAGGTGCTGTCCCTGTCTCAGAGCTGGGAACTGCCTCCTCCCTCAACACTATTACTATTACACTATTACTCATTCTCACTCCATCTTTAGGTCAAAGCAGGGGACAGCTAATGCTTAGTGCATGATGTGGATGCCAATAAATAATCAGAACTAGTTGTTTCCTGTGATGAGAACCACCTGCAACTCTCGCTGACTTCATTTCACCAGGCCTTGCTGGGCTTGGCCGGGCTTCCAGGAAGAAGATGCAGTTTAAATGTTGATTAGCATGTTTAGCCAAAGCTGAAGTGCCTTTGGTCTGCCTCAGAGCTTCTCTGTTCCTCAGCAGGAGCTCTTTGGACTCTAAAACACAACTGTAGAGAGGACATAGGCAACGGAAGAGAGAGGTGGCAGAGAGGTTTGTTGTTTTAGAGTTTACACTCCAGATCATCAATCACCATGCTTTGTCATTTGTACTTCCTAACAATTGAGGCTAATTGTTTCTTCTTGGCCTTTGTTGCAGAAGGCCTCTGCTCAGCTCAGTGTTCCGCTGGCTTTCATGCCAGTGTGTTTTTGGCAATCCTACTGAGGAATTCCAGTGTAAATTATTCATCTTTGTCGTCCGTTGTTGGCAAAGCCACATAGAGCTTTGTGGACAAATGCTGAAGAGGATTTTTTTATTATGGGTTTTAAATTAAAACTAGCTGTCAGTCTGACACCAATATCTGTGCATCACCTTCCTGATCACCTAATATTATGCTTTTCCAAATATATGTATTTTTTTATGTGACCTTTAGGTTCCTTGTCAATCATGACTGCCTGCAAAGTGCGCGCATGCATGTTAACCAGGGTTTAATCCCTAAGCACAACACACTCCTTCCTGTGCTTTATGATCACTGCAGGACCTTTCACTTCATGCACTCTTTTCACGGGTTCAATAAGAATCCTGCAATGAAAAGCAATAAATGTCCACAGTCGAGCGTCTGTGTGTCATAAAGAGGAAGTTGGAGAGGGAAAGTCACGACCTGAGCCTTCATAAGCCCGTACTTGTGCGGGACAAGATAAAGGTTGAAAGCTGCTGTCATCTCTGGCGCCTCAGCACAGTTTAGTAAATTAATCTATCAGGATGCATTAACTCCCAGCTTTTATCTCTTTTCAGTTTCTCTTTCAATAAGAAGTGTAGTTTCTCTTCTCTGTAGTCATATCTTTGTTTTCTTTCCCTCTTTGTCTCTTCATCTCTGTGACGGCATGTCCTCTGCCGTCTCAATCAAAGGCATCTGCTGCTGGCTGTAGTTTGATTGTCTGGTTGACAGCTGGGCCGCTTTGTTTATTTTTCTATTTATCTCCAGCACCCTGAACTGACACATGCTCGGCCGCTCACAACATTGGCAGGCACAGGTCGGTGGGAAAAGGGAGAGATGGATGGACAGATGTGAGGACTGTGATGTTTTTCACATCAAAGATTTACTTCTTGGGAGTTGTTGGATTTGACACATCTGGCCTTTATGGACTCATCAGCCAGGCACACACACACACACACACACACACTGTAGATACACAGTTGGGCACATAAATAACTTTAGCCAGTGTTTACAGGAGGAAACATTTGATTGCCTAATCGACAAATGACCTTTTTTTTTTTTTTTAGTCTTTATCTGTGTGTTAGACCTTCAGAGCTGTTTCTTGCAGCGGCCACAGAAACCCAAGTTGAACCTAACTCCAATGACACAATGACACATTTCGGAACATGTTTTCCCCTGTGTTTTGGTTTCTCCTCACAATAATTGTGGAGATATTTCTGTCTGGACGAAAAGCGGCGGACCGATCAACTGACATCTCTATCCTTTAGACCGCTGCTGGTATTGCTAAAATTGTTTATCCATATAAAGAAATTTCAAATGAAAAGCATATGCACACAACAGCCATCTCTCTGATTTCACCTCCCCAGGCGAGCATACCAAGGAACCCTTGTAAAAGTGTTGCCTCTCCTGCACTGATGCGCATATGCAACATAGCACAGGGCCTCTTCCAGCCTAGCATGGCATGTTTTGTGTCTGTCCATCCTCAGGCGTTGCAACAGGTTTGTTCCACTCGCTGGAACTGAAGAGAAGGGCAGGTGAGGTTACAAGGCTTCCTGACCTTTTAACCTTTGCTGTGTTAACCTCTGGCCCCGACTGTATCTCCTTTAGCTGTTAACAGGATGCAGTGTTCGCCTCGAGAGGTGGCTGTTTGCTCTGTCCATCTGTGCCGACGCTTTGACCCTGAACAGACATTCCCAGACCATTCCCTCACCTTTGACCCCGCTGAAAAGCCTCTCATCCTTTCTCTGCTACTCATCCCTCCTCGCCTCTGCACTCACCGGACCTCTGTGTTGGCTACATTCTCTTTAACTGCATTACATAGTGGCTGCAGGGGGGAAAGAGAGCCGGTTGTGAGGGCAGACGATCAGTGACAGACAGCAGCATCAAACAGAGAGAAACACAGTTGTTGTTTTCATTTTCTTCTGGAGGGTTGATGATGATGATGATGATGGCCATGGTGACGGTGATGACGATGACGTGAACAAATTTGTGGGAGCAGGAAGGAGCAGGAAGCCCTTTTAGTAAACTCTGTCCCAGTGGTGAAAGCCACAATTGCTCTACAGTCAAATGCTGTGCTGAATGATTTGTCAAAACAAGCTTGTGATCTACAATATAACAGATCTGTAAATGCCTTTCTTTATTTCTTTGCTGCATTGTGTGTGTTTGCACATGTTATTGCATAAGAGCACCATGAAACCTGAACCATACGTTTGCAGTCTCTTTGCTCCCCACGATCATCTCTGGTGCTGTTTAGAGCTGAGCAGACAAGATCTGTGTTGTTTCTTCTCTCTGGGAACGGCTGAAGAAGACAAAGCCTCCAGAAGTGCAGCAAGGTCCCTCTCTGAGTGCTATCCTTTTCAATAAGAAGTCTGATTTAATCCATTCAGCTCTTGTTTGTGATGCTCTTTCATACAACACAAGCTTTCACAGTCACCACAGGATGGTAAAGCCAGCCACACTGTTCACCAGGGGAGCCATGAGGCCGCTAAACACGACCAGATCAAAGCCTGAGACTCATTCTGGGAGTGAAGCAAGAGTTGCTTTATTATTTTCTTTAGTGTTTTTCCTGAAATCCAAATGGTTGTGTTTTGTGTTGTTTTTTTTTTTTTGTTTTTTTTTGTTTTGTTTTGTTTATTATTGATACTGTATATCTTTGTAACTGGAGACCTTTGGTCAGGCCCAAAAGCCTCAAATATTCAGAGGGGTGGTTAATTTGCCACATTTGCTTTTTATCGCTGTTTGACGTACATCATTTTGGTCTATTTGACTGTTTGGAATAGTGACCGACTTTTGGTGGCTGAGGTCAGTACTGGTATAAAAAAAAACAGCAGCTTTTTCCTCCGTCTTTTTTTTTTTTTTCAAATTAAATTCTTTTGTTCTTACATGTTTTCCCTTAGTGTTCCCTTAGTTATGAATAGAGGAACAGTCTTGCTTCCAAAATTAATCATAGAAAAAACACAAGTATTTTTGAACTGAAGTAAAATACTTAAGAACTTACTTTTCAAATTAATGTATAAATCATTTATCTATTAAAATGACCGAACAGTCTAAAAAAAGATCCATTGCAGTTTCCCACTGCTCCAGATAATGTCTTTATTTTATCTTGTGCTGTGCAGCGAATGGTCTAAAAGACCAAGCTACTCCTTTTTACATGGTCTAAAAAAGAGAGGAAAAAAATTATCACATTTTAGAAGCTGGAAGCAGACAGCATTTGGCAGTCTGTACTTGATGAATGAGTGAAATGATGGACTGAAATTGTTGATTGTTCCTATGTGGACAATTTATTCTTTCAGCATCAATAGAGTCTGAAAACTAAAGTCTGTTTTGTTCACTTATGTGTGTGGAAAACATTAGCAGCACTGTAACCCCAAATACAAATGAAAACAGGTGAAGAGCATTAGGAATTACTTGTGCTGACTTCAACCATGTCCGTTACTTGGACTATAGGTGTCTGTGCAGGACTTCATGAGAGAAATTCAGTGAGACACGTGTGTTCTGAGGTAATGCTCTTGGCCAGGTCTGTCGCTGTTCCCACATGTGTCTGCACGGTTGATTGGATGAGCAGCGCCTCAGGACAGGCCCACTGACCCTGGAAAGAGGGTGATCTATATGAAGACAGTATTTCTGTTTTGGTGCTTCTCTGCCTCGCTGCTCACGTTCGTCCTTCCTTTTCATGCCGGCTTCCCCTCCGCTTGCATTTTTCCACATCCATGCCTAATATCCATATGCATGATTGACTTTGGTCAGACTTGGAGTAAACAAAAAAACGAATTCCAAGATCTGCAGCATCGCTCTGACACCTGCTCCCCTTACACCCTGTTTACGTCGCAGGCAGTATACCTGTAGTTCCTTCTTCTGTCTGTTTACCATTTACCCTTCTGTGTGAGGAGGAAAAACGCATCTTGCTGTTCTCTCTAACGTCCAAAAACAACAGAGTGTTATTGGAAAGAGGCTTCCCAATCTTCTAGACATATCTTAAAGATGAGAAATCACTGTATAATGAAAAAGTTGTTCTGCCCAATTATGTAAAGGTCAGCTAAAAGAAGTGTATTGACACCACGCCACAAGAAAAATGCAGAATCATCAAGAGGAAACATCCCTCTTCCTCTTGTTTCTTATCTTAAGTTCTTTCCCATGATTTGTTGTTATCAACCACAAGCATTTGAGGACAGTAGTTTAGACTTGATGGCCCTGTTGGTCACATTTATCACTGACAGAAAATGTAGCCAAGAGATGCACAAAAGATAATGCATTGCTGGTGACTTTGGCAGCAGGCCGGCAGTAAAGATAATCTAATGCCACCAAGATGTCTGGAATGGCCTCATGAATTTCCCCAGCAGCACCCCTCAGGTCTGCAAAGGCTTTCTCTTATTTACTGGAGAGAATTAAAACTGATATGACCCATCAAAGGAACATTTGTCCCTGCAGGCTGTAAACAGACACAACTTCCTCACACTCTTCATCGAAGTCAAAGGTTTCCTGAAGGACTGAAAATTCATTGGGACAAGCTAAAACAGCCTGGTCCCTGAAAATCTTTTTTCCTTTCTTCATTTGAGCTGAATAAGAGCAGTGTGAAAGTGTGTGTGAAAAGAGGAGGAAACGGGGACTTTAAATCTGAGGTTTTGCTTTCCCCCTCACAGTTCCCTGGAAGCCAATGTTTAAGCCCTTGCCACTGAGTGACGCAGTTTGGTTAAAAACGATCACACTCACAGAGTTACATGAAGTTGTAACTCATTCAGATCAGTCAATACAAACCTAATGCAGAGTCTCAAGATTCAAAGTGACTTACACTCTCAGATGGAAAAATAAATATCCCTAAGCGCCTTAGAAATCAAAGACAAAAGATGCTCTGTGTAACCACAGACCTCGCCTGGGTTTCCTCAGGTTCTCAGGTTTTTATTGTCAGTGATCAAGTGATAATTGTCTGAGCATCCATGATGCATCACAAATAGAAACTGTTAATAGTTGATTTTAATAATGCCAAAGTCCTAATATTCATGTATTATTCTTTTCAGTACTTTTACTCATTTTTCCTTTAGACATGCAGACAAAGTATTCAAACTGCCATAAAATATTAATAACACATGACCAACTAAGATATATAGTGACTGCTCAAACAATGTAAATAAAGAGAAAAAAGAAAAGCAAATTCACTTCCCCTGATTCCCATTTGTGAACATGTTCTCCTTTTTTCTTTTTTTTAATCTGACGTTTGCCAGAAAAACATGGAGCTATATTTGAATCCCTCACCAGAGTACCGCAGGCAGCTTCAAGGCTTTGCAGTGCTGCAAACTGTCTGTTTATCCAGTTTGTCAGACCTGCATTCTCCAAACACATCCCACGGTGCTTTGATCCATCAAACCTTCCTTATTCTCACAAACTTACATCATCTGATTCTTCTGTGCAACCACATGTGGCCTGCTCTGCCTCTTCCTGCCTCTTGTGCCACTCAGGCAGCCCCGAAAGGATTTACAGGTTCAACTTTTAACATTTTAAGTCACTAAAATGTCATGAAAAGAGCTTATCTATACAATTATTTTCATTTAAGATTTATTATTTATCCTTTTAGATGATGTAACATATTTTTCTTTATCTGATGCTGACACTGATGGTTATGATTTTGCCATATCAGCACTTATTATGATAAGCTTCATCATGTCTTACATCTTGTTTTTTTTTTTTTTTTTCTTTTTTGGTCATTTGAGGGAGAGAAAAATTGACAGTTTACCTGGCTCAGTCACAATTAGCAGTAAAATGGTTGTTGGGATCTTTAGAAACACAAGTCATGTTGTAACTCGGCAAAGAGCAGGATATTACTTTCCAGGTAGTGGGACGGGCGGATGGGGGGAGTTGGGTACTGAGAACAACAGGCCACCATCACTTTCAACAATAATCATGTCCACATTTTGGAAGTTTATGCAGGTGGAAAGAGTCTGGCTCAATGTGCTTTGGGTAAACGGTGATAACCTGAGTATGTGTAGAGAAACCTTCTCCAAATATACAGAGTATTTCCAGCTTACTGGGCATGGGGCACCGCAGAGCTGAGCAGCCAATCACGCACGTTATCTGCAGGTCAGCGGTGATCAGAGACCCGCCTCCACTCACGCCATCCAAAGCCTCTGTAAATAAACAGAGAGCAAAGGAGGCAGAATGAGGAACGATACAAGAGAAAAAATGGAAAGCAATAAGTGAAAGGGGGACAGGGCCGGTGAGGGTATAGAGATGAAGACATGATGGAAGGAAGCAACCAAAGAAGGAGAAAACAATAAAAAACATCATAAACAATGGCATCCCAGGCCTGTCTGTGACCGATTACAGTCGGGTTTTCTTTTGTTTGTTGATAACCCTTCGAGAAGCACATTGTTTATCCAACTTACCGCATGGCACCGCTTATTACACATGGCATTTGCTAAAATTGTGCTGGCAAGGAACTTTTACAGAGAACAAAAGGTGCAGGCAAGGTCATTGTTGGTTTAGCATCTGTCTAACAGAGGCTTAGCGTGTTCCTGTGTTTTCATAATATTCTGCTGACCTCTGGTTCAGAGCGTTGGGAAGTGTTTGCCTTATAGCTGAAAGGCTTCGAGACCTATAAGAATCAATGTAATCATTTAATCTGCTCCGAGGCTTTCAAGTGAATGATATCTGTGGTCGCCTCAACTTCTGTGCAAGCGCTTCAGAAGGCTCCAATGATGTCATATCACGTTTATCGCTGTTTTCCCTCAAAGGATGGGGCCCTGACAGCTGAACAGACCATTCTTTATTTCTGCAGACTCTATATTGCCATGAGACCTCCCTCACTGTAAGAGCCTGTGGCTATGTCTACACCCTGTCCTTTGCCCACATACAATCCTGCCTCACGGCCCTCGTCTCAACTAGAATAATATTATCTCAGTCGGGTGTCCGGTGTTCATACACTCTTTGGTGTCTGACTGTAGATTAACCGTGTCCCGGCTGTGCTTCTACGTATGAGGCTCAGGCTTTTATTGCTCTGACTGTACTGCAGGTCATAATTAACCTGGGACCAAGCACTGACCTGTGACAAATTGACTGTAACACTACACCACCTGCTCGCTATTCTGAATGTAGCATCGTCCAGTATGGCATGGCTGGCACGGCATAGACCACATCAGTGTCATGGAGATGGAGGGGTAATACAGGTTACCTGGCCTGAAGGCAGAGACGGAGCGTTCCAGGGAAGTATGTCAACAGTGCAACTGAGGAAAAGTTAAGGAAAACATGGCTCTTCCAGAGGATTACCTCTGAATCACAGCCCCCCAGTGATTTTGTGTCTGCACTCACATAGTGGTTATTGATATTGTAGCTGCTCAACTGTCTGGTTAACTAACCTGCAAAAGCCCTTCCTAGTTGGTGTTTTCTGTTGAATAGCATTGTATTCAGATGCGTTGTTGCAGCCAAACATTGTATGTAAAGCTGGAAAAATTGCCTCATGATTTAAACATTTTTTTTTTTTTAAATTTCTGTTTCAGTTGACCAGAGTGAATCTATTTATCTATCTATCTATCTATTTAACAGTTTTTAATAATTAACTCTCAACTGATTTGATCAAAAAAGTTCTTAAATGTAAAAAAGCCACTAGAATTACCTGCAGTGAATTAAATGACAGCTGAGCACCTGCTGCTTTTTTGGGGGGGTGTAGATGCTATTTACAGTATCTGTCATATTCCTGGGACTGCTGTACTGGCAGTGATGTAGTTTGTGTTTTGCACCTGTTATGATTCACTTTCTGTTTGCACATGAAATGATTTCTGTGCTGTAAGTCACTTGAATGTGAAAGAGCTGCTCTCTCAATTATTGTTTATTCAAAAATATTTTTACAGATTTTTTTTCAAAATTCTTATCCTGCTCCAGAGAATACAAAAATGAACCTTGGAGCTCTGCACTTCAGTGGGCCATGATGATATATGGGCTGACAGTAATGGAGTGGAGAAGCTGGATGGATGCTGGTTTACATTATTAAATCAGTTTGGGTCAGTATGAGTCGATCTGCTGTATCCTGAAAGTGTCTCCCTCCATAATCCTGTCATACCTTATTCCCATCCTCAGCTAATTGCAGCAGAAAACACATGCAGACACTCCCCACAGCTTTTAAACATGCAGTTACCACAGGTATGTTAACTGGGCCTGGCTTTGGTCTCCCTGCATTAGCTGCACATTCCAGCGGTGTAGATAATGGGACCTTCTAATAAGAGTCTATTTGAGGCTGTGCTGTGGCGTGTTTCACCAGATTCCAACATTAGATGGGATTTTAACCTCATTGGATGAAGGGGAGTGAGCGGCTGATGCTTTGACTCGATTTGTCTTTTTTGTTTCTGCCCTCAGTCTTCCTCCCTGTACATTTCCTCTGTGTTGTTGCAGACTGCCATGGGAATGCATGTTTGTTTATTGTCTGTGTGCTTACATGTGCTCATTCAGGCGTGTTTTACTTTGTTTCTCCCGTTTGCAGCTGACTCCTTCTGCATGCTCTTTGCTCTGAACATTCACATGCGTGAACATACATCGATGTACCCTGTGACTGTGCGTGCGTGCGTGCGTATGACTGTTGGAGATCTTGTGGCCGTGGCAGTGACGGGTGGCCTGTGGACACTGAGCCATAGCAGGGGAGCTTCCTTCTCTCCAGCTTATAGAAAGCAAACAAGCTAATCAGAGCCAGCACTGCAGCCCCCTTTCAACTCTGCAGCTATTCAGTCAGCTGGACGGAGCAGAAAGGACAACTGCAGTCCTGCTGCAGAGGTTACAGTTACAGTGAAAGGTGTGTGTGTGAGTAGGAGGACATCCAGATGTGCCCCCAACAACCTCTGGGAAATGTGGGTCGTCTGGACTGTCACTTCACTGGTGTCTTCCAGATTAGCAGCTCTCATTCTTTCCTTGATTTACGTAGATAAAAGAACAGAAAAGCTTAGCTAAGATTCCTTTAGTTACAGAAAGAGAACATAACAAAATGATATCAGTGGTTACTAATGATTAGTACAAAAGTTATTTTTCAATCCAGCTTTTAAACTGTGAATAATGCTTTGTTATTCTATTGCCACAACAGTTTATTCAGGTGTGATATTTTTTGAATGATGTCTTCTACCAACCAGCTTCGTTCTCACAGCCTTTCTGTCCACTTCATTCATCTGTGTACTTTAACCTTTTCCAAATCAACAAATATAATATTCCACTCCACGGCTGTTCTGCCGCTCTGAGCTTTTCTTGTTGTGTACAGGTCACAGTCATAGTTGCAAACATACAGTAGACTTAACACAGTTACGTAGTGTAATCAAATGTGTATATTTCACACACACTTTCATTTCCATCTCATCCGTTCAAGTGTGTCTTTCCAGATGGGGTTTTAAAGTTCAGTGTGTGTGTTTGCAACATTAGGAGCAGATTTAAACTCTTCCATAAACCTTTACAAACACACTTTCTTCTCCTTGCTCTGCTCACTTCACACAACACAAACAAATAAATCTCAGATAGCTCATAAATCTTCAAATTGGGATCAGTTTCTACTTCAGAGAATACGAACCTTGACACGCGATGACCTGTATCTCACCTGATCACCCCCAGAGAGTGGTAAAGAAGCCACTTTTAGACAAGCTTGTGACTACCCATGATCCTCCTCTGCCATTCTTGACCCGCTAAAGGCTAGCATGGAGAGAGCTAGGAATAATTTATGTGAACCTTGTGCTTGTCCCCTGAACCTTTTTGCTCTGTGTCAAGTTGTGTCTGTGAATTTTGGTCCTGGACATATCTTCTTCTGTCAACACTCTCACGCTCCACATTCTGACCGACCCCCACCACGGGAGAGGAGAGGAGAGAGACAGGGAGGGATAGATGTCCACAGCAGTGTCCTCTCTGTCTCTCTGCTTCATGACAGAGGCCATTTGGCAGCTGTGTTATCTATCTCTGCTCTTCTTCACTCTTGGTCTGGCCTTCACCCAACTCCAGATATTACACGTACTTGAGAGTACATCAGAGCATTTATCACATTTCCTCCCAGCTCCGCTGATTAGTGGACTGATTAGCAAACTGAACAGTGTGTTGAGTATTAAATTATTTCCAGGTAATGCCATTACATTTATCCAAATATCAGTTTTCCCGAATCTGATTCTTTTTAAACATTTTTGCTTAGGCGCAAATGTATTCAATTTCCTCCCCAGGAAAGTGATTTTAGCTAGTCCAGTTTTCTTGTTATGGCCACAGCTGGGGAAAAAAAGAAAATATTATAAGCAAAGAAAAAAATTATTAATTAATACTGCCCGTTCATATGATAAATTATTCCTGTGATCATCCAGATAACAAACACTTCAAGAGGAATAACTTCAACTCTCTGTGTGTGTTTATGTGGGAGTGTGTGAACATCTCAACAACACACTGTATTGCAAAAATAAAAGGGAAAAGCTGTTATAAATTAGGTCTGCTTCTTAAGAAATTGTAAATGTCTCTAACATTACCATTGGTAATGTTAAATGACAGGAGCCCATGATCTGCCCAAATGAAAAAATAGGCTTGGGCCAGTTGAATGAAAGTGTGCTGAGCTTGCCCTCTGTTACTGTGTCCAGTCAGAATTATAGTCATGTGTAAATGCCAAGAGAGATGGAGAGGAGAAACAGGGTCAGGAAAAAGAACACGATATTCATATGTACATACACATAGCCCTGTAAGGGAGATGGCTATTAAACACAGTCTTAAGTGGAAAAAGGTGACGTTGCCTGTGACATAAATGCTGTTTTTCACTACCGTGAAAATGAAAGTCCTCTCAGATGTCTACGCACAGTGCACACGCTCGTTATCAAATCAACGGCTGCCTCTGTTCTGCGCAGTGTTTATGGCATGGGTAACTTCAGAACACTAGTGAGTAAAAGGAAATAAGCCTTCCACAGTGTGTCGGTGTCAGATGGATTACTGAAGCATATAAAAAACACATCACAACGCACATATGGTCCCTGAACTGCCTTCAGGTACTGTTGCACAGTGGCCCAATCTGCTGCTTCAAACAAACATCAAAGAAATTGGAAGTTTAGACAACCTGATAGTCTGTGTATTACAGAAGAGGGAACCTCAGATTCTGTTAAACCGAGACATGCACTTCAGAGCTGCTCTTATTTGCTTTTGAACACATACCTTCCTATTCTCTGCTCCCACTGATACTTTGCAGGACTAACCCTCCTGAGATCCTGATTCAAGATACTTTATTAGTCCCAGAGGGCAGTTCATTTCTACAGCCTGTCCCACTCATGTAAATAGAATAAATAAGTACATTGACAGCAGAAATCAGACATCACGATTCACACCAAGATACCAATGACAAGTGCACACATCAACGGGTTGATGTGTGTGTGTTGAACAGATTGGAAAAAAAAAAGAAAGAAATCACATTAAATTACAGACAGTTGGTTCAAGAATCTACAAGCTGGCTACTATCAGCATTTAGTAGCCTAATAGCAAAGCAATTAATTCATTTGCATAATGATTAGTTTTTCACACTAGCACATAATAGCACTGACATGAGTGCATGACTGAGCATGTCCCGAAAAGTACAGGATTGGGTTGAAAAAGAATTTCTTCTGCTCTTTGGATGACTCGCTTCTTCCAAAGAGAGAGCAGGTCATTTAGTTGGACTCCTGCCTTTGCTCTTTCACAGAAGACGCATTGAACCTGCACACAAATGAAAAAGTAAAAAAAAAAAAACCTCAATAAAAGTTTGATTAAGTTTTATGTGTCTGTTATGTGTGATGTGGGTCTGTGTGATGGAGAGCATGTGGCAATGTGTCCATCTCAGTGTCTCGAATGTGAAAGTTTGTGTGCTTCGAGGTCACCTTCCAGATTTGCAGCAGGTAATTGTGTCATTGCGGTGAGTCATGGCCTTAAGACCTGGGGCATCCTGGAAGCTCTTCAAAGAGAGTTTATTTCTGTGGTGAAATGTGCTGAGAGGATCTGGACTGATCTGGACTGATCACATGAAAGGAGCAGACAGTTTGGTGGAACTGGTTCATGACATGGATCTGTGCCACAGATCCAGCCCACCTAAACAATGGGCGTTTCATAAGGCTCTTTGAGAGGGTAAACAGACAAGGTGGAGTCAGGGTGGACAGCCAGTTCCTGCTCTGACGGCATATAGCTCTGGCCTGTGTTGGGTGGAGGACCCGTGTGCAGACAAAGGAGAAAAACTGAGACAAGTATAGAAATAAATTATCCAGAAAATAATTTTAATGTAACAAAAATATGTCACATGTAGAACACATGATTTTAAGGCTTTGATGTTCAGAATAACTTACTGAACTGAGTGAAAAACCAAAGGTTTATTTCATTTTCATATATTATGACTAATTTAATTTCAACATCAGGAAACATGTTATATTACAGGCAATTAAACTGACAAAAAGAGAAGCATGATTGAAGACAGACTCATTTATTTATATTCATTTTATTGACACCACCAGGAAATACATTTACAGGGAGAAACACTTTGATGTGTCAACAGAAGCAACAGCAACCACAATATTGCACTGTTTTTCTGTGGCACATTTATCAGGTATAAAAGTATGTGCAGCTGTAAACAGGATATATACATGTCTTAACATTTGTTACAGTGTTTACTGTACATTTAGATGCAGACATCCTGAATAATATAGCAGCCACCTGGCTGACTGTGCAGCTGCGCTGTGCGACGCTGGCCTTGAGTGCAACTGCCTGACTGCGAATCCTGCAGAGCTGTAATGAGGGAATCCATCAACAAGGGGCAAAGAGTCAGCACAGGAAGTTGCAGGTGTGACTGTACAGTTTGCTATAAAAAAAAAAAGACTTCTGGGGAATCTGGAAAGTTGGGCTAAAGAAAAAATTTGAAAGGGAACAAAAAAAAAAGCAATTTCAAATTACTCTTCAGGGTAAACATTTTGGGTAAAAATCCCCGAGATGTGAAATAAATTAGTTGTTGACAAATGAGCAGGCCAGATGATGAATAGAAAGACCTCCGGCATTAAGGCTACATCATTTCCTCACTTTTGCACTTCAAATTTCCAGGCAAATTTTTTCTAAGTATGGGAGGAATGAGGATGAATGTGATAATTATGGAGTCTTTTCCTCAACATGGATTCCCTCAATAGTTAGTCGGTCTAGCCTCATATAATGTGTCCTAAACACATTGTGTGTGTTTCCTAGCAGCTGGGCTGGTACCACTGAACCAAAGCACCATGGATGGCTGCTAATAACCCACCCTAATAATCCCTACATTACTTAATGTCTTTCTTCGCTCAGTGCCATTAAATACCCATTCATTATAATGCCAACAGTTAGCACTATTGTGACCATGGTCCCAAAGGTCCTAACGCCAGATGATGGCTGGTGCCCTTGGGTAGCGAAGCTTGGTGATTATCCAAGGTCCCACAGAGGTGAAGTCCAGAATGGAGCTCCCTCAGCAGGGCATCTGGTTAATGAGTGCTGGGCATGCTGCTGGAGCCCCAGACTGGAACGATAGGAAATACACACACAAGCTCGATACTGTACTGGAAGACAATCACAACCACACACAAACACATGCATAAACTGACTCAATGTTAATTTTCTCTATGCTCCATTTCCTCCTCATAGTAGAAACCACGGAAAGTGTGTTAAGACAACTCGTAAGATAACTAAACACAGATTCAGTGGTTTACAGTGAAGTCAAATTTTCTGAAACTGCCAAATTTGACGCTAAAAGCATTCCTGTGTAGATCCAAGGATGTCATGTAGTATTGCAAATCTTTCCAGATAGGGATTGCACAAGTGTTGCATCCCAGATCAAGTCAGTTTTAAGACGGCATGAGGCTCTGCAGTGCATGTCGTGATTACACTGCTCTGAATGTAGGGCCTAATTGGGAGGAGAAGGCGGCTCCCCTGGAGGGTGGCTGGATATTCACCGGGGACTCTGGGAACTCTACTGGAAGCCATTAAGGAAACAAGACATTTCCGACCGCAGGGAACAAGAAAAACGATTGAAAAATGAAAAGAAATGGAGATAAAATTAGACGCTTCTGGCCTAAATTGCTAAGAACCTGATTGTGAAGGGTAGTGTGCGTTTCTTTGTTCAGGTCATGTGCCAAATTACAGGTTAGCACATGCTAACAGTAGGACACTGACTTTCTCATGTCGAGTCAGTTTCTTCACTTCACTGCAAACCAAACACACGAACAGAGAAATGCACTCAAGCACACACACTAACCTCCTGCTGTCGGCTAACCACCTCTGTCCAGTCAGGTCCCACACACATATCGGCAGCAATCAATCATTATTTTCACCAGGTTTTAATTTTAAATCCCAAGTTGTTCTCCCCGTGTGGCAGCGCATGCCTCTATCTTCAAAGCTCGGGGCCCACTGCACTGTCCCCACAGACCACACAATACACAGTGACAGTCTTCAGAGCGCACAAATGAACTATGAAACCCGCAGTCACTTTCAACTCCTGTTGCAGAAACTCTTCATCTTAAGTGAAGCATTAGCTGACGCATGGCATCATGGATACTTAGCAGAAGCATAGCCGAACTGTGATGAAGTCTGTAATGGCACCAGGAAGTGATCGTGTTTCTCTCCCTCAAATATTTATGTATTAATGAATTATTCCTGGTGTTTATTTCTACAATAATGTTTGGCCAATCTGTCCACTCTGCAGTTGGAGAAATCCAAAAGAAAATACTGCAGCATGTGTGGCTGGAATATGCATATATTGTCAGCACAGCAGAAAAAGCCAGTCAAACTATATCTTTCATTAAAGTAGAGCCAGCCTACCTCCCCTTAGGCTTTCCTTTTTATATGTACCACCCCCTAACCAAACATTGTTAAAGACTCATAAAAGCTCAACATAATATTTTGATATCTGTCATGATATGCTGTTAAAAAGGAGCCAAACAGAGAGGAAGTTGCCTTTCTTTGCGGTATCCATTCCCATCATAACATACAAGTTCCAGTTTCCCAGGGTTGTGTTTGTTGTGATGTCTTATGGCACCATCACAAACAGATACAGTCTGCACGTAACCTAGAGGCCTGGCGGATTTGTTTAGTCTTGGCAGGCAGAACACGGGACAGGATTTTGGCCATCTTTGAATTTATGCCCATTTCCTCAAAGCAAGCACCTGGGGGAGAAAATTTCAAAAGTATATTAAGTGCCTGGCTGTCTGCGTCTGTCTGCTTGTCTTTGTGAATTTTTACAATCATAAACGAAGGATTTTTTTTTTTTTTGTTTGTTTGTTTTGTTTAAAACTTTGGTTATTTTTAATCTTGTCAGCAATGTGTTTGAGTGGCTTCACCACTTCAAATCGGCTTAACTGAAATGTCTTAACAACTAGGCTGCTGGATGGACAGCCATAAAAGTTGGTATAGGCATTCATGTCCCTGTAATTAAATTATAACAGCTCAAAACAACTTTTTTATACTTTTTTGGTTGTTTTACTTTGCTTCGTTCTGTTTGGATGAAAACCCAGCAAAATTAGGCTGTCGTGTTAACTTTCTAACTGGCTAAAGTAAGTGAGTACATTAAACCTTATTAGCAACGTTGTCATTATGAGCATGTTAGGTGCTAATGTTAGCATTTAGCACCAGAAAGCCTGTCTTATGTGGACTTAACAGTGTTTGACATAACACAAGCTGCAGATCAGTATGAACTGAGTAAAGCTCCTTATTTGTCTTACGAACCCTTTTGACCATCACGAGGATAAAAATGAATCATGCTGATCGTAGACCTGAGATGCGCTGGGGGTTTTCATCTTAAAATGAAAATTGAAATCCTGATATCCATCACCGTGGCTCTCTTTTGGCTGTTTCCTTTGTAAGTTGAAGATGATATATACTGTAGAGTAATGAGGGGAGTCTGTGTGTCAGGGAGGGAGGTGGGTATGCACCGTATGTTAGAGGGTGGGGAAGGTGCTGATGGGTGAAAGGTGACACCGTGACAAGTGCCGTTTACAAGAGCACAGAATACCAACGGACAACTGTGGGCCAGCTTGAATATGAGACAGAAGGGGAGAAAACATGATAACTTAGATAGAGATGTAGAGGCGCAAAAGGGAGAGGAAGACGGAAGTGGAGCGCCAGGTGGGAAGACGTGACAGCGACATGAGGATCCCTCTCAGACTGACACCCTGGAGGTCAGCAGAGGGAGGTGAAGAGAGCTGGAGTGGGATAGTATTTGTTATATATAGAACATCACAACCAATGTGGGATATTTGGTGGAACAAACTACAACAACGTGTGCGCATGTTAAGTTCACTATCTCAGTTCGTCTCTTGTCCGACTTTCATAGGACTTGTGTGCAGGGTGGTTGTGCCTGAAAACAACATGTGAATGGGCTGCGAGACTCAGATGTGACCTGTGTTGAGGAACAGTGGCAGATTTATAGTCTCCACCAACTTGAGGGCCAGAGGTCACATGCTGACTTTGTTACATGCCTTCACCGCTGCACACACACAGAAAGCAGAATGTGCAGAAGACCGTGCTGCCGATGCCAGGTCATGTGTGTTGAGCTCTGGGTAATAGATAAAACAGGGAATGAGGCTTGACTGACATCTATGTGAGATGGTGAGCGCACAAGAGTGTGAGCTTCCCATCTGGCCTTAGGGGTAACCCAAATAAAGTCTGATTAAGATGGAGGACGGGGGACATTGATCAGTGAGAAAACAAGCTCCGGAGCAGGGAATGGGAGAACAAAGTGAGATCGTGTTGCTCTGAGTCATTAATATCAATCAGGAGAATACGGAGATGGAAGCAACCAGACGTGGATGGATGCGAGAATGAGAAACTGTGAAAGTTTCTCGGGGTCGTGCTGCTACCCCTCTCACTCTTGTTATATTCATTCATTATCTCCCCCACACTGCTGTCACTCTCTTAAGAGTGCTTTTATCTCCTTTGGGGTTGGTTGGCTATGAAAGCCAAACCACAAGGAATCATGACTTAGCTATTTATTCTGATATAAACTTTTGATACATTTTTTATCCTCTTATCTGCCCTTTTTTTTTTGTTTAATCCTTTAATTTGTTTAATTGTTTTGATTAATCCTATTTGATGGGTTCTAAATATTTGTTTACTTGGAACTGAAAGATTAGTCAAAAAATTGTTCAACGTTTTTGTTCTTATTTGTTTTCTTACCATGAGTTACATGAGGAGATCAGTGCCACTCTTGTGATTGTCCACTAAATAAAACCCAGACTGTTCACTTGGCTTAGCAGAGAGACAGGGAACAGGAAAAACACCAGCAGGACTCCATCAGACGTTATGTTGCCTATTTAGCAATTCCATTTAGCAGATTTGAAGATGCTCTAGTTCGTGTTTTGTAATAGCAACTTGAAAAATGAAAAGTCAAAGATATGCACAAAGCCATGGCTGCTTTTCATCAAACAGATGGCAACAGAGGATCAAAGGCAGCAAACTCTACTTTACTCAACCTCTAAAGCTCACTCACTGGAAAATGTATGTTAAATAAAGCTAACAGCTTCCTGGTGGTGACTTCATATTTGTGGTTAAAACAAAAGATCAATCTTCTTATCTAACTCTATGAAGTGATTAAATAAAAAACCATGGTACACAAACTATGGACGTCTTCCTAAAATTCTGTTGGTTAAGAGGGACAGTGTTTCAGGAAAAGGAAACGATTGCCACAGATACACACTTCAAGCAGGTGTGCACATGGGTTTTAAATGTCTGGCATGTATCTGCTATCCTCCGTCATAAACAGGTGCTTTAGGTTTGCCCTGCTCTTCCTGCTCTATAAACTCTGACAGACAGCTGTCTTAATCAAATCCTGTCTTGTTCTTGCGTTTCTGAAAGCAAACTTTTGGCATCAGAAATCTGTGTTGCACCTTCATTTTCAAGAACAATGAATCTGTTATGACGGCTCTGATATGATCTGGTAAAAGTGGGCTTTTAGAAATGGTTTTAGCAGAGTGCTGATTGAGGGGGAGAAGTGTGCTGTCAGAGCCATTTGACCACATTTGGTTTGGTTAAAGGCCATCTTGGCTTCACTACAGTCAGGTGCCTGCAGACAAAGCCTCCATTGTTGAGAAAACCCAGATAGTAAGTTTTTACAACAAACCGCCTCTCAGATCGATTCATGAGGCAGTCCCCAGCCGTGAACAAAAATATGAGACATTTTGAAAGTGCTACCACTTGGAGCAAATGGTTTGGGCGCTAAATCACTTTCAATCATCGCAAAATTTCCTTTTTGTGCTGATGTATAACTTTTACCACAATACCCGTGGATCTGTTAGTCAGAGGGGCCTTACGACCACAAGTGGTTTTCTTCCACTCAAACAGCCTGGTGAACCCTAAAACCTGAAGCTGTATGGCACATCAGGGCAACTCCAAGTCTCGATCAGTATCCGATTTGGGCCTGGGATGGGTCTGCATCAGTGTAATATTCCTTGATTTCGGTTCACTGAGGAGGGTGATTGAACAATCCCTCTGCTATCGTATCCAAATGACCCAAATTGAGTTACACAGGGACATTTTACTCCTTGTTTCACTCTCCCTTCAGTTTGAGTTTAAGGCCAGAAGCAACTGGTGTAGTTTGGCAGCAGCCAAATACATTAAATACTACTAATACTAAAGGTGTTGGTCATGCTGGAAGAAAAATAAATGCCATAGTAACCATGAGTTTGGAGCAGGTGGATGTGACGTGTGCGACTGGGTGAGGCAGTAGATGAGCATGCGTTGAGTGAAATGAGCTGTAAGATGGTACGTGTCTCTGCAGCTGTGCTCTCATATTTTTTGCCTGCGTGCTCCATATTGACCCTTATGCAATGTCGCTGCGTTATGATCACTGATATAGGGATGTGATTGGTCAACAGCAGGGGGGGGGGAGGGGCATACCTCTGTCATGTGCTCCCAGCTGTGTTTAACTTTCATTACTGCCCATGAAGGCTATCAGACATATCAGCTGTGTCAGCCATCATAGCCATAATACTCGCAGCTGTCAGCACACAAACTCACACCCTCTACACACACACACACACACACACACACACACAGAGGAGGTCTGGGCCATGGGCCATCTGCACCAATGCAGGTACCTTGATGGCACATTTGTTGAAGATAGTCGTATTTGTGGTTAAATGACTGGTTGAATATAAAGTCGCAACAGTTTGAAACATTGCAGCGATCCCCATCCACCACCTACTGCGTTAAAGCCATCAACAACCAGCCGGGACATAATCTGACCCCAGGAGCCCCAGCAGCTGATTGGACCAAATATGGAACCCACCAATGGGATAAAGTGACGCTTGACCCCATCCCATAAAGTTCACACTGGGGCAAGTCTGCACCTGCCACAAGCACAAGATCAACACAACACACAAGCACAGACACACTACACTGTTTGAGCCTTCGAATCATGCAGTAGTAAAAAGGGGACGTGGTTCATATTACACCGGTAACATGCCAGGACAGAGAGCCAGAGACGACCACAAACCCTGCAGTGATGGTATCATACTGTGACACGATGAAATTATATTCTCCTCATACTCACCTGCGTGTGTAAGTCTTTGAAATAAATGGACGATGATCTTTAAAAGAAGCAGTTGATAAAGCTTGTTTTGAAATCCCAAAGGGTTCTTCAGTGGTCACATAGACAGCAGCAATGACGTAGGTGACGAACTGAGGCCATGACTGGACTGCAGTGATGAGCTCTCACAGCAACAGTACGGAGGTGCTGATGTGTGCCGATATCCCTGATCTATTGTGAACCAGTTTGCTCCATTTATGTAAACGGTTAGCCTGAAGTACAGCAAAACTGCTTTAGTCTAAATCTTCCATTTGAGAATTTTAAATATATTTCCATCCTGCATTTTTCACCGAAAGTGATCTCTTTCTTCTCATGTGACACTGATCCATTAACTCAAATAAAGTCATGATTGGCTGGTGGCCAGTCATTCCACATTGATATCGATCATCAGCCATTGATTCTTGATCTGCAAGTTTCAGAGGGAGTTGGAGATCATTTGCTGAAGTCAAAGCGTGTTGGCAGAGCAGAGGGCTTGGGGCTGGGATATAATTACTGCCAGATCAGAGACAATGTACTACTGATTAATAGTGGATAGGTGAAGCCAGGTTTGTCACGGCTTCTGAGAAAGTGGAGATAAGGAAAATAGCCGGAAAGTGTGCTGGTACAGACGTGGAAGTTTAGACTAAATGGATCACTCAGTAAATAAATAAATTCTCAAACACTGAGTGGAGAGATGTGGTCACATTACCGAAATGCAAATAAGGTGCATCTATATAACAGCTAATAATAAATCACTCTCATCCCATTATCTTCATCTATCCCTTCATGTAGCAACTGGGTCAGTTTAGTGTGTTTTATGACTCGCCTGCTTCATGGCTGTCTAATCAGACTCTGGACCACCTGCTCCATGTTGCCCATTGCCCATAAACCTGAGTGTGCAGCTTGCACCTCTGATAGAGAGAGACTGTCATTAGCCTGTCCATTTCAGGTGTTTGAGAAGAGGAGAAAGAAACCAGAACAAGGAGATAGCTAAAGGTAAGGTCTAAGGGCACGAGAGGTGAAACGCCTTTGGTGGGGGGAAAAAAAGCTAGAAATAATGTTGCAGGTTTTCATTTGGCAGAAAGGGCAAAGCAGAGCTGGAAGTAGGTTTGAGAAAAGCCAAGAGAAAGGCAGAGGCTGGAATTCTTCCCAGAGAAGCTGTTGAGGTTAAAGACGAAGGCTGGAAATAAAGCTCCCTTTTGAACATTCTCACCATGTTTCCTCAACCGTGGCCCATACATTGCCTGACACCGTCTTCTTTTACAGTCTCACGCACACACATACACACACATACTTAAGTTTGCATTTAAAGTCATGGTAATTAGTGCACTATTTTCTTTATTCCTTCACAGTGGAAGACCCCCCCGCTTCGGTTTTGCTCTAACTTGTTCCAGAACATCAAACTAGAACCACATTTTATGAATGAATAAAGGATACAAAGATAAAAGGGCATTTTATCCTGTTATGGACCACCATTTGACATGAAACCGACACAAACTATCCCTGTCAGATTACCACTGGTCTCAGAGATGCTGCTGATGTTAGTCACGTTAAAGAATCGGATACTTCTGTCTTCTGTCAGCTTTAAACAAATTTTAGCCCAATCCCATTAAAGGAAGTCAGACTTGCCATGTTCAGGCCCAAGCACCTTCAGGTGACCTGTGTATTTTCTCAATCCTGGCTCTACATGTTAGTATGTGTTAAACCTCATGCTTATTCTCCCTGAGGACTGGATTTCACACCTCCAGACTTCCTGTAAGTCCTTGCAGCACTGATGGCTCCAGTCAGATCTGCTCTCCAAACATAACCCTCGTTTTCACCCCAACTTTTTTGACCAACGGCTGCTGTGGCCTTCTGTCAGCCACATCCCCATTCGTTATGGGACTCACTGGTCCCCACATCTGAGTGTGGCAATTGGTCACAGTATGGTTTGTCAATATTCGGTGCTGCTTATGTCACGTGGCCCTAACCCTAACCCAACTTGAAAACATGAAGGCATTTCTGCTTCGAACCTGCAGCCATAGAGGTTAGGTGTTCTGGTACAGGTGGGATTTCTCATTTATGTGCACATAAAGCCTTCTTGACTGCCAAAATTCCAGCCTCTGTGGTTGCAGTTCCTGCTAGTGGAAGAACCACCCAGGAGCCTGTCTGAGCAGCACAGAAAATCCACGCCATCATGCCTAGCATCAACAAACACACTAAACACACAGTGTGTGTGTGTGTGTGTGCACGTGCACGCATGCACCCGTGTGATTCACTTGGACCCAGAAGTGTTTATTTATCTGGGGTCAATTTTTAATGCAACATCACGCAAGGGAATTTTTTTTTTACCTAACAAAAGCTAAAAAGCACACGGACACACTTGCATTAACATGTTCATAACAAACTCAGAAAATGTACACGAATCAACATTTTCCAGGGTTTCCCACAGTGTTTCCCTTCTTTGTTAGAAGTAGTTTGAGGAAATACAACATCAGCGAAAAGAGCAGATGCTCTCTCACACTGCACATACTACATTTTTGAGAGGATATTGAAGAAAAAATCACATTTGTTTAACATTTACATTGAAAAATAAGAGAACACAGAGTAGCTCATTTATAATTTGACTTAACTGCTACTTCTTGGACCAGTTTGATGAGCAGCTAGTGGTTGAAGCTTGTTTTAAACTTAAACATACATATTGCTGTAACATTACATCACAGTACTACTGCACAGCTTTTATCTTCACCAATAATGTGGCCATTATTCAGTTAAACTGACAGAGCTTTGTTTTATTGGTTGTGTCTGGTGTTGAGGCCATCATCTACTAAAGGAAACGCACACAAGACATGACGCGTGATGAGCCGGGCACCTCAGCTCAACAGTAAGCTGAAGAAATACCTGCTTTCCTGCTTGTCCTGGTTTGAGTCTGAAGGTACAAACTTGGCTCTGGCTCTCAGACTTTAGGCCCTTTGGTCTGTTTTGTTGTGATCTGCTCTTATTGGCTGTGCTCGGTGTGTTTTGCCTGGGGACTCTCATTGTTTTGACTCCATCTGTCTCTCTGTGTGGGGCAGGCCTGTCTCCTCCTTCGCCTCTCATTAGCTGTGACACACGGTGACTACCCAGGCTGCTTTTCACCACCAGCCTGCCACTCAACGCAAACCACCTGCCGCACATCACAGCAGCTCACTTGATGCTGGGAGCCAGACTACCTCCCTCCAAACCAGTGCACACTCATCAGCATTATGCAAACACATGATCAGTTTTCCACAAGTGAAAGTGGCACGGAAAAACAATGAGGCGTCCGCAACAGAAATAAATGAAGCCAAAAAGCCTTTGGTCGTTAGATTTAAATGAATAATGCATCGGATATCAACAAACAATCCCGCAGCTGTAAGAGTATGCATGCATACTTTTTCTCACAGAGGTTTACAGCAGTATCGCTCAGCCATGACGGAGCGTGTCAAGAGAACTATATGTGGATCACACTCACGCAGCCATGAAATAGGCATCCGCTCCCTCGCACATAGCCTCTCACACATGGCTCCAAGAAGTCCACACCACAGTCATTCAACACTTGATGCTAAAGTAAAACACTGAGGTTGACTTGGTACCAATGTGTTCTTGGCTTCTTGTTTCCCAATCACAGTTGACCTTTGCGTGAGTACCAGAGATGTTTACTGTATAGCAACTTGCTAACCATCAGAGAGATAAAGTACCGTCCAAGCCACGGGCAGACAGGTTGTGACATATTCCATACCAACGGTTGCGTAATACTTGTGGGCTGTGGGTTTAGACACTTTGAAAAATACCATACGAAGAAAATATTAGATGTAATAACAGCTTCAATTCAGGAAATTTTGACAGTTTGTCACTAGGAATTTATTCTGCAAGCTTTACTTCTGCAGAGGTAAAACTTGTTGCAAAAAAATAGATTTTCATATATTCTGTGTCTGTGGTTGCTGTTGACAGCATTGTTTTCTGCCACACTACCCCTCCAAATCCAAAATGGCTTAGTTAGGGTTCTGTTATTGAGGTTTCAAGACAGCTTGTTCATCTCAGACATGTATTAAGCCGAACTGTATTAAATTAAATCTACACAACTCACAAAGGTTAAAATATTATATAACCACAGGCAGATGATTTTAAACGCTTGAGCAAAGCACGGACCAATAACTTGTAATTTATGCAACATGAGCAACATTGAATTTGAATGTTTTGTACCCTCCACATGTATGACCTTTATGAAATCGAACACAACAAGGTTTGAGCAATAGATGTTGGGTTTTTCGTTCCTTCTATCCCATCTCACCCACCGTGGGACTGCATTCTTGTGAATGTGGTGTGAGCCATGAAAGCCCATCTAACCGGGGGCAAGGGAGATTCAGGGCAGCTGGAGAATGAATCACCACTATATGAATCACATCCGTTGTCTTTTTGTCTTTCTGTTGCTGTTTACATCCACAGCATGTGTCCTCCATCTTATTGGAACGAAGGTCGGACAAGCAGGGAAATGATGACAGATCAGGAGACTGTTAGGGAGACTCAGTTTTGCTTTGGGCAAAGCGGATTAACAGCTGCGCAAAGATGAGACAAAGTGAAAGGGGGGGAATCCTCAAAGCAGTAAACAATTTCAGTGATAGCAAATTGACTTTGATGTCTCAGACATAAATTCTGTTTGTGACGTCTAGTGAAACGGATCACTCGGTAATTTAAAACAAAATGATGTATGTTTGTAATCAGTCATTTCAAATCGTAGGTTCCTGAGAAGCTTTTGTATTCCAGCATATTTGCAGTTACCAAATAAAATGCACTTTTTCTCAGGAGCGTCGATTTACTCTGTGAAATTGTGATTGGAGAAAATCCTCACATGTTACAACGGGGGTATTTTTAAAAATGGGGCAAAAGAAGTGGGGGGGGGGGGTTGCCATAGAGACACATTGCCTCCAGCAAAAATGGAGGTAAGAGGTTGATCTTCCCTACTTACACTCTTCTTCTCTACATCCCTGCCTGACTTTCTTCTTCCTCCATTAGTAAATTCAATTTTCCCCTGCAGCAGAGTAAGTGTGCAGCAGGAGGCGGGTGGCTGGGGGCGGTGGATAGCCTGATGGATGTGAGACTTGTGGTCGTACATGCAGAGTATCACGTTCTGCTATTTTCATTTGGCTCCTTATTGCTCCCAGTTGTTGCATTAAACAAACTGAGACCTAAAAGAAGAGAAGCGGGTGGGCAGGAGGGGGAGCATTGAGCAATCCTGGGCTTTGTTCATTAAAAGCACCTTTTGCAAAAAATGTCACAGTAGCTAAATCAAGGCGAGTAACTGCTATGAGAAACAGACCAAGGATGTGGGATGTGTGTGTGTGTGTGTGCGTGCGTGCGTGCGTGTGTGCGTAGGTGTGCTTGTGTACATGTGTGTCTTGGCAAGTGGCTTGTGTGTGATACTGTAGATAGTGGGAGCATATTGTGATATATTTGGCAACATTAGATAACTTCACTTGGGAAAAAAGAGAAAGTAAAAAAAAAAAGGGAGCCATGAACAATGTTAAGTGGGATGGGACATTATCTTCTCAAAGATTCCCATGTAAAGACTGAGGATGTCGGATCGGGGCTGTGATCCATGTGTTCGTTTCTCACAGGCTTAGGTTTTTCTACGTTCTCACACGTTAACACACTTACAGAAGGACAGGTAGGAATGGTGTGATAGCTGGCTTCTGCTCTAACTTTGAGCCGTTTTCCACCAGCAGCACATATAGAGAGGATTCAGGATTCAGGCAAATGTGTGTGTGTGTGTGTGAATAATCACTTTTCATGACAGCTGATTCATTGTTTCTGTGTCTCAGAGAGTATATGCACAGGATGTAGTTCTCTTTGATGCCTGTCTTTGTGGAAGTCAATTTTTCTTCTGTTGAGGCCTTTTCAACACCTGTAATGGTGAAGGACACTCAGCGCATGTCCGCCCATCACTGCTCTCTAATGCATCTGTTAACTTTGGCCTTTTCCTTTGGCTCTTCTTTCTGCTTGTTTTACGTGAACCAACCAGTCATTTGGAAACATTTGATGTTTTGTCTTTAAGTTGTACAACTGTCTTTTCTCATTTTAATAAAATGGTATGCACTTCCAGCAGGACACATACTGACGTGTGTGTCTATGTGTGACATTTTCTGACATTGGTATGTCACAGTGACACAGCAAGTCTAAACTGACACTCCAATCATGTCATGTGCGTTTGTGTTTGTCTACATCTTAGTAAGAATGTGTTCACTGCTCTCACCGAAAATAAGAACCTGAAATTCAGCCACGCTTGCATGCACTGCTCTACTGAGCAGCTGTTTTTCACATTCACTCCTCCAGTCAATCAAGTTCTACATCATCTTGTCATTGTCCATATCAATCCAGCCTCAGCTCTGCCTCTCAGGGCCAATCACACATCCACCTTTCATTCATCTTGATGTCTGCTCCTCCAGTGCTTTGGCGACTCACCTGTCAACATTGTTGACAGACTCATTTAATGTTTCAGGCCCCGTGAGTACGCACTTCAAATGTCCAGTGACTACGTGGCACAATGATTTTTACAGAATTGTGAAGCATCCATCCTAGACGCCCTTTTGCCTTTCTTCTTTTCCCATGCCATCTCTCCTCCTGGACATTTTACCTCATCACATCTCTTCCCATTACATTTTTTTTTCGCTTCTGGCCATCTTTCCACTTCCCTTTTGCATGTTTCTCTCTCCCCCATTCCAGCCCATTCTCTCCAACTACCTCCCCTCCAGCCTTAGGGGAAGTGCTCCAGCTTTCTCTGCAGAGATCTTGGCCCCCAGCAGAACAGCTTCGTGCGGCTGTTTATGGCCCTGGGGGCAGAAACAAAGGAGGGAGCCTGGAGCCCACGTTAAAATATGGAGCTCTTTGATATAAATGATGTGGCTGACAGAGTGTATGAGTTAGCTGGCATCTGTGTCTGAGGTTTGAGGGTGTAAAGATGTTAAATGATTAAAATGTTTGACACACACATGCATAAATGTACAATAAACTTGAAATGAGTTAGTAGGGGCACAGCTGTGGCCATTCTTCTTTCTTGCATTTGAAAATTTTTATTTTTATTCTCGCCCAAAAATCCACCAGGACCTAAAAACAGTAAATTTAAGCAGATAAGGAGATTCCAATTCTGCCTCAGCAGGACTCTGCAGATAGAGCCAATGTTCAACTAGAGCAATGGCAGCAATTAACCTCTTTTAATGCTTTTTATTCTATCCTGGAATTCCAAAGCCATTAATAACTTATATAGGTTGCATAAGGATGTTTGAAAGTGGGAGAGGCAGATATGAGGAGGAGGTGGAGGCGCACGATAGAACTCTCTTTGAAAGGGCTGGCAGTGTCAGGAAGTGATTAGGCCGCTGCAATAACTCCAATAATGACAATAGGGAAAACATGTCTGCAGCCACAACCACTTAGTATCAGGAACAGTGCCCAGTATGGTTCCTATTTCATTACAAGAGCAGCACTGTACACGGGAGGATGGGCACGTAGGAAGAAGGCAACGTGAAGTGATAGTGAGGATCCACACAGAGAACTTGAAAATGAAGTATGTGAATTGTTTTTGTCATCCTAGTATGGCCCGTGCTGCAAGTTCAACATGGGGAGAACTGACAGACTTGCCATGCCCAGTTACAGTTACCGACCTGACGAGGACGCCGGGTGACCTTTCTGAGCCTCAGCAGACTCTGACGCAAATTAGAGTGTGGAGATGATTCACAGTCCTAATAGCAGCGTGAGGTCTGAGAGACCAGGTCAGGCCTCTCTTTGGCCGTATCATCATCATCCTCGGGTTGCGCTACAGCGCCCCTGGTATTTTTCAAACCTTTACCAGACTCTTCCATCAACAGCAGAAATCGTTTTACCGTAAAGGTGGTCGAACCAGCTGCATGACCTGCAGGATCAGAAAAAGGCAGCTGGACAGAGGCCAGGTAGTGAGTGATGGCTCTGATGAACCTGATATTCACCCAGAGCGAGGTTTCTGAAAGACTCGGGCTCTCAGCCTGAATTAAAATCACGCAGCACATTGCAGTTCTTAGTGTGAAGAAATCTTTCCTGCCATTCTGCTTTGTTTGGTTTTGGGGTTTTTTATGTGGGGGGTGCTTATAGACATGGTAGCTCTGTGCCAGGCCACACAGATATACTGCCAGGCAACACATGACCACCAGCAGTGAAACAACAAGTGATGCTTGGTTGTTGTCTACTCCATCCTGCAGTGCTGATTCAGTGGATTTAAAGCTCTGCCTGTGTGTTTTCACAGGGCCTCCAGGAAAACGTGGAAGGATGGGAAGAAGAGGAGAACCTGGTAAGTGACGCTCACTGCTCGCTTTATTTATTTATTTATTTCTCTTTATTCTCTTTTCCTGGAAGACGGACTCCTTCCTCATCTCCTTCTCTCGCTCTCATCCCTCTTTTCTTGTTGGACTGGGTCATTTCAAGGGCTGGTTAAGGCAGTGACCCATGATTCAGGCCAGCAGATGATGGGCTGCAGTTGGCCTTTCTCCCTGTCCCTCCCTATTTGCGGCAGCGTAGCGCTAACTTTGGCCATGTGGTTGCACTAACTTTGCCCAGATGTCAGTCGTTCTCACTGAGCGGTAGCAGCTGCAGTAGTGCAGGCCTAATGAGATTCTCCCTTGCCAACATCACTACCCACCATTATTGCCTCTTTTCCCATCCAGACCACAACACACTCATTGAGAAGCTAAAACTGTACAGACATAATTGTTACACAAAAGGTCATCATACAGTAACAGATTGTTGTAGGATGTTTGAATCATTTTGATTTTAAATCTTTTTTTTAATGAGTGCGGAGACACGATACAACCATTTCAGAGTGTTTTTATCAAAACCTGCAGGAATGGAGTTGTTCAGCAGGATATGTGTCAGATGGGGAAAATTCCTGTCTGCTTGTGATTCAGTGTTGTGGTGATTAATTAGATGCAATCTGCTCCTGTAAATGTTGACTAAGTGATAAATCACGGATAACTTTATTGCTCAACATTGTACAACAAGCCCCTCCAATGTTATCATATATTATAAGTATACCGTTGAAATAAACCAAAACTTTATTTTTAGAGTAATTGTGTGACCTTTTTTTTTTTTTTTTTTTTTGAAGTTGGAGATTTTATATTTTTCAAATTCAGTCAGCAAACAACATGGAAAGACAAGAACAACTGATGTATTAAGACATTTCTTGAAATGTCACGACCTAACCAACCTGTTTGCGTCTCTGAATAAAGATGAAAATCCTCAAATACAGGTCAGAAATATATGTTTCCATTTTTGAAAAGGCTCAGTAAGTTCCTAAACCAGCTGGGCACTGTACTTTTAAGCAGAGAGAAGTTAAAATTGTATTCGTCTGGAACAATTTTGAGCTGTAGATTTGGCACACATAGCATTTATGGCAGCATGACAGTGTTTGAGGGATTGACCCAGTGCAACATTGTGGCTCACTGGTGTATTTTTAATTGTTTTTGGACAATAATAGTGGACGGTTTTTGGATTTTTCACAAGATTTCTTGACAATTAGATCACATGTTAGATTTAAATCCCCATTATTCTTCTTACTATTCAACTACCTCTTAAACAGTCCATTATTGGGACTGCTAAATGTTTTTCCAGCTCTTAGAGTTGAGCAGGGGGAATTCTCATTAAGGGCAAACTGGCTGCTTAGTTAGGTTAAGAGGGTCTGTATTGATGTGGTTCTGTTTAGGTTCTGCCTCTTCTTGTTTAGTTTTACATCTTGAAATTGCAGCCTGGATTATAGTGTGGGGGTAGGTGGCACGTACACTATTGCACCATCCTACAACTCTGGGACAAATTTTTTACAAGACCAGAAGAGATTTTTCCCATTCTCTCAGGAAAAACAAATGAGAGTGGAGACAAGGAAACGACAGAAACACAAACCTGAATAACAGGAAAGAGGCCAGACAAAGTATTTAAGCATCTTAAAATTAGCTGTCACTTTGTCTCCTGCATCAGCTCTCTGTACTTTTTATTTATTTGGTTGATTTGCTAGCTCTTAAACTTGCTCCCCTTTTCTTTTTTCTGTTGACTTCTGTCATCCCCTCTGTCTCTTTCTTTCTCATTAGTTACCACACACACCTGTCTCAAGTTCAATGGTTAAAGTTTGTCTTACTGCCACTTAATGTTTGTTTACCTAACTGTCTAGCCCAGGAGGTTCACATCGCAGCCTCTAGACACAACTAAACTTCATTGACTTGGTCTTCATGCCTCATAAACTCCAGCACCTCTTTGTTCTTACTTCCCTCACACCTCCTAACTTCAAGCACCTTCATTTTTCCATCCCTCCGTTGTCCCAAATATGCCCTTCCCTTGTATGAACAGCGAAAATCAAGGCTCACATAGACTGTGGTCAGGTTAGCAGGACTTTTTGTGTGTTTGGATAGTAACAAAACACCACAAATATCCCACATTACCCAAGAGGGAGTCTGTTTTCAATCTTGCTGAGTTTATGAATTTGTTTAGTGTTGCATCCATGCTGATGCGCTCCCCCGTACCAGAAGAGCAGTGGTTGCACTGCGCCAGATTGTGCCATGTTGACATTGTATTAATCAGCATTGTGATTGGTTTAAATATAGATCAGATAAATACAAACCGAATCAGTAACATTTTTAAATGGCAAAATAATGGATTAACTTTGTTGTTTTGGGTGGTTTATTACTGCCCTCAGCATTGCATAGTTAAGAGAACGTTTTTTATAAGAATATTACATTAAAATAAGAACAAGACCTCTGAGAGTGAGGAGCCGTTTGATCATTACGGTTGTTTTTGCGTAGGCTAAGTATGAGAAGCAGAGTCTACGTTTTGCTGCTGAAGCTCAACATCAGAGAACTTCGATCAGATCTGAAAGACTGCCTCAGAGAAACCTCTGAGACATCTTTTTAAATGTTTTAAAGGGACACACGGTTTTTCCCAGCACCCCCCAAACTTTACTCCCTGTCTGTCCTCGATCTAATACAGTACACCCAAATCTTCTCTGGAAACAAAGTCTTGACATGACTTCATGTCTTAATGTAAAACACGAGCCATTATCCAGAAGTCTGTTTATCATAACGGGTTCACCACAAACTCCACTAGCAGCAGCTCTAATGAGCTTGTTCTGTACCATATTTAGGTGGTTAATTACAGTCATCATCTAACAAACCACATTGCATGTGCAATTTTTTGTTGCATACCGCTGTTCTGAGGAATTGATTGCCGTACAAACCAATCGTTGCCATAACTCACACATGCTGTGCTTCATGCGTCAGTAGACGTGTACAGAATTTATTTTCTAATGTTTGATTTCTCTTTTTGTGTTGCAGGACCTCCTGTAAGTACAATTTCATTTCATCCAGGTAGTATCCAAGTCAACCAACACATTTCAGTCACCAAACTGTTGCCTTTGGCATTTAACGTGTGTACGCGCACAGCGTCACTCCACTGCTCAACAAACCCTCCACAGCAACAAAGCAGACGCACAAAACTGTGACACACACATGTGCATCCAGTCAATGGACCACCTAGTGAAGTAAGTGTGTGTGTGTTTCGTGGTGATGGTTAAAGCAGCAAGTTGTTCTCTGAGGGACTATAACTCCTGCTGAGATGCGCACACACACACAGGTACACACATATATACAGAAGCAGCTGTGCCTTCAGCTTTTTAATTTTATTTTGTGGGAGGTGTTGTTTTTTTATTATTATTATTTTTTCATTTGTGTGAGCTGTCTTGAGGAGTACAAGTGAGTCAAATTTTATATATTGTTTTCTAATAGTTTTATACAAATGTTTTGCTCACAATAGTCAAATCAGGCACACTGGAGTTTTATGGAAACATCCGAATGGAGAAACTGACCTTTTGAAAATGCAGGGAATGGTTTTATTGGAGAAAACTGTCTGTGCAGCTGGTTTACACTAAGTATGCATGAAACGATGTATAATTTCTTTTTCCTGAACACATCCAAAGTCCTGCCTACAGCCCATAAAGCTGATGGCAAGGTGTGGTAATGCAGCTGCTACCACACA
The DNA here is from genome assembly GCF_900963305.1 of Echeneis naucrates. NCBI lineage: Eukaryota > Metazoa > Chordata > Actinopteri > Carangiformes > Echeneidae > Echeneis > Echeneis naucrates. The sequence continues at coordinate 13,951,067 of NC_042520.1, forward strand.
GTAACAATGGGTCAGTGCAGTTCATTTAAGACAGGAAACTGTCAAAAATAATGTGCCAATATGGCAATTTTTGAGATACACAAAGTTCCTTTTAGACAGTAAAACTGAAATGTTAACTGTCTGATGTTCATTTAATCAAGCCCCAAATAAACAAACTAATAAGTTACTGTAAAATTCCAGCTTTTGTTAAAAATTGAACCATTATACCATTTTCCTGTGTCCTGTATCATCATGATGGCCAGAAAATTTGATGTAAACAACACGTGTTGTGTGCATCTGTTGGTGTCTGTTCTAACATGTCTCAATGCTTCGTGCTTTAATTTCTAACCTCACCAGGGCAAGGCTGGACGGGATGGATACCCGGTAAATTTGATTTATTTGTCCTTTCACGTTTCAATTCATCCAATCACGCCTCTATTCTTATTCCAGTTGCAACTTTTTTTAGCTTTTTATTTTTTCTCCCTTCCTTCTCCTCCCCTCCTTCCCTGTAGTCTAATCATCCTTGCCTCTTCCTGCAAACTTCTACACCTTCACTTGTTCTCCATCCTGCCCCATAACTTTGAAATGACTCTGACACTGAGGCAGTCGGTTTTAAAGACAAACAGACGTGTGCCCTACAGAGTGGAAAAGTGGGATGAAAGGTTTTTATTTCCCTTGGGCAGTTTGAAATATTGAATCTTGCCGACAAAAGGAAGCAAAGAGGGAAATAAAAAATATTGACTGCTCATAAAAACATGAACAAAACATGTAAATATTCATGCACGACCAAGTTAAGATATCAGTAAACATCCACCGCAGTGTGTAAGTCATGGCAATGAAAATGCAAAACATTTACCCACAAGCCTTGAGCCTTTGACTGGGGTTTAATAGTTTAATAAAATAACTGTGCACATCCATAACTACTGAACGTAGGGCACTAGTGATGGGAAGTTTGGATTTTTTTACTGACTCAGGTCTTTTAATGTCGTTCAGTAAAATAAATGAATCTTTTTTCAAGTCATTCACTCATTCCGCTCATTGGATCCAATGTGGCACTGTTAGGGGTGTGCCAAAAAATGGATTCATTAAGAATTGCAATTCTCAGTTACTACAATTTAGAATTGATTTAAAATGTCCCAAAATCAATTCAAAAAATTTTAAAACAAGCTTGTAAGCACCAAAAGGAGGAGGAAACTACAATAATGGCAGGAAGAGAGATTCAACTGGCCCCGTCCTTGTTGAAGGCAAAGATTTGGACTCATTTGTGTTTTAACCTGGTGTCCAATAAAATCTGTTTCATTTTTTCCCAAATTCAGTTTTAATTTTTCCCATATTTTTTTTTTTTTTTTGGTTTTTCATTTTTGAGAATTCCGTTTTTAGCATTTCACGCAAATTTAACCCAGAGACGGTGTTTTAAGTAGTTTTAAGAGATATTAAAAATTTCTACAGTTATAACTGAAAATTTCAATGCTTCCATCCATTTAAGCAAAAATATAACAATAAAACAATGAAACATATGTCCGACAACTTTGGATGGAAATATTAAATCCACTGTAAACTTTTTAATTTATTCTATCCCCATGTTCTTTAGTGACAACTGACAACATTACTGTTGAAGTACACAATAGTCAACTTCTTTGTGTTGAGCTCAGTGAGTGACTCTCGTTTGACTTAGCACTCAGACGGCCACTTCACTGGTGGGGGGCGTGCTTATGTCTCTGGAGGGGGGGGTCCAGTGTCTCATCTAGTCTGGTCTGATCTGGTCTAGTTTCTAGTCTCTGGTGAGGTCCCGTCTCTGGTCTAGTTATGAGTCGTGAATGAATCAGCCATTCCTACAAAGAGAATATGCGGCAGAAAGACCCATTGATGAATGAAACTGAGCCAGGGAAGAAAGAACGAATCACCCACTGAGATGACTTGTTACTCCAGAGTCATACAAAAGATTAGTTCAAAATGATCGACACCACTGATTTCCATCAGTGAGCCGGTTTTTGTGTTACCCAGAAATACAGTGGCCTCTAGTGGCCACTTAGACTTCCCTCAGCTTTCAAAACAGCTCACGACTGTTGTTGATTTGTGGTTTTGTCATCATCAAATTCACATCATCGAATACAGAAACACCCTCATCCTTCACGGGTTCGGTCTACATGAGGGCACAGACCACATGAAGAATTTAGGGGTCTGTCTGTGAGTGTTTTACATGTCCTCTGAGATCCTCTGTCCCCGCTGTCCGGTTGCCATGGCCACCTATGGCAGTCACCGGCGTTGTGTTCAACACTGTTGGTTGTACTGTTATTGGTAGGTTTTTTGTTTGCTGGGAATTTTGGGAAGGTCATTCCCCATGGGGCTCTCTCCCAGTCAGATTCCCAGTCTGACTGGCACTGCTCAGCCCTCCTGACGGGAAATGCCTGCTGCTAATTACATACAGGTGGCCTGAGCACACAGACAAGTTTGTGTATGTTTGTTTGCCTGTGACACTATTCACCCCTGTCACTGTCTTCATTTTAAAGGCCCAAAGGCAAACGTCTTTAACTGCAAAACATCTGTTTAACAAAATGATGTAATTTACATCTTCAGAGCTATATAATCTCAGTAATCCTTCATAGTCTAATTAGCATAATGAAATCAATCCTTGGAGCTCTATAATTACAGCGATGAAACATTAGTGTAGCTGGACATGCTCTGTTTTCTAAGGGTAAGCGGCAGCTTCCTCTTATGATGCCTATGTATGGGTATGATGATTTAGGGAGCTGCGTGTATGTTAGACTGCAAAAACAGTAGATTAATCATACTGGCAATTTCCATAGATTGGACACTTCATTAAGCAGGAACAGGGTTGCTCAAGTCTCCAACAAAAAGCATGTTGCTGTATCTGTATCCATGTGTGCAGATGTTTGTGAACTCTTTCCAACCACCCATCATGTATGTGCGTCTCTGTAACAAAACCAGAGCTGTGTATGTGATCAGAGGGGTGTGTTCTTTCACACTGATAGCTCATATGGAGAGGGCATGTGCACATCAACACGCATGAGTCAAGTCAGTTTGCGGAGAGCACTGCGGTGCAAACTGTGTTGTGCCCCTGATGTGTGCCAACAAGATTTAGGTCATTATTTTGCCTTTTTTAAAACTAACAGCTCGTTTGTTTTTACTGCACTTTTTGTTTACCGGCCTGCTCGCGCTCTCATTATTTCTCAGTGACTTAAATAGAATTGACACCTTTAACCCTTGACAGTCTTAATTCTGTAACTGGACACAAACACTTAATTCAACAGTTTGAGCTAGATGTGTGCAATTGGCTGTGTGAGGTACACGTGTCTCACAGACGTTCGGTTCATCAGACCACTACATGCAGCAGCCCACTTCTACTGAAGCATCAGTAATATGGTAAACAGTGTTAATGACATGTGGTTTGTGTGCATTTCAAGCATAAAGTCTGTGCGCGCGCGTGTGTGTGTGTGTGTGTGTGTGTTTGGTGAGTTTTCTCTCCTCACATAACCCCTGTCACTTATTCCTCCCATAAATCACAGCCAAGGGGTTTCAGTTTCAGAAAAGGAGCCTTCCCACTGTCAAACAATCAGAGTCAGGCAGACTGACAGAACAGTGTGGAGGAGTAAACACACACCCACACACACCAGTTGCCTCTCCTTCAAATGCACAATCCCCAGCATGCCCGGCCGCTAGTGTGTTTATACGAGAGTGCCAGTCTGTGACAGGCAGCGGACTTTGCTCAGCAGACACAAGCCAAGGCCTCTATTGTTCAGCCTTGTAGACTGCTGAGTACAAAATTAAAACCAGACAGTCACCCAAAACATGTCAGTAATTTTCTGTCCCAAATCACACAGCACACTGGTATGCTTTATTCTGCTCTTTGGTTCTGGATGCAGCCTGTCACGGGGTAACCGGTGCCCTTGGCACAGCCACTTTGTTTTTTGGTTTGTTTCTCTCTCTCTCTTTTTTTTTTTTTTCCAAAGCAAATGCCATGTACAAATCACAAATTTGCTCATGCATCCCTGACATGAAGATTTGAAGTGAAAGTAACGAGAGGAGGAACCTTAAGATACTTAAAGGAGAGTTTATGAATCACTGCGAGAGAGCAAATTATGTCAAAAGGATGAAAGGGAAGGAAGGAAGGAAAGTTGAACATGGAGAGAGGGTAGGTCTCAAAGGACTGTTCAGCCCGTTGTCCTCTATTTTGGTGTTACATAAGTGAGCGCAATGTGTGCGACACATTACCATGTGCTTTTCTGGCTGAGGCATCTGCTAAGATGTGCAGTCCTTTCATGCAACATCCTTGACAATTACACCCTGCAGGATAATTACCAGTTGGCACCGAAGGGAGTACAATAAAGACCATAAAGACGCCCCTCTCCCTGTTTCATTGAGATTAGACAGACATGCGCACATGCATTTGTCAGTGTGCGCATACGCACAGACGTATAAGCCCTCCTGTGGTCTGAGTTATTTTCCAAAAATGTGTTTAAAAGCCACCTAATTGGTGGGAATAGAGTTTTTCCTTCTTATTTTTATCTGCCGAGGAAAGATCTCAGGACAAGATGGTATTGCAAAGTTGGAAAACACACAAAGACACACACTCACACAAAAAGGCATTATTTCATTTTCCCCACAGTCACTTGAGGCTTTTGTGGTAATGTCACTTTTTCTTTTTTCTCATCATTAAACTCACTGTGTCTCTTTTTCTTTTTGCTTCCTTATATTTAGTGGCCTGATCTAGCTCTGGTATGAGATGAAGAGATTTTAGCACTGGCTCATTTCATTCTTTTGCCATTTCAAAATTTTTATTTGCGTTCCAGCTTTTTCCTATAGTCTGTCTGGTACTGTAGGCTCGTACCACAGAAAAATACAGCCTAACAATGTGGCATTGCACAAACTAAAGCACAGTAAAAGCGAATCCCCTTGCCTGTTTTACATATTCTTCTTCGTGTTCACCCTATTGATTAATTTTTCCCCTTGGTTTCCATCAACCGTTCCGTGTTTTAAATCAGGCTCATATACTTTAAAGTGTCTTCTTTTAGGTTACAAAAGGGCTTCCTGAACTGTGTCATTTGCATTATTGCCAAGTAGTTAAAACGATTGTGTTATATTTTATTTTGCATTGGACACCACAAAGGTCATTGAAATGATAAATTATATGACATATATTGGATTTAGGGTTTTATTGTTCAGAATAAACCTGCTCTCACAGACAGAGATAAAAAAAGGAAACCAAAAGGAAGACCCACACACACACAGTTAACGTGTCACTGTATGCCTTGTTAGGAGCTGTAAATCAGTCTATTTTTCTTCGGGTCGTACTTTCCAGCCACCAATGACCTCACCGTGTACACCTCTTATACTCATCCTGACAAGTCTTGAAAGAGCCGAGCTCTGATAAACACTGCCAGATGTAGCAATATCACCCCACTCATACAATATCCACTCACACACACATGCACACAGTTTAGCGGGGTGTGATTACACCCAACAGGGAAAAGTAAAAAGATGTAAGGAGACTCATTCAAAATCTCCACTTACATACATAACACGATAAACACAGCATGCTACATTTAACAGAGCAATGAAACTACAACCTACATACTACTGTACGTAGCCGCCAGTGAAAGAAATGCATTCGAGCCTAGTTCTTCACTTGTCTCTGCTTCAGACAGTCATGGCTAAATTATTGCTCTTCAATTGGTCCCAGAGATTTGTTCCACTCAGCCTCAGCCACCTCCTGCTGATTTCACAAGAGGCCCTAATCAAAAAGTCATCAAGACCCTCAAAGGCTGTTTTCTGTATTTTTAGCAATCTCGTTTATACAGACTGACCACTTAAACATTCATATAAAATGGGTTTTTTGATTAAAGTTTATAGCCATGCCAGCCCATTACAACACTAAAAAGGGACAGAAAATGCGATCAAATGAGCTATTAATGAAAGAACCCTCACATCACACCCCCTCTCTAGTTTTTCTCCTCTTCCTTTCATCCTCATGGTGCCTACTCTCCATGTGCCAAACAAGGCCGTGAAGACACTGCGGTAGGTTTCCACCACGGGACACGAGGTCCAATAGCACCCTTGGGTCTGGTAGGGCAGAGAGACGGACAGAAAAGCCGAGTTATGTAAGCAATCCAAAGCGTGAGATGACGACAGTTGATGATGGTTTACAATCTGCCGAGACACCAGGACTGTGAAAGGCCAAGCAACCAATGACTCAAGAGACCCTGTGAAAACTGTTAGCTTAATATCGAGTATGGTCGTTAAGGAGGAAGTCAACATCAGCCTTTGCCACATACATCACATTTAAGTGTTTCTGGAAAGTTTGATCCACAAGCCGACTCGTCCTTTACGTTTGAGTGGGGATATAAAGGGTTGTGTCTTTGAACTGAGTGTTGCTTTCCAGAGGAGGTTCAATGACTGCTTGACTGTTTCTACTGAAGTAAACAAAGTGGATGACTTCGACTGCTGTTTCAGCACTCGGGTGAGGTTTGATAGGGACGTTTAACATACTTCACCGCATGTTGGATTATCTCATCCCCACAAAGGTTGTGAGGCAGATTAATACAGCTGGACCAAATCCACTCCCAGACTATCAGGCTGGACACCACACTCTAAATCTCAGAGTAATTATAAACCACGACCACCTGGAAACATCTCAGTGTCTCATCCTGATGCACACACACACACACACACACACATACGCACACAGAGTTAAATGGGGCAGGATATACATAGAACTTGTTTCTTCCTTTTTTCTGCTTTTTATCGTCCCCTTTCCAATAATTACAGCTGCTTCTTCTCTTTTGTTTACAAGCAAGATTTTGTACTGTCCTCTCTTTGAAGACTGTTTTTTCCAAATCTAACAACCTCAGATCATTTAGATAGTATGCCGAGAGGTAAAGAACCAAGACTCAAATATTATGAGCTCCTAATAAAAAGCTGCTTTATGACATTTTATAATATTTAAGTGTCTTATTCACAACAGACTTATCCTTGTTTATTTTGAATTCATTCATTAAAGTAATTTTTAGAAATGCATTCACTGTCCTGACTTTCTTGCTGAGATTTAGATGAGAAGATTGATACCAAGCAGAGAAATGAGAGTATGATTAGATTACTCATCTCTCTCTAGGCAAGAAAGTGATTAAGTATATTTCTCAAAATGGCAAATTATTGAAAAACTAAAGGCTGATGAAACTTTGTGCTTTGTATTTTTACAATTTCTCTTTTTCCGGCTTCTAACAGGGTCCACTTGGTTTGGATGGCAAACCTGTGAGTATTCCTTGACACATTTGTGTAACACATGTTTTGAGTGACAGAGTTTAATTTTACTTCTCTTTTGTTTCCTCTCAGGGATTACCAGGTCTTAAAGGAAGCCAGGTACTCCAGAACACACGCACACCTGTTGTCTTCTTGTTATGGTTTTCTGACAACACATATCAATTACACTGAAATATTTCATACCCAAAGATCGTCTCTCTGTGAATCCAGGAGGATACGTGGCCTGTTAGATAGGTGACAGTTGGCTTTACTTCATGGATCATTTTTACTGGTCCTACGGGACCAGTGGAAGTGAGCGGAACGCCCTCAGTACCCATCTTGTTTCTTGTTCCACTTCTTAAGTCATCCCAGAGCTCAAGGCGATGGGGGAGTCATGGTTCAACTGAAGTGAATGCTGAAATCCCTTTCGTACTTCACCTCAGAGTCCCATCCGTCAATCTTTCCCTGCAGCCCCATGGAACTTCCAGACACACCCAGGTGTAACGTGGAAACGAGCAATGCAAAGCAAATGGGTTACACAGCAGTGAGAATAGAGTTTATAACCTTCAACAGAGGCTCCTTAAAAAGCCATTATAGCACCCTTCACCCCTCCTTTGGCCCTTTTTTTGGTTGCGCTCCCTGATGAGAGGGAGACTGGTGATCTACTGGGATGTAAACCCCTCACAGCAGAGCTGTTTGAATACCTCTTCTCCAAACACCATTAGGTTGTTGGTTCCTGCTAAAGGAGGCCTCAAGCTGTGTCTGACTTTAAGTGGACTCTACCCATCACCAGGGGTCTGCAGTTAAATCCACAGAAACTGTGACGTGATTCAAGGGATGCAGGGAGAGATGACAACAGCAGAATTAAAGAGGTCAAATATAGGTGATATACGATATGGTGAATATAAGACAGGCTTTTTTAATGGATAATTTAGGAATGCTCGACCAAAAATACTACACCTGAGCTGATGTGGACATAAGCAAGTAAAAATTCATATTTCAGATTTTTTATTTTATTTATTAATTTTTTTTAAATCATGTAAGTCATGATGAAAATAATTTGAGACCTAGACATGCCAATACATCACTAAGTTATGAGTAGAATTGTCCTGAGCACAGTAGCTGTGCAGAGGAGGTGTCAGTTGAGGATAAATAAAATAAAGAGGGATGCATAAAAACAGGAACTGTGCGAAATACAGTGAAAGAAGAGCCAGTTTGGAGAATAGAGACATAAAGAACATAAAGTGTTTCTGAGCTGTAAGGGGTAAGATCTGCCCACTGTTGTCAGTTTTAGTCTGTGGCTGAGATCAGAGGAAGTTGGTGGCAGGTTTCCACACAGTCCTCTCTTTCTGTCTCTGTCACAGTCACAGAGGGCCTGCAGCCAGTCTGCGGTTTGTGGTGCAGCCACACTTGGCATCCTTTTGCCACTTGTCAGCAGTGGACAGACTAAGATGGGCAGGCGCAGAGATGGACGGGGGCACAGCAAAACCAACCTGGCAGGGATTATCTCATCTGATAGTCTGGTGTCCAAAAGAAGATGTCAAACCGCCCAACACAAGATTGTACTGTGTGGCAGTATCTCATATACCATAAGTGAGCACACAGGCCTTTCTTTGAGGCCCTGTGTTTTTGGTTAGTGCTACTCTGAGAGCCTGGGGGAACAAAGGACCATATGCCCTTGCAATTTTATCTCATGGCAAAATAGTTTTTATCACTCAAAGAGAAATCTTAAAGGGTCGTCTCACTGCAAGCTCATGTCATACGTTCTTATTTTGAAACATGCTCAGACAAAACTAACTTGGATAGATCAGTCTCAGTCACACAACCACTTTAAGTGGTTTGGTTGTATTCTCCCTGCAAGAGGTCAGCAGAAGATGTATTGTGCTGTGATAAATGTTGCATTAATGATGAGTGATCTATCTTGACCAACCATTATCTCATCCATCTTACAGGGACCAGCTGGACCCAAGGGAGAAAAGGTATGCATGCATCAATATGGACTTCACCCACACTGCTAGATAAGTCAGCGCTCAGCATAGACCTGATTTTATTGGTAGAGAGAGTCTGAAGTACACACATGCAAGGTGTTCGCTCCGTCGAGCTCCCAACCTGCACCCCGCATCCAGGTTTTCTCTGCACACCCATCAAACGAGCCATAGATAACATGTAGTTATGTAGGAGCTCATATGTCACTGCACATTCTCACGTCAAGGCACTAAACAGGTTTACAGGCCTTCCACAGACCTCGATGATAGCCAGATGTTTTCCTGCTCTGTGAACCTCCGCCCAGTCTAAGATGTTAGCAACCGAGAGCGCTGCAAGAACTGACAGAGGAGCCGTGCGCATGTGTTCATTTGTGTGCATGCTGATGAATGATGCGTGTGTGTGTATGTGTGTTCGAGTTCAAGTGAAAATTGTCGAGATAAGACACACAACACAAGAACAACACAACTTCAGTAAACAGCATCTGTCAAATCACGGTTCAGTGTGATGAGTTCGAATTGTAAATGGCTGATGATGCTGAGGTTTGGAAAATTGGCTCCCTTCGTGTAATCACACTGGTAGTCCTGCACTGAGAACTCTAAGTCCAAATGTTCATCAGACAACAAACAATCCCTGACATGTGCCTTCCTGCTGGTACTCAGCCAATTGCCATCTGTTAGATGAGTCCAGTTGTGGCTTATCATATAGCTCATACAGTAAATGTTGACATCCGGAGCGGGCTGGGCAGCTCATTGGTTTTTAAGCCCATGTGTCATAGCTGCTCCACAGTAGCAGTATTCTATTGCAGGACTGCTCCTGTGTGTGTATACAGTGCTAATAACTGCTGACATTTGTTGTTTCCCTGTTTTTTCTCGCAGGGTGACCAAGGAGACATTGGGCCACGGGTACGTTTTTTGTCTTTGTGTGGAATTTTGGATTTTATCTTTGCAGTTTGCCTTCATATTTTATATTTGCTACAAAGACAATGTTAGCATTAACGATTCCTGCCAAGAGCTTTAGGTTTCAATTCATTTTTAAAAAAGGGGTTGTTATAAACCCTATAAGAAGCATGACTGCTTTAAGGCCTACTGGACAGCCGCGTATAGACAAGATGGTCCAAATGGACTGGTGGTGAGCGTGTGAACTACAGTTCTCTAGGCAAAAGCAAATGTTGGAAACAGAAGCTAAACAAAAGTCAACATTGGCGTTTCTTTCCACTGCAAGAGGAAATGAGGTAAAGGAATTAGGTTAGATGCTAAACTCACCATTTTTCTTTTTGATTGTACCTGAATTGAAAAGTGTCTGCGGGCGTCAACACAGGAACCACATGCCAATTTCACAGAGAGAGGAAACGGGCAGAGATTCAAACCCAGCCCAGACAAAGAAGCAGACCATCACAAATTAGAAATCAAAGCCCAGGAAGACCAAAATTTTCATTCTCAGAGGTTCTTATAACATCAAAAAACTTCTCATCATTTCCTTGGTATCACACTGGGGGGCATGGTTGACATCCAGGGATAAGAACATGTGCAAAAACACAGAACACAAGTTCTGCTCTGTGCACACAAGTCCAAAAATCAAGGCAAGCCTTTTAATAATTCACAAGAAAAGTGTGTTTATCCTGTGTGGCTTCCCCAGCAACTGAACCAACAACGTAGTCCTGCTCTTATGATGAGGTCTGAGTTGCCCACATCTCCAAAGCCAGAGATGAGAAATGATGATATTAAAGAACGATGGAAATACTTAACCTCACCATCAAAACCCAATGGCTGGTGCAGTGCCAAAACTGCCATCTCATCTCAACCAAACTATGGTTTTTTTCAACGTTACAGCGTAACCTCATTCTACATCTGGTCCATGTTGTCAGTGTTGTCTTTTCATGTGATATCATTCCAGCCACCATGAGATCTATGTAATTATCTCCTGCTTCTCTCACTGTGGTTCAAAAATAAGCCCCCTGTGCTTTACATGGTGAATGGATTGGATTCTTTGAAGATGTCATGTACCCCTGAATCCTGAGGGTTTTGATATTTTTCTAATGTTCAGACTGCAACATCAGGTTATACACCAATAAGGACTGAGGATCTACTGAGGTGATAAAACCCTGAGAGTCTTACTTTCATATATTTGTTTCCAATGTTGAAAAAAACAAATATAAATAAATTTAGCATTTCGTAGAAAAAAATTATGTTAGACTAATTTGATAAAAAAAAAAAATAATACAAAGTGTTAATCAGCTAAGGAGAGGTAATATAATTTAGCTAAGAAAGAATAAAGAATCAATCAAGTGATATACATAAGCTAATCTTCGCATACCCTCATGACACACTGTAAATTCGTCATATACATAGAAGGTGAGGCCAAAATACAGTCCTGTATTGTCTTTTTGCATTTATTTAAAATTCTGATACATGAAAATGCACTTTCTCAAAAAATTTTGGCAAAACTGATTAATAGTTTATTTCATAGTAATTTTCTATAATATATAATAATATATAATAATATATAATATATAATAAAATGAATGATGTACAGACTGTGAGCATGCAGCCTTTCACATGAGGTTCGAAATGCTGACTGTGAAGCACTCTCAAATACTAACAAGTTCAATATTTTTCAAAACTTTCTTCTGGGCCTAAAACCCCACGTGCTGCTTTTTCTCTATTATTGCTAACATTCTTTCTCGAATATCCATCAAAACACAAGATTTTGAATGATGAGTACAAATACAAATGTTATGTCATACACCTTCCAAGAATTGGGATCTGGAAATATTGGTACAGCAGTGTGTGTGAGTGTTTAGGAATGAAACTGAGTGGCTGTTGTTTTAGAGCAGGATACAAATGGAGTGTAAATTTGACAGGGCGAAAAATATTTATTGTGCACTTCAGAAACATTGCAGGAATTCCTGATTCGAATCAAGGCGTGAGGCAGTTGACTTCCATTCCTATCCATCTAGAATTTGAGGTAATAGTTTGCGCAAGAATTATATCTTCTTGGCATTCTTTGTTACATAGCTCTTCCAAATGGTAAATATTGCACTTGGACAAAACCTTTGCTACTTTGATGTCTTTGGATTAGTCTGTAGCCCAAAAACCTCAGAATATTGCCTAGAGACACAGACTTGGTTCAAAACAAACCTTGCAGCTTCTAAAACTACTTAGTGTGAATTACGCCTGGCACCAAGATATATTTAATAGAAATGCCTCGATGGATAAGCGAATTAGATTTTCTTGATTTCTAAATGTGTTTTCACTGAAGTACCAGTTCACAGAGGCTGAGAAGATAAAAGATGGTGCAGTGGGAGGTTGGCTCTATCATCCCAGTTCATAAGCTCAGTCAACACCTTGCCTTGGTTTCATCATTGAATACTGTTTCACCTCTGAACTCTACAATAAGATAACAGAAGACATCTGAAAACAGGAACCAGTCGTGAATCTCTGTCAAGCTGTGATTTGAAGTGTCTCTTGTCTAGCTATCTTTTGGTGCCTTGGCAGATTACAAATACGGGGTAATAGGGATATAAAAACACAATAAGATGTTTTAGAGCTACGAGTAGCATCCAACAAAAGGTCATGTCTACTGTTTGTTTCCCTAAAGCAATTTTAATTGAAAAATGAAGTGGGTGTCCACACAATGACAGAAGAGATTGTCAGTCAGTGTTTAGATTTGCCTAGAAGCTGCATTGAAAGACAAGTAATGATGGGAGGTTCATCCCCATCTAAAATTTTCAATTGCTTCCCTTAGAGCTATACAGAAAGGCCACGGCTAGGTTGAATAGCTCTTTGTCTTTAGTTTTAGCCTTGAGTCCAATGAGAACGACGTACAGGGAAAGACCACTTTGAAGCAGCCCATTCTCTTTTGGGATGTTTAAGGAGCATATGTTTATGTGGTTTCTATGGCAGGAACAGTGCAAATGAGTGAATGTGACAATGGGGAGAGATGATTGTATAGGCAAAAGGAGGAGGAGGAGGCATTTTCACTGTTGGAAAAACCTCAACTATTCAGCAGTCACCGCAGCCTGTTAACAGAAACCTCATGAGCAGGCTAGCATCTCTCCTTATTCCTATCCCTACTGCCCTCCTAATGGCTCCCTCCTCTCCCGCTTTACTTCACATCTCCTCAACATCCTCCATCATTGTTCTCCATCCTTCCTTCCATGTGTTTTTGGAGGGAACTCAACCAGGGAAGCAGCACAGTGCTCTGAGCTCTCTGGCGGCAGACAAACTCTGCTCCTTTCAGCTTGACAGACAATCATCACACTTACTGTCTGCGAGCTGGACGGAGCCAAGCCACCTCTGTTTGGTTCAGTCGCAGAGGGCAGGATGGGAAACCATTAAAATGGAACACACACACAGTTAATTACATGTTTGAATGGGAGACAGAGTATATTTTTTGAAAGTACAAATTGCAATTACTTGGTCTCACGCTTTAGGTATTTGAAGTGTATGTCTGTTTGCAGATGATGTGTTTTTGCACTGTAGATTAAACCTGCAGAACTTGAAAAAAAAAAATCCCTTTTTAACGATAGATTATTGTTACACTGACCTGCTCACCTTTCCCTTTGTCACTACTCTCTCCAGGGTCCCCCTAACTACAGCACATATGCAGGTCTGCACAGTAATCAGATTCTCACTGTAAAGGTTTGTCCCTCGCAGCGAACTTCTCCCTAGTCTTCCCAGCAGCCACTGCTTTCCCACTCAGGTTGCTGATCTGTCCACTATTCCTCCACTGAGCTTTTACCTTTGGTTTGCAGCTTCAGAGGCAGCTGAAGTTTCATCTGTGTTTTTCCCACAGAGCTTCTTTCTCTCCCTTCTGGACTCTCAGTTAAAAGTGACTTTCAGTTTTCCTCACTTTATCTTTCTCCCCTCTATGTGCATCCCCCTTACTTTCTCTTTCTGCTCTTTGCTTCTACCTTGTCTTTCTTTTTGCATTTGCGGCCCCTCCTCTACCTCAGATGGTATTTCCCCGATATGACCATGGCTTTCTCTCTGGAGAGCAGTCCAGCGGCTTTCAGAGACGCTTTCTGAAGGTAGAACACAACTAAGGCATGTGTGCATTTTTAACACTTTAAACTTAAACATTCATCGTCACTTGCTCATATGTTTTTCTTCCTTTCTCACTTTTTAATCTTTCTCACTCAAGCTGCATTAAACACATTTTTTATATTTTTTTCTTAATTTTCACTTATATTGGTTCCTTTATTTGAATTAGAATAAAGAATATTGTTTCTTCCATCACTGGGGCAACAGGCGACTTTGTTGGTGGTTGTGAAGTTTGGGGCTAACCTTAATGGTACAGACATAATAATTATCTTTGTCAGGAAGTGGGGTTTTCGTGTGCTATACAACCATGGTGATATCATTTTCATGAAAGAGTTTGGTGTACCATGTTGCTAACCACAACAAAACAAGCCATATTGCACCACATGTCCGCAGGGAATGCGTCATCAAGTGACTGCAGAGAAACACTGGGCCAAACTCTCCGTTAACAGGAGGGCAGAATAGTCAGAGCCAGATATAAATCCAGTGATGAAAGTTTCTTTATTATGAGGTGACAATTCAGTAGGAGAGAAGAGAAATTGCTTATTTTAACAAGGGAGGTTGTTCTCAGTCAACATTTATTGCATTGTCAGCTTGGTTGTATTTTTAGTTTTAGATTCGGACGGGTGAGAATAACCATAATTCCAACTAAATGTGGATGTGGCTCAATTTCAGCAGGATGTGTACACATGCATAACTGCAAAAAATGGAGCTTAAAAGATGATAATAATATAAAGCAGCTAGTTTCTGCTTTCCTCAAGTGGTTGAGAAGTTGATTACTGCAGGTTTAAAAATTCTGTCAAAATAGAGATTTGATAACTTGAAATGTTAAAGTTGTCCTCAATTCTGATGTGAATAAAATTAACTGCTCTGGTAGCATTAACACACTAATAGTTGTCTTTATAGCATGTATGTTCTTGTATTTATTTACTTCATTTTTCTTTTCTTTTCTTTTTTTTTATAAGGGTGACCAAGGCCAAGCTGGACCTGCAGGCCCTCCTGGTCCTCCGGGTCCCCCTGGTCCCCGTGGCCCTCCTGGGAACACGGGCAAGGACGGGCCTCGTGGCCCTGCTGGCGAGCCAGTAAGAGCTTCTACTCTTCATTGCAGTCACAATCACCCACACACTCCTTCATCACTCACCCCCTTTTCCTCACCCTCTAACTAAGGCAGCACCACAAAGAATATAGTTAACACACCTCAGTCATTAGAGGCTGTGTTACTCCAATTGTGTTGACCTGGTAAGGTTTAACCACAGGAAGTGACAAATCACAAATTGTTTTCCTGGGTTTGTGTGTGTGTGTGTGTGTGTGTGCTTACAGTACATGTGCATTCATAAATGTGTATGACAATGAAAATAGTCCACACAGTAATTTTCATCAAACCCATATTCTCATTCTTCCTGGTTTGACAGTGAGCTGTGGCTTACCTAAAAACTCCCAGAATAGCAACTGTACTCCTAGCCTCATCTGTTTTGTGTAAGACGGTGGCCACAAAGTTCTCCAATACACCCCCATTCTCCCACCCTCCCACTGAGACTGTGTCGTTGTGCACCCCTGAAACAGATATGGCACTGTGGTGAGTTCATGGGCAGTTTGCCGACATCGCCAAACAATAGTTGTGCTCCTTGCCTGAGGCAGTATATGTTTCTCAACATTCACTTTGCTTCCAAGAGGTTAGTTCATCTGCAATGGCAGCTTGAAGCTGTGGTTATAAGATGGAAGAGGGAAGGAGACTGTGAAGGTAATTTTTGTTTATCCAAGTGAAAGAATAAATGCCCAGTTACCCTCAACTGGCCAGCATAGCAAAGAGACTCAAGTGAAAAATGTTGGCTTCAGCGTGGGTGAGTTGAGTAGTTATGCAGGACCAACATGAGAGAAAGCCTGCACAACTCTGAAAATGAATAAAAAGACTGAAATGGGGGTGCTGTCCTGAAACCTAGTCAACTTCAAATGTACTCTCTAAGTTGATTAGAGGCATTGCAAAACCCAAAACAACAAAACAGGGCTAAGTGCAAAGATCTGCTCCATGTTGTGGACAGATGTCTGAACGTAGGAAAAGGCTAAGCAGGAGAAAGTGAGCAGGCCTGCCAGGAAGGGTGTCCTCCTGTCATGTCGTTTATATCTTTGAAGTGGATAGAAGAAAAGAAAATGACAGCTTGTTTCTGCCTGATGTGTGGTCACATGAAACTGTTGTACTGGATGTTTGGGTAAATACTAAATATTTGCTCCATTTCAACACATGTAGATTCTCAGAGTAAGAGTATATTAAATACATTTAACATTGCCCGTAACTGGAATTTTAGCTGATGTATGAAAAAATATGGTTGGCAAAGTAAAGAAAAAAACATTTGCTTACTTGAGGGTCAGTGAAAATCTACTGGAGCTCTAAACAACACTACTACACGACGACACGATGATCACTCATAGCTGTTCTGTTGTTGTGATGAATGCAGAAGGCCATATCATATGGTTCCTATAATTTTCTGACTCATCAAATCAATCAGTGAAGTCTGATTTCCTATTTAGTAGAATTAGCATCCAGTTTCCCCACTCATTCATGTGAGGTTTTTTCTTTACTTTATCATGTTTGTATGCACACTTACTCTAAATGGGCACCTGACAAACCCTCGAGCATGGACTGGCCATTCCTTACCGATTACTGACATCTAGTGGCTCTTTGGTGGCAATTGCGGTCAAGGCCGTGACAAAGTTTCTGCTCTGTCCCCAGGGTCTTCCAGGTCGTGATGGCATAGATGTAAGTACAGTTCAACTCCACTGCATTTTGCTTTTTTTTTTTTTTTTTTTTTTTTCCATTTCAAATAATTTAGCTGTTGGTCTTGAACTGTTGTGATGCTGTACATCTGTGGTGGTGGTGGTTTGTCTTTCTCAGGATAATAATATTCTCAAATTACCAATCACCAAATATCTCTCTGCTTCAGGGATCGCAGGGATTGCCTGGAAAGCCGGTGAGCTCATGTGTTGATGATCGTGCATTTCTTGTCAGACACTACGTTCTACGTGAGAAAGAACACAAAATGGAAGTTCTTTGGGCTTCGCTTTCATTAAAACATTTCACATTTGTGAACTGACAGGGAGAAGATGGTGAGCCTGGCTATCCAGGGCCACAAGGTCCTCCAGGGGTAAAGGTACAGAAAAGTTTTACAAGAGGTTGCAGGATCCTGTCTCAGGCGCCAGTTTGTTTAAATCTATTGACCTTGATTGTATTGTTGTCAATTGAAAAAGGGTGAGCCAGGTACAGGAGAAAAAGGAGAGAGAGGTATGGATGGACTCCCAGGATTAAAGGTAAGAGATAAATGAGAAAAACGTTGCATTATTTCTGTTTTACATCAACAGTGTTAAACAATGTAAGTTTTGCCTTTTGTCTGAATTATTGAATCACACAGGGTGATAGAGGAGAAGTAGGAGCACAAGGACAACAGGGTCCCATGGTACGTGTAGCACAATGGGGTTTATCCTTCTGTCAGTACTCAATGGGTGTCTTATCTTAACTAGTGTTTTTAAGTCCATTAACAAGTTCACATCCCCTCCCTGCTCTGCCTCAGGGTTATCCAGGTGAAAAGGGCGCTGCAGGTTCCTCAGACATCATTGACTTCAATGGGAAGCTCCTAGATGCTTTCCAAGTGAGTAACAATAATTAATGTGTTAATGTGATGTGACTCATAGTGCATAAATTCAATAGAGAACATATCTAAAAACAGGCATTAGCCAAAACATGAGCCTCCACAGCTGTGCCACACAGTTATGACCACATCTTTATTTGTATCATTTATTTATGATACTGAACCTGTCAACGTTTCTCCTTGACAGGCCATCAACACCATCAGTGTTTCGGTAATCTGATGTTTTTGCATGGTTTTGGTGGTGTGATCAGTAACTAACACAGGCAGTGGTGCCTAAAATCACATTGCACATGCACACATCTCGTGTTTCCCCTCATCATCTCACCTGGGTCAATGGATCTGTTTTTGTAGATGCCCCCAATCCAGAATTACAGCCGTCAGATGTCTTGAATGTCACTCTAGGCTACATCTTAAGAGTGTTACTGTG
Organism: Echeneis naucrates; assembly: GCF_900963305.1. Classification (NCBI taxonomy): domain Eukaryota; kingdom Metazoa; phylum Chordata; class Actinopteri; order Carangiformes; family Echeneidae; genus Echeneis; species Echeneis naucrates. The sequence goes on from NC_042520.1 coordinate 13,969,396, forward strand.
CCAGTTACTAGTCCACCAGGCTGTCGTATATATTCATTTGGGATAAAACATACTCAGTCAAGTCCAGCTGTTCTGTTCTATCAGATAACATTATGTAAATAAGCATGCTTCATCATGCAGAAAAATCAGCAGCCTTTGTCACATTGTGATGAGTGTGTTTTAATGCTGTGTATCCAGTGTCGCTTCACAAGATATGGGGCTGTAACTTGCAAAAGCTGGCATGGTGTACTTTGTCTGGGTATTTGTGCCGTTCCATAATTCTCAGTTGTTGCAGTAAGAGGGATGTGTTGCTGAGTACTGAAGGGGAACCCCTGAACGTTGCCACAGTCTCAATTTCACATAACTTTCTTTACACACAGGACCCTTTGATTCTTCCATGTACCATACCACATAACAGTGGTAATAACAGATGGCTATCCCTGCAGTGAAGTGTGTATTTGATTAAAAACCACTATAAACCAGGTCCCCTTGGACTTGATCTGAAATGGACTATGCATGCTACAGTTTAGACAGCAGCAAAAAAAAAGTTACATGGGGGTCATTGAAAAGATGGACCTGCATGGATCATGGATCTCATCTAACCCTCCGACGTGGATCAGTTGGCATCAAATCACATACAGTCACATACTGACTGCGCTGTATTCATCGGACAGGGAATCCTCATTGACCACCCAGCTTTTGTTATGATCCTTCCACTTGTTTGTGTGAATAGCGGCAGTTGCTCCATCCGTGGTGAAATCTTCAGTGGTGATGAATTTGGCTTTAAATGGTGCTGAAATTATTCATTTAATTGCTTTTGGTGTAATTATTTGCATGAGTTAACTCCACTTTCCAGTGATGGAATAGCCCAGATCAAAGAGTTGTTTGTTAACATCTGTTTGATTTCCATGGCTCTCATGGAGAAGACACAAAAAGTCTGTAAGGAGAGAGAGAATCAGAATGTACACCTCTGGGAGATAACATGGCTTCCCTTTTTACCGCTTCAAGATGGGCAAGGACTTCAGGGGGACAAGTAACATTGTGGGTGTAGTGATGGAGTGTGATTTAAGGGACCTGTCCCGTGTTTGACAGCCACAGACACAGCATGGGATGAATCTGGCATGCATGCGACGCTATTCTTCATCCATTGTTGGTGTTTCAAAAAGTCTCATAAATGTTTTGTTTCTCCTCTTGTCCAACTCATCCTGCGTCGAAACAATCAACAGAACGGAAAATTTTTGCCAGGCTATTGTGTAGCGCAAACCACAGTCAGCGCTGTTTTACAATCGCTGTTAGATAAAATTGCTTCAAGTTGGTTGTGATCAGCAACGTTTGTTTACTGTCAGGCCTGCGTTGTGAAATCCATCAGCTTTGTTGTATTGTTTTGTTTTGGCCCCAGTTCAGGCCTTATGGTAAAATTCTGTGTTCCAAGATCTGTACCTTTGGGATAAACAATAAGCATAAACAGTTACACACTGTGTAAACAATATGACAGTATGACGACATGACTGTTCTGAAATACAGATTTAATTAAAATGTCCATATCGAGGCAATGTTTTTGTATTACCAATGAATTAAATGGATACTTTTATGTGAAAACTGTCACTGTGATGAATCCACGAAGGATTATTACTGACTCCGCACGTCCCTTCAGCTCTGCGGAGCTTTATATCTACTTTAACGTCTTTCTTTTTCTTTTCCAACCTAAAATTTAGGGTTAGGGTTTGGGTTACACAGACGTTACAGATTTTCAAGTGAACACGGATTTCCACTTCCCCCTAGTGGTCGTTATTAGTTAGTGCCGGTTTTAACATAGCTATATCATAATCCCATGTAAAAAAAAAGAAAAAAAAAGAAAAAAGAACAAGAAAAAGACACTTTACAAGATTAATCGGAATATTTGTCAATTTCTGTTCTTTGTTTGTTTTTACCCAGGGTCCACCTGGTCCACCTGGACCTCCAGGCCATCCAGGAGAAAAGGTGAGGCACTCTGAACTCACCTATCAATAATTATTAACTAATGGTGATGAAAACAATTTTGCAGAGTTAGAGCCAATCACATTCATCTTTCCTGTCTTTGTCTTCCTTTAGGGTGAGCTTGGTTTACCCGGTCCAGCAGGAGTTGATGGAGCAAAGGTATGGGAATTGTATAAGGTTTTATATCACGCCGTGTTTCTACCACGCCACATCATGCTAAATATGACATTTATTCTTACTCCCTCACCTCAAGGGACCTAAAGGAGACACTGGAGAAACTGGACCACCTGGTGAGAGGGGTGAGAAGGGAGAGATGGGGCTGTCTGGGCCCACTGTAAGTAGTTATAGCAAACACGTTTTTCAAACATGTACACAACAAAACAAAAAAGAACATAAACAGCTGAAGGCTCATCTTTGTCGTCAGGGTATGGATGGACAGAAAGGAGAGAAAGGAGACTGCAGACTGGACGACAACCTGGTCAGTGAAACAGAGTAACTTCTTCAAAATGAAATTAATCCCAGATTTGCGCGGCCACAGGGGGTCATCATTTCTCTCTGGCAGGGGATCGCTTGACTCAGCCATGTGCTGATAGTTAATTGATTTTCATTGTGGATAAATGTGTTAAAACACGTACAAGAGCATCTCTTGTCATTACTTTAATCAAACATTGCCTGGTCTATGAGTTTCCTAGTCCTCTTTGATTCTCTTCAATGGTGTTCAGGTTCAGATGATTTCCCAACCAGGCCCACCTGGCCCACCTGGCCCACCAGGAGTTCCTGGGTCCCCTGGATCCATGGTGAGTACTTGATATACACCACTATCCCAGCCCTGGTACTAACTTGTCACATTTGTTATTTGTTTATTGCTGTCACACTGACAATACACAATGCCTTTCAGGGGCTTCATGGCATGCCAGGTCCTAAGGTAGGCCTTAGACCACATGTGCAGTGCAACCTGTTTTTGGCAGAAGGTATGACATGTCGGTTGCTACTTACTCTTTCTGTGTTCTCATGTAGGGGGAGCCTGGAGTTGGGATGAAGGGAGAAAAAGGAGAGACTGGTGTCCCTGGACCAAAGGTGAGTGACACTGGGCCTATATTAACATACGAAATATACTAAACATACTAAAATCCGCAACATGCCATTAATAACAATGCACTTTGACACCAGGGACTAGATGGCCTCCAGGGTCCACCTGGATCCACAGGGTTGGTTGGCCTTCCTGGTGCAAAGGGAGAAAAAGTAAGAACGACTTTACCTCTGTTAATGTATGAAATACATTTGTTTTTTATTCCGATAGGTAAATGAGTTGTTGGTGTGAATGTGTGTTTTTAGGGCAGACCAGGGGAACCTGGACTAGATGTGAGTTTCTCCATGAGGAGATTGATTTAATTTCATTGTATTAACAATTTTAAAATCACCTTTCACCTCTTTTCCGTGTTGAGCTATCTTTTTGACTCATTTGAGCTTCCATGTCCAGGGTTACCCAGGTCTGATGGGAGAGAAAGGCAGCCGAGGGGAAAAAGGGGAGAAGGTTGGTACATAATATAAAACAGGATTATACACTGCTAAAAAAAAACAAAACAAAACATGGGAATGCCTTACTCAGATTTTGAGAAATGAAAGTTCAAATTTTCAAGTTGAAATTTTTAACAGATGCACATTTTATAATTTATTGAATAAAATTATGTACAACAGTCAATGGAAACTAAAAGGATTAACCAATTAAGTGCTGCATTCACAATCTCACAGAAAATAACAGCAAAGTGAAAAATATTAATCCCACGCTGATCCATCTTGCATAAATCACTGAACTGCCACATTGGTCATGTTGGATGATGTTACAGGCAGTATAATGTAAATTTGCCAGCCTGATTCATAACCATGTTTAACTGACTTGACTTCATAATAATGATAAAATGTTCCCTTCATTTTTTTGTGCAGGGTATATTGTCTGTATTAAAGCATCATGAATTATACTATTTGTTCTGAGGGTTTATTGCAACTTATTAAGTATTTACTGCCATGCATTATAACTCATAGACACACACAGACAAAATCAAAAGAGCATTGTGTTACTAACTGCTGCCTTCTCCTTGTTCAGGGCGATAGGGGTGCAGTGGGAAAGAGAGGTCTAAAGGGCCACAAGGGAGAGCAGGGTCCTCCGGGCTTGGACCAGCCTTGTCCTGTGGTATGCCACACACACACACACACACACACGCACACATTCACATAATTCCATTTTCCTCTCATCTTTTCCTGGTATTTCTCTGAGCTTCTTCCTCTGCTGCTGTGAATGTGTAACTGGCTCTTGCTGACAGGGTTGTGATGAGACTAAAGGTCTGTCTGGGGAGGCAGGGCTTTCTTCTCCTCCAGCTCCTCCTCTTCCTCCTTCCGGCCCTGAGGCCCCCTGTCCTGTGGTACAGTATTTCTGCCTCCTTTCATATTTCCAGTCACTTTTTATGCATCTTGTGTTCCCTTTTTTCGTTGCTTTCAAACTGCTATGCCAGTGCTGTCACTCACTGATGCTTACGTGATGAATTCACTGCAAAGACAAGTATTCACATTTTCAAGATTTTTAGCTTTCTACTGCAATTTTTTTCTCTGCAGGGACAAGATGGACTGCCCATACCAGGCTGCTGGCACAAGGTGAGTGTGAAGAGTTGTCATACATAAAAAAAGCATAGCGTGAACTAATATAAGACCTTAACTTTTGATTAAGAGACAAGAAACAGGAATGGCTCTAGGAAATAGCTAACAGTCAGATCACATACTGAGATTATTACTCATGGATTGTCAACACTGAATTCACTACTTGACTCTGATTTGACACAGGAGCATTATGTAAGTAATTTTCAGTGTGTGAGCTTGTAATTGTTAAGTGTGAGTTTCTGAAAGTAGCTCTTTTCCTTATTGATATAAAACTGATAACTAATTCCTTTGATTTTTCTGTTGCAGTGATGACTAACCAGCAGCATGGAATCTGTACATATTGATCTGGTATATATTGCAGCTGAATACTACAACAAACAAGCCACTCCCTTTTCCCCTTTTTTATAAAAACGTTCCTATAATATATTGAGATTTTTTTAACAAGGACAATTTTTGAGTCTTCGGTATTATGAATTTTTTTTTTTTTTAAACTAGAGGTCCAGTATTGTTGAGAATCCAGATGGCTTTTGAAGACAAGAAACTGAACTGGCAGCTGGACTCTTACTTTGAAGGACAGTCCAGACGACAGTTTTTGAGTGGAGGATTGCCTTACTAACAAAGTCTGACTCACCGCCTGATTGTAATGATGAACGCTGTTTGAGATTAACAGTGTGTGCACTCACCCAGTGGCACGGATGCTGAGCTAGGATGAATGGACAGATCTCTTGGCCGATGGCGGAGTGTGGGTCAGTGCTCTCTTCTGTTTTTTCCTGAAAGGAGGAGATGGCAAAACAGAAGCTCAAACGCAAGCGTCTCTCTCAGCCCTGAAAGGATGCAGGGCGTGATGGAGAAAGGACACATTGAGGGGCAGAGAGCAGGAAGGGCAGATCGGCCTCTGTGAAGCAGAGAGAGCCGTGTAACGCTTCAATGTCATACTGAACACCCAGATCCTCTGTAATGGAAACTCTCCGGGGCAGGGCGGCACGAAACACTGCATTTCCACATCCACCTGGGTTGAGAAGACACATGTGGCTGATGTTGTTATGCAATAGCTTGATAACCAGTTGAAATAGTTTGGGAGGCAGTGACGTCACTGGCACATAAGGAAGGATTTACTGCAGAGATACATTAAACGTGTCTTGGTGATCTCGTGTGATTATGGCAAGGTACTGTGTTGTTTAGCATCCTGACAGCTTGTATGACTTATGGTCCACTCTTGAAACATCAAATTACAGTTAATTCATTCTCATTTTCAACAAGCAGTCTTTAATAGTCTTTCCATTTGAACAAGCCACTCAGAAAAGTCACTAAGTCAACCCTTTTTTTTTTTTTTTTTTGAGACTTACACTTGCGGCAGTGGTGACTTGTGTGTTGTTTTGTTTTATTCTGTTATATACTTTTCTAATTTTGTCCAGTTACATTTTGCATTCCTGTGCATCATAATGTTTGTGGAATATATAGATAGCGAAACTTCAAGACCAGATCTGAAGGAACCATTCACAGTATTCATGTCCAGTTAGTGTTAGTGTTTAGGGGTGTCAGCCAGGGAGAAGATCAGCTCTAACATTAGACTGGCTCTCTTTTCGTTCCCTTAACAAATGATTGCCAATCAAAATATTTTCTTAAACGTTTTCAGTCTGACTGATAATTATCTTGTAATCACAGATGAATACATTGCTTACTTTTGCCATATTTACTGTTCTAAGTTTTTGCTGCTGACTCATGTGTAATGTTTGTTTGATCTTTTTGATCCAATATTAGTCATGTGGACTCGAGGACTAACGATGTGAAAGTATAAAAATGGAGACAAGTGTATACACAGCCACTGATTTGTGTTTTTCTTTTGTTTGTTTTTGTTTTGTTATTTGGTAAATTTTCATTTCAATTCAACAATATGCCATAGTACAGTGGTTTGTCACTTATTGTCACTTATGATGATTTTTTTTTTGTGTTGTATTTCAAGTTTTAGACATGATGATGATTGATTTTTCTCAGATGGAATAAGTTTGGTGCTTAAACACTTAACTCCTTTATACCTGTTTAAAGCTCTATTCTGCGTACAAACTATGGCTGGTATTTTTGATGATGTGTACATTTGAAGCTATACTTTTACATTAATGGGAAACTGTGACTGACTTGCAGTCATTTATGATATTTTCATTATAAACCTGACTATCAATCGTCACAATGTTTTATTGGTTGAAAAGCTTCAATTACCAGAATCATCCAGACTAAACGCGACTAATTTCAATTCTTGGTCACAGCCACGAATTAATCAGAGGAATACAAATAGATAAGTGATGCATGAAAAGATTAAATTTGAATTTGCAATTCTAACTTTGGTTAAAAAAAAATAATAATACTTAAATGTTTATAGTGCTGTTTAGGAGAAACATTGCTTCAGTGCTGAATCCAGAAAACTGGCTCATGTCATGAATCAGCTTCTTTCAAGTCTGACTTAACAATGTGCAACATCTCCAATCTGTTTTGCAAAAGATTGCAAAGTTGCAAAGATCATTTTAGATTAAACCTTCAGTGCTAAAGTTGGATTACTTGCATGACACAAAACGATTTACCTACCCATGGGATACACCTGATTTCTAACACCATTTTTTCTATCTTCAAAAGGGTTTTGAAGGAAATATCAGCGCATCACTTATTAAATCTATACAATGCTCTCATTTATGAAGTTATTCTAGAAGTACTTTCTATGAAAAAAGCAACCTGTACAAGTTGCATGTCATCCAGTTGAGGGAATAACTGACATACAAAAAAAAAAAAAAAAAAAAACAGGTTAACTATATTCTGTTGAAAGCACCACGGGTTATCACCAAGTCATGCAGGGATTTGGCTTTTTTCTTTTTTTAACTGAAGGCTGATATTTATCTGTCACTCAACATTATTTTATGTGTTTATTTCTTTTGCAGATTCTAAGTTTAAGTTTTAAGCCTTAATGAAGTCAGAAATGGCACAATATCTGAGAAGTTTGGTGTTTTAGCAAATCATATATCACAGTATTAGCCTGACTTTGTGAGAATGTTTTTCGATTGTGTATTTGGTTGTAAAAGAATTAAGCTATTTTTGTAATTACTTGTCCAAATATGTATAACTTGAAATCTGCTTAACTAAACATGTAGGCTGAAATAAACTCTCTGGTTTATGGTTAGTCCATTAAATCATATGAAATCATGTCACGTTATTTTTTGCTTCATTCATTTGATATCAACATAGCCTACAGATTTTCAGCTGTTCTTCCAACTTTATGCAGTTGGTGTGACAGTTTAGCTTAAACTAAACTTCTAGACTGACCAACAGATTCACATTTCCTACAGAGCTGAGTAATCAGCATGGCTAAAATGAAGTTCATAAATGCACTAAAAAGACTGTTGCCATGAAATTTATTTAATTCTGTTGCTGATTGTGTAATCCTCAAGGTTATTGTTGACCTCTGACAGCTCGAGATCAAAAGAGTGTGTATTTCTACAAAACTAACCACAGAACACAGACAAAGTTGCTAGAGTGGCAACATCAGTATCTTCAGTGAGACTTCACAAACAAAAAAGAGTTACTTTAGATTAAAATAATTCAAATATTTATATGAAAAGGACAGATACGGACCCTCAACATTACATTGTGTGCTTGAATTGTTTTACAGCAGCTCTGGGTGTTATGTTTTGAATTGAAATAAATACATTTAAATGTCCTCTGGCTGCATTTGTGGTTTAGTGTTTACAACTATGAGATTGAAGTTTGTCATGCTCGTTGATGGTTTCTAGTCAAGAAAATGAAATCCTATCATGATTGTGACTTTGTAATTTACATAAACATACATAAACGACCCTTCAGACCGATGATCAACCATGCTACTTGATGGAGTTCAACATGGGATTCCGGAGTAAGACCCAGGTGCTGCCTTTGGTGCACACAGCCTCCTCAGCTCAGCTGTCCTTGAAGCAGGCTCCAGTTGTGCCGGAGAAATGTAGTTTGACAAATCTGCTGAACATTCAGCATTATTATGTACTTTATTATCCTAATTCATATATGGAAAATATGATTGATGCATATAAGTGAATTTCCCTCAGGATAAATAAAGTAGATATTTGTCATATATATTTATCAGAAAAAATATTATATTTCTGTTTCCCAGTTCGGGACGGAAAGAAAAAATACAGAAGGAGGATGCTGAAGTAAGATTTTTACCAAGCATTTACCAATATATTTTGAAGAAAAACCGATTCCTCCATTATTTTTATTGATTCAAAGTGGTCTTTAACCTGCAATATGCCCTTTCATCTTTCCAGATAATATGGAGTGCACAGTAAAACTACTGCAAAGACAATAAGCAGTAAAACCCTGTCAGGCTCGATGTTCATGATGAAGTCCACATTTCCCACAATCCCCCGCGGCCCGCTCGCCTCCTCATAGTATTTGCATCCGGGTGCGTACTTCCTTTTCCTCCGTGCCCAGATGCGATGAGGACTTAGGTTTCCCCGGACCTCTGAAAAATCCGAATCCATCCTTGTCAAAGGCACCACCCAACCTCGCCAAAATGACCGAGCAGATGACCGTGAGGGGGACCCTGAAGGGACACAGTGGATGGGTCACCCAGATCGCCACGACGCCCCAGTATCCCGACATGATACTGTCGGCGTCCCGAGGTGAGGCTTCCCCTCCGCCGGCTCCGCCACTATGGCTCCGAGGGCACCAGGCAGCTCGCCGGTGGGCCGAGTTTACGGGGAGAACAGCGGTGATACCGCCGTTCGTGGCTCCATAAATTGCTAAAACCAGCAGCCAACGCATCTGTTCTGTGTCTTCTTAAAGTGGCGTAAGCAGTTAAAATTAATGGCGCCGGTTAGCCGAGCTAGCTAACACCACAGTCGTCAGTCAGCTCTGCATTGTATCTGTGACACGTGTAATAATATACACAAGTGTGAGCTGGTGTGGATATGAGTGACCACATGCACCGATGCCATTGTTGGATGTCCTGATATGTGGCCACAACTTCAGCTCACTCCTACACTTTAAATATAGAGACTGCTAACTTGATTAAATGCTTGACAGCTTTCCATGGAAAGCCACTTATCCAGTGCTACATTGTGCATGCTCCTGTTCAAAACAATTAGTCGTTACTGTTTACCAGGACATGCTTATATTTATTAAACAAGTTACTTTAATTGTTTTTCAGACAAGTCCATCATCATGTGGAAGCTGACCCGTGATGAAACCAACTATGGCATCCCCCAGCGCTCGTTGAAGGGCCACTCTCACTTTGTCAGTGATGTTGTCATCTCCTCAGATGGACAGTTTGCCCTGTCTGGTGCCTGGGATGGGACCCTCCGCTTGTGGGATCTCACTACGTAAGTGCTAGGAGTGGACATCAGTCACTGGACAGATGTCTTGGATGAGCTCATGCTGAACACTGCGGGGGACAAACCCAATGTGACATGATCTGTGTTAGGAATGGTTTTTAGAACTTTATTAGTGTCTAAAGGTCAGCGAAACACATTGAATAGGAGCTCTTATTGACAATGCATATCAACAGATGACACACAACATGGCCTTTTGCAGGAAAACCATAGATGTCTTTGTCCCCCCCCCCCTAGTTTTACATAATGTAACTGAAAATTTCCAGCTCCTAGGGTCACAATTTTGTAGGGCACCATTAAGTGTAATGCTGTTAATTCATGTTTTGGTAAGAGCAGCCAGTAATGGACATTACTTTAAGATATAAAAGTGATCAAAGTGTGCTGTACACCAATTAATGTCAGCTGTTTGTTTAATTTAAGGACAGGTCATGTGCTTGTAGCTTTTTGAATGGTTCTTAGCTACAGCAGTAGTGGACATAGGTGATTACTTTTTAAAATATGCAACAGCTGTGACCATCGTATGATTATTATTATTATTTATCCCCCCAGTGGTGTCACCACTCGCCGATTTGTTGGACACACCAAGGACGTTTTGAGTGTGGCCTTCTCTGCTGATAATCGCCAGATTGTATCTGGCTCCCGGGACAAGACCATCAAGCTGTGGAACACTCTTGGAGTCTGCAAGTACACCATCCAGGTGAGCTACCACCAGACCTTTCTGTCAATGGCTTTAAAGTTGACTGGTTTGAGACTGCCTTGCATTACTATAGATGAGAATTTAACCATAGCAATCCATTTTAGTATACAAAAAAAAGCTTCAAATTCCTCAACTATAGACATGGTAATGATTTCATCAGGTGAGTCAAAATGCTAAGGTTGAGTAACTAACAATCTTTCATTTGACATTTTTGTGCAGGATGAGGGCCACTCTGAGTGGGTGTCTTGCGTGCGCTTCTCTCCAAACAGCAGCAACCCCATCATTGTCTCCTGCGGCTGGGACAAAATGGTCAAGGTATGATGCCACTTTTTTAAAACTCCCCAGCGCTTTTGCCTGGCCTTACTTTTACTGCTTAACAATCCTAAATTTGTCTGCCCAGTGATTTTGGAAAAACTAGCATGTATTATCTGACTCCATCAGTGATGAAAATATTTGATGAGGGCACAATCCAGAAAGCGTTGCAGGAGGATGTATATACTTCTTGAGTCCCATTTTTTGTTTCTGACTTTTGCTCCAAGGTGTGGAATCTGGCCAACTGCAAGCTGAAGACCAACCACATCGGCCACACTGGATTCCTGAACACAGTGACAGTCTCTCCTGATGGCTCTCTGTGTGCTTCTGGTGGAAAGGTATGACTTGTTTTTGACAGTCACAGAACATTGTCTCCATCTCATAAACACTGATGATAACAGTGATGAAAACTATAGATGCATTTATTTAACAGTGATGATAAAGAGGCTGTTTCTGAGTGGTACCTGCGATTGAAAAGGTTGTGGCGTTAGTATTCCAATTTAGTCATGTTTGTTGGCTACACTTAAGTAAGAAATATGTTTATTACAGAGAACATTTCTCTTTCCATTCAGGATGGACAGGCCATGCTGTGGGACCTGAATGAGGGCAAGCACCTTTATACCCTGGACAGTGGTGACACTATCAATGCCCTCTGCTTCAGCCCCAACCGCTACTGGCTGTGTGCGGCCACTGGGCCCAGCATCAAGATCTGGGTAAAAGACCTAATTCTAAATAAGTGTATATGGTGCTAATATACCATATGTTATAGTATGAACTTTAGTTTAAAGGTCAGTGATGAAACTTTGAATGCCAACTGTATTCTTTGATGATAAAGAGGCTGTTTCTGAGCTTTAACTTAGTGTTGTGATAACTGTAATTTTCAAATGTATTAACCAGTCACTGATCCAATGCTACCTGCACCTGGTGTTTTGCTTTTTGTCCATGTAGGATCTGGAGGGCAAGATCATTGTGGATGAGCTGAGACAGGAAGTGATCAGCACAAACAGCAAGGCTGAACCCCCACAGTGTACTTCCCTGGCTTGGTCAGCTGATGGACAGGTACAATGCACATGGCTCTGTAGGACCTGTCAGATAAGATGTCTGTGGTTTCTTTCCCCAGTGATTATACCCATTCACGTATAATTCTGATGTCTACTGGTGACAGTCCTGCAAATATGAGGGGCACTAGAAGCATACTTATTTGAGTATTATTGGATGAGAGACATGATAGCTTTGGTAACTTAATGTTAACATCTGTCATTGTTTCTTTACAGACCCTGTTTGCAGGCTACACCGATAACCTGATCAGAGTGTGGCAGGTCACCATTGGAACTCGATAAGAACCTTTCATTGATGAAACTTTGAATAAAAGACTGTGTAAAAGGAATGAGTGTTTTGGTTTTTTTTTTTTTTTTTTTACCTGTATGATTTCAGAGATTTATGATTAATCATTTCATTAATAAACACATTTCGAAGCACTCAAAGGTACTTGATGACATAGGATTACAATATTTAAAAGTTATGATCAGTTAATGATGCATTCAAACTTGATTTTGGTCATACTTGACAATGCTGCTGTTTTAAGTTCAGGCCAGACTGTTATTTTGCTTCCAAACTCGTAAAATGGGATACTAAAATATAGAATCTATAAAAAATAAAAAATATGGCTGAATTAACCTGATTGGAGGGAGGATACTTTAAATATTGAATCGGTATTTTGCAATCTGTATGTTGTCCCACTTCTCCTGCCGTAGACTGGTGTTTGTATCCTGGCAACCCAAACAGACTTGTAGCCCCTGGCGCTGTGGTGAAAACAAGCAACCACTCCGGGAAATATAGATACGTTTACATGTTTTTTATTTACTTAGCTTCACCGTTTTCTTCAGCTTAGACTTGACACTCAAATGTTGTGTGACTAGGTCGAAGTTACGGATGGACCAAAACTCGCATAGTCGCATTTATGTGGAGAGGACTCTCGCTATCATCAAGCCGGATGCCATTCACAGAAGTGAGGAGATTGAAGACATCATCCTCAAGTCCGGCTTCACTATTTCGCAGGTCGGTTTAGCATTTGTTGTTTGAAAATGCAAAGATACACTCAACATCTAACCATTTCTACTGCAACATGTATGACTGTGAATGACGGCTTCAGTCTCCTGGATATGCGTTATTCTACCGGGAAAAGGTCGCCGCAAGTTATATCTTAGAAGTGATTTTTTTTAGGCAATAATTTATATATTAACTTTTTCTCAAATAGTAGTATTGCCCCTTATAAACACGTCAGGTATTTACTGCATCTTGTGTAGTACCTTGCGGTTATATTGTAGACTGAACGTGTACATATCCCGTTTCTGCTGACCGATTGCCACTGAGAAACATTCAGAAAATATATTTTTGAGCAGCCATTATGTAGTTTGTCCACAAGAGAGTGCTAATAATGCAAATCACATATCATGGCCACACGAATGTTAGCCAACTTTCAAATCAAAAATGTTTGCTCCTGCAGCAAGGGGAGAAACACCAGAAGCACTAAATGTATTTGATTTGGTTTCAATTTATGACGAAAGTTCTAGGATTAGTATTTTTTACGAATTATTTTCCAAAATGCTCAATTTTAAAATCAGTTACTTAGTTCCCATCCCTGCTAAATCACACAGAATGATATGTGCATAAACTCAAATGACTAGCATAAACTCTTTTAGTCTTATTCATCTGAGTGAAAGTAACTGGTGCGTGATATTTTACAAAATTTGATGCATCTTGATGGAATAATTTCGCTGAAGTTTATGATTTATCTCAGAAGCGGAAACTGCAGCTCAGTCCAGAGCAATGCAGCGACTTCTATGCAGACCAGTATGGGAAGATCTTCTTTCCCAGTTTGACTGCCTTCATGAGCTCTGGCCCCATCATTGCCCTGACTCTGGCCCACAACAATGCTGTTGCCCACTGGAAGTCCATCATAGGGCCTCTCAACATAAACAAGGCTAGAGAAACTCTTCCAGAATGGTATGCATGTTTCCAGCTTAAACTGGAAATTTGTTCAATTGTTCTGGTTATACCTCTTTGTCTTTGCATCTCTTTTTTCCCCATTTATGTAAAAATTTATTACAATTGCAATTATTTATTGTGCTTATATTCATTTTGGGACAGCATGGTGGCACAGTGGTTAGTGCTGTTGCCTCACAATAGGAAGGTTGTGGGTTTGGTTCCCAGGCCTGTGGCCTTTCTGTACAGACTTTGCATGCCTGTGTGGGTTTCCTCCCACCTCTGTGTGTTGGCTCAACACACACAGTGGGGCAACAGCACTACATTGCCATGCTGCCCAACTGTGATATTATTGCCTCATAATATTGTCTGCAGTGAATACAGTTTTGGCCATATATATATATATGCATTTCTGATTCTGTGCTCTATCCTCTGACTATCAAGTCATAAAAATGACGATTGTACAGTCTCTCAATTGTAATACTTGATGAATGCAGGTCATTCTTTGAATTGGATCCATTCTGATTTTATATAAATCAGAAAGATAAAGGTTTGCTGTCATGACAACCGACAATTGAATATTTCTATGAAAGTGCTGTTTTTTCCCCCAGCCTTAGAGCAAAATATGGCACATCTGACCTGAAAAATGCACTTCATGGCAGTGAGTCATTTCATGCAGCTGAGAGAGAGATCAAATTCATGTTCCCAAACTGTAAGTTACATATGCACTCACACATAATATTGTTCATATGGAAATGTAGTATTAAACACATAGGATTCTGTACTCAACAATTTTCTCTCTGCAGCTGTAATCGAGTCATTTCCCTCAAGAGAGGCAACTGAGGAATACCTGAGCAGGTATGTAAATCCAACACTGCTGCGTGGACTCACCGAGCTCTGCAAGCACAAGCCACAGAACCCTTGTGTAAGTGTTCCCTGCTAAATATTTTAAGATATACAAATGGACTAATTTATTGATTAGCTATGTTGTTTGCTTGTGTTGTACTTTACAGCACTTTTGTTTGAATAATAGGTTTGGCTTGCTGACTGGCTGATGAAAAACAGTCCAAACAAGCCTCAAATATGTATGTGATGGAGTTACTGTGGAACAAGCAGAATGATATCAAGAGTAAAGAGGAAGACTATGTAACACCAGCCAATGTAATATGTTTATGCATATATAACATTATATATTATGAAATTAAAATAAAAATGTCTCTTTACCACCAATTACCTGTAGTATTTGTACCTATTTATAAATTGTGTATTCCTCTTTAACACTCAACACAGCAATGTGCCATATTTAATAACCTGATTGAAATTGCTGCTTTCCGATATGTTTGGATGTTTTGTTTTTTAAAACACAGTCTTTAATTGCGTAATAATTGCCAATGATCTTATTTACTATAGGATTGCACTGAGTGAACTGGAGGTGAGAACATTAAGTAAGTTGGGCCAAATACTCATGTGTTACCCATGTGTTAGTTTACATAGTTTGACCAGCTTCCTCTTTGGTTGTTCTTCTGGAAATGGTTTACATACGGCTTACTGTTGTCATAGCATCTTCAATTGCTTCCAATTCTACTGAGTGTGTAACAGAGATTAATTCAGTTAGTCACATGAGCATTATGGTGTTTTATTCAGGAATTCAGAGCAGTGTGTATTGCATTGTACAGACCAGTCCTTAAAATCATTAGTTGTATATAGTATTTTTTAGTATACAATCAAAGGAAAAAAAGTGTGTGATTGTGTAATGTTTCAGTGTTATATATATATATATCTCACTGTCTGGAAGAGGTTTAAAATAAGCCTGGACTGCTTATTTTTGGACAGGCTCCAGTCTTGGGTCTGCAGAAGAGGAATAAAAATCTGAAAATCAAGATCAAGTGAATTCCCAAATAGACTGTCTATTCCATACTATCTGAATTAATTATTGAAATTAGGAAAAATATTGCAGTTTTACAGATTACAGAACACAGTAAACTGTAATTTACTGAAGCAGCTTTGATACCTCCATTTAAAACGTTTGAACTCAACAAAACAGTGAATTTATGCAGCGCTGTAATTTATTATCGGGTGTATTTGACTTAAATATTTATAGCTTCTTTTATTCTGTCCAGTCTATGCTCATTGATTATATTTACCCTGGGCAGCTGTGCCTGAAATAAATGTCTTCATACAGAGTGGTAACAGGTCTTAAATTATATCATTTTAAATGTTTTTAATAATATAATGTATCGATAATATGGCAACATTTTTGTCAGACTGTGAGGAAATTGCAACGAAAACCAGTCAGCTCTTCGTCATAACTCGCAGTGGTGAAGCGGAGTTGACGGAGAACAGAGCGTTTTCTCTGGAGGCACAAAATCTGCTTGAGCTTCCTTCCTGTGCGTTAGGGGCGTGGACCTCTTCTGCGAAAACAAATTGACCGCATGCGATTGGTGGAAGACGCGATTGGCATCGGCTCTCGCCCAATCAGACACCGTCTCCTCGGCGATGCATTTTTTTTTCTGCCGGTTCTAGAAAACCAACCACGAGTTGTCGTCGTGTGGGAGAATCCATCTTGAAGAGAGCTCTCCGGTTGTGTGACCAGTAAGCCCAATTTTCTCACTTCTGTAGTCTTGTTTATTTTTCAGTATATCGTCACGTAAGTACATTGGTTGTTGGAGCGTCTTTGTTGATTTTTCTCGCAGAGGTAGGCTAAGGGTCTGTTAGAAGATATGGACCCGAGCGGAGCGCCGTTAGCACGGCCTCTGCATTACGTAACTGCGAATAGGTAGTTGTACAGTGTAGACGCGTTATCGGTGTCGTCCAGATGGGTCCACCGGAGCTAATCTCGGTCTGTATCAGAAGTATGCTCAAAATGTCAGGGTGGTTACTGTGTACGTAAGCAGCACACGGTTGCTGGCACTCGGCAAGCTACGAGGCTTCCTGGGAATGTATGGAGCGCGATAGTGCCGGCCAAAATGGTGGGAAATGCCATGTATTGCCAGCCATGTAAATGGCGAAGCGTGTACGGCATGACGGGTTATATAATCAACGTGGTTTTGTAAGTCCATGAATTTTATTTAAATAATTTGTTGTAATTCTTTCTCGCTGTAGGTACAATCGTGCAAAATGTCTGAGACAGAGCAGCAGTACATGGAAACATCAGAGAACGGCCATGAAGTCGACGATGATTTCAATGGAGCCGGCCTGGCCGAAGAGGGGAACGACGGCAGCTCCGCCAATGACTGCGGAGAGGGCGCGGGGCCCGACACGGACGGCAATTCGCAGAACGGCGGCACCGAGGGCGGACAGATCGACGCCAGCAAGGGCGAAGAGGATGCGGGGTGAGTGTAAAATGGCACTGCGCTGATTCTTTGGAAAAGACGGATTTGATGGTACCCGTGCTTTGCCATGTTTCTTTGTTCAACCGGCCTTTGTTGGCGCCATGTGCAGAGCGGCTGGGGGATGGGCAGTGAGCCGGGAACAAATCTGACATGTATTGGCCCACGAGAAGCGGCAATTACGCGCTGTCTGCTGTGGCCTCACGGCATTTTTGATCTATATTGGTGTAATGCTGCTTAATAGCCCGAAGCTCCCGAAACCATAGCCTGCCTCCCTACGTCATTGAGTCAACAGATGTGGCGGAACAGTGTGTACATTTTCTTCAGGCCCCCCCCCCTCCTCGCACTCACACAGACAGCTATAAAGTTGGAGTCCAGTGATGCTAAACGTCTGGCTTTCCCTTTGTCTGTGTTTAGGAAAATGTTTGTTGGTGGTCTCAGCTGGGACACAAGCAAGAAGGATCTTAAAGATTACTTCTCCAAATTTGGTGAGGTGACAGACTGCACCATAAAGATGGACCAACAGACGGGCCGGTCAAGGGGCTTTGGCTTCATCCTCTTTAAAGATGCTGCCAGTGTAGACAAGGTAAGTTGGAGAACTGTAACTATGTTGGAGGATAACAAACTCAGGTGTGAACGCAAGTGAGAGCAGTTTACGATGTTGTCCTTTTTCCTGTTAGGTTCTTGAACAGAAGGAGCACAGGTTAGACGGTCGACAGATTGACCCCAAGAAGGCCATGGCCATGAAGAAGGACCCAGTCAAAAAAATCTTTGTGGGAGGCCTTAACCCTGATACTTCAAAGGAAATCATTCAGGAGTACTTTGGGACCTTTGGAGAGGTATGTCTTAAAACTTGAGTTTCACTTGAGTGTTAATTCACTGAGTGATTACAATGATGGTGACCGTATAAAATGTTATGTTTGTTAGATCGAGACCATTGAGCTTCCCCAAGATCCAAAGACGGAAAAGAGGCGTGGATTTGTATTCATCACGTATAAAGAAGAGGCCCCTGTCAAGAAAGTTATGGAAAAGAAATACCACAATGTTGGTGGCAGCAAGGTAATGACCCATCTGACAATAGTATGCGGTCGGGGTATCATGTATTCTTTCACAATTTGCCCTGTCAGGCATTTCATTCTTCAATTTGTTTTCTTGTGTGGTGTTCCAGTGTGAAATTAAGATAGCACAACCCAAAGAGGTCTACCAGCAGCAGCAGTATGGTGCTCGTGGATATGGAGGACGTGGCAGGGGTCGTGGAGGTATGCACCTTTTTTAATGTGTATACTAGTCGAGTCCATGTTATCTATCTACCTGTAGGTTTTTTTTTTTTTTTTTGTGGATTAACTGTTCGGGTCCTGGAAAGTTGTGACAAGGCCTATACCTGTTGTTTCTAGGCCAGGGCCAAAACTGGAATCAAGGCTACAATAACTACTGGAACCAGGGATACAACCAGAACTATGGCTACGGACAGCAAGGCTATGGATATGGCGGCTATGGCAACTATGACTACTCTGCTGGTTATTACGGCTATGGGGGTGGCTACGATTACAGTAAGCGATAAGTGCCCCCAGGGAAAGAAAAAGAAACTTTATTTTCTTGGTCCTCCTTGTTGTACAGAAGAACTCAGTCCCTTTTTCTCTTGTCCTCCAGACCAGGGCAATACAAGCTATGGGAAAACTCCAAGACGTGGAGGCCACCAGAGTAGCTACAAGCCATACTGATCACACGTAGTGCAGGTATGCATTTTTGCATCATCCGTGGTAGTATGAGAACATAGCTGTAACCATTGGTGCCTTTTTGACCCCAAAGATCTCCATCTACTCTAAATCCATTCAAGCATTGTGGTGGGGTTAGTGTAGGTCGTGTTGTGGGGTCTGTGATCATTAAAGATGGATTCATTCCACCTGTCAGCCATCTCAAGATGCATCTCTACAAACACTACTTGATCAATAAGGGTTGAGTTGGTGGTGGTTGAGAACAGGAATAAGGACCGTTCCACCTTTCACCAGGGTGCTGCGTGTAATAGTTAGCGGTCGTGTCCCTCCCCCCCCCCCAGAGTCTGTCTGTCCATTCACTGACCTGTCAAACTCATTCATGCACCTGTCTGTCTTTGTGTAACTGCATGCCGTATTTGGTTAATTCTCAGTAACGTTAAGCACCGTGTTTTTCTCTTAAGGTCTAAAGTAAATAAGAAAAAAAGAGATCCATGGTCTGACCACAGCGAACATGGGCTCTGGCTTTTCCTTTGGAGTTGGCAGAAATTTGGACTCATGCTCCATTTGTACAGATCAAGTGAGGAACTGGGGAAGCAAATGTCACTTTTCCACTTTTTATTTTATATTGTTTTTGTGTCCATTTACATTTCCAGTGATGGAAGTGTTATTTTTACTGTACTTTTTGGTACCTTTTTGAATCTAATGTATTGTATGGTTGTATTTTTACATGTCTACTGGATTTACAGATGAGCAGGAGCAAGAGCTTTTAAAGCTCATAAATAAAACAATTTTGCTTTTTGTTTGTTTTTTTGTTTTTGTTTTTTTTCCTTTTAGTGTTCCTAGATCTTTAGTTATTTTCTCCTGTGCTGAGTGTTGGATGCGAGTTGCATGGCTTCAAATGTGGGGTGAGGTTGGAGGGGAAAAAAAGGGATTTAAGCTAATCAAAGGGTTTCATTGTACGAGTATCAATGAATGTTTGCAGATGGTAAAGTAGACGAAGACAACCAGCATCTTTTTTTTTTTTTTTTTTTTTTTTTGGCTTTTAAGGAGATTCTTCCCCATCATGTCTGCAATTTTAAGTGGCTTTACTAGTGTTATTCAACTGAACGCAAGCCTGTTAATGTAAGAGGTTACTCCCTCTCTCACTGGAAACTCATTTCTCTAGTGTCTTGGGCAAATTGGTAGAAATAAACTTTTGGTTTATATTACACATGGATCTTTTTGTTATTATTTGTAAAGTTAATGTTAAATGTTTTGTACTGTTAAATGGCTTGCTTGTTTTGTCTTGGTTAATGTTAACATTTCTACGGATGCCTCTTTGGGGAGCTGTGGGAGAGGGCTTCACTACCTGCAGGATAACTGGCTGAGTGTTAATACCCACCCCACTAGAAGTGAAACTGCGATACTTGAGAATTTTTGTGAATGTGTCCAGGACTTAAAGATAGTGGCCTGGTAAGTGCTTATCTTAACCATAATGTGTATCAAGAACATGTTGCTGATCAGTGTTATGAGCTGGGACTACTTATTTTAAATAATGCTACTGTGGGTAAAATGAAAAAGTTGGAATGGACAAATTGAGAAATAAGTGTTAACTGTTAGTTTTATTAAAAAAAATCTTTATGGAAGTTCATTAATGTGGTAGTGTTTTGTAAATCAGTCATCTCCCAGGTGTCCTAAAATGTCCTCCTGCTGTTAATCACTTAGAACATGATCCAGCTTTCATTTGGTTTTGCTGCAGTGAGCAGCTGATGCCATACCATAAATTGGCACTGAACACCTGTGGAAAGATAGTTTCAGGTTAGATGGCTTCAAACAATTAATCATGCCATGCTGTTGCTACTTTTCTAGTACCCAAATTTAAACTTTAATGTAGGAAAATTATGGGTGTTTGTACATCAGACTGTCTAATGCACTTAAAAAAAAAAAGGCCTCGTCCCCACAGTGGTCAGTGTTGAGTGCAAAGCGGCAACATGTTCTGCCCGGTGAAATGACTGAACTTGTTTGATCTACTGGAACGTCAAATATAGACATTCATATCTCTACCTCTGAACTTTATGAATGTGACCATCTGACAATGATGCAATTAAAAGTTTTTCTACAGGTTTGACAAACCTTAGATGTCTTCCTTTTCCAGTTCAAGTCTCTTGGCTTCCACATCTGTGAGAACAAGAAAATGCAGTAGTCTAGATTTTCAGACTTAAGAGTGTGGAACTTGCTATTTTTGCTCTCTTTTACAATTGATACAAGTGTTGTTTGGTAAATTGATATTTTCTGTAGCGGCTGCTGTGTGAAGGTGGTTATTGATGTGATTAACCTGTGAGGATGCGGTCAATGCATTGTGCCACCAGTTCTGCATCCTCCATACTGAAACACAGAGGAGGTTTAAACTTCAAGACGCTTTCCCAGGGACCATCAGTACTGACAAAGATTCGATCTTCCTCTTTCAGTCTGATGTAAAGGAGACATTTAACGTAAATTTCAAGGGCAACACTTGGCAGAGATGCATATGCATGGGAAACATAAGCCATGTGCAAGCTGCACAGTGGGACACCAGTGTTGTTACATGGCACTGGAGTCCTACGACCCCATACCTTTTGACTACCAATGCTGCACATTCTGTAGCAGGGGTCCTTTGCTCTCTGTCTTTGACCAACTCAAGCCCCACAAAGAGTCCTACACCTCTGCAAATGTAAAGAAAAGTGAGAATTCTGTTAATGCAGTGAAGGTAAATACATTTGGCACATGAAATTCAGTTTATTCATATAAGAAGCATTTGTTGTGTGCTCAAAAGCACTTCTGGAGTAGTTGTCATGAGTTACAAACTGTGCTCTCTTAAGCACAATGCATTCATCCTGAGATATTCTTGGGAGTACTAGTTATACAAACATAACTAATGTGCCTTAAAAAGTGTTTCTTACTGTATGGAAACTATTAAGATGCATAATTTTATTGCTACTTAGCACGTTGCAGCTACCGCCATTTTTAGCCTGAGTAGGGGGAAAAAAAAAGCTCTCCCAACACAACAGTTGAGCACTGTACCTGTCAAACAGACTTAAGCTCAGTGAAAAAGCATTTTCCTTTAGGACTTTTAAGAACCAGGGTGTACAAGTCACTGCATCTTTACCTGACATCACCAATCATCTGATGTCTTGTTTGTAGCTTTGTGAGCAAATCTTTAAGATGTGCTCCCACTGTCATGGCATTTCCTCTGAGGTCCTCTTCCTTTATCACGTCAAGGACTGCCAGGCCAATAGCACATGACACTGGATTCCCTCCGAACTATATTAAATCAGGCAGAATATTTTGAGTTCGTTATGATTTGTGCAACAAGAAAGACTAAAAGTTTACACAGAAATATGTCATTCTGGAAAACAGTATTTTTTTTTGACCTTCTGCCCAAATGCAGCCTATTGTACCACTATAGCTACAAATTAAGAGCAGTATTCGTTGATACGTCACTGAGATGCTGTATAGTTACCGTATTGAAATACTCCACTCCATTAGCTGTGAAAGCATCAGCTATCTCCTTGGTGGTTGCCACACATGCCAACGGATGGCCATTGCCCATTGGTTTGCCTAAGGTTACTATGTCAGGACAGAAATCCTCTCCCTGAAGCTGGAAAGCCCAAAAGTGACTTCCCACACGTCCAAAACCTGTCTGCACTTCATCTGCCACATAAACACCACCAGCTGAGTGCACGTATCTGTTCACCATATGAGAAAGATGTACCATGTCACCATAACTGTACATGTGGCTGAGCAAAGAAGACAACCTGAACAGTCGCCACTCACTCTGCAACTTTAGCTGAGTATCCCTGAGGCAAGATGATTTGTCCTCCAACACTTGGCAATGATTCAGCAAAGAAGGCACAGATCTATGGGAAAATGTAAAAGAGTTACATAGTTTAACATAGTTTAAATTCATGATATGTATTTATTAGAGGAATATTAACTGTCTCTTTATAACAGTGAGTGTTTTGAATAGACATAAGTGTACCTTGCGGCCTTTCTTGTGTACGTCCTCTATGAGATCTTTAACTGTATCAGCGTATGCCTGGCCTGGGTTGGGATGAGTCTCTCTGTAAATGCCTCTGTAGGTGTCTGGTAAAGGTGCCTAGGTAGATGAAAGACATATTTTCAGAGAGGCGAGAGTTTACTGTTGGTCAGCAGCTTGCATAAACGTAGTCATAATTTTACAAACCACATGAACCCATTCTTTCTGTCCTGCCAGTTTCCGGAACTTGTAAGGACTAATGTCGATGAGGGACATTAGATGCCCATGGTACGCACTAGTATAGAAGAAGAGTTAATTGCAATTTAAAGCCAAGTTTCTTGTATGATGGTGAATGTTGCACAGCCCAACTCGATACTTACTGGTCAACCACAATAACATCCTGGTGTTGGGTAAACTGTTGTGCCAGGCGTAGGGCAAGATCATTGGCTTCTGAACTGTTGGAAGAGCAGATGTAAAGTTGCTGAAATTATACTTGAGGATTGTAATCCTGCAGGGCCAGCAGGGTTATCAAACGACATTACTTACCCAGAGTTAACAAAGTAGAAGACACACAGCTTCTCAGGCAGGCTGGCCGCCAGCCGGTCCGCATACAGCACTATGTTGTCATGCAGGAACCGTGAATTTGTGTTCAGAAGGTCCATCTGGGCTGCAGCAGCTTCTGTAATCTTTGGATGGCAATGACCCACTACAACACAAAATAATCGTTCATGTTCGGCTCTGGGAGACTGATGGGGTACAAACTTTGCACCTTGTGCTAAAATGATTTACCGTGATGAACGTTGCTGATACAGTCCAGATAGCGCTGGTTATTCTCATCGAATAAGTACTGTCCTCTTGCTCTCACTATTTTAACAGGGTCATCTGAGTAAAACAGCCGGCAAGACTGTCTGGGAATTCATAGACTACATGTCACTGTCATTCATATGCAACATAACACACTGTGTACAGTATTCGCCGTAAAAAAAAAAAAGCTGGTGGAAACTTAACTGAACATACCCGATTAATCTTTTTCTCATTGCAAGAGTTTCTTGCTTTCTCAGTTTTTGTTGCGCCATGGTTTCTTCGGTTTCTCCTTGTGTCTTCTCCACCTGGGCTGATGCTTGGGCTCGGTCACGTTTCCACCAGTCGGAGCACAGTCAGCTTGACTGAAGGAAAATGTCTGCCTCAATTCGAGGGAGCTATCTCGCTTCCCACTCTGACCCTTGTCACACATACGTCACTGATCAGCGTTGGGTTCAAATGAAAAGCAATCAGCAACGGAGTTTTATTTTTCTATTGTCGATATAGATCTACAACGCTATTTAAATTTACCCAGTCCCATATCTACACATGTATATCAGAAAAGTTTGTCTTTGTTCGGTCAGTGGTTGAGCTGAGTGGCGCTGTCACTTTATCTTAGAAGGGTCCAACTGCCGGGAATTTTGTAGGACACGAGACGTACGAAATGACATCAACTGAGGTTGGTTATGAATTATAGTTTCACTGAAAACCCTAAAATAAATGTCATATGTAAAATTTGTGGGCAACATAACGATTGTGGGCTTCGTTCCAAGTGCAGTTTATGAGTGACTGCATGTAAATGACCTCTCTATTGGTATCGCCCAAAAGCTATAAATATCCCGCTTAACTGCACTCCGTCCGGTACGCTGTGTGCAGCTTCGGTTGCTAAGGAACCGCTGAATGCAGGTAATACATCAGGACAGCTGTAGCATGCTAGCGTGTAACCAAGCTGCGTAACCCAGCTAATGCTACAACTAAATGAGACTGACATGACCACAGCAGCCTGTAAATGCATCATCGGTCAGTTTCATATCCCATTCTGACGAATCGTGTCTACCACCGGGTACAATGACAAGCTATTGCCTTGTAGCAACCATGTCTAATCTAAGCAAATTAATGCGAGCAACGTTACTTGGGGCACTTGTTATCCTTTGAGCTAGCCAACAGAGCAGGCTAATAACTTGGTGCTCAGCGGGAAGCATCGTGTCGCCAAGCTAGCTCACTAAATACTTTATCCACAAGCTAAATACGCCGTACGGTTGAGCTAGTAAATCTGGCGTTATGTTAATAAGTCCTATACGGCCAATGACAACCGGCTGTCCTGCAGCTAACATTAGTGACAACGATAAACTCTTTCAATCTTGTTCGGCTAATATAACGCTGTGCTTTGAAAGGAGGGCAAGCTGCGCAACGCTGATTTTTAACTTCTATCGGTTTGGACGCGAGGTAAGACTGAAAGTATCCCCGAGCAAAGACAGAAGCACTCAACCTCACAAATAACCTTAGTCATGTGTGTTTTGTGCAAGCTGTGTCTCGCTTGTCGTTTGCGGCATATCAAGCCATTAAATTGTAGTAACGTCAACATTAAAGTTTCTCGGCCAGATTTCAAAGTTCTAAATCAGCTGGTGGTTGACATGGCTGCTGTTAGCGGTTTCTGGTCATATTTAGTTGGAAACGGTTTGTTTTATTGGTGGTTTTTGCCACAGGATGAGGTTCAGCGTCTGTGCCTGTACCGGTGAAGCAGCTTGTACTCTGGCATGTGGAACTAGGCTAACAGTGTAGCACCATGTTTGCCACAACAGGCAAGGCCCTGGAAAGTTTGTCTGACTGCCAACAGCAAGTGCTGAAACAATGTCCCGTCAGTCTGCCGGACGATAAACGAGCGTTTCAATGGCTTTATCCGTAAATACAGTGTTTGTCAGCATGAAATGAAGTCTCGAGTTTTGTTGCTCTGTGTTTCTGAACGCAGTGCAAATTGTACAAGGCATATTGCAATTGTAATAAATAGTTAAGATAACATGTCTTTTTAATTTCTGTCATAGAAACTCTTAGAACTTTGATATTCAAAGCTCGCTTTGTGCCTTTTGTATACATTTTGTCAACATGCATCCCTCATGCATTTTCCAAAGAATATGTGTTGACAAAATGTGCACATTGGCCTTCTTGTAGTCCTTGACTTAAACACATCGCACCATTTTGGGTTTGCCTTGGTAATACAAGCCCCGAAAGCTGGTCACCTTTCTTTTCCCCTTGCAAAGATACCATGGCATGCTTCCAGCTCCTATCCCTATTCATTTTTTGCACACTTCCCCCATCCTTCCCCCTTGTATCTCCCTCCCCCTTCCATTCTCTTCACAGCTCACAACTCTTGTCATTTGTCTTATTGGACCAAATTGACTCTGATTGCTATGGTATTGCCCAACAGGCTTTCACTTGATACATACGCAACATTTCTTTAAAATGAAACTTGTTCATGTTTGTCACACTACAAAGAAGTGATCATGCTCAATGTGCATGATGGAATGTGAAGTGTTTCTTTGTTCAGGTTCTCTTCACATCCATGTGTGTTATCCCTGCCTTTTGTGAACATGAATTTCTGCCTCTGCCTTTCAGAGGTGAATGAGGCAACATGAAACTCTTGGGTCTAATTAAAAAAAAAAAAAAAATGTGGCCCGTAAACTCATGAAACACTTATATTCACCAATTTTTTTTGTTTTTACACAGAATAGCAGTTATACAGTGTTGAAGGAAAGGCAGCAGCATTCATATAGAATTTGTAAGCTTTAGTTGACTGAAAGTTTCTCTGCATTGCATGTGACCAGTTTGACTCAGTCCCGGACAGGGCTTCTAATGGCTTGTTTCCCTTATGTCCCTGTAGGTGACATAAAGATGATGGTGGAATAGTGAGTGATCGTGTCAGTCTGGCTGGTTGAGGTGTGGAGGGGACACCACAAACCACGCCAGGATTCTGACTAATACAATTTCCACTGCCCTCATTAAATCTCCTCATCATCCATGTCTGTCCCTGGATTGTAGCTACAATTATGGTCACGCTTATCACAGAGCAGCTCCGTAAGCAGAGTCTGGAAGAGCCTTATCACAAGGCTTTCTCATTCAATGTGAATGTGGTAAGTTTGAAACTAATCTAAATCATATCCCCCTTTTTAAATGCGTTTTTTTTTTTGTTTGTTTTTTTTTTCCCCCCTGGTTTTAGATTGAAGTTACATTTCTGTTTCAGTCATTACCTGCAGTAGGCTCAAGTCCCACTGTCTCATGGAGTGCTTCTCGATCTAGACAAGGCAAGTTAGTTAAATCGAGTAATACATTTGATTGGTCAAGGAATCTGTCTCATGTCTGTCTTTTGGCCATTTCAGAAACCAGCTCAGCTACAAACACATCTAAAGCCAATCTTCTGGATGATTCCTGTGGACTTGACTCCGTATGGCCTCCTTCCCAGTCTGGAGAACATCTCCAGAGAACAGAGGTTTCCTTCATAGACAAGGCTTTCCAAAGCTCACCTCCGCCGCCACCTCCAAAACGCCACTGTCGTTCCCTCTCTGTTCCAGAAGACTTGTCTAGGTGCCGCTCCACTTGGCATCCTAGCGCATCCAAAATTTGGACCCCAGTCAAACGTGGGTGCCAAAGTGGAGGCGCATCTAGTTCAGGTTCTGGAGCCAGCTCTTTGCCACTTTGTGGTCCCAGTTCCTCTTTCACGTCTTCCCCTCTACACTCATCTTCTAGTCCTACTTTCTTTAGCCTAGCCCTGTCTTCTGATTCCCCACTACCATGGAGCTTCCCGTGGGATCCATGTGACACACTGAAAGGAGCCTGCTCTGCCTCCTTTGCTGCCCCTTCCTCCTGTTCCTCTTCACCAGCCCCCTTGATACCTCATTCAATGCTGCAGCGCCGCTTCTCCCTCTCACCAGTGCACATTCAGGACACCTCCGTTGTACTCCTGCCCCCCAAGCCCTCCCCTGCGTCTGCGCTAACATATGGCTCTGCTGGCATGGAACACCCAGCCCTTTCTCCATCTCCTACTTCAGCCTGCAGTACCCCATCATCCTCTAGGCGCGATCTGCATCTGGCACTGCCACGATGTCATTCACAGCCCTGTGACATGCGCAAACCTCGCTTGAAGAGACGCCATGACCCAGATGTTCTCCCATACCCCAGGCCAGGCCTCGATTTCAGCAAAATGACACAGGTGAGCTAGAAAGTCCAACATCCAAGCCCCTCACATTAGCATGTGTATGTATCATTGTATTTGGTGTTAAGTTGGTTGACACAAATATTTTATGATTTAGGTTTCCCTGGTTGCCACTGCTTTGTAAAGCAAAACTAACTGGCCAACCATTTTGCTTTCATACAAGTTAATAAATGAGAAAATCAGATTCAGATTTTTTTTTTTTTTTTTTTTTTTTTTTTTGCTTTGCTTGTTTTCCCCCAATATGTCAATGAGAAACGCTTTACACTCCCAGAGCTTGGGAATGAAATGTTGCAGTACATTTCCTCGTGCTTGCTAGCTCTGTGTCAAATGGTCAAGTTACAAAGGTTTAACACGTAACAGAATTGTTCATTACACACTGCATAATTGTAAGCTGCTAATTTAGCTGCATTCATGAGCACAGGCCTCTTTATCATGTCTGCAATGTTTGAAAGTACAGTTGTCACATTATGCTGATTATATTTGTTTCCTGTCCAGTTTGGCAATCGTGAGAGCTTAATGTGTGGCGCAGGAGGTTGCATAGTTCCTGTGTCTTCACAGACAGAACAGCACTCGGTCTTCTCCCCTGCAGAGTTCCTGGGCCGAGCCAGCATTGGACCATTAAGTGAAAGTGAAGAAGATGATAAGGAAGAAGATAAAAGAAAAAGAACTGTTGTAGACACAGCACAAAAGATTGTTTTTGAGAGGGACTGCACTGAACTGGACTTGAACCTTATAGAAGAAAACTGACCACTCCTTGGGAGCTCCAAGTGATTACTGCATTCATAACCATGTTAAGTACACCTGTAGGCTTTGTGCGCTCTTGTGGCAGAGTTCTTGGGGACCTGCTGCCCTTCTAAGGCATATGACCCGAGTTCATAATCAAGAACCAAGTTATTAGGAGCTAATATCAAATTACAATGTTATGATTGTAACACTTGAGCTAGTTCACTATTCAACATTTCACAAAAAATGTCAGTGCCTGCCTATTCACTTCATAGGAAGATGTGCATGACCAAATAAGCACGTTTTCGTGCACATAGACTTTTGGCAAATATTTCATATTGATACGAGTCTTAATTAACATTACTCATCAGTATGCATCTTGAGATCCTTGCATATCGTTATCAGAACACTATATACTGCAGTAAAGTTAATATTTCTTCATCAGTGATTTGAATACACCCTAAATGCAATAGTTGAATGGAATATTGGTCAGCACTATTGAGATGCTAGTGTGTAGTCGAGTCAGCATACATTCATATTTGTGTCCCTTCACATACACTTTCAAGCCCTAAAAGTGTATGTGAGCTGGAAAGGGTGGACATAATGTTGCCATATGTAATACAAGAGTATAGGTAAAAGCTCACTTTATGGTTGTATGGGATACATTCCAAGTTTTCACTTCAGATATTTAAATCCCTCAAACCATCTAAAAAAAAAAATATATCTTTCACAGATTTTTTTTTTTTTTTTTTTTTTGTGTCTTTAGTTTGTCCTGTTGGAGCATTTCTACACCATCAAAGGGAATGTTGTTTCTCAGCCAAGAAAGATGGCTTTCTTACCTTTCAGTTCATATCTACAGTTCTTTTTGGTGCTTCCTCAATTTCTTGAACATAAATACACATTTTCAGCAGTCATACTGATGATATTGTAAATGGACCATGCCTTAAGCTTAAAGAACAGAGTCCTTGGGCTCTGGTCTTGTCACAGCCAGACATTTTTGCAATTTCCATTTGCGCCATTTCAGATATTTTCAACAGGTGGCACATGCACTATAATAGTCAGTTGAATCACTGAATTGATGCTGCAGCTGAACTTAATAGGGCACAATGAAATGTACTGTACAGAGGTTAGAGTGAGTACACATGTTGAGCCAATTCAATGAGTGTGGCGTGACAAATGTGGTGGCGATACAAATGATTTGGTGGCCTTTCAGAAATGATTTTTCATGTGTTTTCAGAAGGAAATATTACTGTTGCACAATTTCTGTACAAATAAAATTTAATATAGGATGATTTTTTTTTTTTCAAAAAGTGTCTTGTCTTTTTCCGTTGAACATTTAAATAAAATAGCGAACGATTAGGAGACTTTTGTGTGCCATCTAGCGGCTGATTTCAGTATCATGCTGATTTTGCTTCAAAAGAGTAAGAAATTAATTTCATTCTGACTTTATCACCAGCTACTAATACACAAGCTCAATTCTGTTTGCGATTAATTAAAAAACAAACAAGATTTAATCAACTTCATAAACTTCCTTCATCTACCGGAAACATGAGAATGAATGAATGGATTGATATTTGAAATAATTTAGCGTCCTCAGTTCAAGTACACGCACAAAAAAAAGTTTGAGATAGTTGCATGAGCAGACTTGCTGCCACTGAGGAGTCGGGCATGTCTCGGTCAGCCGTGGAAGGTGAGGGCGCTCCTTCTAGGCCACCGATGATTTTTCACAGACCGTCTGACCCCCCCAGCAGCAAGCCACTTCCTCTTTTGTCTAATTTCATGGCGATCGGGAGAGAGGGAACACTACCGACGCACGCACACTGTCTCAGCACTCTTGAAAGAGTTTATTCTGGGTAAATAACTGACAAATTT
This sequence comes from Echeneis naucrates, assembly GCF_900963305.1. NCBI lineage: Eukaryota > Metazoa > Chordata > Actinopteri > Carangiformes > Echeneidae > Echeneis > Echeneis naucrates. The sequence continues at coordinate 14,000,005 of NC_042520.1, forward strand.
TCCAACATTTGGTCACTGGGCTTCAACGCAGTCTTGCTTGAATTCAGTAATGCGGCCGATTAATGCTTCCACGTAGAATTAATTCATTTTTTCAGCTTCTGGATCAGATATTTCACATTGTAGCGCCACTCGCTGATAACAAATCGGACGAAATGGGCTCCCCCTCCGCTTCATCTTTCCCACACACTCAGCAGCACGCTACTTAACGGCTCCGGCTAGCTAATGTTAGCAACGCTGCATACGCCTGATTGTATTGCATTGGAAATAGTTAAATTTCGCCCTATTCGTGGGCTGCTGGCCAACAGTTAGAACGAAATACGGCATATATTCGAGACTCAGCAAGAATGTGTAGTTATATTAAAATGTTGGCTTCTCACGTCCTCAAGTGTTTGTGTTTGGGTTAGCTAGCCAACATCGGCTAGTTAGCTGTCATGCTATGCATTTACTTAGCTTTAGCCCGAGCCGGGAATTTATGTTATCTGAACAACCTCAGAACTAAGTTACTATCTTGGTTAGATTTGGCACTAAACCTGAATTAAATGGCGGATATATTCACACTGGGCCGATTAATGTCCACCATTCATTGTAAGAGTCCCAGTTATTGTCGATAGCCGAAAGGGGCTTAGCTAGCAGTCCAGGCTAGGTAGTTAACGGTACTTCGACAGCTAACGAGAGGCTCAGAGGCAGCAACGTGAAGTTCTCGGTAAAGTTAAGACACTCGTATCACCTCACCTCAGCCGTGTGTGCGTTAGGGGTGGTGTTTTTGCAGATTTAAGTTGAGTTGACTATAAAGTTGGGAAAATAACGACGAGCAAACCCAGTGGGTTAAAAAGACCCACATGATGATCTGTAAAGGGACTGTTTGTCAGTTTTGAATAGTTCGAACTCATCTTCCTCCGGAGATGCAGATCCCGGTTATTTTATTGATAGTTGCGAATGAAATCTTTGTCATGACATCCAGTGGGCGGTGGAACAACCTACCTGCAGCGATACACATACATTGACAGTAAAATGTCTGAAGACATCATTCCCCTTCTTTGTTTTTCAGGGGAAACTAAATTGTCGATCTAATTGGCACGACAAGCATAAATCTCCAGGTGAGTGTCTGTGGCTGTTAACTTCCTCTGCCTTTGTTTACATTTAGCATAGTCTCTCTTCCTGTGGAGAGGAAAAGGTTACTGCTCAGTCAGATTTTTAATAAGCTGCAGGGACCAAAAATTGGCCAGAGCTATATAGAGGATTCAATGGGTTTTTCATATTTTGTTTTCAGTTCACTGCTTAGTTAGATACGGAAATTGAGGCGGCATGAAATTGACATGTCATGATTGTTTGTTTTTTCTTTTATTATGTCCAGGTGAATTTCTGTGGACATCTCTAAAGGGGCTCCATAGCACTTGGATCTGTCGTTCTCTGTCCCAGGTTCAGACTGCTTTGCCTATGGCGCTGATGGACAAACACAAACAGGTCAAGCGGCAGAGACTTGACCGCATTTGTGAAGGTGAGAGTTCACAAATACCTACACACAAAGTAAATGTTAATATGTAGGATGTTTGTTTTGCTACTTGTTTGCTTCTTTGATATAAACAATTAGAACAATGTTGTATAATATACAGGCCGTTACATACACAACAATTTATGTTGTGTAAAGAAAAGATGATCCTTACTACCATGCAGCAAAAGTTGTTTATTGGGTCATTCCATATCACACCACCTAGAATTGAGTTTGTCATCGATTTTCTTAGGGGGAAAAAATTAAATAAAAAAAAAAAAAAGGAAATTCAGAAATTTGAGGAAACTTGATGTGGGTCTCCTCCAACATGCTTTATAATCACAAACCAAGAGTAACATTTGCAGTTATGCAAATCATACTATAGTTTCAAAAAGTATTTACTGAATGTTTGACATATACATAGAAGTCAAAGACTCTTGAATGATCAAAAATATCCAAAGTTTAGGTTCCATGGAGTATTAAATTGGTTCATCAGTAATAGAAGTTATTGAGTCCTGCTTTAATTGCATGCCAAAAATTAGGTTAAACACAACACAAGAGCTAAATAACTGTTTTGTGTACTTAATACTATCCAAAGTAATTTTTTGGTGGTTGGTGGTTTCTTGTGGTAAAGTGCTGATGATTTAAAAATGTCAACATGATATAATTTTATCGCCTTGTTTTTAGCAGCCCTTGGCACGAAGAATATGCAGAGTCTCGTACTGGTGTGCTTACATCTTATTTATTCGTGTAATTGATGATAATGTCACTTGCAGCATTGTGAAACTATAATACAAAGAAAGTGTGTTTTATTTAACATACACCTTCAGAGAGACACTGTTTACATTACACACGATCAAATCTAACAAAGTGCATACGTGGAAACAACATACACTTCTGTGCCCACAAATCTACACACGTTGAAAAATTAACACCAACCCCGCATAAAAAGTACATGCAATCTAATATAGTCCACATGTACCTTGCTCCGCTTACCAAGGGTGCAAACTTCTGAGAAAACTCTACGTGCTGACGTACACATGCATTCACTTAAAAGCTAAAATAAAGTGGAGATGCGACCATCATAAGACATTGTGGAAGAGTTTAAATTCTAACGTATTAACAAACAGAACAAATAAACATTCGTTGTGTCATGCCAACTCACATTTCCATCCGTGGCTTGCATAGCTGAGCTCCAATGAGGAAATCAGCTGAGATCATGTCACTAAAATCGGCTCTGGGACACACATCCAGCAGTTGGAGACTGGAGATTAGCGGTCACTTACACTCTGTTATGATAGACAATACTAAATAACAGATACATGATTTCCAGAATACAACAAAATTGGCCGCTTGAGGGCTTGTGACATGTAAGTCTATAGGTAAGCTTAACCACAAACAACCCTCAGACTGTGTCTGATGTAAGTAACTCAAGAAATTACAGTCACTTTCTAGGAGGACTACTAGTTTTTGGATGGGCTGCTTAATTATTTAGGGTTTGGAGGATTGGTCCTGTTTCTTTGTCACCTTCCAGTCTCCCACTTGAACCCTGACTCTATGAATGAGTCCATCTGTCCCTTTTGTGGTTTCAACATGTCCAAGTTGCCACTACGTCCTTGGTAGCATGTCTTCCTTGATGATGACTGTCATTAACTCTTAGGATACATAATAAATTTTAGCTCCTAAACTCAGGACACAAATATTATTTAGAGTTTTTGACTAATTTCTGACATGATCCAGTTTATAAAGCAAGTGTAGGCTCATCAAACCTCAAACAATTTTGGATTGACTTTCACAAAATGGAATGTGATTCCTCAAGCATATAAACAAGTGAAAACATAATTTATCATGAAGTAGTTTGACGTGATTGTGGAGCCCTGATCTGTTGAATGAAGCAAGCTGTCACAAGACAACCCACATTAATAGAATATTTTAAGTAATTTGGAAACGGACAAATAACTGAAGTTTAGAAGTGGATGTTCTGACTTGGCAGATGATGCCACAGTCTGTTTGCATTACCCAGAGTACTTTGGGGAAATATATCTTGAGAGTGTTGTTATCCTTTCAGTTGGCATCCCATTAGCTGAGGATTATTGATGCAGGGAAAGCAAGGAAGCATTAAACACGCACAGGAAAGTTTATCCTGGTCTTTCAGATGCAAATGTGACTGAATACACCAAGTACACACAAAACATCTGCAGCCTGTAGAGATGATAGCCAGACTAAATCCTCAGTACATAAGAAAGTGCAAAGAAGACATAGTCAGCTGTGGACTGTGCAAGTTAGTCATCAAACATCTTAACATTTTTGTATAAATGCAATAAATGTGACTCCAACATTCTCATGAAGAGATTTTATCCTAAATCCTGATATGTGAAATCGCAGGGGAGATTTTTATCTGTCCAGCTTTGTTGCACTCAATTTATAACCAAATGACGTCTTTCTTTGCCAGGGCTGCAAGAGTACGACAGAAAATCTCATTTTAAAAAGTCTAGACTACTAAAAATATAATTTTTTTGTTTAAGTTTCTTTGTTTGGGTTAAAGTTATTATTCTGAGCCTTGAGCAATACCTGAATATATGCTGCAAATAGACCTTAGGATTTCTTCGACATTAGAATCTCAATGCAATCTAGGGGAAAAATTAGGAATGCATGAAGCTTAGAATACACAAAGATTTTCAAACATGATTACATTTAGAGTAAGGGCCAAACTACACTTGAAGTAGAATAGATAGTGATTGTAACTTCCACAGAGTCCTTGACTAAAATGTAAACTTAAAAAATAATGATTTTGACTTGTTTTTTTGGAAGATTAGAATGCAGCAAATGTACAAATTGAAACTCTGCTGTGTCTGTCATATCAGAGATAAGAAGTACATGTTTTTTTTTCTTGCTACAAATGTATACCATCATGGCCATTACACTGGAGATCTTTAGAGGAGACAGTATTTTGAGCTGGTGGAGTACAGACGATAGAGATTGCACATAATGGTGCGCTAAAATGGAGGGAACAGTCTGGGAGCGTCTCAGGAGACCGGTGAAAGGGAGAGGACAAGGTGAAGGGTCGTAGGGCAGGGAAACAGGCCAGCTGTCTCTTTAAAAAATGACAACAGCCCAAACCGCCCTCGGCCTCAGCCTCGGCTATGCTAATTAGGTTAGTGCTGGTTGGCTGGCCCTCAATGGCACTGTATATGATTGGAGGCTGCTCATGGGGGAGGGACTGGGCGTGGATGACAGCTGGGATCCAGCCAGCCAAGAGCTGGCTGACAGAGAGGGAGGAAAAAAGAGCGATAGAGGGAGAGCAAGGCGAGAGAGGGAGAGAGAGAGAGAGAGGAAGACAGGCTGACAGGCTGACAGACTTCATAATGCAAGGTTAGGCCCAGTGCTCATGTGTTTTGTATTTTGGCATGTGTTTTTAAAATTTGTGATCTATAGTGGGGGGGAGGGGGTCTAAGAATTGGGTGTGGTGTAGCTGTGTGGGTGCAATTCCCCTTTTTATCTTCTGCGCGTATTTGTGTTGTTGCAGCCGTTGAGAAGGAACTGAATAACCAAGTGTGTGCGCGCGCCTAGTTGTGTCTGGGTGGAGTAGGGCTGCTGCTTGCTGCATTATCATCGTTTGCTGCCCCTCCCCCCTCACCTCTTACTCCTCCGACTGCGCCAGAGGGAGAGGAGAGGAGGAGGGAGCGAGGGGAAAGAAAGGGAGAGAGGGTGGGGGGGATGAATGAATCACTGAATGAATTGTATTGTGTGTGCGGCCATGCTTGTGCTTCGTAGGCCTCGGGTATGCCAGTGTCCTTTACTCAGATTACCCTGTATGTAGGCCCAGTTGTATTTCTAAAGCTACTTTTTCAGTGAGTGTCTTTGTGAGGAACCCTGTTTGATTTTTCTGCATAGTAAGAGTCCCTTTGTGCTTTCAGAGTGTTGCAGTAGGCCTGTTAGCATTCTCAAGCTATTTGTAATTAATTTGAATCCCAATGCTAAACCGAGCTCAGTATCTTGTACATTATGAGACTACCAGGCAGCATATTTTTCTTTCTGCTCTGGCCTGTACATTTAATGCATGTGTTGGGAAATGCCTGAACGTCAGAGGAAGTGTTCACAAATATTTGTTTTCTACCCTTAGCTACCAGCTCCCTTCCCACCTCTGCAATCTTACCATTACCTCCTGCCCTCTGTCCAAGTAAATGTTCCAGCGAGACATACTCCCCCTCCCCGGGAGAGAGACACACACACACACCTGTCACATAGCAGCGACAAGATAGTGTGCTGGTGCATTAGAGGGGTTGGTACAAGCTAAGAACTTTAAAAATAGTGGAAGCAAGCTGTAAAAAGCAACATTAATATAACCAGTTCTATTATTTAATTTTCTCTCATTTCAAGCTGATGTGTTGACGGAGATGTGAAATTTATTTCTGGCGTTGGTTTATTATTGACTCCTTTCTTTTGTTGGCAGAATGGCAAAGGGCCATCGTGCCACATGGGCCAAATGCACAGATCGTTGCCAGAAAGATGTGTGCTTGTGCGTGTGTGCACATGCGTGGGTGTTTGCACATGCGTGGGGATGTGTGTGAGGGGAAAAGGGGCAAACCAGAGAAGTAGGAAGCAGGGACTGTTCCAGACAGGAGAATTTAGGTCATGACTCAGAACCCCTCGTGAACCCCCACCACCTCCTTCCCAAGACCCCTCAGTTTTCTCTGCCCTTCCCCCAGACGCTAGACTCCATCGCCTCTCCCCCTCCCCTCAGTGTCAGTGCTCTGCCCATACAGGAGACAGGTCAAGTTCCCCAAATAAACATTTCAGTGAAAGTGCTCTCCTTCATTTAGCACAATCTAACATTCGTCATATGAAGAGTCTAAGCATCTAAGTGTAATCCAGATGAAAAGAAAACATGGTGGTATATTCCTGAACACAGCTGTGGTTCAATACCAAATAGGGCTGGATTTTGGACACTTTCCATGCCTCTTTACAGATTTAGTTACACATTTCTTTTGTGACCAACAAACACATTGCTTCTGTAAGACATACACCGCGCATATCCTGCAGCTTTCTTAGCATCCTGATGGATAGACGAGTCGTGAAAGTCTGAGTTGTTATTGTCTAAGCAGTGTGGCAGTTGTCCCTATTAAATTGAATTGTGTGGAGGTTATGATGATTTGCAGCTTGTCAATCTTGATTGTTGTGCTACTAACTTCCAGTTTACAAATGGCTGGAGGTTGGCTGGTGTATACTGAATCTTTAGTAGGTATCGTGTAAAGGATGGTGTAAATTTTCCTTTGAAAATTTTTTGGGCCTTTATTTTTAAGCATATTTTTGTAATGGTAATTAATGTCCAACCAAATTTATTTACTGCTCAGATGTGACAACAAACGTGTTCTTCCTTCTGGTTTCAGGTATCCGACCCCCCATCCTGAACGGGCCAATGCACCCACGGCCCCTGGTTGCCCTGCTGGATGGCCGTGACTGCACTGTGGAAATGCCCATCCTCAAAGATGTGGCCACTGTTGCGTTCTGTGATGCCCAGTCCACACAAGAGATACATGAGAAGGTAGGATTGACATAGGGTGACCACAGTTTAACCACAGTCTGACAGTAGAACAACTGTCATGTCATAGTTGAAAGAAATCAACATCTGTAAATAAAGATATGTTGCTCTCTTCCTGACCAGTAGAACTGTAACCACCACCATCCTGGGAATTAAATGACTATCAAATGAATATTTACCAAAGCTACGTGATTTTAATTTTCATGTCCCCTGTTGAAGTGGCATAATAGTTGCATGTTAAATGTATTGTGTTGTGATGAATATCAGGATTATTCAAATGTATTTGTCCTTCTTAGGTGTTAAATGAAGCAGTGGCTGCACTGCTATACCACACCATTACTCTGTCCAGAGATGACCTGGAAAAGTTTAAAGGCCTACGTGTAATTGTCAGGATTGGCTCAGGCTTTGACAATGTTGACATCAAAGCAGCTGCTGAACTAGGTAACCTGTCTCAGGACAATGCACAGTGTTGCTCAAAGTGTTCCCCTGTGCTGTTGTCTCTGTTGCTCATCCTCCTCTTTTCCAAACCCCATGTAGGTATTGCTGTCTGTAATGTGCCAGCAGCCTCAGTGGAAGAGACGGCCGACACTTCGCTATGTCTCATCCTCAACCTCTACAGACGGGTCACATGGATGCACCAGGCCCTCAGGGAGGGAACCCGTGCCTCTAGTGTGGAGCAGATCAGGGAGGTGGCTGGTGGTGCTGCTCGTATCCGAGGGGAGACATTGGGCATTATCGGCCTAGGTAAGTGAAACGTGGATTGGGTTGTATTATTGCTACATATTCCAGCAGTACCTTTTTATTTAGTCTAGTTCGTATTTGTATTGGTTGAAATTCAGTTTATTTCATTCATTTTTTTTAAATGACGAGAAAATATCCATTTTGAAATTTAATTACATAAGTCAGCAAGGTAGCATCTGCAAACTTCTTCAAATTTTGTTCATAAATCATATTTGATTCCTGACAATTTAGAGTGGAGAGAACATTATGCTCTAGGAAATCTTTGGTATTTTGTTTTCTGTTTTACACCAGGGCACTTCAGTGGCTCCCAATAACGATTTCTCTTTATCTTGCAGGCCGCGTTGGCCAAGCTGTGGCTCTGCGGGCCAAGGCCTTTGGGTTTGGAGTGATCTTCTATGACCCCTATCTGCCTGATGGTGTGGAGCGTTCACTAGGCCTACAGCGCATGGCCACCCTGCAGGACCTGCTCATCCACTCAGACTGTGTATCCCTGCACTGCAGCCTCAATGAGCACAACCACCACCTCATCAATGACTTCACCATTAAACAGGTGTGTAGGACACAATCTAAATTAACAATACATGAAATTTGGCACTAACAATATTTTTCTAAAAAATGAAGAACACTAGAAAAATACGGCTTATCAGTCTGCTACCCAGAGCAAAATCATATTGTTGCTAATTTTCTATACAGATGCGTCAGGGAGCCTTCCTGGTGAACACATCAAGAGGGGGTCTGGTTGATGAGAAAGCATTGGCCCAGGCCCTGAAAGAGGGCCGGATACGAGGGGCTGCCTTGGATGTCCACGAGACAGAACCATTCAGGTAACTGATACACAACTGGTTGGGATTGGACAGTTTGGTGGCAATCTTTTTAGGGAGACTCCTAACCCAAAATCTGAATCTCCACAGATTCAGACCTTGTTTTGCCATTAATTTGCAGTGTTTCAATCAGAAATGGTCAGCTTAAAGCATATTAGTTCATACTTGGCTTTAAACTTCATACTGAGAGATGTCCACCAAAACCGATGTTAACACCGGGTCTGAACAGGCCTTATTTCATCTTGTGCATACAGCCTGGACACAATGCCTGTCACTTAAACCTGCATATATCTACAAATTAGAATACAGAAAACTAGTGCAGAGGGTGCTGCTATTTAAGAAATTATATTTGTAAATACTTTCTGTTGAAACTTCAGTTGATGTCAGTTTTTCCCCGTCCCTTGGGCAGACTATAACTCCACTGTCTTGGACTTGTTGATCTGCTCAGGATCCCTAGATCAGCACAAGAATTGTTGTTGTCAGTTAATCTGTGGAGTAGCTGTTTATTTAGCATCAACAGATGGCTTTTTGCCAGTAACTGAAATTTTAAAATTAAAAATTTGTCTTTTTTAATAATGAGTAGTGATTTTTTTTTTTTTTTTCTGAAAATGCCAAAGTGAGATCATCTATAATAAGTGTTAACGCTTACATCTTCATATGTGCATGACAACACAATCTCATCACTCCTCTATAACAGGCTTTCCCCTTCTTTACAGTTTTTCAACAGGCCCTCTGAAGGATGCCCCCAACCTAATCTGTACACCACACACATCGTGGTACAGTGAGCAGGCCTCAGTGGAGGCTCGTGAGGAGGCTGCGAGGGAGGTGCGCCGTGCCATCACTGGTAGGGATGTCATGGAACAGTGGGGGGAAAAAAGAGATGACAACATAAACTAGTAACAGTCGTTCAGTTAATATATACATTTCTTTAAAAAGAGGATAAATAGAGTTAGAAAATGTTAATTATTAGTACATTGTGGTTTGATAAATAACAGAATAGAAGATTTCAAATCTTTATTACAAGGATATTTTTAGGACACCTGGCTTTTTGCAGATACTGTGTGATATTTTTAGTGAAATTGGCCTTTAGCTAGTCAACAGGGGAGTACATGCAACCAGCCAATCAGGAATCTGCATTAGTGTGTAATAAACAACCTAGACCACGGGAAGTCACCGTCTTTTCGTCTCTCTCCCAGCACACCTGAGCTAGCAAAGTGCAGACAACATGAGAAGGCTTCTGTCTGAAACACTTCAGTGGATTTTTTGGAGCAACTTAAAGTTTTTTTTATTCTTTTGTGTTTTGCAAGATAGTTTTGTTTGACAGTTTTGGTCTAACATTATTCCTGGATGCTAATGAATGAGGAACAGACGAGGATAAGCGACTGCTAGCTGCATTGGATTCCTCATGTGATTCTGCTGTTGCTCTCCTCACTGTGTTTGTGTCTGTGGTGGTAACGGAGTTCAGCGGTAGTTGCGAGCCAAGCCTAGTAGATGAGAGATCCTGAATCATATGAACCGTGTTAACCATCTGTTACTGGTAGGACAAACAATTGCCAGTGTCAATTGAGAATGTATGTGATACAAACTTAAAAAAAAAAAGAAGAAAAGGGGAAAAAATGAGGTATTTGATAAGAGGTTTATTCTTGAATATGTGAATTCATACATGTGTGTGTGTGCGAGGTTAAAGGAAAATTAAAGGACCACAGTGAAGTTTAAAATACATGGTATGGTAAGTTGTTATAAAATACTTGATAAATTAAAAAAGATAAGTTGTCTAAATAGATATAAATAGGATTAAAAAAATCTACATGAGAAATCACCTAAAGGCTGCTCAGACCACAGTTTAAAAGAAGCTAAAAGAGGTTAAATGCTCTAAAAGCTTAAAAACAAGATTTCAAATACATTTAAACATTTGAAAGGTGAATTAACAATTCAAACCGAACCAAAGGAGGGTTTAAAGTTCATAACACAGCGACTGATCCTTGTGTTGTGAAAAGAATTTGATGTCAAAGAAACAAAACACATTGAGTTTTGTTGAGTGTTTTTTGTTTCATGCATTTTTCCTATTGTCAAGAAAATAATACAACACAGCTTTGCCTTTAAAACCTACCTGCTGTCCACATGCTGGTTACATAGAGGTACACAGCCAGACACTGGTTAGGCAAATTCCTTGTCACTACTCAATAACCGAAGCATGTACAACTTTGACTTAGTGAGATTGGAGTTCCTCTATCCAGGTGGGGTCGTCATAATTTTCTATGCATGGAAAACACAGTTTCATCTAAATGGACTCTAGTTTTCACACGACAGAAACATTTGAAAATTATTGTTACCAGAGCAACCACAGATTTAAGTGCATGGATGAACAGACAAGTCATTCCATTCCTGATGGACGGCATAATACTCCACAAATGTCTGCATATTACAGTCAGATTTAAATTTTGTCCAAAGAAAAGATGCCATCAGCAGCATGAGCTCTGTTTTTGCATATCTCTAAGGTTTTAATGGTCTGTTTTTGCTGCTCTAGGGCGTATCCCTGACAGTCTGAAGAACTGTGTGAATAAGGAATACTTGATGGCAGCCTCTCAGTGGCCTAGCATGGAGGCAGCTACTGTACATCCAGAACTCAATGGAGCCACTTACAGGTGAGGGTCAAGAACCTTGAAATGGACATGGTGGCAAGAAGAATCAGTTCTCATGATTTGATGGCCTGGCTTTTTTTCTGTGTGTGTCTTAGGTTTCCTCCTGGCCTGATCAATGTTGCAACAGCAGGAGGCCTCCCAGGAGCTGGTGCAGGGGTGGAAAGCCTGGTTTCAGGAACCTTGGCGCATGGCATTGCCCCCGTCTCTCACCCTCCTCATGCCCCATCCCCAGGGCAGCCCACTAAGGCTGAAGCCGACAGAGACATCCCCTCTGACCAATAGCCCCCCCCTGCCGCCGCCAGTACATTCCATCATCTCTGGAAGCCACCCCTCCACCACCCCCACCTCCCAGCATCAGACAGCCGGATCCTTCAGTACATCGGCAGCACCAGTTTGACCTGATGTGGATCTACACAGTCTTGTTTCTCAGATCACATAACCAGCCCAGGAGTGACCTTTCCACAGCTATCCTGTATCCTACCCATATCCCTCCAGAACACACATACACATCCCTCCATCCAAGTCTACACCTCACCCACCCGCCAATGCATCATCCCTTTATCCCTTCACCTCTCACAATGTCAGCAATAACTCTGTTCTCAAGGATTCAATGATTGGATTGGTTTATTTCCTTAGTTGGCTGTTGTTTTAATGGAAAGTTGATCTGTTGTGGTTCTAGGTGTTAATGTTTGTAAAGAAAAATTAGCATTTCTGACACAAGGCTTTACAGTCTGCTACAGTCCTCCTCTGACAACCAGAGGCACAGAGGCAGAAGGTTTGAAGCTCCCCTTTGTACATTAATGGCTCATGTTACTGCTCTCTTCTTTTTCTTTTCTCCCCCCTCCCTTTTATTTTTACTGTGATGGGCAAAAACAAAAGACAGAATCACAAACAGTAAATCCTGTCCTCCCTAGCAGGCATCTAGCCCTCAGCCCAGTTTTGCCCCTTATTTTCCCCACCATCACTGTCATCAGGTTGCGCAGCAGAGGGATTCATAATGTCAGTGTGGAGCTCTTAGACTTTTTAATAAATTTTATCTACTTGGCTCACACTTGATGGCTCACAGTTTTCATGGAGTGACATCTAAGAGCTTAGGTCATATTTTACTGCTGCAGTTGTCCACATCGAGGACAGTCATCCCTGTATTTACACTTGCTTCGCCCCCCACGGACTGTCGTGTCATGGCTCAATAGCTAAGTGCATCATATCAGAGGGCAAGTAGATATGAATCTCTATCTCATGCTGGTTAGCCAGGTTGCAATGGTTGAGGTCTGCACACATGGTGCCCACATATTAAGTATCAAGTGCAGCAGCTTTTCTTGCCGGAGAAACAGCAGCATGCTAGGGACATGGCCAGCAGAGGGCACTGTCTGACCACTCAGCTCACAGCTGTTTGTGGCTCATCTCAGTCAAACAGATGGACAGCTGCAGGTTAGCTTTAGTGATGAAGAACACGATCACACACTGCCGACACTCTGAACACAGAATAGGTGACTGGGGATTGACTACCGCCTTATTGTTTAACATCTCACTGTATCCCACCATCATCAAGCACTGACCGACCCTGTACCCTCCTCCCATTGTCATAACTGACCCTACACATCTGCTCATGAACCAGCACACATCCACCAATTCCTTTTAAGTGTGAGGGAACAGTAGAGATAAGATTTTCACTAGGAGCAAGTGGGACAGTGTTCTTGCATGCTGGCTTTATTAATGACAGTGGTGTGTGTGTGAGAGAGAGAGAGTGAGTGAGTGTATGTGTGTGCGTTCGTTCATGCACGTGTGTGCGCACTTATGTCCATGTAAGTGTGGGTGTGTGCGTGCATGTGCGTCAATGTGTGTCTGTTCCCTCACCCTGTTATGATAACAAGCTGTTGTCTTTCCAAAGGAAGAGTCCCTAGGAGTAACTCTTTAACGCTGTTGCCCTGGTGTCAAGGGAACACCTTTCTAGTACCTCAGTAACAGATATTGAATGTATCGTGCATACCCTTTTATTTTTTGTACAGATTTTCTAGATACTTCTTTACTATTCTTTACCAGAAGGGTTGTGAAATTGTAGCAGCAATGATACAATAAAAAAACCTTGCCCCAAGAAATAAATTGAGAAAATCTTTGTAGGTTTGCTATAAGTCACTGGATACTCAGGCTTCAAAACCAGTGTGTATCTTTTTCCCCTGTACCTTTTATTTCCTCTTTGTGAAGAATTCAACTTAACGCTTTCCCATTCTTAGACTGTAGTTGATGTATCTTACTGGCTATTGAAAATTGAGGAAAAACAAGAGGCGGCTGTCAGGTCTACTAGCTCTCCTAGAACAGTAGAAGTAGATGCAGTTTTTTTTTTTTTTTTTTTTGGTTTGTTTTTTTAATCTGTTTATTTGTTTATTTTTTATTGCCCCTCCCCTTCATCGTCAAGCTGCTCTATCTATAGTGCATGTGAGGTAATTTTATTGGGGAAATACTATTGGCTTAAAGAATTGGTGTCATCTTTGTTTCCCTCTGCTCCCCTTCCTTCCCACCTTCAGAGTGTTTTCAACCCAAGTTGCCATTTTTGTCGTGGTCAGTTTTCCAGTGATGTACAGTTTTCCCCTCAGAGTCTATGAGAGACATGGAGCATGTCCTGAGATGCTAGGCTCCTCTGTCATGTGATGAGTATATATTTTTAAGAAATAACCCCCATAGTTCGGATTATGAGCATTATAGTAAACTTAAATTTTGCTGTTGATGATTATTATATATAATTTCATTTCAGCAGTGCACTGTTATGAAAACCATTCTGTTTTTATTGTAGGATTTCATTTTTATGGATATGCTGTCTGTGTTCTACATGTTGTACTGAAACATTTCAGAGAAAACAAGAACTCCCTCTCCTTGTGATTTTTGTTTTGTTTTTTGTTTTTTTTCCTTTGGGGTTTGTTTTATTTTGTTTTACCTCTGTCTTATCCCAACTGTCCTTTCCAGCTGATATCCTCTGGGCCTTACTTTTTCTCTCCTTTTTAAAGTAGCTGTTATAGAAAGTCGCCATGGAACCACTCACTGCCTTAATACAGTTGACCACAGCAGGTGAAGTCAGGAGACACCCAGTTGAAAAGAATGGGCCACAGTGGATGCTGCTCCGCAAAAAAAAAAGCTCTTCAAACCCCGTAAACCTACAGCACCCTGCTTTCCTTGAACGGCATTTGCCTTGTGTAGACAATTTTTGGCTCATTCTGCAAACACATAAATCCAGTGTGAATTCTTTGTGCATTAATGTTATTATTATTTTTTTTTATTATTAATTTTTTTTTTTTTTTTTTTTTTTTTTGGGTCTCCTGATTTTTTTAATAGATAAATTGCCCTGGCAAAGTGTATGTGCATTGGCTAACAGATAAGCACAGTGTGTATGCTCACAAAGCCACAGCTGATATTTCACTCTTGGGTGTGAGGATGCCCTCCTCCCACCCAAAGCCACCACCTATCTGGGGCTCTCAGACCATCTTTTACAGTTCTGCCAGAGCCCCGGTGGGCCTGGGAGCAGGAGGGCATAGCGGACACTGGTGAGGTCTGTCAAAAAAAAAAAAAAAAAAAATACACATATATATTTATATATATACATATATGTATATGTGTGTGCATTATGTATATGTGTGTGTATATATACATATATATATATGTATGTATATCTGAAAATTGCGGTGAGAATTGGTCACTTTCTCTCTCTCAGGGTTCAAATGCACACATATCCTCCAGCAGTCGCGCTCTGTCCTGTGTCCCTCATCCCAAGTTTTCTGCCCTCATGATGTAGAACAGCCTCCTGCGTTTTTAGAAACCAATCTCCCCTCATTCCCCCTTTGTGCACAGGTCTAAACTCCCCCCCCCCCTTTTTTTTTGTTGTTTGTTTTGCTTTCTTTTGGCACTGACATCTAACCATTTAACAAGGAATGAATGAATGAATGTTTGAAAGTGACTGTGTGTAATGTTAAAATTGGGAAATGTATTTTTACAACATGTGAACATGTTTTTTTTTTTTTTTTCCACTCACTCTCATTGTGAATTGATTTTTTTTTTTCTTTCACCAGACTGCAAAAACAAAAAAAAAAACAAAATGAAAAAAAAAAATCTCCTGTAACTAGGCTCTTAAGCTTTATTTTTGTTTTGTTTACTTTTTTATTAGAAACAATCATGTTTGTGATGGTAACTTCCGATGGTAAACTCCACACCGTATTTTAATAAAATCTTAAAAATTAAACTTTTGCTCCATAGTGTTTAACTTCTGTTTGCTCCAGAGTCCGTCTGTGCTGAACGTGTAAGTGCTTCAGTTGTTTCATTTGAAAAGGTTTCTGTGCAGCGAGATGATGACAATTATTGCCAGTTGCTGTTATGTAGACTTGTGATTACTCTCAGTAGCTGGAGGACATGTTGATGGAGCTGTAGCCATGAACAAAATTGTTAGAAAAGTTTGTCGGCAATGAGGGCTTATGCAGTGGCAGAGCGAGCACAGTTTTATTAGCGGGCGAGCTAGGTGGGGAGTACGAGAAAAGGGGTTTCTGTGTAAACCGCAGGGCTGTGGGGGGTTCAGGCCCAAAATTGCTACCACATGTATAGCCAGGAGACGGCTCTCGCAATGGAGTGAAGGGACTGAGCTGAGGGCCACTCAGTACAGCTAGCTTCAGAAGGCCCAGCTAAAGGCTGGCACCCTCAGGTGTCAGGGTGCCACAGACAGACGGGTTTACATGAAGCTCTGATGTTCATCCACTGATTATTCTCAGTCTTGTAATGCTCACTCTGCTTTATTGAAAATACAGAACACTTGTATAACACTGAACTTCTTTGTTGGGCTCATAATGGGAAGCCATGGAAAACCTTTTTTTACGTTCTTTCTGGTCATAACTTGTGTACTTCACCCTTTATCCACCTCAGCCACTTGATGTTTTGTCAGAGGTCCCGTGATGTTTAAACTGGTAGCACCTAAGGTTGTCACCATATCAGATTTTCACCCCATAATTACTGTGGCAAAGAAATTCACAGTCACAAGATAATTCAGATATTTCTAAAAAAAAATGTTCTGTAAAAGTGATTTTTTTTTTTTTTTTCTTTTTTACAATAATGCAAAAGCATTATTGTAGCATAGGTTGACCGGCCATGTTGGCCCATCAGAACATCCAGGTATTATTCTAGGTTTTTGCAAGCTCTGTCCTTTTCTTCACAGCTCCTTCACTGCAGACTGAACACTATTTTTACTGAGAGAGAGATCCGTCCGATCCAGAACCTGGATTCACCTCCGTGTGTAAGTTACATTTTTTCTAATGTTTCTTAGCCGATGTTGGCACTAAAATGGTTAATATGGTTGCATTAAACCTGATACAAAATGAAAACGTTAGCATTGCTGTGTTACATGTTGGTACGCTAATGGGAGCCATATTCAGGATTCACCAAAAGTCAAGTCTACATCTCTGATTTTACACAGTACAAGCCAGATTTTGGAGAAAGGTGCCTGGAAGTTTTTTGTGGGAATGAAAGTTTCTTCCCTTTCACTGGGGATTTAAAACCTCTGAGATCATCAGATGTTTTTACAAAATAGCGATCAAATCTAGTAGTTAAGATATTAACAGCTATGTTTACATTTCTGTCGGGACCCAAGTGTTGAATAGACTCTGTTTCTGTCTTATAGGTTGCAATCTAACTTACCATTTTTGTGATCTATAGACATTTATAACTATATTACCATTACATGCTGTGTTTACCGGTCTCAGAGTGTGTCACAGACATTTTATATAACAGTGTGTTGTGGCTGAAAGAGGCCCTGGATGCCAGCAGTATTTTAACAGACCAGATTCACACACACTTCAAACGCACTCCGGCACATTGCGTCCAAAGACCCTCTTGGGAATGTGCACCGTGGTTGTAGCAGAGCATCATCCACCCCTCCCTGTACCGTGTCTCTGCTGTGCAGCCAGCTTTTTTTATTTGTTTATTTAGTCTGCAAGGAAGACGAGGGGGAGGAGGAGGGCAACACAGTGGTCCAACCGGTAGGAGGCCATATTACTGCTGTCAGTAACTTCAATAAACTGGTTGTAAATGAATTACCCTGCTTAGGTAAGTTCATGTGGGATTAGTTAGTGAGTAACTACAATTCAGGGCAGCATGGCATCTCTGTTGCTCCACAACAAGAAGGTCATGGGTTCGGTTCCCGGGCCTGGGCCTTTTTCTCCCTGTGCCCGTGTGGGTTTGCTCCGGGGACTCCGGTTTCCTCCCACTGTCCAAAGACATCATGTTTGGGCTAACTGCTGACTCTAAACTGTCTGTAGGTCTGAGTGTGAGTGTGAGTGGTTGTTGGTCTCTGTCTGTCGCTGTGTGTTGGCCCTGTGATGGACTGATGACCTGTCCATCGTGGACCCCGCCCTCTCCAAATGTGAGCTGGGATTGGCTCCAGCAGCCCCAATGACCTGGAAATATATAAGAAGTTGAGTGGGTGATAAATAGAAGTAGAAAACTGCGAGGCCAAAGGTTGCTTAAAATAATCTCTCAGAAGGCCAAACAATAAAATGGTATTTGAGCCTTGGAGGGCAAAAAGAGCAGTTTGACAGATCAGGTGCCAGATGCCCATTCTTGTCCGTGTGTGTGTGTGATGAATTAGTCTCCTGAGAGGTGACTTACCCTGGTTGGATGGATTGAAAACCAACCCTAAAGCTGAATGGATTAATATTTGTCTTTGTTGTCTCTAGAATGATTAAATATTATTCCAACCAGTGAAGACACAGAGGTTGCATTGTGATCGAACTGAACCAGTTTTGTTTTTGTTTATAGGAGACGCTCCAGGGTTTCCTTTGTTGGTCCAGCGTTTTTTTTACTTTTCAAATGATAATTATCCCATTGTTCTATTTTTTCTTCCCATGGCAAGAAAAACAATGAGCATCTACTATGTGATAGTAGATATTGCATGCATCAAATCTGATCCAGCTTGTTTCTCCGTTCCACAGACTTTTAGTGTTAAGTTGTGTATCTGATGTTCTCCACTGTTTCCTCTCCAACCACCTCAGTTCGCTCTCTGCCCTGCTCTTTCACCTGCTGACCTAACACAAACAGCTGGAGTGGACGTGGCACATGGCCTGATCTCCACAACTTATTTATGTTCGGGGCCATGCTCGAAAATGTGCAAAATACATTAACAGCAAAAAGGGAAAAGATGCTTCCACCGGATTTAGTCAGCAAAACCCAACATCACAACTATTAATAGTGATGCTTTGGGTTCTTTGATGTAGGATCGTATTGTCTGCAGTGAGTGTATGACCTGCAGTAGGCCGAAAGAATGTGATCACAGTTTAAGTCTGCACCAAGTGGAATATTTTAGATGCTTTATTTGGTCTCAAACAGCTCAGACGGTAATAGTTCCAAGGGAAAGTTAGATAAATGAAGGAAAAAATAAATATATATATATAAGAGCAAATATAGAGTGCACATGAATTGAGAGGGTCTTTGTCTTTTGTGGGTGATCCTGTCTTCATGTTCACAGATCACAGCTTATGTTACTGCTTCTGTTAACAGTCAGCACGCTGAATCTCCTGCACTGATACATGAGAACAACCTGTCACATAACCCAGAGTATTTTCAGGTGATGCTTCATATGGAAGGCTGCTGTCACACTGTGGGGATAACAAAGCTGTCTGCATGTTTTTTTTTTCCTGTTCTCCTCTTTAATAGTAATTTAAACAAAGTACGATCCATCCATTCTTAATGCAGCTCTTTCTGCTGCCTGCCTGTCTGAGGGGTGAAGCCAATACACTGGAGCTAGCCTGGCCCGAGCCAAAGGATCTGTGATTAGCTCATGGTTTTCCTCTCATTGCTTCACTCACTTGGCTCATCTAACAGTGCGCACGTGATTGACCGGAAGAAATCTCTCAGCTATCTTGGAGCGTCGGTCAGGCAACCTGTAGGCACGCTACTGCTGTATTTGTCCTAATGCCAGCTTTTAATGCACGTGTGTGTGTGTGTGGGGGGGGGGGGGGGGGGGGGGTTAACTGTAAAGTATGAATGTGTGTTGTTATAACCAAAGTAATCATTGTGTTTCTGCATACATTTATACTGGCACGTGTGGGTCAAAACGACGATGAGTGTATTTGGCAGTGCAAGTTCACATTTTGAGTGATTTTGTGTGTCCTCGCATACACACGCACACCTGTGTGTTTGACTGCGTGTCAACAACATTTTAATATGGGTCAATCTGCATGCTGAGCTCATTGTGATTAATCAGCGGGCAGCAGCAGGGGAGTCCTGGTTTTTCCCATAACCTACTTTCAAGTGCGCAGAAAATCAGACAAATAGGGAAAGCTGCCGTGATAAAGACGGAGATGAAAGAAGAAGCAGATGGATAGAAGATGTGAGGATTCATTTGATTGTTTGTGATTGAGACAGAAACTCCAAATTGTTACCCGATCCACATCTGAGCCCACTCCTCCTGTTTCTCTGTCTGCTCCTTTTCGTCTCCACTTGTTGCTGGAAGGTTCACTGGCGAACCACACAGTGACGTGGCTGAGTGACTTTAAAGGCTCTCTGGTTGCAGAGTCTTTTAGGCCAACCTGGCCGATGTCAGCCAGGTTGGGCTGATAGTGCAGATCTGATTGTGGCCTAATGCGCATTGGATCATAAGCATGATCCAACACGTGTCTTGCTGGATGAACTATAGGCTGAGCGCTGAGTGGCGTCACAGCTACGAGTAATAATGAGACATGTAACAAATGTCCTGACATGTCTTACACACTGCCTCTCTGACACACACTTGTTTTGGCCGAGCTGTGTCGTGTTGATAAGTGAATTGCGGCCGGTAATAGAAACCTCCCTGGTTGTCCATGTGTGTACCAGCTGTGGTAGCTGGTGGCCGCACTTCTCTGACACACACGTACACACATAGTTGTACACCCAGGCCTGAAAAGAGGGGGTTCCTCAGCTGAGCTCACAGCTGGATCTGCCATAGGACAGATGATCTATTTGGAAAGCGGGAAAGTAAGGGCAGGTACCCTTTAACCCTTTGAAACGTCCAATCAGCTGCAGAAATAAAAATTACAGACTGCTCTCTGTTATCCAGGTTGGAAGTCAGGTCATAAAGACATACTCTTCATTTCTCTTTTCATTTTATTGCCATTATGCAGCAACTCTACACCTCTGGTGTTTGACAGTGTGCTCGGAAGAACAGGAGAAAGAAAACACACAATGCTGAGTGATGTATGTTAAGGAGGCCAATGTGGTGTTGATTACCTTGTCAGCAATGAGGTTGCTGAGTTTACACAGCAACTGAAAGACTTGAGAGGGAAAGATAGAGGGAGAGAAGAGAGAGACAGAGGAGGAGAGGAGTTGGGCTCTTAACCGCCTTTCCATACAAGGAGAGGTAGGGGCAGAAAAGAGGAGGAGGAGAAAAGGAGAGCAGGGTAATACGAGGAGATACAATACAAGAGAGAAACAGAGAGAGAGAGAGAGAGAAAAGGGAGGAGAGAAATTTAGAAAGCTAGATAAACACAGTGGATAGAGGGATAAAGGCTGATAAGGCTGCACCAGTTGGCTGCAGTAGAGAAGAGTGAGCAGAGCTGTTTCCTCTCTGTGATTCTGCTGCAGCTTCTCTTTCACTGACTGATCCAACGCAGGTAGGACACAAACTGAGCCCTCATTCATTCTCTGCACAGACCAAGTCTCACTCAGCACAGCAGCACAGCAGTGCAGCTCTTAGCATCATAAAATCCAGCCAGCTTGCTCCTTTGTCTTGGGAAGATGTGTTTTTTGAGTAAAAGTAGCACAGTGGTGGAAAAAATGTTCAGGTCCTTCTCTCATTATCAGACCAGCAGCACCACAATGAAAACTAACCCTCCACATTCAAAATGTTGCTATGTTAGAAATATACTAATAACTATTATACTATTATTATAATTTATTATGAATTATTGCCTGAAAATATACATGAAATCTGAAAATGTAATTATAGAGTCATACTATTTATATCAGTGAGTATTATGTAATGGTATTAATATGATGACCCAGTAAGCATCATTTTCATGTTTCTTAAGTTCAGTGTCGTCCACATTTCCACTTTTTGCATATCATTTAGTCGTTGAATTGATTACCTGCATTGTGCTCTAAACTTACTGTTTTTTAATTAAAAGAATCTAATGCTATAAAAGTAACTCCTACCTATTGCTGTCAGTGCTGTGTGAGAATTACACTGTAGTGGAATTGAAGTAATACCTGAGAAATAATCTTGTCACGTAAAAATATTACGTTATTCACCTCTGAGTTTGGTCTTATGCAAAAAAAATACCCACAGGTGGGTTATGTAATCTAAGTTTTGTATTTGCCTGTGCAGTTCCTTCACTGTCATCGCTGCTATTTATATTATTATACCATTTACACAATACACAGGTAAAAGTGTACAATCAGGACACTCCTTTAAATTTCCTCTCTGTCTGAACTGCTGCCTCCATGAGAAGCATCCAGGTTCCTGGGCTCCCTTTGTGATGCTGGCCTGACAAAGCTTCTATTCAAACAGCTATGTGTTAAACAGAAACGGTGTGGTTAGATGGACATTGTTTAGGGAAGAGGGGAAATGGCAAAAGGAGTAAGAGGTATATCTTACTCCTGATTCCGCCACAGCTTCGCCTAAGTTTTGTGAAAAATGACCTCCCAGCTATCTCCTTGTTAAAAATAAAACTAAATCCTGCTGTGTGCACAAATCTGTGTTTGTGCGTGCATACCTGTGTATATGAGCTCAAGTGAATGTGTGCATTATCTCTGCATGAGGCTGCCGTAATTACACAGTGAAGGTGCCTATGGGAATGCAGCCGCTGCATCTGGCTCTGTGCCACGTCCCCTCATTTTATTATGTCTTGCGCCTAACAGCAAAACTGCTGTGTGTCTGTCTGAGACGTCCGATGATGGCTCAAATACATGAGTCTCAGAGTGCGAGCGCGATGTCCACTGAAAATAACTCCACCTTCATATGCATCGATAAATACCATATGGCCTATTATTATTTTACTGCATGTGCTTTGAGCAGCAGCAGCCAACATCAGCTGGCCTGAGTGTTGACTGAAGTTCAGTGTGTCAGGATGGGAATTCATGAAATGTCTCTTTGGTGTGCTATAATGTCAACATGTCAAGTTCACAGTTGAAGAATCCACAGAAATTTCTGCAGACTGATGTCAGCTGATTAATGGTTGTCATACCAATGGAGATCATATGACAATCATCATTTTCCCATCATTTGGGAAAATGAAATCATTTACCAATAAACTGCTCGCTGTGAATTTCCAGTTAAAGACGTTGATCTATTTTGTGGGGAATGTGCGTGTGAAAGAGATAAAATAAGAAAAATAGCTAAATCCTTTGCAGCACCCTGTGACATGACCAGCCTCCTTTTCTTTTCGAAATGCGGTCGATGGACCAGACAGTCACTGAGATCACACACTGGTGTGAAAAATGTCCAGGTCCAGGTGCTGAACTCCCATCAGTCTGAGTTTAAGGTGCCTGACCAGAGACATTGCTCCAAAATGTCTTATTACCTGCAAGTCAAGTTGCTTTTTTGGAAAGAGTGGCATAGCCAAGTATCTCAAGCTGGAGCTTAATCTGTCTGCTGTAAAGAAATTAGTGAGTGATCAGATGACTGAGCAGTGAGATCAAATCTGGGCTCTGGCTGTCTCTATGCTTAGAGTATTTTTATTGCAGGCTGTTAAACAGCGTGGTGGTTAATATGCATTTCATGGAGACAGGGAATTGATAAAACATTCAGTGACATAAACGGCTGCGGTCAGAAACGTGTCAGAGTTGGAGTTTTGCAGCTATATTGGCGGAGTAACACTATCTGACCCCAAAATAGATTTCAGGGACAATGTGCAGCTGGACATGACTGTTATGTGTGTGAGCGTGCGCGTTCACGTTCATGTCATGCCCATGTGCGTTTTTGTCCTGCTGGACTTGACCAAATTTAACTGTCTGCATTCTGCAGCTGCTTGGAATATAGTATAGTCACCCGTAGACCCGCCACGGCACCGACTGCAGCCACAAACCAACGCTCACCATCTCTGTGATGCCCAAACAGGAAAAACTCCTCTGTCATCAAGTCGAGCTGTCATCTGAAAATCATCTGCCAATAAAACATGGCCGGTGAAATAACATAACCATTGTATTCACATTTCCAAATGGATTGTCACGTATTCCATCTTTGTTGATACGTGTCATATATATTTTAAAGTCAGACACAAGCAGTTTGGTTTTAGAGCAGAAATGGGATGAGAACATGGGCCGACAAGGTGGAGGGGAGAATGGGATGGAGGGATGGAGTTCAGAGAGAACAAGTAAGAATAAAGATAAATTGATGAATAAATCCACAAACACCCACCAAAAGTAGCAGCAAAAACTCAACTCAGGGACACACACACACACACACACACACATTACTCCTTCCTTGCTTTCACTTTCTTCAGCACAACGTAACACGGTTGGCTGAAGAGGTGTTAGAGGAAGAATTATCATGCAAGCGCTCTCATCCAGCTCTTAATAGCGTGTGAGCCTGACTCAGGGTCCAGTGGATGGCCAGTCAGTGAGGTCAGGAGAACAACAGAACAGAAAGGATTTCCATCTATCCTCAGAGATGTGTTGCTTATTTTAGGGTGGCTTCTGTGCCAGACGTTACTGTGACAGCGATGAATGTTAACCGTTTTCCTGTGCAGCCACAGACTGGCTGTGCACCAATGCACACTTGGACCAGCCCTGGGCCATGGGGAGATTTCTTTTTTTACTTTTATTTTTTAATAGAAAGACTTTAGGGTCAAGACGTCCAAAGGCATAAAAGGCTTTGTTCTGAGATAAAATGAATGTGTTGTGATATGTCAGCATGCGCAGGGATTTCCCCTCCTTTGCTGATTTTCCAGGATTGTCTGGGTTTGGTTTCCTAAATGCACATGTTACGATTCTCCCATTTGCCTGTCAATGGACACAGCACTCCTGAGAGACTTTTCCTGCAGCTCTTGATTTCAAGATGTATTACACATCTTGCGGTAGGTGGACCCAAGCATGTGCAAACTTGGGTGAGCAGTACTCACACAACCATTTTTCATTTCTCCATTTCTTTCAGATGATGTCATCAGAGCACCTGAGCTGTGGTTGGCTGCAGCAGCTACTCCTTGTATTTCTGAAGCTTTGCTTCACTTTTGCTGGACCTTTGCGACCGCTCAATGGGACTGAATGCACAGCCAGAGGTCCTGCTTCCTACATCCTGGTCTTTACAGGTCACTGGAGCCCGCAGGCCTTCCCCAAGCAATATCCCCTGTTCCGGCCCCCTGCGCAGTGGTCCAAGCTCATTGGTGAGAAAGACTTCTGGGGATGAAGAAGCTGGCTTTTATAAACCATTTCTAATGGAAATTTTCAGCTGTAATGCCTGCTAATAATATATTTAATATGGACTATTATTTTAGGCTTGTAGCAGCAGTGAGGATCCAGAGATCATTAATGTGACCTCCAGCAGAGTTCACTCATGCAACGTTTTTGTGGAAAGGCGGAGCCAATCAAAGGAAAGTGATAGGACAGTGGTTCAGCCACCACCAATCCCAAAGACAGATGTTTTGTTCCTCATCATGTGTCTTTATAAGTTTAGGTCCTTATTGTCTACACACACACACACACACACACACACACTCAAGGGTGAGATGTTAACGAGCAAAGCAGCAAGAAGCAGACAGCAATAAGAAAGACAGTTTAAATGCTACCAGATGGGCTTTTTTCTCTCCTTTTTTGAACTTCTGTCTCACAGTATCTTTAATATTTCTCTATTTTTTCAACTCAGTCCTGTACTCCTTTGCACATTTCCGCTGGTTTACCACAGTGTTGGCCATAAAGACTGGAGTGGAGGTTTTGGGGGTTGGTGAAGGTGGGTGTTGATAGTTGTGGCATGATGGGGTCAGACCACTTATTTCAGAGGCAGGAGGAGCAGGAGAAGAAGACAAGATGTTTGTGCACATACAAATGTGTCCGTGTGTCTGATGGACTCCTCTTGTGTATCACAGTCTGTGGCAGCCATGGCCTCGTCTGGTTTCCAGCTCTCCTAGTAGTGCCCTGCTGCCCTGCCTGAGGATGATGCCCTACTTATGCCATATAAAAAAGGGAACCGGAGATTCAGACACACCCATAATAGCTTTTAAGGTCTCTGAGTAATAGTAACCAGTGGACACAAGGACAAGGAATGGGCTTTGTCACAAGAGAAAGAAAACACTGGGGCCTTAATGGGCTGACAATCCACCAGTATGGGGACAAGAAAAATGATGGAAAAGGAGTCTGTCATGGCACAAAGAAAAGCTTAACTGGTCTAGAGGGTTTGAGGCCTCCAATGGTTTTATGTTGCTTAATTCTGGAGACAATGACAAGGCCAAGGAAAAATTAGTAATTTAAGAAGGGCGGGTCATGAGCTCTTGGTGGGGCCTTAAACGTATTATCAAGTTTTATGGTCACGACGATTGTGGGAAATTTGTTAGTATGGAAATGTAATTAAGTGAATAAATAATGGCAGTTTGGGGAGAAATCAGATAATGTGTGAAGTGTGCTGTGTGTGTGTGTGTTAATACACATTTCAAATGTGTTTCAGCATTAAGGCATGGTTGTGTATGTGTGCCTGCACACAGCTCTGAAAAGTGAGACAAGGCAGAGCCATCAGAGCATTTTTCAGCGTGTTTCTGGCTAACCTTACTCTGCCCTCAAAACAACTGGCTGTGTGGGTTTCAGCGCAGAGCTCCACAACCCGCGGTGCAAATAGTTCAACCTGAATCATTGTCCTGATTCTTAACAGAACCGAGTATGAGAATGTGAACCAAATGGTTTTTTGGCCCAAAGGATAAGAAAAAGTATCAATACAGTTTTTCAGAGTAGTTTCAATTATTTTCTGGCCATTATCTTGCCGCCAGCTCTGAGATTGTGACCCATCTGCTGGCAGCTCCCGCCTTGTGGCTTTATCAGGGATAGATGGGGTTAGGCTATAACCATGCAGTATCTCCAAAGACGTCTATGTGGGCAATTCCTTCAGGATATTTCAGTTTAAGTGCAGGAAGTAGGAGGCAGCCGAAGAAATACAAACAGGCTCCGTGTTGGAAATGATCTCACCATCTGGCTGAAGATCTGTGGTATTTCAGTGACATTGATATGCATTCCAGTGAATAAGCATCTTACTCCTGTCCGCTTTCCCTTCTTGTGTTTCTTCTCTCCCTTTAGCGGTCAGCCATAATTGTAATTTTCGACTGTGGGAGGAGGGTGCTCAGGCCAGTGCAGGAGTGCAGAGTTTTTCTGAACTCGGGGTGACAGTGGAACTGATGAAAGCAGCAAAGGAGGCCAGGAAGAGACGCACGGTTGGCACCATGTACCGAACAGCTGGCATCCCCAATGGCATCGGGCACAGCTCCACAGAGCTGCTCATGCAACCTCGGAGTTCGCTGGTAGGAGCAATAAAACTTAAATAGCAGAAACACTCATTCACAAAAGCACACAGATGCTCAGACGCAGTAAGTCACACAATCCGACTTTTTGACCAAACCTCATTTGATGACCCGTGTCTCCCTATGATGCTGTCCATCCACTTTGAGTCAACACCACTTCTTTCTGCTATCCATTCAGACTGTGCTTAGCTCACGTGCTGCAGCCACAAACACCACATCCATCCTGCACTGTCTGGACTCTGTCTGCTCAGAGTGACCTTTTACTTCAGTATGAGGTTGGGACCAACCAGGAGTCTTTGTTCTGCAATGCTAACATAACGAGTCACTTACTTAGCGCTCTGACATAATAACACTTTTCCCAGTAAAAACAAAATATTTTTTACGTTAAAATACTGTTGTTTGAGACACTTTTGGAAAACCAGACTAGCTTACCTTTAGTTCTGATCTTTATGCTGAGCAAACCCGCTGGTACTCTACCCCTAGCTCTGTATTTAGCAATAAGACAATGGTAACACTTTCCTCTTCTAAGTCTAAACGATTAAATCAATAAGAAATTATATTCGCCAAATTGTCAGACAATTCTTTTAAAGAACAGATTAAAATTCTCCTGCTTTTTCAACATTAATCAATATCCTCACATGCTCCTGTCCATTCTGACAGTTGACTGTTGCTCTGATCATTCTTTCTCTCCACACTGGTGTTGAAGAGGTCTCTTCTTCACATGACAGTAAAAGAGATAACAAATTCTCCTCAGAGGTCATGAAAACTGTATTTAGAACATTCAGATGCAACTCATATTTATATGAGCCAAATCAAGTAAATGTAACAATATCTTTAGTGCTTCCTGTTGCTGTCCCTTTACCGCAGCGCAGCCAGAAAATGTTGTGCAGGGATACACAAATTATTTCAATTTCAAAAATGCATGTTGACTGGAGGTTTTAATTTGGGTTTAAAGTTCAGTATCATCTGGGACATAACATTTCTCATTCCTTGGTACAGAAAAGGGAGTGAGTTAGAGAGCAGAGGTTATGGAGGAGGCTGAGGCTAATTTTGGGGTGAGGGCTTCAACACAGTCAAAGTATTTGAGGCAGGTATGATACATAGCTCTGTGGAAAGATGTGTCATTCAGGTTAAAGAGTTCAAAGTATGAATGTATTTTCTGTGTGGACCACAGGCAGCTGATGAATGAAAAGAAAGGTGAAGGGGTGAAGAGGAGGGGGTTAATATTTACTGTAGCTTTTGCAAATAGGTGTGCCTGAAAGTCTGGAGAAATAAATAAACAATCCTGTTGGAGGGCACCTTTGGTAAGTACTTGTCATAGACATTAGTTTAACAGCTTGTCATCTAGATCCATGATGTCTGCAGCTGCTTTAAAATGGGCCTGTCTGTTTTTAGATCAGTGGACAGAATGGGAAGAGAAAACTATTTTGTGTGAATCGTGACAATGACAGGCTGGATGGCTGAATGCTGTTGACAGCTTAAGCTGTTATTTTGCTTTTTGGACTGTCTGTGTCTCTTTCTCTGTCTCGCATCCTTTTTCCTTGCCCACAAACCAAAACATTCATAAGTAATGCCCCAAAAATCCCAAACATATGATCCCTATCTCCATATTAAAGGGCCTCTTGCTAGTACTGTTAAATGTGTTATTTGAAACAGGCAGATAAAGTACAATTCACTGTCCAACAGGCATTATTCCTGAAGCCTCTGTACTTTGTTAGGTCAGTGGAACCGCTGAAAAGGGAATGACAGCAACAGAGCCTTAAGATGCTTTTGCTGGGTTGTGCATTTTCTTGAACGACTCATTCTCTCCAGGGCTCTGCGAAAGATTTGCTGTGATACATAAAACGTGAGAGGGATCATGGGAGCTCTGAGTAACTGTCTGCACTCTAGAGGTACTTTTTGGCCTGTATACTGTAAACCAAGGTGGACTGTTAGAGCCAGTGACGAGGGACACCCTTGAGGAGACATCCCTGCTGAGTGGCCCAATGGATATAGCAGGACACCTTTGTGGAAAAACCACTGCTTCAGAGTTAAAAGAACAAGAGGAGGGAGTGATGTTAGCAGAGAAGGGAGGAAATGAAAGAGGGGATCAACAGAGGATTTTAAAAAGCAACAGAGCTGCTTCTGATTAAGTTTCTCAGTTTCTTGTTGTGCGTCATAAGCAAAAAACAGCTCACTATGTCACACTGATGCTGCCTGCCTCCTGGCCCTGGTGGTGTGCTCTTGCCTGGTGAAGTGGAGGGATGTCTCTCACTTTTCTATCCAGTGATCTATCTGATTCCAGGCGACCCTTTCCTAGTAATTCAGAGCGTCAAAGCCTACCCATTACATCCTCCGCTCAGCCCAGGCCCTCAAATATCGGGCCACACGCAAGGAGGCCTTTTCAAATGTGCTGTTTTCTGGGCGTCTGCCACCCCAACATGTGCTGACCTACAAGCCGCTTCCTGTGTGAGGTCACCGGCTCTCGGAAAACATCCATCACACAGGAGACAGTGTAACCCTGCACAGGAAACTGAGTGGGTGCAAGCATGCGCACATGTGGAGTCCCAAGTCTCTGCATTAGTAGATGTGAGAAATTACAAATCCTGACTGCATGATACAGACAGAGGCGGTGGATTGTCCTGTCTCTCCTCACTTCAATTCATCTCATTTTACATTACGTTTGTTAATGGACATGAGGATACTCCGTTTTTTTTTTTTTGTTTGTTTGTTTGTTTGTTTTTTTACAATTTTTCCCCATCTCTTCTCGAAAGAGCTATTGTTCATCTCTTCTATCCTTACGGGTATACCCATAAAAACAATTGCAGCTGTGGCTAAATTGATTCTCAACTTAATTCATTCCATTTGCCATTAAAATTGACAAAGCAAAGAAAGAAAATTTAACTCATCAGTGCAGTGTCGGAATTTGCATAGAGAATATGTTGACATTGGCATTCCTAAAACCACACTGATAACATGGCTAATGTGGTCTTTCATCATTCTCTCCATCATCCCTTGACTCTGTGCTAATTGCATTTCCCTCAATGATCAACAGTTGTCCCTGATGGTGAAGATGATCCCCAGCCCAGATTGGTTCGTCGGAGTGGACAGCCTGAATCTTTGTGAGAACGGCCGCTGGAAACAGGAAGTGACCGTTGACCTACAGCCTTTTGATGCAGGGACAGACAGTGGATTCACTTTCTCCTCTCCCAACTTCCCCACCAGCCCTCAAGAAAGCATCACAAAGGTAAGTTTACTTGTCATTTGAACGTTCATTTCATGGCAAGACAATGCGAAGTGGCCATAGCCCATGTCTTCTTAAAATACATTAACTGCATGGGAACCGGACATCATTCTTAACTGTCTCCGCTTGAATGATTGCTTGGCGGCTCTCATGCCTGGCCTGAAGTGATTTAAGTAAAGAGGGCTTCCATTACATAATATACCATTTATCCTTTTCCGTATTGTGCTTTAAAGTGTGCTATTGTGTCATTTGAACTTGTGTTGACAATCTGCTGGCTCTCTTTATGAATTATGCTGCACTGTTCTCTGTCGACTCATTCAGATCACATCCCAGATGCCAAACCACCCAGCCAACTCATTCTTCTATCCACGCTTAAAAGAACTTCCACCAATTGCCAGCATAAAGATCACTCAACAGAACAGATCACCTGACCGCCAAACCCTGATGTCCAATCATATTCTGCCTAACTCCATCAGTCCCCAGCGCTTCTCGGGTAAGACTGCAAGACTCCATACTTCATCAGTAGCTAAAAGATTTACCTGGGAGGGCAGAACTAAATAAGATGAATGCTCTTAAACTGCTTTGCATTTGTATAGTAAAAGATATAGTCGCCCAGGCCCAGGACCCAAACCCACAACTTTCTTGTTGTGGAGCAACAGCAGTAACCACTATGCTGCCATGCTGCCCCACATACATTTTAAGTGACAAAAAATCTAATTAAATCAGGAGATGCCAAATTATCCTGATTTTTAATCCATGCGAGGCTATTGACCACACACACTGACACACTGCTGGATCCTTTGGTCCCCACAGTGTAACTAAGTATCCAGCTAGCGTCAACATGCTGTGCGTGTTATTGGGACAGTGTAATTGGCTCACACGTCACTGGTTTTGACATATCACACTAGTGTGTCCAAACTTTTGACTGATACTGTATGTGTTTTTTTTTGCTCCTAGATAAATTAAAAGTAACAATGAGTTGGTTAGTTTCTTTAAACTATAGCAGGTTAAAAGCTATGGTAAGGTCCAGAAATTCTGATGTGTCTGTATTCTTTCGCCTTGACTGACACATATTTCTCTCATCTCCCCTTTCCCTCTGCACAGTGACGCCACTGGACTGTGAAGTGTCTTTCTGGTCATCCTGGGGTTTGTGTCTGGGTCCGTGCTCCAGAGGTGTCCGCCACCGCACACGCTACATCCTTTTAAGGCCGGCTAATGCTGGCACCCCCTGCCCTGAGCTGGAGGAACAGGCTGAATGTGTACCGCACAGCTGTATGAAACGCCAGTAACACACCCAAATACACACACAAACACACACACTGCCAGTATTCAAGACTGGGACTCTGATGCTATTACTGCTGGACTGAGCATTGTTGCTGCATTTTGAGCATTTTCTCTGGCAATGCAAATTATTGTTTTGTCTTTGTTGCAGTCAAGTTGGAAAAATGAAGTCTTGCTGCACAATGTGTGCGGCCCATTACTTCACGAGCATACATTCTTGTTGAACTATGTTAATGGAAACTAAGTGAAACTGAAGTCGGATTGTAGGACAGGTGTTTGGGACGTAGATAACAATATCAGTGTTATTTGGTAAAAAATTTGATTTTTTTTAGAAATTGCAGGGTAAAAAAGAGAGTGGAAAGAGCAGGATGTTTGGTCCCTCAAAGTCTTGTATAGTCTAATCATTATCAACAACAAGTGAATTAAGGTGTTGACTGATAGTGGCACACCAGACTCATAAATGGTCTTTATGATACACACACTCTCACATGCATTTGCGCACAAATTGGCACAATTTGTCTTGCATATACTGGATATGTCCACAGGCAGGGAGGGCTTACTTCACATGGGTAACCCATACATGCATGGCACATACAGCTCTTCCAAAATAGTCCCACACATCAATTTATAAATATCCTCTTTCACAAGAGAAACCTAAATGACTTGAAGCATAAAGCCAGTCTGAAGATGCTGGCCTATTTTGTAACAAGATGCATGTTTTTATGAAAAAAAAAAGGGAAGAGAAAAACAAGCAAAATATTTGTTTCATTGTCTTTTTTGATATTTTAATGTTGACATTTTGTATATAGGGTATGATGTATCTTATCTTGTGTAACTCAGAAATAAATATGGTGGTGTTTTTCACCACCATCTGTTTTACTCTCTTCTCCTGTGTGCCTCTTTTATTTTGAGGGTCTCATTATGCAATGCCTAAATATAAAACTCTTATGCGACCAAGCAACATTCCCAATTTGAATGCTTACAGTAATACCCGATTCAATAAGCTATTTCTGTTTGCCTGAACATAATTTAACCACTATTGACACTTCTTTATCTGTATCTACACAAGACTCACAACCTAAATGCAAAAATACTCAGCTTTAAATATCATGGGACGAGAAGGTTAAGATGCACTACATTCATGAAAAAATAAGTCACAGCTCTGTGTATTTATAGATAAAAATTCTTCTTTCCACTGTGCTGAACTGATAAAGCTACTGACCCAAGCTACGTTAACTGTGGTATTTGAATAAATGAATAAAGTAAAAATGTATGAACTGTGAACTGTGTCCTCTGGCCGAAATGTTGGCTCCTCGTCTAACAGTTTGTGGCAGTGTAGCCCCTCCTAGTGATCAAAATGAATATGGGAAAAAAAAAAACACCCTCAAAGACAACTGCTTTAAATTTGAATTAGTATATAAAAATGTGTCAAGTTGCTCTTGAAAACTTTGAACATCTCCAATAAGACACGGGTTCCTATATGTAGATGGAGAATCGTTTAAACAGTTTTCCTTTTAGGAAAAGGCCTTATTGTATATACTGTATAAAAACCCGTGCAGCTCCTCTCAGGCTGAGAGAGCCGGTGGTGACAACAGTTCAATAAAATAAACTCAATTAGAGGTCCCCAAATAATTGTTGGTAGCGGCTTTGTAACCATGGAAACAGTAAAAAGTTAGATACCCGTTACTTTAAAAGAGTAACCCCGTTTATTTCACTGCTGTTATTGTCATCATGCTAAAGATGACTGATAATAATTATACCAGCTTATTCCAGATGTAAAGGTGTGTTGGTAATTTGCACTGACGTAATTTGAAATTGTACTCTGGGAATAAATCAAATTTTAGATTTGAAGTCACGATCCTAAAAATGTGGCCTATGTCAAAAAGACAAATGTATATCGATCATGTCCAGATGTTTGTACCAATGCCTACATGACCCAGACAGAAGTAATGTTTGTGGTTTTTAGTTTTTAACTGGTTTTTAACTTTTAGCATGATCCACCACTGCGGAAGATCCTCAGAAACAAAGCGTCCTCCAGCGCCCGGTGCGGGGCGGTGCGGGGCGGTGCGGGGCGGCCGCTAGAGGCCGCAGTTTGCAGCCTCACAGAGCCGCCGTGTGTCTCCGCAGTGCTGCCCGTCTACGAGGAGTGCGTTTGATTGTTGCAGCGCTCAATGGCGGACAGAGCAGGATAGTGGCGTTAGCACCGAGGACAATAACACCTCCACCGTGTGAATCTCTGGCGTGACTCGGTCCGCCGTCACGTGCCCGCGGCTGCACCGGGTGAGACGAGCTCTCTCGTGCGCTAACGTCGACCACAAAGCGGCCGCCGCTGTTTCCTGCTCTCCGGCCGCCGCTGAGTTCCCATCCCCGGTGAAGAAGTTACACTGTTCACGGTGGCTTCCTGAAGGCAGCCAGTCTGCGACCAAGACATGGGGGACTCTCTCGAACTGATCGGGAAGCGTCTGCTTCTGCTCCTCGACGAGGGCAGGTCTGCCAACGGATCCGAGCCGGAGCAGGCGGCCTGGGCCCGGGACTGGCTGCGGGGGACGGTGCGGGCAGTGAGTGTTATCGGCCTGGCCGCCCCGGAGGTTAGCGGCGGAGAGGCGACAACAACAAGCACCGCGGCGGGGCTGACGGTCAGTGTTTACATACAAACGGTGCCGTGCTGCCCACCAAAATAGCCGCCGATACGTGTGTGAGACACGGGCCGACGTTTAAGTGGGAGTTTTTTGACGTTTTTGAGCTCGTTTGTGGCGCTGACGTCGGTATATTTGTCGAAAATCAACGTTAGCTCATGCGAATTGTAGCTAACTACAGGTCGCTGGCAGCCCGGGCGCAGCTAAACTCGAGGCCGGGGATTTTCTGGCCTTTGCTTTGTTCGCTTTTTAGCTTCTTAACGAGTCGCATTGAGACTCAGCAACATTAATCCTCAGCTCGTAGCAGAAAAACACAAACGCAGGTGCCACAGATCTAATTCAGCCACCACGACACTGGAATAAATTGGTGCAAAGCAGCAGTGAATAACAGCATTAGCCTGCGTTAGTGGAGTTCAAGGCCTCACAAGTTCATATGAGGGTGAACCAGGAATTTCTCAGACTTTACACTGTGCTCCATGTTGGTAAATGTTCACATAACATAAGAGTTAAATGCAAACGTCAAGGAATCGCACTAATATTGAACAACAAGGGTCCAATTTACATTGTTCTTAGATCTTTGAATGAGCTTAGTTAATGGATATGGTGCATGACCTACATAATCGTAGGCAGCAATAATAAACTAAAACCAACACTGCCAGAATTTTTCTTTTACAAGTACGTTGGGTGAGGAATAGATTACATACACCATATATGTAGGGTGTGTGTGTGTGTACACATTATCAAAAAAACAACGATCAATGTAAAAAAAATAAAAATAAAGAAATAATGGAAAAGTAACACATGCTCATTTATCTCCAATAACCAGATTCAAACAAAACTTGCATATCTGTCAGTAAAGAGGATGCAGGTTTATCCCTTTGCAGAAGATGACAACAAAAGCGTCTTTGTAAGAGAAATACAACCTGTACACCTTACAGTCACATTAAGGTCAGAACAATTGACTGGGATAAATGTCAAAAAACAGGTAATTTTTTGACAGGTAATGTTAATATCCTGCTACAAAAACTGTTTTAAATAGGCTGGGACAACTCACCTGTGTCACCAGGAGTCATTTAAGTTTTTTTGAGTTTAACAGCTCAGGATGGGTTTCATGCCAAAGTTTATTTTCCTGATTTCCACCACTGCCCCATATGTGACCTAATCTCTCCCAATCATGCTCGTTTTGCTGATATAACAGGAGCCTGACAAATTACCAACATAATAACTGGGTCACAAGAAAGCGAACACAAAAGCCTGTGTATTTGGTAAAACTTATCTAACCTCTTAAGAAAGCTAAAGTTCTTAGTGAGTTGGATGACAGTGCAGATAGTTGGCCAGAATGTCATGTGTTTTAACTACAGTTGTGGGATAATCATAATAATCATACCTAGTATCAAAACAGTAACTTGACACTAGGTATCATCTGTATTTTTATTTATTTATATTTTGTGTTCCACAAGTAAGTTCACCACTTGTAATTGACAACAGCTTTTCTCACTCATCAGTACCATCTACCAATGCTAGAACCTTTTTAATGGAAGAAAAAAAACATTTAGCCAGTAGATCCAGATACACGTTCTTCCTGTTGCTATCACCTTGGTTATTTCTGCTGCAGAAAGAACTGTACAAAATTATTATACCTATGCAGCCAGTGTAATGCAGTGTTGTGTATAAACATCAACAGAAGTGACACCTGATATAGTTCATCAGGGAGTTGTTTGATTCATTGTTTACTATTTCATTATTGAATGATTTTTTATTTTTGCTGCTTTGTCCCTTCACAGATTTGATAAAATTGGCAAATTTTTAATTGGAGCAGGAATTTTGGATTTTTGAACAACTGGGGTTAAAATTCGAAGTGTGATTTACAATCTTGTGCTGGGCAGTTTGTATTTGAGTTGATTGACATGAATTGAAAAGAAAATATACCGTAATTTCCGGACTGTAAGCTGCACTTTTTTCACACGCTTTGAACCCTGCAGCTTCGACAATGATGCGGCTAAGTTATGGATTTTTACGGGTAATGATCTTCATGCCGCCAATACATTTAGCGTCCCATCAGACCAATGAAATTACCCAACAGGTCACAGTGGACCAATGAAATTGTTCGAAATAAATTAAACAAACCCACACTCAATTCTTCAGATCAGTCATTTATTTTGCGCTTCATGCACACACCCTTATCATGGAAAACACACGAAGCAATACATATGATGTGACATAATTCCTACCATATGCCATTTCCTCCCATATTTGCGACACCTGCGTTTTATAAACAAGTGTGGCCGATATATATCCAAAAAAGTTTTTCTCTTTAAATTTAGCAGGTGTGGCTTATATTCAGATGTGCTCTATAGTCCGGAAATTACGGTATATCTTTCATTTTCTATGCTGCCATCTAGTCAGTATTCGTTAATCACTTTTTTCAATGTGTGCCAATAATACATTACGATGCACACGATACGCCAATCACTCTTAAAATCAATTTTAAGACACAGAGAAATGGAGGTGGTTTAAAGTGATGTCACCAAATTTGTTCAAATTCATATTCACATTGGTGTCATCACCATAAACAGAAATTGATTCTGATATAAGAAAATGAGATGAGTGAGAAAATAGACCATGTCTCTAAGGGGAAAGTGTCCTTTTGAAAGACTTGAAGTGGAAAGAATGAGCTAATCAGTATCTGAAGGGTCAACAATTGGCTTGATCTTTTCTCAGTTAAGCTTGCTGCTTGCAGAGTGTGTGGTGTTGCTTTTTTTTTTTTTTTATTTTCTACTGAAGTAAAGTTACTGCAGTGAAACTACTACCAATTAAACCTAAGTTTCAGCTTAAATTTAATTTCACTGTACAGCATTTTTACTATTCAAGTCAATGCAGGTTAGTTAGCCGCATCAGTGATGTTAATAGCATTTCAAGAAATTCCTACCGGGAGTTTCAACAAATCCGATTTGATTTAAAGCAACAGGCATTGTTGGCATTCTGGCTGAGACATTTCTCACTACTTCACAACTGACAACTCTCTCACATGAAAGAGTTGTCAAAAGCTTGTCTTGCGCAAATGGATTTACTTCCCTCAGTTCAAATGATAAACCCAAACTATCTAGCAGGTCCTGTTGTGTCTTCAGAAAGTCTTTTTAAGAGGGAGTGAAGTTAAAACTTGTAGTTCAGATAACCCATCAGTGAATACCAGTTTAATTTTGTTGTTTTGGTACAGAAAAGAGGATGCATAACTAGGACATCTCGCATAAAAAGAAATTCTTACAGTAAATGTGACATTGTTGGACTTGGAGCCCAAACTGCTTCATTGGACTTTCTCAGCAGCCTACAGATAAGTCTGTGGTTGGTTTCGGGATCCTGCAGATGTGCAGTTGTCTTCTCTGTGAAGAACTGCATAGAAAGCATAGGTGTGGTCAACAAAACTACCTGCCAATAAAGAAAATGCCACATATGACAAAACAAAGTTACATAGTTTCTAATAATAATTCAAAGTACCTCTAATGTTTTTATACTGAATAAATACTACTGCACAAATATACACAAAATACTATGAGTTATGTCACAGATTTTAAGCATGACAGTATTTGTTAGGTTCTGTGTCAGATATTAATTTTATGCATTACAAAAATGTTACTTTAAATATATTTTCACAGAATACTTTTTAGTTTTTAATGATTTAATCAACCTACAGTTGTCTCAACTGGAGCTTTGGACTGTATTGAAAGTCAGTTTTTGACTTTTTTGGTAGTACTCTAGTATACTAACCAAAGCCATTTTTTTATCTGTTACTAGTTCTTATGTTTACATTCTGGCTTTCTGTTTTTCTGACTGCAGGTATTTGTGGAGTTTGAGAATGCATCGCAGCGCTGTTCCTGGGTGCAGGTGTATGATGTAGGGGTGAAAGCTGTGTTGGTAGAGGACTCCATTGTTTGGGCCAATCGCAGTGATGGTACCGGCAATACCGGAACCCAGCCATCAGGTACCACCTGGCCTGCTCTGGTAAGTGATCAGTTTGACAGCGGATATGAGTAAACCATCTACTTCATGAATCTATTTAAAGCCTTGAAACTATCAAGGCTACTTGTTGAAATAGAAAATGAGCATAAGTATATCCCAGATATACCCAGTCCTGGATTGGAATTTCCACTTCATTATGAAAAACTTTGTACACTCAAAACCTCACAGCTCATTTCTGCTTGTGCCCTGTACACCTGGCCGTTTTCTATGCCCTTTAGCTTAGTTATTAATGAAGTTAATCTGTAATACAAGCCAAGATTTATATTCAAGCCCTTTTGCTGCTAAGTTGAATGCAAATGTTGAATATTACTCTAGAGTCAGAGTTGAATGGTTTGTCTTTTTCCTTAGGTTTTCCGCTCCCTTGTGGATAGAGTGGGTTTAGGATCATTGGTTGCTGTGGAGCATTTTGGAAGCAAGAATTTTGAGTTTCTACCTGATAACAAAACTATCCAGAGGTTTGAGGTGTGTATGTTTGTTTCACAGTATGTGTTCATAGTGTTGTTGGCTGTTAAGCAAGTGCTTTTGTTTTTCCTCTGACTGAATTGAATTTATATTGAATTGGTGAATTACTATTAGTCAAACTCAATTTTTTTTTTTTTTTTGTACTGGACCCAAGGTATTTTTAAATTTAGACCCTGGTGTTTTCTATTTAATGCAATGTTGTAGTTTTTGTCCCAGGGCTCAAACTGTTTCATGACAGTGTTATATGTCCTGCAGGTTGATAAAGAAATAAGACACCCTTTGCTGTTGGAGCAGCCCTCTCTACAGGCTGCCATCTCCAGCTGGCATACTGACTTTGAACTCCAAGAGATCTTCAGGAAGGGTAAGAGTACACATTTGCCAGTTTCTATTTTATTTTTGTCCACTGCCTCTGTTTGATTGTACTTGCTGAAAATTGCAACTTTGGAATTATTTCTAATTTGAAGCCTGTTGTCATCAGATATAACAAAAAAATCATGATATTTGATATGGACATGATATATACATGATATGGACTAACATGCTATCACAATGTGGAACAGATTTCCTTCTGTTGCAAAAGGGGCACACAATGTCAGACCATTTAAAACCATTCTAAGAACTTTTTTTGGTAACACTTGAATGCCTCAAAGTTTCCGATTGAGAGTATATTATTTTTTTATTGTTAATATTTTCACTTATATAAGTATACTATTTCTTGTATAAATTGTGGTGATGGACCCCAGGAAGACGAGTTGCTACCTTGGTGGGCAACTACTGGGGATCCTAACAAAAAATAAATAAATTAACAAGTCATAAGTTTAGTTACAGTTCAAGCAATACACAACACAAACTTCCACTTTAGTTATCAGAGCAGAAATGCATGCTGTGAAATGCTATTGTAGAGTGAAGGCACAATGCTTTTTAGCTATTTGTGGTAACGCTTTTACTCTGTAGCGGAGGATGCAGAGAGTGGGTTTTTGCAGGTTCCAAACAGGCCTGACGCTGCCTTTTCCATGGAGCTCAATCCTTTTCTCCTTTACCGGATACCTTGCCATGCCGCTTCCAGTTCACTCAGATTATTTAGTTTTTTTCCTCACTTCTGGTTTCTTTAGCTTCCTTTCCCTGTCTCACTTCTCACACTGTTCCTGCTTCAGCATCCTTTGGTCTCCTATGTTTTAACTTCCTCCTCTTTTTTTTTTTTTTCAGCTCAGGTGTCTCTGTAAACTCCCCTCCTCCTCCTTGTGTGTGATGTCACTTCCTATTAACTCAACTTCCTGTGTCCTGTCTTGCTACAACTCTAAATATGAACCTCAATTTAAATTTGAACACTGGTGTAACCGTCATTGCTCCTACCCTCAGGTTCATACACTATTCAAGGACGCAGGGTTCGGGTTTACCAGCCAGAGTTTGAGGAGTGCTGGGCGTTAGGATTGGTCTCACAGCATGACCCTATCTCTCACATTATGGAAATTACATTGGATAAGGTAAATGATGCTTTTGCTTGAATACCTTCTGGCCACAGTGTTAACGGATGCAACTTAAATACCACCTTCTCTGCTGTAGGGAAAGGAAAATCAGATTGTAGATCCTCGTGTGATACATGTTATGCTGGCAGAAGAGGAGGTAAGGCTGCCACAATATAAATCTCTATATACTCTGTAATTAGTAGTATCAGCTGGACATTTTGTAGTTTCAGCTTTAAGCTTGTTTTATAAAAAAAAAAACAACAAACTAATAAACTACCGCTTAACATATTTTCCTTTTCCCTAGCTTGGTAAGAATGGAAGGCGAAGGAAGGACAGTGAAACAATGAAGGGTGACAGTGGACGCAGACGTAGGACTGCCTCCGAAGGTGAGGATGACTTGAACTTGAAACGTTTTAAAGGAGCAGGAGATGCAGGAGCTGATGCGCAAAACTGTGGCGACTCCAACAAAACTCCGGTAGAAGGGATGGGGATCTGGGTTGGAGACTCCAGCGAAAGAGTCAGCAGCACAACCAAAAATGGAAGCTCTTCAGAAGGAAGCTTTCCTCAGGGCCGTGTGTCATCCCCCAACACCCATTCCTCACTGCAAATGGACCAATCAAATGCTACTTCTCGTTATCTGGCTCACTTCAAAGAAAATGGTCGCTCTCTCTCCACACAAGGGGCAGCAGATTCCACCACCAACGTCACTCACACCCCGACCCCTCCTCCCCTCAAACCAGCTCCCTCTCCATTCTCCACCACATCTTTTCCCTCACTAGGCCAGATGCCAAGCCTGGTCCCTGGTGCTCCTGCTCCCAAGGCCTCTCCATCCCCGCAGCCAGAGCGAGAGGAGGCTTCCCAGTCATCCTTTTCCAAAACAGCTGCTCTTGTTTCGCCGGGTCCTGTCACCATCTCTTGGTCACATGACAGTGGACCTAGTGTGGCACTTTCTGCCTCTGTGGGTTTTAGTCCTAAAGCCCCTACCTGGGGAAGCCAGACTGAGGTAAGAAAAACAGTATTATCAGTGCTGTCAGTACCATTATGTCATGTCGTCATAGTTTTATAGATTTGGTTGTTATCATTGTATTTAAACATATTGGGGTTTTCTTCACAGGGATCTAAAACTGCTCTGGGTTTTCGTTTGCCCCAGGCTGTGCCCACTCCTCCTGTGTTTGGAGATGTTACCTCTCAGACCAATGGAGCTCCTACAACTACCACAACCTCCCAGGATGCTCCGAGGTCATTTGGCTTTGGTTTTGGTGGTGCAAAGAATGAGACTCATTCCCAGCAAGACCAAAATTTGTTTTTCCAGTGCATGAACCAGAAATCAGGCTCCAGCCCTAGCCTAACAGCCGGTCAGTCCCAATCCAAGGGCACAAATTATTTCACCGCAGTGTCTGAGAGCCTGAGTAAAGAGCCCCCAAGCCTTTTCAAGTCTGCATCTTCTACCGAAGGGCTGAAAAAGCCTGAGCAGCCCAAAGTGCCTGAGACCCATGCAACAGGAAATGGTGTGCTCAACAAATCGTCATCAGCCTTCCAGAGTGTGGGTGGCTCTGCTGTAGGGAGAGGTGCTGGTCTAAGTGGTGGTGGGCTGAATACCCCTGGAGCTCAAAATACTTCTAAAAAG
Source organism: Echeneis naucrates (assembly GCF_900963305.1). Lineage (NCBI taxonomy): Eukaryota > Metazoa > Chordata > Actinopteri > Carangiformes > Echeneidae > Echeneis > Echeneis naucrates. The sequence continues at coordinate 14,041,389 of NC_042520.1, forward strand.
AGCAGTAATAATGGAACTTCTGCAGGGGGCTTAGGACTACAGTCTGGTTTTAATACTTCAGATAGCCACCAGAACCTTTTTTTGCAAGCCTCCAAAGAGCCCACCAATCCATTTCTAGCTTATGGTGACAAAGCCTCCCACACACCCTTTGCTGGACTCACTGGGACAGAGGTACAGACCCTGGGTCCTGCCTCTGACAGTAAACCAAACCTCTTCACAATGGCCGAGCCACCAAAGGGGATTTTGTCTTCCCCTTTCCCAACACTTTCAGCAGCTGCTTCACCCAGCTCTTCCTCCTCTCCAGCACCAGCTTCATCTCAGAGGCCACAAAGTGAAGGTGTTGTGACAAAGGAGGAGCATGAGGCCGGAGAGATGCCCACATCCTCCTCAGGCTGCCACATGTTTGGAAGCAGTGCCTCTGGTGGAATGGAGGAAGCACCAGTTTCCTTTGACCAGAGCCAGTCTCAGAAGTTTAGCCTGGAGGAAAGAGGCCAATCATCCAAACGTGACTCTGACTCCAGCAGTAACAGTGACTTGTCAGACCTGAGTGAGAATGAGGATGGGCCAGAAAAAGGCCAAGTCCCAGGTGGGCCACCACATCCCACAAAGGATGGGACCATGTTGCAGAAAACTAAAGTCCAAGGGGCTTCTAAGAGCCGTCCACGTAACAAGCCTTTTAAAGGTAAGTCTGGTTGTCTTTGAGGTACCTTCTGAGATGTTTTTGGTTACAAACTAAGTAACTGAAATAACACCAAATTGTTTCTTCCAGTGGGCCAGTCAGTGTTAAAAGACCAGAGCAAAGTGCGTCGTTTGAAACAGTCTGGTGAGTCCTTTCTACAGGATGGTTCCTGCATCAATGTGGCTCCTCACTTGCATAAGTGCCGCGAGTGCAGACTGGAGCGCTACCGTAAATATCGGAACACAGACGAAGACAGCGATGATGATGATGACCCAAATGTAGCTTGTCGTTTCTTCCACTTCAGAAGGTGTGGGTTATATGCTGGTTGTTGCCACAGTGTCTCCCTTTGTCTGTTTTCCATCATAAAGAGCAGATTAGATTACACTATTAGTTAGTTATTTTTCTTTTGTTTGGATGGCCAGGTTGGCTTTCACTCGTAAGGGTGTACTGCGTGTGGAAGGCTTCCTGAGTCCTCAGCAGAGTGATTCTATGGCCATGGGACTATGGCTACCTGCACCAGCTGTCCAAGAGGGGCTTGACCTCGATACATCCAAGTACATCCTTGCGAACGTGGGAGACCAGTTCTGCCAGTTGGTTATGTCAGAGAAGGAAGCCATGATGATGGTGGAACCACATCGTGAGTTTAAGGGCATCCCACATTGTGTCTGATCCCATGGTTTCTACAAATTTTATGTTTGGCGCTTTCGTCCTACATTTTGTCTAGACCCTCAATCAGTCAGAAGTGTCGGTGCACACAAACCTTTCTTTGTCTTCTGCTTGGTCTGTCCTTCAGAAAAAGTTGTGTGGAAGCGTGCTGTTCGAGGCGTCAGAGAAATGTGTGATGTGTGTGAGACCACCCTGTTCAACATCCACTGGGTGTGCCGGAAGTGTGGCTTTGGAGTGTGTTTGGACTGCTATCGACTCCGCAGGAACAGGCCAAGGGAAGGTGAGTTGTTATAGAAATTTTTTGCAAATTATAGAGCTGGGTCAGGTTAACTTAGCATTTATTCTGTTATTGTATTATATTTTTACTATAGTAACACAAACAGTAAGGTTATTACTTAGTGAAGTGTTTTGAGATTTAGTGCTATGGAAACACCCCAGTAATACGTCCTCTTTTTTAGATGTAGATGAAGGTCCGGAGGATGAGGTTTTTTCTTGGTTGAAATGTGCCAAAGGTCAACCTCATGAGCCACAGAACCTCATGCCTACACAGATTATACCTGGGACAGGTAACATGAATATTATGTTTTAATATGAATCTGCATATTCACACCTCAAGAGCATCAATTGTTAGATATGATCTTGTGTAATATAAGCTGTAATGATTGATTTTTTTATTGCCTTTCCATTTTAGCTCTATACAACATAGGGGACATGGTGCATTCAGCGAGAGGAAAGTGGGGTATTAAGGCAAACTGTCCCTGTGCCAGTCGACACACCAAGCCTCTAGTGCGTCCTAGTGCTCCCAATGGGATTTCACAGGTACCATTGTGACACAGGATCCTATTCTGAGTCTGAATTTCTTGATTTTAATGTCAAGGCTTAACATCTGGTGGCGCTTGTCTCAGCAGTCTACAACAAGTGGTGCCGGCATTGGATCTGCAGCTTCAGTTATTGGCACCACTCCAAAATCAGAAGGAGAAGTGTTGGCTATTAAAACAGAAGCAACGCATACGGCAGCACCATCAGACAGTGGGGGTGGGGAAAGTTTGGGCAGTACCAGTAACTCCACCAGTGGTACATCCTCCCCCTGTAACCTCACCCAGTCCTCTGCCAAGGAGTCACGCTCATCAGGAGAGGGCAACAGCTCTGCTCTGCATTGGCTGGCAGACTTGGCCACTCAAAAAGCCAAGGATGACACTAAGGGTAAGTAGGAAAGTGCTAATATGGTGTAATCTAAGTCAAAAATCAAATTGGAACACAGATGATAAAGTCAAAATGTATGTGAAAGTTGAAGTTATATCTTCTTGGCATTTTCTTACAGAATCCAGTTCACTTCGCTCCATGATGAGTCGAGAAAGTCGACCTCCCTTTGGCCTAGACTCGCTCAGTGCTCTGTCAAAACCTTCTGCTTCTAGCCCTAAGTTATTTAACAGCCTATTACTGGGCTCCAGCATGGCCCAGTCCAAACCTGAAGGTTCCAGTCTCCGGGATCTGCTCAACTCCGGACCAGGCAAACTTCCCCAGGGTCCTGGAGAGAGTGGGGTGCCATTCCCCTCTGTCTTTACCTCAGCAGGCGTACGTATAAAATCTTATTCCATGTGGATTTATGAAGAGGTCCAATCACTACAAATCAATATTAGAAAGGACGAGAGACACACACTAGTTATGTTGTTTTTTTTTTGTTTGTTTTTTTTTATGCAGAACAGGCATGTCAAACATTTTTTTTTACCACAGTTATCTTCACTGTATCTTATCATATTTGTATATTTATTATATTTTCAAAATTTACTTAATCTCAGCTTGTTGTCATTTCATTTCATTTCATGCATTGATTACAGATTCAGAATAGTAAAATGGAAAGAAAAAGAAACACAAGGCTTTCACTTAATTACAAACCCAAGTAACAAAAAGTATTTATTTATTTTTTCCTGCCAGAGTGACAAACTGAAGAGCAGCCTCCCAAACTTCTTGGATCACATCATTGCCTCTGTGGTAGAGACCAAGAAGGCTGAAGGCCGTCGCACTGGGGCCTCTGAGGGTGGTGAGCTTGGTGTATTAGGAGCCCGCAAAGATGGAGTAATGGGTCTTAGCGTTTTAGAACCACATACCTCACACTCGTGGCTCTGTGACGGGAGACTCCTGTGTCTACAGGATCCCAGTAACAGCAACAACTGGAAGATCTTCAGAGAGTGCTGGAAGCAGGGACAAGTAAGTACTACAAACAGTGACAGGATTATGATTAAATGTAGCAGAGCCAGATAGTTGGCTGTTGGAGAAACATGGGTTGAAGTTTTACTATATTGCCTTCTAATTTCTCCTCCATTTGTGTCCAGCCTGTGTTGGTGTCTGGGATACATAAACGTCTAAAAGCAAATTTGTGGCGGCCTGAAGCCTTCAGTGAGGAGTTTGGAGATCAGGATGTAGACCTGGTCAATTGTAGAAACTGTGCTATTATCTCTGATGTCAAAGTGCGAGACTTCTGGGACGGCTTCCAGGTCATCTCAAGTGAGTACTTGAACTGTTTTTTGTACAATTGCATTGTTACTCTTTATTTGAATTAGGATTATTGGTAAACTATGGTAAGGGTGAGCACAACAGTTGAATTGTTGAATCTCAATGGATAAAAGAATTGCTGATTAAATGTGGAATCTCTGAAAAATCACTACCTTAATAAAATGTTACCAATCATTGGTCTTCATCTGGATTAATGCCCCAGCCACTGCATTACTGTCACTCATTTCTTACTGATAAAGATCAAATGGTATCTAATTCTTTTCTATTTGTGCAGAGCGACTGCAAGATGGCGACGGAAACCCAATGGTGTTGAAGTTAAAGGACTGGCCTCCAGGGGAAGATTTCAGGGACATGATGCCTACACGGTGAGGAACTCAGAAAAGGGTTGCTTCTTGTGTCTCTGTACATTTTTCACCATACCAGTTATGATCTGTATACCCAGATGGGGCTCTTTAAAAATGAGCATTACACTTATTATATTTTCATAATTTGTATACTTTAATATATATTTGGAATGTACCTTCACAAAATTTACTTAAAGTGATTTGAAGATTTGTGTCTTATTTTGCTTTCTTCCCACGTACATACACTTTAACATGTAGACTGACCACCCTTAGTTGGTCATAGTACTAATATGTTGTTACATTTTGGTGGCCAAGTTTTTGTTAAGTACATAACACATTTCTCTTCCATTTCATTAATTCCTGATATTTTTCCCAGGTTTGATGACCTGATGGATAATCTCCCTTTGCCCGAGTACACAAAAAGAGACGGTCGTCTAAACCTTGCTGCCCGTCTGCCCAATTTTTTTGTGCGTCCTGACCTCGGTCCTAAGATGTACAACGCCTATGGTGAGAAAGATTGGATGAATTTTTAATTCAATCACCTTACTTGGACATCTCATCTCTTTTAATTTTCTTCCATTATATTTTGTATTGGTTTTCATCTCTTGCATATCCGTGTGTGTGTGTGTGTGTGTGTGTGTGTCTGTGTGTGTCTCCATGTCAGGCTTGATCTCAACTGAAGACAGGAAGGTGGGAACCACAAACCTCCATCTGGATGTTTCTGACGCTGTCAATGTCATGGTCTATGTTGGTATCCCTCAAGGAGATGAAGACCAGGATCAAGGTCAGTAAACTTGGACGCTGTCTTGCTCATCCCCTGTCTGATATTTTCTTTTTCTCATGCACACACTCCTGTATAACACTTACAGCACTGCAACATGAATTAAGCCGCAAAATGTGATCCCCAAAGCAATACCTACTTTCCAAAGTAAATATATAGTGATTTCATTATGTAGAAATGCTTTTATTTACAATGTTCCATGCAAATTATTTCCCCCATCCAAGACTACCATGCTGTGTAGAATAAAAAAAAAAGAAAAGAAATAAAGGAGAGAACATTGGACTGGATATTTGTGAAATCTCACTGATCTCGCTTATAGCAGTCTTGTAGAATTTTTCAGGGATGTTTTCCAAACATCATGCTAATATTGACTTGATTGGCTTGGTTAGGACCATGAAAGGACCCTCCAGAGGGTCTTACTCATTTACATTGTGGCAAAATTTCTCATTCACAGAGGCGGATATCTCTGGACGCAAAGGTCTGTGGACTTTAATTGTATCACTTCAGTAGCATGCCCTTCTTGTTGACTAACTCCCCTTCTTCACTCCTCCTCCTCATCCTTGTTATTATATGTGCAGTAGGGGCCAGAGCAATGGGACCCATCTTTCACTTTGTACTGGGACATGCTTTGTGCCCTGTTCTATGCAAATGCTACCTTTATTTACACCTGTAATAACAGATTGCATTGAAAATCTTGATGTTACCCCTCTAATATCTACACTTTGTTCTTCTGAGGCAATGTCAGGGTTAGGATTCAAATGTTTTTACTGTTTGGGTTCAGTGGAGAAATGTGAGTTCTGATAGATCTCATATAATTACAGCATAAGGTATAGCTCAAGTTTCTGCTACCTTTGGGTGAGCTGTGCTCTGGTCCTTACAATACGCAAGAAAAGTTTGAATGAGCAGCACCCTGAATTCGAGTCCCTGTTTTCTTTGCAGGCTTCCTCTCACACATGACACTGACACACCCAACAGTATGACTGTAGGCGTGTTGCTGTCATACCAGTTTAACAGTGAAACATACACAGAAAGTCAGGGGAGTCTTGTTGACCAATATTATATATTCTGATAAGTGACAACAATCAAAATAGTTCTGATTCCTTATTGGTCACCCAACTACATGCATCCATATGATTAGTAATATTAGAGAAACTGACTGGCTGATCAAAGACAAAGGTCCAACAAAGCAAATGCATTCATCATTAATGCGTTTGCCTCCACTTACCATCTTTCTGAATAACTCATGAATCAATACTTAAATGGCAGGTCAATATATTTTTCAGTAGCATTGAAGCAGCTGCTCTGTACAATCAACCTTAGACTGTGGATGTGAATGTTGTGTCAGTAAATGTGATGTGTAATTGGTAACTTGTCCTTTTCTTTGCCCTCATGGTTCTCAACTGGTGTAGCCACAGGGTCCATGTTTAGAAGCAGTCAAAAACCAAACATGAAAAATTTGAACAATTTTCATTGCTAACAGAAATAATAATTTGGAGAAGGGTACAATTCCTTCATGCACCGGAAAGAGGCTATTTTCATGTTTTACTTAAAGGAGATTTTCTTCCTTGATCACAGTTCCTTTTAGAGAAACATGGGACTGCCTGATATGTTCGTGTCATGACAGCCACGTGATGCAGCTGTAGACAGTGGTTTAATATCAGCTCTGGTAAATAAGTCTGTTAGGGCACTTATTCTTGCACTACACTTGCAATAGACATGTGACTCACTGCAGGCCCATGAGCCACCAGCTGAGAACTACAGCCCCACACCAACAATATGATGGGTATACATTTATCAAGAGTCAGGCTAGGAAAGATGGATAATGCAGATGCATCCTGACAGTCCAAGTCAGTGTCTCTGAATGAAGCCTAGATCCATTTAGTTGGCTACAAAAAGAAATAATGAAAAACAGTTATTTTGAATTAATGCTGAAAGATTGGCAACTACATCTTGAAAGCTAATTTATGAACCCAAAGAAAGAAAAAACTCTTACTTTAGATTCCTGTCATTAAAAAGTAACTGTTGATGAACCTATGGTGCCATCGATGTGTGTGCCATGTTGTTTACTTTGGTCCTTCAGAGGTCATGACAACCATTGAGGAGGGTGATGTGGATGAAATGACGAAGCGGAGGGTGTATGAGGGAAAGGAGAAACCTGGAGCACTTTGGCACATCTATGCCGCCAAGGATGCTGAGAAGATCAGAGAACTGCTCCGCAAGGTTGGTACCATCTGACTGCTTGAGCCGCAGTGTTATTGGTTGAGCATGTGGTGTATGGTAACCTTGGATGATGGGCCGTTTACAAAGACAGTGTGTCAGTTGAGTGACCAGATTTCCATTGTAATATACAACAATTTCAGTATCATCAGCTGGTTTCCACCAAAGATCATTAGTTTACATTCTTCATCTGTATTATGCAATTGTGTATCTACATGTGTCAGGTGGGAGAGGAACAGGGTCAAGAAAACCCTCCAGATCATGACCCCATTCATGACCAGAGCTGGTACCTGGACCAGGTGCTCCGCCGCAGGCTTTATGAAGAATATGGCGTGCAGGGCTGGGCCATTGTTCAGTTCTTAGGGGATGCTGTATTCATTCCTGCTGGAGCACCACACCAGGTCAGTCTTACAGAATGGGCTATATGCACCACATTATCTATCAATGTTCCCTTATTCATGTTTATGTTTTCCATTTCATTGAACATTCTCTGCTCCTCTCTTCACAGGTGCACAACCTGTACAGCTGTATCAAAGTGGCTGAGGACTTTGTGTCTCCTGAGCATGTGAGGCACTGTTTCAGACTGACCCAGGAGTTCAGACACCTGTCCACAACTCATACAAACCACGAAGACAAGCTCCAGGCTAGTGTGACTCTATTTCATATAGTTTCAGTGTCACATTCCTGTTTGTGTAGCTAGATTGATCTTTTGAGTAATGTTTCAAAGCAGTATGCCACAGTTTGCATCACTGCGTGTCTGTAATTAAATACAATTTTAAACAAATGGAAATGAAAGTCTGTATGAATGTCTTGTATGACACCACATAAAGGCAAAAGAGAAATAAGCAGAAGGTTTTTTTTTCCCCGTGCCATAATGCTATAGGCAAACATTTGCCTTAAAATATATTACAGGTTTGTGGTATTCAAAAATAAAAAAAACTTCTGATTCCCAGCATGCATTACTAAAAATAATGTGAATTAGCCATAGAGACAAAAAGGTTGGTCTTGTCATGTCTGCCGCTGTTTAAACAGACTTTTCTCTGTCATCCTCTTCAGGTGAAGAATATCATCTATCATGCCGTGAAAGATGCTGTTGGGACATTGAAGGCCCATGAACCTAAACTAGCACGCCCTTAGTTCCTCTCACATAACAGCCCACGACAACCAGCCTCTGAAGACCACTCCACTACGTACACCCACAGTATACATTTCATACCTACATTCACGTGTACAAACTGCAGCGTGCAGAGTACAAAGATAGTGTAGGTTTTCTGGGGGCAGTGAATTTTTTTTTGGGGGGGGGTGGGAGGGACATTTACTGTGGGGAGGGTTTAGACGGAGAGGGGATAGTGCTTCGATGAAGGAAGACCTTTATCGCTGTTACACAGTATGCTCAAACTTGTCACATTGTTTCTTTCTTTTTTTTTTTATTAACTCTGTATTTAAGGTCAGTGTGTTCTGTTGTTCTCATTGTATATGTATGAAGTGAGAGTAAGGGAGGTAAAAGCTGACGTGCCTTTGAAGCAGAGGTTCAGCTACCACATAAATGACTGACAAAATGTGAGTACTGGTTTAACTTTACTATTTTGATGACATGGATATTATTTTTCTTCAATAGAAGCAAGGTTAACCTGTTTTGTAGATTATTTTTTTGTTTGGGTTTTTTTTTTTTTTTTGTTGTTGTTGTTGGAGTTTTTAAACAACTGATTACTTCTGCCCTCTGTGGCTGAAAATGAATTTGCGAAGCAGCCAGTGAAGGGAAGCAGACCAAAGTTTTGTACTTTTAGTTTTCTTATTTCATTTTTAGAGTAAGAAGTCTTTTTCCCCCACAAAGAAATGATCGGAAGGACTTCAAGAGGGTGCTTCTTAGTTGTCTTTTTTTTTTTTTTTTTTTTTTTTTTGAAAAGTCATGGGCTTAGTCACCAATTTGCCCCATGGGTTGAATGAACTAAAGACTTCCAACAACATTGTTCAAGAATCACAATTGCAGCTGAACAGAACTACTGGCCATTAACATTGTATCAATAAATATATTGATCTTAGCAGTCTGTTTGATTTTTCACAATAAACTTTAAAAAAACAATTATCAGTTGCTTAATGTGCATTTTTACTCGCCAAACCTCGTGCTGGCTGTGTATATAAGACAAGGATGAACAAAAACGATTCTGTTTGACAGTAGAATAAAACATACAAAAGGAGCACATCCTCACATCTGGAAGCAAATGCACCTGCTGATAAATTAATTTAACAATTACTCAATTATTAAAATACATGAATAGATTTAGATGCTGGAATGCAGTCGTTTCAGCATTAGTTTGAATGATGAATACCGTTATACCTAATATTTATGTATCTAATATAAAATGTCTGCTGCTGCTCCACTGATGGATTTGGCTTTAGAAATTGGACAGGTGACCGTCGTGTTTTCATCCTCAGCTCAGAACTGGATTAGTTCCCATCAGCTGTCTCAAAGCTGTGGAGACATCTGAAATCAGTCAGACGAGTCTGTTTTGAATTGATGCTAAATGCTCTCCTGGCCGTCTGAATGAAGTGGATCACTGAGGTAGGGCAGGAACACCTGGATGTACAGATACCCGACCAGGAAGGAGCGCATGAATTTACTTTATATCACAGTTTGTTTGTTTTTTAATCACCAAGTGGTCTCTGATGACCGCAGCTCGCTGTGTGTGTGTGTGAAGCAGACAGACTGGCGCTTTAAGAGCAGCAGCAGTGGATGTGTTGGAGGAAAGCAGCAGACTGCACCTCCTCCTCCTCCTCCTCAGCTCATCTTCACCTCCTCAGCTCAGTTTAGCTTCACCTCCTCCTCCTCAGCTCATCTTCACCTCCTCCTCCTCCTCCTCAGCTCCCCCTCGGCCACCTGACGGCAGCACACGGAGCTCAGCGGCAGCACCGGGCAGCCTCCCGGGTCACAGCACGACGAACCGCAGCCTGGAGGGGGAATGGGGGGCCGCCTCGCCCGCTAGCTAACCGAGTACCTTTCCTGGAAGCAGAGGGCGGACGGTCGGCGGTCCACCAAGATGGTTTCCTGGATCATTTCGAGGATAGTCGTGTGAGTACGGGCCGGGCTGCCTGTGTGTGTCGTGTCCGAACTCCTCCATTCATCCTCGGTGTCACTCCGTTTCCTGCCCGTATGTGATTACACTTCAGTGATGGGTGACCTGTTATTAGCTGACTGACAGTCAGTCTGTCTGTCCGTCCGTCCGCCTTTAAGATGCGGTCCGGGCTGCTAGCCGCTGTTAGCTAACATATGCTGGCTAACCGGAGGCTGGTTGAAATGCCAGCCTGGCCTCAGACCTCAGGCTGGGGTGACTGAGCACCTCAGCTCCGTCTGCTAACATGAAGGCTGCAGCCCAGTCATCATCGGGTCCACGTTGAGGAACTGGACAGATAAATGTGGGAAATAGGTATCCACTGAATACTGCAGCATGTTTGAGGCACTGTGCTCAGTCCAGCATCGGGCCTCGGCTCCCACCTGTCACATCCTGCTGGTGTGGATGACTCAACTAAAGCCGGCCGCTGTCATCATCCTCAGCCTCTGTGCAGACACATGTGCTGTAAAATGCTCAGTACATTTTGTCTTAAGTCAACTTGCTGCTCTGAGGACATTGGGTGTGCCTGTAGTCACAGCTGCTGTCCATTTTGTGTGGATTGAGAGCTACAGTGGTGTTTTTCATTCCTATAAATATTCTCCTTGCCTGGATTACATAATTTTAGCAAACCTTTTTTTGCTTTTCCAGCTGGCTCCTCAGCTTCAGTGCTCTTCAGGGAGGCGAACGGTGTGACTGAAAATGCCTCATAATGGCTGCTGTGCATCTGACTCTAGATTATTTGTGTCTTACTTTATCCTGCTTTGAATACACAGCTAGCTCTTGCTGTGTATTGTATTGTAGGAAAAAAAAATACATGTCCTAACCTTAATACTTAGCCGATTTGGGGGTAAAAAGCCAACAAGAGGAGGACCCAAAGAACAGATGCCCTCAACCCAGCTGTGAACCGTAGATGGTGACACAAGAAGGCAGAGGGCGTCTGCTGAGGGAGTGTACTGGCCTAGAGGCCTCCTATCAGTATCAGTCTCATCTTACTGTACAGAGCTGGGAAGCTCTGCAGTCATGACTGAGCAGCTTGGATAAATTCTGGGACAGAGGACTTTCTTAGATAAGAAAGAAAAACAGTAGATCTGTTCAGGCTGCAAGCACACACTGAGAGCGTTGGTTTGATAAACATTCAATCCTTACTTCAGTTTGGATCAAGTTTGAAAGTCCCAATCAGCATATTACACAATGTTATTGTTACACTGTGTATCAGCATACACACAAACTGGTGACTCTCCAACCCTTGTTCGCCCACCACAGAGTATTCAGCATCCTGTCACATCAGCACAAATCACCACAGTGGCACAGGACGCAACCAAATGCACTACAAAAGCACAGCTCTGAGCGCAGCTTTCCATGTTGACCCACCCTGAGCAGCCTTGACATTTGTTTTTCCCATTTGTGTCAATGCAGTTTTCCTGACAATGGGATTAGCAAGCCAGTATGTTTTAACAAGCCACTTCCCATCACCTCTCTATTCTTCAGATCAAAATCATGGAGACATTGACTGTGTTTAAGGAATAAAGAGAGCAACCTCTTGGCAAACACGGCTAACCTAATTTTGAAGCAGGAACTTGTTTGTGAGTTGTCGGCAGCCAGAAGCTGCGTTCCTAAACTGAAGGCCTCTATGCTCACGCAGCTTTCCCTGTTCCTCTGCTCTTTTCAGCCTTGCCTTTGGGACACTGTACCCCGCATATTCATCATATAAGGCTGTAAAAACGAAGAATGTGAAAGAATATGTGAGTATCACCTGGTTACAAAATCACAGCAGACCTGTTTTTGACCTCATGCCTGCTTCTTTTTTTTCGGGGGGGGGTATTGTCTTGCCCCAGACTGCTGTCATTATACTCGTAGTATAATTGTGAATTTGTAAACTAACTGATGAACCCCAGATGTTGACTTCTGATGCAGAAAAATGCTCTTCTAACTACTTCTAAATGCTTTTATAACTTCAGCACTAAGCTGGAAGGGAAATGTGTGATCTGGTTCTATGATAAAAGAAAATCTTTGAAAAGCAACTCATGACCGATGCTGCTTGTGGAAATCTCTATAAAACGCAGTAGGTTCTCATTCTGTCTGAAAGCGGCTGCAGAGACTGTAAACTAAACCGGGTCCTCCCTGTTTACCTCATCACTGCAAGGGATGGGAGAAAGGGAGGGAGTCTGGAAGGAGGAGAGAGCAGCACTCTGGCCTTCTGCCTATATTTGCAGTGGAGAACAGTCTCCTTCTGGCAGGTTACCATGGAAACACCCCCCCCCACACACACCACACACACACACACACACACACACACACACACACACACACAATTGCCACTCAAGCAGACAGCCACAGAAGGAGCGAATAACGGAGAGGTGGGACGAAGGACGCCATTTTTAGAGCTAATGTTTTCGTTCCCTTCCTCTTGTTTGGCTCATTTCTAATTTGAATGATTCAGCATTGTGTTTACACAGCTGCAGGTTTGTAGTCTGTTAATACTTAAATGGACACTTAGCATCCAGTGCTTTACTGTGTAAAATATGATTTAACTATGTTTGCTTATAAGTGATGCGTGGTTCATTGGCTCTCAAGTTAATCTGAAAAAAATAGTGCCTATTTTTCTGCATCTTTAGAAGATGCCCCACATTTCCTTTGACTCCAGAGTAACCATGCATGCTGATGTGATCTGAAAGGACTGAAACACATGTTGTATTTCCGTGTTGGTATGTTTCGTGTGTGTGGGTCACCACGTGTCTCTGCACGTGTGCACAAGAAGCTGTGGGTTTTTATGTGCTATTTTTGTTGTGGTCTCCCTCCTATTTGTGTGTGTCCAGGTGAAGTGGATGATGTACTGGATAGTGTTTGCGTTGTTCACCACAGCAGAAACAGCCACAGACCTGCTCCTGTCATGGTGAGTCAGGAGTTGCTCGTGATTGTCTCCCTAATTCCCAACTAAATGAACAGCTTATATAATATCAATAGACGCATTCATGTGTGTATCTGGTGCTAAGTGCGCTTGATATTTTTAGTAGAATGATCTTTGTTGATAGCATCTCTTCTTCTCCTTAGTATCATAAAATTAAACTTGCACGGTTATAATTCCATGTTTCATTGTGCAGGTTTCCATTTTACTTTGAGCTAAAGATTGCCTTTGTGATCTGGCTCCTGTCTCCATACACCAAGGGCTCTAGTGTTCTCTATCGCAAGTTTGTCCACCCGACCCTTTCCAACAAAGAAAAGGTATCTGGAGCTACAAATCTAATAGGCCCCTTCAAAATTTAAACTGGGCCACAAATCAAAGTGACCTGATTTTTCTTTTCTTACCCAGATCGTGCTTAATCCTGATTGATTACATTGTTTGTCTTGTGGTGTTCTCCCTCTTTGTGCTGTAGGAGATAGATGAGTACATCGCACAGGCCAAAGACAGGAGTTATGAGACCATGATGAGGTTTGGAAAGAGGGGTCTCAACTTGGCTGCTAACGCTGCTGTCACTGCAGCCACCAAGGTCAGCCGTGTGCTCTGGTGATGTTCAATGATTTTTAGAAAGTGGACCCAACGCTCTCATCAGTGTTTTTGACTGCTGGAATATCTTCCTAGTAGGTTGTGTTACGGGTGCTTATGGCCCATTTCAGACCTCCTGCCTTTGATCCAGGTCTTAACAGATTATGTGTGAGTCAGGACAAAAAGTTGTACATACTTTGACTCGGCTCCATAGCTAAAGAGGAAAACTGATGATTTCCATCTCTAAAGCTACAGCTGTATTTCCAGATATCTATTTGGCATAAATCAGATTCCTCAATATATATATATATTTTTTTAATGCTCCTTTCGTACAACCTGTTTAGAAAAATAAATGAATAATATAAACCTTGATCCAACATAAATGGACTTAAAGATTTTAGTGTGTCTGTGTAGCCTGTGTCAACATTGTTTTGATTAACAGGAGCCATCTGGTAATATCCTGAATGGAAGCAATGTTAGCTCTCTCTCTCTTGCTGGTGTTGCCCAATAAATGTTGCAAAAGCTGCAGTGAGTCCAGAGATGTATATTAACAGTGGAAATCTTAATTAAAGCCAGATTGTTTAGGAGTATTGATGTTATGCTTAAGAGCTCTTTGTCACACAGATATGTCAAAATATCAATTTAGTTAACTTTCATTCAGGCATGCACCAGTGATTTCAGGTTTGATGCAGAATCTTGAGCAGATATTTTCTGTGCAGTTGTTTATGATTGCTTGATAATTTATTTGTTGTAAAGAACAATATTTGGTGTTGATAATGCGTTACTTAAATAGCTGTCAATTGATTTTCTGCTGATCAACAAATCACTTACTAGACTAATCCTGACAGTCCTGATAGTTTCATGATCATTCAAGTGTCATGTATCGTCATATCGTGGGAAAAGATTGGCAGTTGTGTTTTTTTGGACATTTTTTTTTTTTGATTAGATTCGGGGGTAAAAAGAAAATAGCTTGAAATGCGTAACATAAAGTGTTACATGTCCTCTTCTCTTTTGTTGTGATGCCAAGGGGCAGGGTGTGCTGTCAGACAAGCTGCGGAGTTTTAGCATGCAGGACCTCACTCTCATCAACACCGAGGATGATCTGGCTCTGCACGCTTCAGGAGCCCGCATGAGACGAGACCCCATGGACGACATGAGCTCTGGGGCCAGCACACTGCCCCGAACCAAGAGCAGTGCTGCACGGCAAAGTAAGTCTGCACAACGCGCACATTCCAACAATGATTCATTAGCAGCTTTGTCTGAAGCATCTGCATAAATACTCGTACATACTGTACGTCCTGGGGCCCACCCAGAGGACTTGCTTTCTTTAACTTTTATCAGAGCACAACTCTGCTGGCAAGCCAAGTGATGTCATGTGATTCAAATAAAGGGGGGGGGTGAAGCATGTGACTCCAGTGGGAGGAGCAGCTTGGATGACATTGTGTCTCACTAACTGCTGGCTGGATATGTGGGCCTGACGAGCTGTGAACTGAATACAGAGAGATAATGAAGGTGGAGTCGCTCATTCTCAGTCATTTCTGTCCTCCTGATAAACAGCAATGCTGTTATGTCATATGTTTGACTTCAGTCTTTTTCCTTGTACATGGTACAAACAAAAGAATTAATTTCACATAACAGTTCAAAGTTCAAAGGTATCATTTACAGTTTTTTTATTTATTTATTTTGTCAAATGTAGTATTTGAAAAATGTATAATATTCAGTCTTTACTATAAATAATTGAATCATTTTATAATGCTGTATATAACTAATTACTACTTTTTTACATATATATTTTATTTACCTCTTTCTTTAGTTGCCTTTTTATTTCACAGCTGGCAACCAGCTTTAACACTGGGAACAAAAAGTGAACTTTGAAATTCATCCACTGGGTGGCGTGAGGAGCTGCGACTCCAGTGACGCACTGGTCCACAAAAACAGACTTTTGTACAGTATTTTCTTTTGGACAAGTTGTGTAAATGAATTGAAAAAGAGGGCCACCTATTGGACATTTAATGTTTGAAAAGAACCGCATTAATTCAGAGAGTGATTTAGTGATGACCACTGACTTTTATCCAACCTTTCAGCCCGCTCATTGGCGGCCGTGTCCCTCGCCGATGAAACATCATCCCAACACAGCTCTGACCAATCAGACACAAGGACTGAACACTCTGATGAAGATGTTGGAGACAAAGTCCCCAAACGTGTGACCAGTGTCAAAGCAACCAAGAAACCTGCTGCTGCTAAGACAGAGGTAGACCCAACACACACACACATCCCAGATGTGAAACCTGCATCTGAAGGGCACGGTCTCCTAAAGAAACTCAGAATGTCTGTTCAATCATAACAAATCCATTTACAGCAAGCATAGGAGGCTTTCCTGTTGCATATATTTTATAAAACGGGGTGTGGTCTCTTTCCATTTGACTTTACCAAAACCTTTTTACAGAATCTAATAGATATTTAGTTTAGTGTTGTGTGTGTGTGTGTGTTTTTTTTTTTTTTAAGAATCCATAGTGCATACTCAAAGACTTCTTAAAATTAGGACAGTCTAACAATGCATGTACACTTCGTCTAATGGTACCTGAACATGGTAAACATACCTGCGGTTGAAAAGAACTTAAATTGTGACCATGTGATCATGAACTGTAGCAGATTTGACGGCATTCCATCCAAAGAAAAACATGTCACTCATACTGTAAGACCTGGTGTGTTGCCAAAGTTAAACCTCCACTCAAGTAGTTCAGTTCTCAACTCTTCTTCCTCCTGGTGTCTAATCTGCTCTATTAAATACTCTTTATCGTTGTCTACGTCCTGTCCCTTTTCCCTCTTTGCAAGGCTCAAACTAAAACGGTGAAGAAACCAACCAAGAAAAAGACCACGGCTAATAATGCGGAGACGCCACCCTGAGGCCTGTTGTGCTCATCCACCGGCCTACACTCAGTCCACCCACAGCCTGCAGGCTCTTCTTCTGTTACACTTCATGTATATTTATCAGTCACATCACTTGCGCTAGTTTTTAAGAGCAAAATGCAGACTTGGTTTGTAGCTTTATGTGGCCATCTCCTTACAAGGTTGTTTTGTCCTACTGACTTGGATTTAGATTTTTTTTTTTTTTTTTTTTTCTTTCCTGTCTGAAATTGATTAGTGCTCTTACTGGTGATGCGTCGTCTTTCTTTAACCCATACGCATAAAGGAAGGTCCCCATAATAGTTGATAGCCGTCTTGATTGAGACAGTTGTTGAAATATTGCTCATAAAATATTACTATTTGCTCCTAGGTCCCCATATTTGAGTAACCAGTTTTTCTTCTGAGTAGAAATCCTCACCGAAAACTGGCTCCTGTTTCACCACAGAGTGAGATGGGTTTGACTTCAAGGCCTGCATTGACTAATTTTCATCATTGCCAGTTTTCATTCCAGTTTTTTTAACCTTTTTGATTTTAATCCTTTTGAGTATTTTTAGACCTTAGGAAATTTAGCTTCCCTAATACCCTTCTGAGGGAATCTGGCTCTGCTAGGTTCAGATTTCATGTAGAGCAACTTTCTTCCTCACTGCTTTTAATGTGGCTGTCGAGTCATGTACAGTGCTGCTGATGGAGTGAAGACATCACTCGGAGGTTGTATTCATCCAAGGTCATTAATTTATAGCTTCCATTTTATTCAGTTCAGATGGTCAAGTAATATTAGCAATACCTGGGATCAGCTGTGCATAGCCAAGGCTCTTTAAGGTGATCGGTACCTGAGTGACGGTTAAACTCTCCCTCTAATAAATACAGCAGTCATAGTGTTGCCAGTGTTTGAGGTAACGAGAAGTTACAGACTAGTGCTGCACTTTGCCACCAATTTTACTTTGCCTCATTTAAAAAAAAAAAAAAAAAAAAAAAAGCAAAGCAATATGGAAATATTTCAACCAAAAGCAACATCAGGAGGGAGGGAGTGTCGAAGCAGGCTGTAGGTGTTTCCAAACACACTGGACTTCAGTTGTGGGATGGACTCTTCTGGTGTCTAACCACGACAGTGGGCACAGTTTTTCATGAGTGCTCAGTGATGAGATGACTGCTGTGTGCAGTTTGAACCAGTAGGGGGAGACAAAGCCCACCTCAACTGCTGTCAAAGTTCCCACACAAAATGTAATATGATGTAAATAGTAAACTGTACATATACAGTCTGAGATTGCTTGCCTTATTCATTCTCTGGGCTGACATCCTACTAACTTATTCATCATTTGTGGGTTTTTTTTTTTTTTTTTTAAGAATAATTTTTAGTCTTGACAAATCATACATATTTTAGACTTTTGATGTTGAAATGATATTTTAATAAACGTGCTTAATTTACATTCTGTCTTGTCACGTGACACATTTTAAGTCTCCTACATCAAAGAAAGGAGTTTGAAGATAAACTGTGTTCACACCTGCCTGTGTTTTCCACTCACATTGGTTAGAAACCGAGTTAGGGACAAAAGCTCTTCAATTAATGTTTGCACTGAATAAAAATGAGATGTCTTGATTCAAATAATTTCAGTTTGAACTTACCAGTTATGACGCTGTGTTTCATCTTGTTTTATTTTATTTTTTTTGCATATTTATTGTTTACATTCTGTTTAAAAATCAGTATTGTGAACAAGGATGTTCGTCCGTATATTGTTTGTGCCAATTCTCAAAGCTCCGTGTCATAAGGATTGCAGTATGTGTGCTGGGACAAAGGTATCTAACCTGGTCATGTATCAGTAATAAAGCTACTTATAAAGGAAACTACGTCGGGGTCTTATTTCCTATCGTACAGTGGGTTTAGCTTGTTTGTGGTTTCTGTTCTCTCTCCATTATCCAACCCCTCCCTTATGGTTAAACCGCTGGCAGATACAATAAATAAAACAAACAGAGGCTTAAAAAAAGTTTATAAAAAGTTAATTTTATTACCAGCGACTTGAAACAGAGGAAACAACTTACAAAGAATTTTGTGAAAACTGATTCAGAAATTCACGAGGGACATGAAAAAATTTTATAGGGCTTTCATCACCCAGCTTTTCCTTAAATTTTTGTAGAAAAGAGGTCACAGTTACATGGTTCAAAACTTG
This sequence comes from Echeneis naucrates, assembly GCF_900963305.1. Taxonomy (NCBI): domain Eukaryota; kingdom Metazoa; phylum Chordata; class Actinopteri; order Carangiformes; family Echeneidae; genus Echeneis; species Echeneis naucrates. The sequence continues at coordinate 14,060,256 of NC_042520.1, forward strand.
AATAACTTTTTGGCTAAGATGTTGTGAAGCACTCTTTTCAACAGCGTCATTCCAAACACTGATCAAATATTCCTGTGCTTTTGCTTCGATTTGTGGAGGAAATTTTAACAAAAGAATTATTTCTCTGCCAACTTCCAAATGTTTTTGAAAGGTCAAATGTTTGTTAGTTTCTTGTTTAAGTTTCACTGTAGCATTTTTGAGGCAAGTATGGAGGATATTCTTATCTTTGTTATCAAGCTCAGATGCTAATTTTTGGAGAATTTTTTGTGAATTTGAATTAATGTATTTACTGTTTACTTGGAAGAGTAAATTGGGAAATTCTAAATGAAGTTGGAGTTTTGGAGTTTTATGTTTATTTAGCAAACCTGACCCAAATGGTCCCCAAAACTTTGAGGAGTAAACATAAGTTAAAACTCTATATTCACTGTACCACTGACTGACTTTCATGAAGAGATTAAACATACAGGGCTGTTTATCGGCCTTTTCTCTCTTCATACACGGGCTGTTAAGTGTATAGATCACAATACTTTCAATTACCAATTGTGGTCCATTTTTGTTCTCCTCCATAAAAATACACATATCTTCTAATAATATCTCCTCTGTATGGACATTGTCTTCGCCAGATTTTTTTCGAAAATGCGGCTTAGAAACAGAAAATGTCTTTTTAGAGCCTTTCATATAAATAACAGCGAAAGCATGCTGATTTGTCATTTCTCCATGTTGCCTACAATAGTCCTCAAAAAATTCTCGGTGCTCATGTAGAATAGGTGGTTGTTCTGTATTATTTCCAATATTATAATTATTGATATCATTGGATGAAATCAAGTGAGGACATTCAAATTCACATTGTTTGGAAAGAAATGGAAAATTAAAAAAACCCATGTATTCCAGGTAAAATGAGGCATGCTCCAGCTTCCTATGTTTTTCGCTGAAGGGTGAAAAAAGTTGGATTTAAGTTAGTCTGTGAGAAAAATTCATGTGCTGAATATTGTTGTATAACATTTCAGTTACAAACTTGTTAAATAAAATAAGTGTCTTAATATTCTCTGGCAGAGTTTGAAGTGCAGATGATCAAATTCAAGAATATTACTACCCTCTCTGACACACATTAATGAAGACATTCTCGCTCATCATTATCAGGCTCCAAAGTCATTGTAACAGTTGATGCAAATCTCAAAATGATTGCCAGGTTTCTAATAAATTGATGAATGTGTGGTGAAACTGTACTTGTGAAAATGAATCAATTTCTCCTTTAAAACAAATGATCATCCTAAATTAAACTTAAGTTTGATTGATACTTACGTTATCTCTGGTTTTTTATTGTTGCCAAATGAGCAGTGAAGGTAGATAGGAGTCCTGAAGGAGTAGTGGAGAAGTGAGTTGTTAAATATTAAATTGTGGGAGAACTGAAATCTGTCATATTTCACAGCGCATGTTTACAATTGTATTTTGTAGAACAAATAAAATTGAATTAACTTCAGCCACAAAACGCAATCGATCATATAGACAGATAAAAATCCACATTACAATGAAAGCTCAGACACTTTTAAATGCATTATTCCCATTCATTTCAATGACATAATTCACTGATGACTGGCGTTAGGTTTGCTGATCACGATCTTCAGACAGTTTTAATGGGACATAAGTAGGGGGAACACAACATTTGTACCTTTCAGGTGAGCAGCTGATTTGTATCTCCTCAGAAGTAGTTTCAGATGTCTCCCTTCCCCCAGCTGTTTCAGTAATGCACTGTTAATAAAATAAATAAAAGATTTTACTTCACATGCTAAACTCTTAAGTGGCCTGATTGATATTCTGTGATACTTTGACATCACTGATAGATAACGTGTTTATACATTTAAACATTCATCTTGGTTTTTACATATTGTTTTAAATGTGGTTTGATGTTTGTACCACCTGAGATTTACTCGTTTATACATCAATACACAATCACGTATTTAAAAACAAACAAAAAAAGTAACAGGTAGAGATGTATTTTTAAATTGTTCTGACTCACCAAACTTTGGGGTCGCTGGTCATCAAATTCAGCTGGGGTGGGCAATCCATCTTCCTCACTTTGCCCACCCCCGCAGGGGGAATTCTTTAGTTTGTCTCTTCGCTTTACTTTGGGATTTGTGTTACCGTTTTTATATGTAAAATCCATCACCGATGCCTCCGTAAGTGGTGTTGGACGGGTATATATAGACTGCCCAGACATTTCCTGGAGCTTCGTCTTATTCCGGGAAGAGCAATAAAAAAATAGGTTTCGGTATTTGTGTTGCAGAGACTCACGTGACTTTTGGTGAATCACATCCACCCAGATGATCTACAGCAGCGGTCCCCACCCTTTTATGTGCCACGGACCGGTTTAATGTCAGACAATATTTCCACGGACCAGCCTTTAAGGTGTGGCGTATAAATGCAAAAAAATAAAATGATGCAATCGGCATAAAAACTGTGCTATTTTCTAATTGTCATAATAAACGTGAATCCACTGTGCACTCGTATGCAACTTTATTAGCAGCGTCCTCGTAACATCCTCTCTGCCCCCTAACCCCGAATGCAGCTTTCTTTTTCATGGAAGTCACAGGCTCTTCTTCTGTCTCCTCACTGGGCCTTTTCCCCTTCACAAAGAAACTGTCCTTTTTTAATCATTTCGCTAGCTTGTGGGTTTAATTTTAGCGGTAACGTATCACGTGACCGAGACAAGCTCAAGAGTGAGTCATAGACGGATGTAACGGAGAGAATCCGGTCATTTTTCAAAATAAAACATAGCTCAGATTCAGATAAATAAAACATAAATAATGTATGTTATTTATTCTTTCTGCGCGGCCCGGTTCAAAAGACCCACGGACCGGTACTGGTCCGCAGCCCGGGGGTTGGGGACCGCTGCTCTACAGATTGAAATGTCTGCCTGGAGTGCCTGTCTTTTTCTCAAATCTGTGTACTATTCACTTTGTTATTGTACATGATTAAATGTTCACATTGCTTTTTAGTTTTTATTGTTTTAAATGTGGTTTGATGCTTCTAACAGCGAGGCTTTCCACTTCTACAGCTCAACGCAGGGCTAAAAACTAAACCACACACTTGGAACAACACATAGAGATTTATTTCTAATTGTTCTAATCTAATAATTTAATTTCTAATTGTTGTGAATTAACTCCAGCAGGGGAAGACAACTTGAAAAGCAACGGGGAAAAAGGTTTAAATCTTACTGTTTTTAATTAAGTCAGCTCTGGATTAACTAGGTTTGTCTACCCTGCCAGAGAAAATTTTACACTTAGTTCCTTGGTGGAAAAGCAGACATTCAAATGGATTATGAGTTACTTTCTGTTAATTATATATATTCAGTTCCACTCGCAAATCATTTATAACTTCAAGTATGACTCACGTCATACACGTCAAGTATGTCTTTAGGTTTCAGTATTGTTTCCTGGAAAACAATACTGACATGAAGGCAGACATGAAAAGCAGAGAGTGGAGGAGGAGCTGACAACAGATTGTCCTTTGGCTGCCTCAATGGAGACTGAAGTGAGAAGCAGCTTGAACTTGACTTCTGGTTGGTTCCAGAGGCAGAAGTGACTCTGACACAAATACTTCTAGTAGCTTCTAGTAGATCAGCTTCTCTCCACTATGTCGATCAAATTATGACACAAATGATCTGGCAGCAGGAAGAAGTTGGCAATGACGAGCCATTCCGTCAGACAGGAAGCGTCCGAGTATGAATGTGAAAGTTAAAAGCCCATTTTGTCCGCTCCTACCCCCACACCTTATGTCCCACCGGTGATCCTCGTCAATCTGTCCCAACACAGACCTTTAAGACTTTTGAATGGGAGCATATGTAACTGAAGACAATTTCCCCTCAGGGATCAATAAAGCATTTCTGATTCTGATTCTGATTCTGATTCCATTGTTCCTCTCAGCCCCACACCACATATCCTGTCCCACCGGCTCACACACGGTGATCTTCGTCGATCTGTCCCAACACAGACCTGCTGCGTCAATCTGAGTTTGAATGTGTATTTTCACATAATTTTGTTTTATTTGTAATATTTCGAGTAATTTTTTAAATGCTGACAAACAGCAGTAAATTAAAGAAAGGCCTCTCTTCCAGGAGCGGCAGACTGAAATAGACTGAGTCAGAAGTAATCCTGTGACCAGGGGTGCTGCGAGACACAAAGCTCTAGGGCATGGTCCTCCCTATTCCTCAAACTTTTTTTTTTTAGTCTGTTTGTGTGAGAAGTGTGCAACACAAGGCACTTTATGAACTTCCCTTTTAAATCCCACTGTTCCATTAGTGAAGCAGGTACTGGGAGAGGTGATCACGTGGTGATACTGAGCTTTATGAAAATATGAGTTTACATAAATATATAATTTTCACCATGTTTGCAGGATGGCCTCAAATGAAACTGAGATCTGGCTGAAAGCTGTGGATTCACTGATATAAACTCTTTAAGCTACTTTGCTCTTCTGTCGTTTTCCTGTCTCTTCTTCAGAATATTTTTTTTTTTGATGTTCGTCAAAAGGAACCTTTTTTTTATCTAAGTAGGTTGTAGGCATCGATTAGAAACTTACTGGAGTTTTGTTCAAAATAGTATGACCTAATTTGTCTGTGTTGGTATGCCAGCAGGCAAAGACTGACAAGTAGAGCTAAAAAAACTAACAAACAAACAAACAAAAAAACTTACTGGTCCATAAGTTCTAATCAGTCAGAGTTTCTGTTTAAACCTGGTTTGTGTATCTTTGCTGGAGGAAACTATTTTAATACCCTGAAGTGAAACTCTGAGAAATGCTTTGTCTTGTCCAACTGGTACTTATTGTATACATGTTACCAAACCAGCTAGCTGGCACATCAAGTATCACAGTATCGAATAACATTGTAAAGGTTCACTTGAGATCTGTGTGACATAGTATTGTTAAGCATTAGCGTTAAGTAGTGACTGGCTGACATTTTGGCTGATGACCTCATATTTTCGAAATGATAATAAGGCACATTCTTTTACTTACATACCTCTTTTGAACTTGTGAACAGAAAGGTTCACAACACCCAGTATTATAAAATATTCAAAATACTTGATACTCTTAGAGGTCTGCGTGTGCTGCATACTGAAGGAAGTATCACCTGAATATGCTAGCACTAATAATTTAATTGTTTATTATTTCATGGTTATTTCCAATATAATGATAATTGGTAAAAATGTTGCTTATGAGGCAAATGACTTCAATTCTTAAGTTGCAAATGAAACAATATTCCAAGACTCAATATTAGAAGCTAGTAGAACCTCTTCTTCCTATGTTGGTGTTATTGCTTTCAAGTTGCCAACATTAGTAGGCTTTTGTACTGTCTCAACAAAGTCCACATGTATTGCAAAAAACAAAAAACAAACAAACTTTACCGAAGTTCACTCCCCGAAAAGCGCGCTGATTGGATAAAAGAGTTGGCCCCGCCCCCACCGCGCTCTCAGCCTCCCTCTCTGTCATTCAGTCTCTGACAGAGCTCGGGTGAACATCTCCCATTGAGCCAATATTTAGCTGGAAAAAAGTCAAAGAGCAGCAGTAAAGCTGTGACACAATACTGAGAGCTCAGACGGTACAAAGTCGGTGTCTCCACTCTGTAAATCTTCTAGCAGATCAGCTTCTCTCCGCCATGTCCTCCGAGTACCAAGAGGAAGGTTCAAAGCCCATTTTGTCCCGTCAGCTGTGATACCGGTACGGTGGCCGAAAGCTGTGAGGCTCCTCCGGCTTCCTCCCTCCAACACAAACACCTTCAGCTTTCACCGCAGTTATTCTCCACATGTGGAGCCTGTCCGCGGTGAAACTGCCCGATGGCAGCTGGGATCGGCCGAGGCTGCCCCCAGTACCCCCAAATCACGGTGTTGGGTTTGGGGTTCAGCACCGTCAGCCCAGAAACCCCCGACCCCCAAAACCTGGAAGGGTACCCCCAAATCCAGACCCCATGTCCCCCGCACACTGTCAGCCCGGAACCTCTCGAGATCCCGAAAACCCGAAAAGTTCCTCGGTATGACACAAAACCCGAATCCCGTCCCGACAAAAACAAAACCAACCCGCAGTTTAAAGTATTAAAGGGTTCACTACTTGAAGTTGTATTGAAGCATCAACAGACTGGGAAAGTGAAATCTCTCTGCTACCACCGTCTGGTGATCTACAAGGTGAATCCAAAGTTTGAGATGACAAACCCACAACAGCAACAAAGGCCTGGAGAATCAAATCCTGAGGATGACCATGGCTGTGAAGGTGGGGAGCACGATGGCATGGAAATTTTCAGCTGTTAACAGACTATTGCAGAGAAATTACAAACAGCAGCGACTATTAAAAAAATATACCAACTCCTTATGGAACTGCTTTCTTCCAAAGGTGAGAAAGACGTTGATGATGCTCTGGATTCTGACACAGGACTCACATTTGCCAGAATTCATTCCCGGGGAGGAAACTCTGCAAGAGAGAAGCAACATGCATATTCCATCGTCTGTATGAAAGATGGCAGCAAGAAATTTCTTTTCTATGAGAGCGCCGGCCAGTCTGTGGTCTCAAAACATCCCTGCAGTGTCTCATAAACCTCCTCTGACCATCTCCTCACTGTCCTCGTGGTCGCAGGCTGGTTTTTCACCAGAGGCACATAACAGGGGCTGAGGTGCACCAGGTTGTGATCTGACCTTCACAGAAATGGCAGGGGAGAGGAGCTGTATGCGTCCTTCACATTAGCATAGAGCAGGCCAAGGGTCCTCTCCTCTGGTGGGACAGCTCGCATACTGAATGAAATTGAGCAGTACTTTGTCAGTGACAACATGGTTAAAGTCACCTGAGATAGCAATGAATGCACTCGAGTCTGTAGCCGAGCTATGGCAGAGTGGATGAAGTCACACGCCGAGGTCGGGTGTGCAGAGGGTGTAAACAGTTGCCATTAAAACATGGGAAAGCTCACGGGGGAGGTAAAATAGTCGGAGTCCAACGGCCAAAAGTTCAATGTCCGGGCAAAAGATGTTCTCTTTGATAGTAATGTGAGCAGGATTGCACCACCGGTTATTCACAAGAACAGCAAGCCCCCCTCCATGATGCTTACCGGTCCCGGTGCCGTCCCTGTCGGCCCGGCAGTCAGGCAGCCCTGGATGGAAACCTTGTCATCGGGGATGTCCTGGTGCAGCCATGTCTCTGTAAAGCACATCAGACTACACTCCTGGTACTCCCTCTGACTCCGGGCTAGCGCTGTTAGTTCCTCCATCTTGTTAGCCATTCATGCCATTTCTTGGCTTTCTTCAGAGGCTGAAACATACAAGGGGAGATTCCTTTTTCCTGTTTCAAACAGGGACTGTTTTGTGTATAAATGTAAATCATTTCCACAGGTGATTGATTCCAGCTCAGAAAATCATCCAGTTGTTTGATCACAATTTCTTCACTGTGTGTTGCTTTTTTGCTGCTCAGTCCACCAGACAGTTTCCTCTGATTGTCAAAATCTGGATAAAGTGACTCAAAAAATGTCTTGCTGCCAACTTTCATAAATCGTATAATGATTATAATAATGTACAATATTCTATATTCAAATGTTGGTAAACTGTTGTTTTATTTATCACTTTGTATATCCAGGAACAAATGTACATTCATATTTTATTGTTTAGATATATTTTATTTTATTTTAGTACTTATGTTTAAACTTTACTGATATATTTTATACTTTTCTACTTTCATACTTGTTTAAGACTTTTGAATGGGAGCATATGTAACTGAAGACAATTTCCCCTCAGGGATCAATAAAGCATTTCTGATTCCGATTCTGATTCTGATTCCATTGTTCCTCTCAGCCCCACACCACATATCCTGTCCTCTTTCACTCTGTACAAGTCACCGACTCCAGATCCAGCAAAACAGCCCCAGACCATAACTACTACTACTCACTACTCCATGACGTTGACGTCCCACACTGAGGAACCAACTTTTCGCCTACTCGATGGCATACAAAAATCTTGCGTGATGAACCGAAGATTTCAAATTCTGTTTCATTAGTCCATAACACCTTCTTCCAGTCTTCAGTAGTCCATTGGCGGTGTTTCATGGCCCAGGCAGGCCTCTTTTCCTTATTCTGAAGTCTCAGCGATGGCTTTCATGCTGCAACTCATTCCGTCAAACCTGTAACTCGAAGTCTTCTCTTCACAGTTGAACTGAGGCTTGCTTACTGCGACCACTATTAAGCAGTGCTTGAAGCTGTTGTCCTGTGAGCCACCTGTCATGCAAGCCTTTGACTCTCAGAAACTTGTCCTCAGATTCAGTTTTGGCTTTGGGTCTGCCAGTCTTCTTCCTTCCTTCTTCCGTCAGAGTTTGCCTGAGTTTCTGGGTGCCTTTCGATGGTAACGGAAACTATAGTCACTGACACCTTGACTTTCTTTGTGAGAAAGTCCTACATTTGTGTTGATGGTCTCTCTCTCTTCCATTGTTAATTGCCTTTTTCCTCGCCATTTTATAGTAACACACTACTTTCTGCAGTACACCGCTGTTCAAACAATGCTCACAACGGTATGGTACCACAGTGCGTTCCAACACTACTGTTATGCAGACAGAGGGGGTTGTAAGTGATCAAGAAAAGTTGGACACCTGTAGGAAGCACCAACTTTCAAGGCTTGTTAAACCCCAATTGCCGCAGAACTGCTTTAAATTGTTAACCCATTTCTTGTTTCCTGAAAAAGAAAGGCCTTTTTGTATAATTCTGAAATGTACATTATTTTTCAGTTTTGGTTAACCTTACCTTTTTTTTTTGTTAACCTCTGGCAGTTGACCCCTCCCATTGTACCCTTTTAAGCTGTTCATTGGACTTGAACTGCTTGAATTTCAATAAAAAACTGGAAAAACTGTTGTGTTCTAAACCTTTTGACCGGTAGCCTACATAAAAAAATAATTATCAGAGAACATTTTGTTTGTCATTTCGGATTGGCTTATTTTCCCATCATTAGGATTTGAAAAAAATCTATTTCTGTGAATATTCTTCAACAGCACACATGAAATGTTTCACATCATATTGAGGGCTAAATGACATTTTCTGTGTATATAGTGCCACCTTGTGGCTCTTTACTAAAATAACTCATATAGGTAGATAGGATATTTTATACAGAGCAATTGATAGTGACTGCTCCGTGCTGTTGTAGCCAGGACAGCCAATGCTCAGTCACACCAAGTCCAGTGAGGTGTAATATGAAAAACTTGCCTGCCACGGGTCTGCCTCTATATTTGTCTTACATATAGTAACTGCAGTCAAATTGTAATTCAACATTATATTTTGAGGATGTAAGAGCGAAAATGTTGCTTCATAAAATCTTGATACAAATAAGACAATGGTAGTTACCATGTGTACCATGCAGAATGAAGGTTTAAACCAGGGGTGTCAAACTCATTTTCACCACATCAGCAAGGACCACATCAGCATAACGTTGCCCTCAAAAGGCCACATGTAAGACGGTATAAATGCAACTAAATGTAAAATGTTAAATAACTCTGAATGTATTACTTATACAAATTACAAGTATTACATATGCATTTGCACGGACATAATATATATGCTAGTTGCTCTGTTATTATAAAATAAATCCTTTTTATTTTGTCAGGTTAAGAAACCCTCATGACTTCCATCAATCAACGATTAAACTATCTAAGGGAAAAAATAAAAGATATCATCCAACACCAGTTGTTCAAAACTTTTTTGTCACAGTTGAGAGGGGCAGATTAACGGTACAACCTACAATTGTGAGCTGCTAACACGTGTGACAGATGGAGCATTTTCCAAAAACGAAAGGCTGCACACGGCCTTGCACATCTGTCTGCATCAACACATAAAGCTGTGAACACTAAATACATTGCTCCACATATAAAGAAGTACATACACTCAAAATAAGGGTTGTCTCGATTCACAACTATATTGGCCAAGTTTCTAGGTGAGGTTCAGGAGATACGGATTGTCCTTGAACACACCACCATCCCGATCCACTGATCACTCTCTGAAAACATGAAGGCCAACTTTAGAATACTTAGCTCCGTGTTTGGTGTCAAAATGCCGACGTAGCACAGACACGTATTCGCCTTTCATGAAACAGCCTTCCACCTGCATCAATTTCTCTCTTCCTGGATATTTTGGGATCATTTGTACTTACCGATTGTTTAAAATCCCATTGATCTGGACACACTGCAATCGAGTGGCGGGATGCCGTCACTTCGCGGGTAACATAATCGGCATGCATTGTGGGAAATGTAGTTTCGTTGTTGACCTATTTATTTTAAGACAAAGATGATATTTTAAGACATTTTAAGCTCTCGCGGGCCACATCAAATGACATGGCAGGCCTTGAGTTTGACACATTGGGTTTAAACAGTTGGAGTAAACACTTGGTGGTGCTGTCTAACCACAAAGGCAGAGAAGAGTTGCTGGGGAGGTATCATCTCTGTGTGGCCAACAAAAAGCTCATAGAATTAATTCTCCTGAAGGGGGCAGCCACACTCTCTGGACCACAGAGGGCTAAAAACCACGACTGTTTATAATTGAAAAAGTAGAAAAACAAACCATTCCTTACTGAACCTACATTCTCCTATTTTCTTTGTCAGAGTCAGTGCGACGACACACACTCTGTCTTCATCCTAAGTATTACAACTAAAACAGTGTCTTTGTATCCAAACACGGCCCCATGAACCGGCCTGTCGGAGGTTGCTTGGCTGCATCTCTACTGAGGTGTAAAGAGGCTACTGTTCCTACTACGCTCTACCTCTGAGAAATATACTTTTTGACAGCTTATGTAACATGTCAGCTAAACAGAACAGACATTTCTATGTGTGTGTGTGGTTTCACGTGTGTTAATATATCAGTGTTTTAGTGGGTTGAAGGTGTTGGCAGGGGCAAGGAGTCGGGTCACAGTGTCAGGACATATCTATTGAATCCTTGCCTGTGTTAGGTGGCTCATCTGGTTTTGTATGCGTTTGTCTAATATTTTGCATGAATATACTTCCTAGGTGTGTGTGGTTGTTCAGGGATGTAGCAGGGGTCAGTATGTCTGAGTCGCCCCTTGAAAGAGCCCCAGAGGCTGCTCGTATAACTGACGGGTCAAATAGTAGATTACAAGGCAGTAACTGTTGTGTTGCAGTGTCCTTCCTTTTCTAATCAGGAAATATTGCGTCCATATGTTCCTCAACATCAAAAGTTAGTTGTTAAAGTGTGTCTGTGCATCGAAGTGGCCAACACACACACAGAGCCAGCCACCCTCTCTGAACTAAACACCGTTTCTACTTCCTTTGGCTTTGCAGTGCTTTTGCTTGCTTTTTCCCTGCTTCTTGTTTCTTCCCTTGTTATTTCCTCTCATCTCTTTTATCTATTTCTATCTTCTTTGACTCTGTTTTTCAGGCGTAGGGATAGAAAGGATTGTAGGTATCCATAGCAACATGTTTGTGCGCGTGTTGTGAAAATGTGTGTGTGTGTGTGTGTGTGAACTGCACATAGCCTCTTGTCCGAGACACAATGTGGTAATTTCCAGAGTTTACCTCGGCGCTAATTAACTGTCGCTGTGGTAATTGGAAGGGTCAAGTGAGCAGGACGATTGGCTCACCTTCCTGCATCATCCTCCAGCCACTCCTCTATTATCCCTCGCTCTTTCTCTCCTCCTCTGACAACTTCACTACACTACCACCTTCACCCCTCTGTCTCATTTTCCTCCCATCCTGTCCTCTCTTCTCCAATCCCTCCTCTCTTTTGCCCTTTTCCTTCCTGTCAGCCTCCTCACACTCATTTTAATACCAAAAGAAACACTTGCTCTCATCTCTCGGCGACTGTTTGGTGGTGTTGTTTTGGATGAGAGTTTTATCACAAGATCCTTGGCTTCCATCCCTTAAAAGCCCCCTTCACGCCCTCACCCACACCACCTGATTGGGCAGACTGACAGCTGGCTGCCAACCAGAGGTGGAGCTTTTGACCTTCACTGCCTCCAGTAGTCTAGAGCAGCGACTGATTAACTTACCTGGAAATGTTAACAGACAGCTGGAACACTGAGAAGGTTAAGGTGACAGTGATAAGCACGAGTGTTTTTAAGCTCATTATATCATTCATACTTCATTATAATTAATATATCTATCTATACTTTTAATATACATATGTAAGAAATAAAGGTTCATATTTGTTAATTCAGCTGTTATGCATTATGGACCTTTGCACGCTCAGTGTCTATTCACTTTCAATTCTTTCATATCATCATTGATGCTGCTGCAGACAGCTGTTTTCCGCAGAAATCAAAGAAAGCGCCAAAGGCCTACTGTACATGGCCTGCTAAGCACAAACCAGCAGACATTCAATTTGTTACTACCTGGTGACCATATTGATGCAGGCACAGAAGGAAGGGATTACTCTGTTTCAAGTGGTCAGAAGAGTGACCGAAAATCAATTCAAGGTTGGTTAATTATTTGGACACAATGCTCTCAATTCAAACCAATCAACTTGTTTCACAACGACCTGATTGCAAGCATCAGGACCGGCATATTAACTGTCAAAGTCCTGGTATAAATATGCATCCATCCATATGACAATTTTCTTCCTTTCCTTTTTCTCCCCCCAATTTTTGTCAGAGAAAATGAAGGTCAAATGCGTCCAAAACAGTCATTGCAGAAATATTGAAATATTTATATGTATGCATTTTGTCAATAAGTTGACAGAACATCAGGTGTGTTGTTTCGTCTACGGTCTACTCACTCCACAGCTGCAGCAGTTCAGCAGGCTAGCCGTCACATACAGGTGAGGTGATACAAAAGGCTGTCCAACTCATTATTATGGCTGGATGACTGTTCACAGCTCAGACCAAAAGGACCCCCAGGCCACTGGAAATGTCCACTTTCTCCCAACAGGCTGTCCACCAATGAAATGGGACCTATATTGGCAAAGATGGTTTGTCAGTTGCAGTCCTGAGATGTGTAAATCTCTACTCAATGATTTAATTTATATTATAACTTGCACATAAATTTGAACTAATGACCAGTTCTGGATCATTTTGAGGTTACATTGTTCTGTGGCACTTTGGGTGACTTGGGGACAAACTTAATATTTTAATCAAGTGTCCACAGATAGTCGGCCTGGAATGACTTAGTCCCTCACCTCTGGCACTACATCTGCCACTGACAGCCTACGATTTAATCCTGCCAGAGCTTTTTGTCTTCTGCCCCCCCTATTTATTCCCATATTCTTTGTGTTTGAATGAAAAACACAAATGGGTACATTGTTATGAAAAGACAACAATTTCACCCTGGGGAGATAAATTAAATATCAAAATTGTTATTTATTTATTTTTTTTATCATTCAGGGTCTGAGTTTAAAATAGATATATTGCGTGGATTGCCCATGTCTGCCCTGCTTTACGACAAGGAGCTGCAGGCTGTCAAGGTGTCCGCTACTTTCTATGCATCACCCACTATTTCTATCCTATCCTGTCCCCTCCATCACTCTTTGGGGTTTCAAATTCTCCTCATCTTTCTTGTTCTCCAGACTCATGAAAAGAAATCCATCTGCCCTTTAGGGGAAAGAGTAAAAAATAGTTCTGCAGCTTAAATCAGACAGTAGAATGGATAGAAGTCCTTGGGAAAAAAAGAAAAAGGTGGATAGTGGTAACTTAAGTGTTCACCAGACACAGCACTGAGGGGAGGATGCATGGAAATGGTTGGTGATAGAAACAGAGGGAGCTGGTGGCATTACATATGGATGGAGAGGGAGAAGGGAAGGAAGGCAAGCGACAGCGACTGAGGTGAGCACTGAAAGTTAAAAGTGTGGTGAACGAAAGGTCAAGTGAAAGTGGTGGATGCAGATAGCAGAGATGCGAGTGAAAGAGGATCAACAGATTGATGATGAAGATGGTGGACGGAGTGAGCGATGAAAGAGCTGGAAGAGGGGAAATAAGGTGAGACTGTGGTTTGACATCATTACCATCAGCAGGGCTTGTGTTTACTGCTTGGCTCCTGTTTACTGAGGAGCTCATACTGAGAGGACACCTGGTGAGCTGTCAACACACACACACACACACACACACACACACACACACACCCACGAACACGCACATGCATGCAGAACAGCCGTCACTGTTACCGCTGTTGCACTCTCCAAGGTGCTGAACCCAACATGAAGGAGCCCAGTTGGAGTAGAACGGGGCATACCTCCCCCTCTGCCCTCCATCTTGCAGAGACTCCTGTCGGGGGGGAGGGGGTGGTGGTGGTGCTGTTTCGGGAGTAGAGAGGGGAGAATCTATATTTAAGCACTCTCCTCATTGTTTATTAATGAATGGGTGTTTAGTCAGACCTGGGGTGCTGTTTAATGTATGATGACAACGTTGCTCTCTGGGGACCTTTCCCATACTTCTCGCCCCACGTTTTACATAACTGACATAGATTAGGGGGATGGAATGGGGGATGGTCGGTTGGACAGGTTGGCCATGGGTGGTTAGTGGTATGTGTGTGTGTGTGTACACTCAAATTTGAGTACTTGCAGACAAGGGGATATCCTCCCTTGCTGCTGAGCGGTATACACATGGGGAGGTTCAGCAAGGGGCCGTGTCGTTCCTAGTTCTTATTTCTTCTTTATGCTGAGAGCGATCTAAAGGCAGCTGAGAAGCAGCACTCTTATTTAGACATGATATGGTGCCACAAATTTAATAGCACAACTAAGTGCTATGTACAGCTTGTCCATCATGGCTCATGGTGACATTTCTACTGGTAGATTTAAAACAGACTTGGCTCACTATCCCAAATCATAACAGCAAAATTGTTGGTGTGTTATCCTTCATTTTTGTATTTGCTCAGAAACCCCTCGAACATTAGAACATTTTTCAACAAAAAAGAAATAGATTATTATTCATGCATTGATTTCTTCCTATCCTGTCTACTGTAATGCCACACTCACTGGCATTGGTGAAAAGTATTTTTTCATGTCTGCAGCTTAGCTCAAAATTCAGCTGCCAAGATCTGAACTGAAACTAAGAAAAAAATTAAACATTATTTCACAGATTCTTGTCACCCTGCTCTGAGTTCAAGGTTTTTCAGGATACTTGAAAATTTTAAGGCTCAAATATTCCTATTTCCTCTTTATGTCATAATGTTTTTAACATTATGTGTTCTCTTTCACAGGGGTTGTGGTCATTTCAATATTCAGTGATAAGACTATTCCTAAATTAACAAATTGTGGAGTTTAGTGCAGAAAAAAAAAATAAAAATGTTACACTTTATTTTTATGTTTTGAAATCCCTCAAAATAAGCCTTTAAAGGTAAATTTTCGTAATCATAGCCAACGTTACTTCTAGAAGAATTGCATGTAAAGCGTGCACCCTGGATTGATGCTCCAGGGACTCACCATTACAAAGTAATATCAAGAGAGAAAAAAGACTGAGACAAGGTATGGTGACTATTCAGTATAAAAAAATCATAGATCATACTTTCCCTTCTCTGTGTTCGGCCTCTTATGAGCAGCACTTATCAGTCATTAAGTGACCACAATAGCGAAAGACCTTTAGTCTTTATCATTTAAGAGTCCACACAGAGGATTTGGTCCAATTGACTCTTTCTTAAAGACACTTTTTACATTTGATTAGAGTTATATAATTAATATTATACAAAAGCAGATTCCCTCTTTCACATACCGGCATGCACATAGATACACAAATGCTCGACACGTTTGTAGTACTCCGAATATACGCAGTCAATGGGAGAATCCTGCTGAGGCGTGTATGAGTGACACAAGCTTGTCCTGACAGTCGCCTAGAACTCTCTGGGTGTAGAGCGAAAACAAACCAATTTGTTTCCCCATGCCAGAAAAATAAGCACATTCACACACACACACACACACGTGCACAAAGGAACAGGCACTCACACACACAGACACAGACACACACAGTAGGGGTGAGTCACGAGAACTTTGGGCATCCGCTGAGCTTTAATGTGCTGAACAGACAGGAATGAGAATGAACAAGAAGAGAGAAAAAAGAAGAGCTGGAGGTGGCAGAGAAAAACAGAGAAGGTTAAGGAAAGGAGAAAAATGAAGGGATGATGATAGTCAGGTCCGTGAGGTGGCGGATGACTGTGGAGTGATACAAAGAGAGATATACTGTAGCTTAACTGTAGCATAAATACATAATAATCTAACATAAAGGGGAATTTAATTAACATTCAAATAATCTGCACTTTAATAAGGCTGTTATTACTATGGGGACATTTAATTTGCATGTGAAACAAACACACACACACACTTCACATACAGTGCACTGCACTAAGAAAGCACTGCAGTGTTCATTAATAATGAAGAAGAGAGAAATTTGAGGACAACAGAACAAATGATTCAAAGTGGTCCAGAGAACAGAACAGACAAATGGAGGCATTAACACCTGAGCCTAGAAAACAGAAAGACCACCATCCCCTCCAGAAGAGCTTCAGCACTTCAGGGGAGGGAGAAATCATTTTAAGACAATTATTTTTTTGAGTTGGAAAAAGTTGGGAGTGAGGAGATTTTAAATCAAATGCACCCACCTACACTAACATTTGAATAAAATGTCAGCTAAATTTCTATTTTACTTTATATTTATATTACACAATTACCTTTAATACATTTTTTGCCTTAAAATTAAAGATCTCACTGTTTGTTTAGACTTCCCATCAGAAATCTGTAGGTAGTCTGTGTGTTGTAATGGTGTCACATTCCAGCAGGTGGTATAAATACCTAAAGCGTTTAAATACTGGCAGCAACCGTATGAGTGAGCCGCAAAAAGAGTATAAAAGAAAACAGAATTCCAAACACATTACTTTCTCTGCTGTTTTGTGTTTAAAAAAGTGCCCCTCAGATTGCAGCCAAAACCAAATAGACTTCATCTGTACAACTTAAAGACCCCCTATGATGGAAATATAATATTTCCTTTCACGTGATTTTATACAATAGAGACAGAGTGAAATAAGCAGTCAGTGCTGTGACTGCACTTGGAGCTGCTGTGAACAAATGAGTCTCATTGAAACAGATTCAGAAAAGCCATATGAGATGGAACTAAGGGATCAGTCCTGTTAAATTTGGGCTAAGAGGGCAAAATTAAGAGGAAATCTGGCAGCTATAGAATTTTCTCACTTAAGACTGTTGGGAATTACCAATTGTGAGCCACTAAGGACCATAAACTGGGATTTTGGATTTTGGTCAAGACAAACTTTGTCACTTCCTATGGCTTGTGTTTTACCTTATCATTTAGTTTTCTTGACTGTACTCAGCATTGTTTTTGACTGCAGCAGGTAGCTGTTGTGAGGCGGCAGCCCAGATCAGTATGAGTTGTTCATCGTTTCACTTTTTTCCATGTCAACTCCCCTCCATGCAGAAAAACCTCTCCACATCGCAGGACTCCAGGTTTCAGTGTTGCTTGTGCTGTGTTGTGATTAAAGGCCCTGTGAAGCTCCTGACATGCAGCTTTAGTTGACACTGTGTCACAGAGGTGTTAATTAAATTCTGTCATAGGTTTTAACGGTGGATTATCTTCTGGTTTGATTTCTGCCCTCTTTAGCAGGTAAGAGTCAAGCTATGGTTGTTTTAATTGAACCATGTATTTTGGCTCTTGGGCCTTCTCAAATACCTGAGGTTTTTACTATTGATGAATCTGATGAATTTGAACAATTACTTTGTGTTGTATTTCTGTCAATTGCATGTATACACAGATATTAAATCTTAAAAGTGATAAATGTCATTTGATGGCTAATTGCTATAAAAACTTGAAGTTACTTTTAACATTCACCTCACTGCCATCAAATGTTGCACTACACCACCAGCATCTCAGATCATTACAAATGCTTCGGCAGTCCTCTGCCTCTTTTTTGGCCAGCAAATAACCCACCACCCTCCCTCACTTTCACAGTCAGCAAGGTGTTAGGGAGCAAGGAGAGCAGCCACCAAACGCACAACAAGAAGCACAACTGAATAAAGTTACCCCGTGTACAGGAGAGCAGACAAAAACCATCTCTAGTGTTGAAGCTCATGCTCGTATTGCTGCGTTTTGCTCCCAAGCAATGCTGACAATTAGCCAGCTCAGTAGCAACTTTTCCAGAATGAACCGATAACCATAGCAGCAGTTTGCTAGTTAACAGCCACTAAAATGGTCATGGTATTGCCGGCTGTCATCGATAAAAACAGACATTCAATCTAATGTAACATCAACTTAGTTCCAGCCAGAGGACAGAAAAACCAGTGAGGTTTGGTAAACGTAGGGTTCTCATCTCATGTCTATGGACGTGGGAATGAAATTCACATTTGGATTAATTTACAGCCATACAAATGTCCACTAGCCAGCGGGAATGAGAGCCTGTGGATTCCATGGCCTGCGCTCTGGTCTGGTGTCTCCTTGTCAGAGAACCTTGAGAAGAAAACATGGCGTTTTCAGAAATTACTGGAGTTGGTTTCAGTAGAACAGCGTTTCATTCACCTCAGTGCTGCGTGCTGCCCTGGGTCAGCAGAGCCTGTGAATTTAAACATGAGGAAGCCCAAAGGTTTAACAGGAGGGGCTCAAACTCATGAACATCTAACTTTGTCAGACCGGTTACCACAAACAAAGAAACTCAGATTACAAACACACAAAGGGGGTGAGACTTTGTTCGAAGCTCTGGAAAGATTCATTCTACCATTTACCTAGAAAATACTTGTTGCTGTATCATTATCCTATGTCGCACTTTAGTTACATTGTGTATACAGTGTGCATATGTGTATATGTGTGTGTGTGTTATTACTCAGTGCTCAAAGTAGCAAGAAAGCCAGTCTGCATTATTTAAGATGGGGTATTTCATTTTGTCTTTATGTAACAGCTGCCTGGAGCAGCTGACATGCATCCTTCATGTGTGTGTATTAACGTGTTTGTGCATTGTGCTTTTTGTGTGTGCCCACGTAGGTGTGTGATGTACAGTAAAGATGCTTTGACTCCATGTTTACATAAGAGAAGCAGGCGTTTCACCGTTCCATTGCATCGGGAAAGCCCTTTTCCACCCACATCCACTGCTGCAGTCTGTTAGCAACAGCCAAACCCACACACTGGCATGCACACACGCACACACAAAACCAACTGTACAACTGCTGCTTTGAATAATGAAACAAGACCCTCTTGATATGGCTTCATAAATATTACATCAATAATATGACATTAATGGGTTTTCCTGCCATATTATTTGTTCACTGCAGCCACACAATCAACACAAACTCCCGAAGAGTCAGACCTTCGCAGGCTGTTCTTCACACAGGATGTTGTATGGCCTATAGACAAGAGTATAGCATCCTATTTACCACACGTATTTGTTTAGAGTACAGGTACAGAGTCCGTTCAGTGACTAAAACATGTTGCGTTAGAGAGCCAGGGCAGCTCTCTGTCACCTAAAGGTGCTGCTGGCTGCTCTGTTATCTCACAGGGATCATAGTTCTCACAGCTGTTACAGCATGGGGGATGTCCTTTGTACATCTGTGTGTACTTGTGTGTGTGTGTTTGCTTTTGTAATGAGGCGGCTGGTTTCTGGGGAAAGCCCAAGGGCTAACCTCCTCCCACACACTTTTCTGGATACTTCTGTGTATCACTGTGACTGTGTCTCTCTCTCAGTCTCTGTCTTGTGCATGTGTTTGTGTACTTTCAAGGGTTATGTTCACCCTTTGGAAAAATTTGAGCCTCTGAATTTCTCACCGCCTCTTTTTTCTTGTTCTTTTTCCTCTTCCGCCCTTTCTGAAAATCCATATTAGACTTTACAGTTTCACTTTCTCACCGCTCTAGTGTACTGCACAGTTCTGTTATTTTCGTTTGGTGCTTGAGCACCATGAGAAAGAGACAGAGTTTTTGTTGCTGGCATGTGTGACTTTCTAGTAAGGCATTGTTGAAACACCTGAGGAGTCATGTCATATGAAATATTCTTGTATACCAAGCGTGTCCCTGTATCTCTGTTGTGTGTAAACTATTAAAACCCTCCTCAGGCCTTCACCATCAACATTTGTACGCAGAGTGTATTTCCAGCCAAATGGCTTCATCCACTCAGTAAAATCACAACCCCTTTCCACCCTTCCTTTTGTTAGAGTGTTGTATAAATTCAAGCTCTTCTGAAACAGAAAGGGTGTGAGATGCATTGCTGGTAATGATGAGACCTTGAGACACAGCTACCGCTATTTTCAAAACACTTGCACAGCATTAAGTGTGTCGTTGCTTTTGGCTCAAATACATCAAGCAGTTTTTCATCTTTCAACTAATATTTTCTTGTCTACAATCGCTTATTCATTTAATTAATGTTACTGCCAAACCACATTGCCATCTCTGGAGCTATTGGCATGCCTGATCACTGTGGCTCAGACTGAAATATCTCAACAGCTATTTGATGGAGTGCCACGAAATTCTCTATGGACCTCGTAACACAAAGCCTTTGAAATTGGAGAACCCCCAACTTCTGACATGTTGCTTCTATCAACATCTGGATGGTTTGTTATCAAAATTGACAGGCATTAACTTTACATTTATTGATCTGGAGGTAAGACTTTTTCAGTTCAGTTTTTTAGTTTTTATCTTTGTTGGAGCCTTTGTATAAAACATTATCAACAGGTCAAAAGCTTTTTGTTTTTTTTCCATCCCATACAAGGCTTTCAACCAAATATTTGAAAAACTCCTCAATTGTACCTTTTAGTGTGTCTTGTACTAATCAGCACGTATATATCTATAGATATATCGATATATGCACACATAATTTACAAAAGGACAGCCTCTTAGAGCTACCAGCATGGCTGTAGAAACATATAATGGATGTTATTTGAAAATGCATGCTGGAAAGAATGACCAACTAAAAATACTTCTCAGAAACCCCTGAAATCCTAAAAGCTCTGGCCAAATAATATGAACATCTTAAAATACAACAACAACCAAGCACTGTGAATAATACTTGAGTACAGTAAAAACTTTTGTCTCACAATCTTGATAAAAGTTTATGGGTTTTTTTTTTTTTTTTTATTACAGTCTATGGTCAGGTGTTTATGTCTTTTTGTCCACCTTTTCCTGTTGCCCTGTTTTCATAGTGTTAACCAGCCTGCGAGCCTGCTCTGTTGTGGAGCATGAAACAAATCTGCGTCATCACCCTGCTAGCATCTGTAATCAAAAAAACATGAAACAAGAATCAGCATGTCAACATGAAACCCACTGTGGAAAACGCCAGAGGAAACCCCATGGAGGTGCAGTTCACCTTCATGTCATGTGACAGTGTTCACACTATTTGTTTTTGAATTTATTCCCACCATTATTGACTAATCATCCATCTGCCTTTGTGTGGAGTGATACAGAGTGTAGTGTAGCGTGGTGTGTGTGGGTGAAGTAATAAGTAGAGCCTGTAAGTAGAAGTGTGGTGGGAGGAAAGGTACTGGCTGTTATTGGATGTAGAGTGGGAGGCAGGCAGGCAGAAGCAGGGCTCCCCTGGTTACTGTTGCTCTGTGGGTGGCTACCAGCAGCCAGGCTCTCCTCTCTCTTCATGACACTGTCACTGGGCTGAGGGGGCGATGGACGGGACTACCTCTCTCCCAGTCTGTCTTTTCATCTCATACTCCACATCCCCTTCCTGGGCCTTTTGCCCTTTCCTCTCTTTCTTCACCCTTCTATCCAAGCTACAGTCTTTCACTTTCTTTCGACATCAGGCCCTGCACTTTTGGGGTCCCTCCACTTTGTATCCTTTATGGATTTTTCCTCAGTGTCGCTCCCATGCTGACCCCCACCCTCTTGTCTACAATAGAGGTTGTTGAAAACAGCGGTGGTCTGAGGAAAGACCTTTTCTCCAACACCTCAGCCTCTACACCCACCCACCCACACCCCCTGCTCTGCACCTGTTGCTTTCTGCAGTGCTTACTTCTTTTTTCCTGCTAACTTCCTTTTTTGTATTGACCCCACCACACATGATAAGCAACAGCTCACATTTACTTTGGTGTACATTCATTAAATTTGCCTTTTTTCCACTGATCTTTTTGTTTCCTTTATCATTTTGTGCGTCACTGCCTAGCTATTTTGTACGTTATGCCTATTTTTGAGTTTTGTGTTGCCGTCTTTATAACCGAGTCTGTGTGTGTGTGGTCAGCTGTTCTTACTGCTACACAGCTGATGTCAGATTGGATAGTCTCAAAGCAATAAGGCAGTAATCTCTTAAAGGCCCAGAGGCTTTTAAGTCCACACATTCTCTCATCTCTCTCCTCATCTTCTTTTACCTCTCTCTCTCTTTCTCAGAGAGAAAGAAAGACCACACACATATTACCTCTAAATGGATCTTTAGGTGCGGCAATGCCCTCCTTGCTCTCAGACAGACACACACACACGCACACGCACAGATGCATACATGCATGCTTACACACCCAGAGAAGGGCATGTGCACATACTCACACATCTCTGGACGTTGCTCTGCACCCACCCTCTTTATGAAGCTGAGATTTATCCCACCATAGGTAATCATAATTTGCCATACCTGGGACTCATACAAATACACCTTGGCCCCTTTTCTCTTATAATGTGTATACAGTGATCTAATATAGAGCTTGCAGACCAGGGCTTGATAGTCCTAAAACTAGTGGGAATCAGTCTCTTGACTGTGTCACATTTTTGCGGTCGAGATGAGCAGCACAGGATGAGCAGTGCAGCTGAAGCATATTTTCCTAATGTTTCTGCATGTTTACACTAAGGGACAGCTTCAGAGCACAGACACATTAAAACTATGTCTTCATAACACTGTGCACAAAAATAGAAGCACGCTATGTCGTTGGATACAAAATGTGTGCTTAGGGTGAGCATGAAAGCAGGACGGGCAGACAGGAAGGAGAGAGAGCTGCCCCCAAGCTAACACTTATATAACAATATGTCTAGGATATATAGCACACAGAGGATCCATACTGTTGTCGGTCAACAGTAGAGTCATTTAATACAGGCCTGTAGGAACCGGATGTGCTGATGTGCATATGCATCCCACAATATTTTCCACTGCCTCAAAGTTTTTAAAAAACTTCTGCTGATAGCACTTCTACGTAAGTTTATGTTTGGTACTCAAGTGCCAGAACTGCACCAACTCGAATCAGGCCCGAGTTGTATGCTTAGACTTTCTTTGGATCCAGAGCTGTCTCTATAGCAACCACTGTAGGCAGTTGCTGTGGTAATCACTAGCTGTTCCTGCCCCTGGCATCCTTAAGTGTTTGAAGTTATCCCAGAGGTACATTGCTAAAAGGGTTAACTCCACATCTCGCCTGGTAGGCGCGTTTGTCGGCATGCTTATTTGTGTCTTTGATGTTTCCCAGTGAAGGGGTTATCTGGCATTTGGGTCTATCTGGAGGTGTTTTGAGTGAAAAAGCAACAGGCCGCAGTCTGACATTGATGCTAAAGCCAAAAGAATAGGTCAATGTGTCTGCCGGTTTGTAGATGCACTACACAAACGAGATGCCCAGCACTCAGCACAGCGTGGCTCCCTAGGGTGCAAGGGTGTCACAAGCCGTTAGCCAAAGAGAGGCAACGGACGCTGACACCAGTCAGAATGGCAGATGTCCACAAGACTAGGCAGGATGGCACATGAGGGCATGGGACAGGCCAGGACTCGCTTATAGAAGCTGTCCCCCCTGGACATGGCAGGAAGCAGACAGAGGCGTTTCTAACATCGGCAGCAGGTTGTAAGAACCACAGCTTGACCTTTGATGAACTCAGAGACATATTAAAAGCAGATTGATAATGGGCTAATACAAACGGTGACCTGAAGGAGCCATGTGTGCACAAGTGTGGGTTTTTTTTTTTTTTTTTTTTGTTCTACTTACTTTGTGGGAACTTGTTAAGCAAAGTCAAGTGAGTGTTCAGGTTTCACATGATGAGAAGAACAGGATGCTTTTAACTGGGAAACTGCTGCGGTCAGCGTTAGTGACTGGGTCCTTATAAGATTACAAAGGCATGTGTTAATTTGTGTGTGTGTGTGTGTGTGTGTGTGTGTGTGTGTGTGTGTGTGTGTGTGTGTGTAAGAGTGTCTCTGCTTGCATGAGCAAATTGCCCTCACCAAATAAGTTGGACAGTCTGGATATTGAACACAACCATCATACGACTGTCAATCTTGGCTCCAGACCTGAGCCTTGCTGTGGTCAAAGCTGCTGTCCAGGTAAGTCCTCTTCAAAGATCACTGCTTTCTTTCCCCCACATGCAGCTTCTGCTGAAGAGCAAGGTGAAATTGACTGTCAGGACATAAATAAAGGTTGACCAAAAAAATGTTTTTCATCGTGTAACCATATCTGTAAAACTCTTTGAATTGCACTAACCTGCGCAAGAAGGTGCTTAGTGAAGTTTTATTGATCAATCGATCGAGCATGGTCTTGAGTCCTCAGTTTTGGAAGCCACCATTGATTTGTTGGTTGACAGATTCTTTACATCTTTCAGTGACTGCACTTCCATCAATCTGGCATTGGTTCATTAACCTTGTGTGGATTTCCTTTATCCCGTTTCTACTTTTGGGTACAAAGAGGTAAATATTGTGCGATGTGGAAGGCCTATGGATACATAACCTACAATTTTGCACACTGAGTTTTTCTCTGTGAACCAAGTGAATGTTTAAGGGGGCAGTTGCTGTAGGAGATACCTACACACCCATGGGAAAAGCTTTGCATTTCATTAGGCACAAAACCATGCACTAAACGGAGGCCAGCAGTTGTTGGTGGCCCAAGAGCGCAAGAGAACGAGTTGAATCCCAGGAGTTTTAGCTGCACTTACATAAGCTGTGATGTGATGTGCTTGGCACCGTCTTTGCCTACTTCTCCACACTACTGAGCTCTTCTTTCCTCTCTTCTCCTCCCAAAGATTACCTCGATTACTCTGGCAAGACATCTGAAGCGAATCAGGAAACAGGGAGAAAGAAGCAAAGAATTACTGTTGCATGACTGATTGTGGCTTTATCATAGCTAGCAGGCAAGGCAACTGCCATCTCACAGAGCGGAATATACTTTGGTCAAATAAAAGCTTCTAGTCATCCTTCCTCTGGGGGAGGAAGCGGGGGGATGTGGCAAAAGCATGTGAATGCTAAAGATTGACAAGACTGATAGATATGTGTGCAAATGGCAGTTTAGTCATCTGGTTCATGAATAAAGTATCCGTTTAAGATCAAACATGGAACAAACTTGACTTCAGCTGACAGTCCCTTCAAAGGCCCTGTAGGAGGTGGTGCTGAAGTCGATACGTTATTTTAAAGCCACATCATAACAGATGACACCATTTCTTATTATATATTGTTTTCCATCTTTAATTATAAATCTAAAAGCATACCATCCCCCCTTTTTTGCCCTTGTTGTATTCCTGCACTTGCACACACCAGCATATCATCCGGAGTGATTGGCTCATAAAACACGTCTAATCTGCTAATACTGAATGAAGAAAGCCCATCATTTCGCCAAGATTTAAGACAAGCCTTCCTCTCCCCCGTCTTTGTTTTCATCTCTGATGGAAATAGCAACACATGGGCCACTGTGCTTGTCTTTAAGATGGCACACAGCTAATCCTGTGTGAAGCTTGAGGGATCTCTTCAGCTACTCTTGTCAGCGTTGATTTGTCAACAACAATCTTTTGATTTCCTCTGTAAGCTGACACCATCATGTCTGTGCGATAGTGTGATAGAGGCAAAGCTGGAGTGAATCTGAGCAGGGTGCGTTCAAAAACCAGGCTGGTAGTCTTGCCACTGTACAAATGGAGCCTTTGTGGACTGTGGCTTTAAAAATAAAAGCTCAACAGTTTAACAAACAAACCGACCAACAAAGACTGTTGACTTAACTGTGGTGTTTTTTTAGGATGCAGGAAGGAAAAAGCATATACATACAGCGGAGCACCCATTTAATCATGCAATTGTTTGAAAGAAGGGGACAAGTACTGAAGGTAATTAAAGATTCCAACCATGGCCGCCTTGCTGGTGAATATGGAGCTATGAGCAAAGGAAGCAAACAACAATTAAAAAACCTCAATAGGAACACCAAGCTTAAAGGGAGCAATCATGTCCGAGATGTTGGGCCTAAATGAGGATGTTGTTTTCTCTTTTCTTTTCTGTCAATCTCCGCCAGAAAGCGATTTCCTCCTGAAGAGTGGCGGCCAGGGCTAAAAGCATGTTTTAATAAGCGCACTGACACATCCATCTTTGTTTCTGAGAGATAAGTCACAACGAGCACAGAGAAAAGCATCCGGGGCTAGCTGGAAGGATGCCCATTGCTCCGTATCAGCAGAATGTGCTTAGGCGCACAAAAACACACACACACACACACACACACACACACACAGGCATTTAGGTTCAAGCACACATGTACACACATACATACAGAAAAGCTGTCACCCTAACTTAAATCCTATTTATCACCAAACCAATGGGATTTTTCCTCGGAGCCGAAGGTGGTTGGCATGTTCACTTTATGCCTACTCGGAGATTAGTGAATTCAGCCCTGCTCTGTTCCCACTGTGTCTCCTTTTAAGTCTTCCCTCTTATACTCCCCCTACCTCTTCTTCTTCACATCATCGCGCTGCATTAAATGTGCTTTTATTTGTTTGTTTATTTATTTATTTGTTGTTTTTCATCTCACAGGGGGTGAAGTCTAAGATACCTGGGATTTATAGCTGGCTGTTGCTGGCAGCTGTGCATGTGATTGAGGAGCGTGACAGGAATGTCCTCATTAGGTCTCCACAAATGCAGTGACGAGAGGCATGCTGCACAGGGGAGGGGAAGGGAGGGGAGAGGGCGAGGAGAAGAGAGAAAAGTTTGCGAGCTTTTGACACTCACCTTTTATCTGTGTGGCGTCTTAGGTTTTAAAGTTATGCGTACTATAAAAGATATTCATGTGCAAGTACGCATGCAAAGTTCATTCTCTCTAGCTCTCTCTCAAACACACACATAGAATGAGACGCAAAGTGCATTGGACTAACTCAGTGTCATTATTATACACTATTAATTAAGGAAAAATAATAGAAGCCAGATGAACTCCTGTTCAGCCTAATTATCATGCCTTTGATACTAAATTGTGGAGAAAAAGAGAGCAAGCAAGCAAGAGAGAGAAAGATAAAAAAAAATGTGTGTATGGGGCGGTTCAGACTGGGACTTGGGACTTGGGGAGTCAAACTTGTTCTGTATTTCAATATGGCACCTATAACCCTTCCTCGAAATCAAAGCTCAATTTTCTAATTACATATTGAAATGAGACACACAGAAAGCTGGGGGGGGGGTGAAGACAGAGATGGACTACAGGGAGGGAAAGGGTGTAAGGAAATGAAGGGATGGAAGAACAGGGTAACACTAGGGGGTAGTGGGGTAGAGGGAGGTTTTGCTCAGGGGAAAAACGGCAACAACAAACAACAATCATTTGTTTTATCTCGCTGCCTTTCCTCTACGCCTCGTCCTCTGTGTGCATCTAGTGATCTCTGAACTCTGTGCTTCCACGCCAACTCCCCTGTTGCCTTGTTTACATGTTGCTGCTGCTCCTATATTCACAGCACGTTGATTATTAACATCATTATATGTATATGAAACCGCATGTCGAGTCAAAAATCAACTTTCCTTCAATTCTTTGTGCTGGCCTAATGAACAAACTTTGCAACCTGTTTCTGTTTCAATGTGTCTTTACTGATTGTCATTAAACTGCTGTAAAAACACACCTTTTTGTTTTCCGTGTCACGCTCTCCCTGCGTGATGCTGTCTGTATGAGAGATAAGCTTCACTTGTGTTAAAGCGAGGGCTAGACAAAAGCAGAGCTGGACACAACACAAGCCACAACGGGGCGATCTGCACTGGCTTCCAGGAGAGGTATTCAGCAATAAATGCAATGTGCATAAGTCAAATGGGGGAAGAGGGAAGGATGGAGACGTGGAGAGGGAAAGAGGAAAAGTGGAAGAGACAGGGGAGAGGGAGAGAGGAAGTGGGAAGGAGAAAGTGGTGGCACAGCTGAGGTTGACACTAATGAGGAGCCTTTGTGATGGGACCTGACAGAGAAGAAGAAAGCAGAATCCCCCGACACCGATGCTCCACAACACTCCTCCGCTTAATTGGGAGAGCCAGAGCCCACAACCAGGGTGTGTGTGTGTGTGTGTGTGTGTGTGTCAAGAGTGTATCTGTTTTTAGGTGTAAGTGAATGTAAGACAAAGTAGACTTATATATACTCATTTAATTAAGCCTACATATTGTATGCTGGTACATAAATGTATGCAACAGCGCTAATGTAGGTATTCACAGCTCACTCCGTGTTCTTGGTAGATTTTCACACTTTTTGGTCCAGAATTTCACGCTTAGAGTTGATGCTGGCAAGATATGCAGCTTAGAGCATTACACACACGCTGATGGCTTTGAGGTTCACACATCGGATATCTGCCATCTTCTCACATCCTTTACAAGTGTCAGGAATCCAGTGTAATAAGCCCACCCTTCCCTCGTCTTGCAGTACCCACAAACGTACAGGCATACTGTACTCGTGTGTTCACTTCAGCAGCACCACTTACATGCATGCATGAATTGTACTCGACATTACAGTGCGGCACTCGTGCACATGCATTGCACTTAAAACATGCACTTGTGTGTGGACACAAGTGGGGACACTTGCTCACTGCCTCCAGTGCAGTTTCCATCTTTGACTCTGAATCAATCATTTTTAATTTATCAGAGGGGATTTGTGTCATGAAGGCTGATGCCAACTCCAATAAGAGGAAGAAAACAACACAACAGCAGTGAAAAAGCCAGAGCAAATCCCTGCTCTGATGCGATTATAATACACAACCAAATCAGGGCTGACTTGAATAGACACAGAACACAAAATCATATTAAGGGAAATTCGATGTGCATGGCATTACATTGCTTTCAACCCCCCCCTCTTTTCTCTTTCTACTCTTCTCTCCCTTAGTCCCTCTTTGACTTTCTTACTCCATTTCTTCCTGTCCTTCTTTCTATTTGTCATCATCACCACTGCCTTTCAATTTCAGCACAAGTGACCTGAAAAATTTGTTTCCAGTGACTTATATGGTCCCTTCCTCATCTCGAAGCTGATGGTAGCGATTTTCAATAGTTATTCTGCCATCTACCCTCTTACTATTTTAACTCCTCATGTCAAAGGTAGCACTGAAGGGCCAGTAAATTCATACCTATTTTGAACATATACAAATTTTTGACTTCACTTGATTTTATGTCTTGATGTTTATCTCTGTGTTCAATTGTGGGTACTGAAATTAGCATACTAAACAGCTAGCTTTACCTTATCGTGCCTTGTTGTAATCCCTCAGGAAGTGAAGTGAGGTAGCCTATGAGCCTGTGTTGCAGCCGTCCTTTCTCAATGTTCTTGATACACTTTTTCCTCAAGCTCAGTTATTTCTTTCATTTCTGATGGAGGCCCTTCCTTCACCTCTCATGGCTCGCCCTATTTGACACCATCACATCTTGCATCTCTCCAACTGCTCAAACCAAGTATGAAACCATTGCCAAACAAAAACTGAAGGAAAAAGCTTATGTAATTAAATGGCAAGGTAAACCAGCGTAGAAGATTTTGTTCCCCAATCAAAGTGTCGCAGCATGTCAGCTAGTGCCCTGTGCTGTGTTAGATTTATTCAAACGAGTGTTAGCTCAGTGTGTGGGTGAGGGTTGAATCCGTGTTTTGAGTGGCTAGTGAGCACAGTGAAGCATGTTTGTTTGCTCTTATGTGCACCCAGAATGACAGCTACACGGTAAAAACTGAACCATGCTGCAGTGGCTCAGTGAGATCGATCCAAAGATGCCCAATGGACAGTCCAACTACGGTGTTCCCAACACCCCACCTCTCTGGTAATATCCTGTGCCCATGTTTGGAGTACAATTTTTATAGTTGGAAGGTTCGTACACATTTTTTTTTTTTTACAACAATAGATAGAAGCTGGACAATGTCTAATTTTCAACAATACCACGGATATACAGCTGAAAGGCGATCTCTGAACCACTGTTCAAATCCAGGTGCAGCAAAAGTGCAAAAGTTCTTGTAAAACGTTTGATTTTAATCACAAAATAGTCATGCTGCAAACAGATATCTAGCTGGCAAAAAAACAACCAACAGCTTTGTGATCAGCAAGAGAGGTGAGTAGGGAGAGAAACTGCAAGGTATAGCGAAGGGAGGGCAGGGAAAATACAGTATATAGAGAGCGAGAGAGAAGAACCTGAAGAGATAGTAGAGTAGGGTTGTTATGTCAGAGGCAGTCGAGCTGCTCTCATCTTGCCATTATCTCAAGCACCCTCACATTACCATAATAATGGCTTTTAACCAAATGTAGCACTCTCCAAAGCAGAACAGGCAGAATCTGTTTTAACCAAATGTAAAACACTCATCGGCTGGCAGCTTAACGTTAACATCAACATAGACTGATGAGTGCTGTGTGGAAGGCATGTGTGGGCCTGAGTGGGAGTTTGAGGCTGAACATGGTCTACTGATGCAGTCTTAATAATACAGCTAGTGTACAAAGACCATCTCATGCATCATATCGGCAGCCTCTGATATACATTCTGTTTGATTGCTTTAATGACCTGTTGCATCACATATATCAGTTTTCAAGTCTATGTACATGTGTGTATGCATGAGCATGGCCCAAACATGTGTATCTTCCTCACTGTGCTACATGTGCTGTATGTGTACATACAAGTGTATACATGAGTATAAGTGCATGTGAAAGCATTTGTGTGAGTCAGAGTCGAGCTCCAGGTCTGGCCAGGTACTCTGCATGTGTTTCCCCCGTCCAGATGGCCTCTCTGCAGGCCTGGGCTGGGGCGCAGGGTGTCCTCCTGCCCTCCCACCCAGCCACCGCAGAAGGTCGACTTGACCGCGCCGCCCGCCTGCCTTGCTATGCCGCCTTCCAGACCAGCAGCTCCCTGCCAGAGGAAGAAGAAGAGCCAGAAAACAGTATTGAAAGCCATTTTGTGCCATCTATGTCATTAAGCAGGTCATATACACAGTAATAATGAAACTACTGCACACTGACCAGAGGAACAAACAATTCAAATTACATTTCCTCAAGCGTTCTCTTTCTTTGGCACACACATGTTAATGGTTCTGTCTGGCTTTTGTTTCTCTATCCTCTTCCCCTTTGTTTATCTCTTGTGTACAGTGTCTCTTCCTATAAAGAGTAATATTAGAGTTACTGTGCAAGTGTATGTGTGCAATGTGAGGTGCCAGGAGGGTGTGGAGACCCACAGATGGTCGGGGTGGTTCCCACTCAGTGAGATCTGGGCCAGAGCCCACTCTCAGATTAGTGGGCCTCACTCATAAAGCACCACCCACAGGTTTCTGGGCAGACCTGGATCTGACACAGAGGTTTTGTTTTGTTACAGAGCGACACTCATCAGTAATATCATATTGTTTCCGGCAGGTCTTAAAAAAAAATAAATAAATAAATTAAAAAAAAAGGACGTCACCTTTGTGTGCACACGACTGTTGTATTATATATCACCTGGGCTTTAAAATTTTGATTTTACTGTGTTTCTGGACAGGAAGTTTAGCTGTTTTTCTAAAATATTCATGTAAATCAAATTAAAACCTCAGTTAGAAGCTAATATGCTGTCCCTATCTTGTTCTGAGGGTCTGTCCAGGCTTGGAGAGCTCAAAAACAAGAATTATCAAGTCCCTTGATAATTCTGTCTCCTGTGGCAGAGAAAGTGCAATATAACAGTAAATCAGAGGCAATTCAACTGCTTCAATGAGCACAACAAACAACAAATCTGTGGATACACATTAATGCCAAGGGGCACGGAACATGGAAGCGATAACTTGAAGGACTGAATAAGAAGTTTAAATATGGCTTAAAGGTGTCAAAAGTTTCACTGACTAGTTTTAGCTAATGCAGTCCCTTACGTAAGTACACATCCTGGGTGAATGCTTGCAACAATGTCTTCAGTATGTTTAGGAAGCTATGGATATACATTCAAGTGGTAGCAGTCCAACACAGCTGTGGCTCAGCAGGCAGAGGGTTGTCTACTGATCCTCAGCTCCTCCAGTCAGTATGCCAAAGGGCCCTCAATCAGGAATCTGACCTCACTTAGCTCTCATTAGCAGACCACCATCATGCATGTTTGCTCAGTCTGTATGTGAATGGAGAGACGTGAACCAGATCAGACAAAACAGATGAAGGCATTTTGACCATAGCCTTGGCTCAGTGGGGACACCGGGCCGGACTTCATGGATCTTATTAACATGGGAGTCTAAACACTTCTGGAGCCAAGTGGTCACTCCAGGAACTGCAAGTTTTGTCATAATGGCTTAATTTTTCAGCCTCAGAGGTTGATACTTGGCTGTGTTTGTCAGAAAATGTTATCGTTATAAAATCATTATAAAATGTTTAACAACTCACAGCAGGAGCTGGGACTTGCCATGGAAATGAGCCACGTCATACTTTTTGTGTTACAAAAGGAGAAGACCTGTAAATCTTTTGTTGGGAATTCAAATAGAAACAAGCAGATGAATGGTTGAAACCAGGAAGAAAGTACACATGAACCAGTGCAGCCATATCCAACGTTATGAGCTAATCTGGTTGACAAGCCAGCCATTACTAATCCAACTATGCCTTTTTGGGTAAGATACTAGAGAGCTGACTTGACACTAACCAATGCACATAAGAGAGGCTGACAGAATGTACAGGGGTAATAGTGTCACAGTGTGTACAGGAGCATCCTATTGGTTTAACCCCCAGCATGCCATCACAGATTCTGTCAGCTCTCATTCTTTACAATGACACACACACACACACACACACACACACACACACACAGCTTGCCACGTGCACTCGCTTACAAAGCAGCCTAATGAGTTAATTACAATCACAACCAGTGTGTTTGTGTGTGGGGTGATAATGGGAAGTGACAGGAGCTGCGGCAATGTACTCATCACTCCAGGCTTCCTGCCTTTCCCCACCTCTGCTCTTGACACCCCCCACACCCCACCGTGCTCTCCCCCACCCCCAATCACCCAGTTCAGCTTGACATTTCTATCTTTGGAGTGTGGTCACCTGTCATTCTTTGAGTTGCCTGTTAGGTCATCACTTGTTCTGACACAACTGCATGTGCACGATGACGCACAAATACATGAAAGTTGCACACACATACACGTAGACTGCATGTCTTCTCCCACTAATCATGTTTATATACAATGAGCAAGAACAACTTAACAGAACAACTCAAGACAGCTTTATCTATCATGACAAATGGTGTGCAAGTATATTTGTGTGTTCTGTATTCATCACGTTGCGGAGCGGAAAATCTGTTTAAATTGTAACATGGCAACAGAAGCCACAGTTTTTACCATCAGTGGTTTATAGACAGGCCTCTATAGAATAAAACCCGTATATTGTCCCCACTAACATAGTGGGACTGCTTTGTGTGCATAAAGGTGCTAAGTTCAAGGACTTCGAGATAGAGCAGAATAAAATGATTCGAGCCTCTACAGCAAATATGTGGCATCTCACCTCATTCATTATGTAATGGGAGTAAAAGCCCTCCTCCCTATCTCCACCCCGTTCTCCCCTCAGCCTTCACCTTCTGTTCACCACCTGTACGGGAACAGATTCTCTCCTCTCTCTGCATGACACTTCAATCTGTTCTACAGCAGATAGAAAGATGGAGTGTTGGTTTTTTATTTTTATTATGTCTTTTTTTTTTTTCCCCTCAGCCCTGTCTGCTGCACGTGGCTGCTGGTGACTGACATGCCTGGATGCTGCCTCAGGTCAATTTCAAAGTTAAAGGTCTGACATTTGAACACAGAGCCAGCAGGGTTGATGTTCATGTCCGCGTGATGTTGCCCGTGCACATACACACAAGCAGCAGGCATTTCTGCATGTTGTGTGTGTGTGTGTGTGTGTGTGTGTCTGTATAGCATTTGTACATGTATGTTTGTCTGTGACCTTATGGGAATGGCTCACCCTATGTCATGTGAGTTTTGCTGCTGTACTCTACTGTTCATTTTCATATTCATTATTAGTTTTCTGAGCACATTCACATCATGGGGAAGTGGTAACAGAAAGCTGATGCTTCCATCCCATTTCTAAAGATACAACTGATGACAATTCCATTAATCCTGTCAGTCCTCTGCCTCCATCTTTCTCAATCCCCCCACTTTTTTTTCCTCAGTCCTTTTATAGATGAAAGGCTTCCACTTTTTCTGTCAATGGCCTGCAGTCATCTGAATTAAACATCGATCTTATCGGAAGTTTAGTCACTGCGCCCGTGACTGTTCGCTGTCTGCTCGAAAACCACGTGCGAATGTCTCATCGCAGAGGAACCCAGAGCCAAGGAGAGAATGATGAAGGAGATGAGAGATGGAGCGCAGAGAGTTTGAACAGAGGAGACGAGTAACGAGTGGTGGTGGGGAGGAGAATTTCAGGAGGACGACATTAAAACGAGAGAAAGGAGACAGAAGGGGACAGGGGGAGCCGTGGAGGGAGACAAGGAGAACACGGGGGATGAGAGGAAAGAACAAGGGATTCGGCAAGCAGCAATTAAGAGAGGAAAGAGGGAGAGGAAGAAAGACTCAGCGGTGGATGAGGCAGGGCTCACACAGAATTGAAAGGGGGAAGAGTTTTTTGAAGTACGATGTTCAAATCTCTCTTTTGTTCTCATCATTGTCCAACACCTGCCACAACTCATCTCTGTAAAACTCTCTCTTTTCCTCCCATTCTCTTCCTCCCTCACTCCCACCATCAACAAAGGGACATCACTGCTAATAATTCGGGCTACTACTGCACAGAATCACGTTCTTCTTCTTCTTCTTCTCCTGAAATATTAAGAGGTTTCAACATGTTCATCCAGGCAGTTGCTTTTGCTTGCAGCGAAAGGATCAGAGATAAAAATAAAGACAATTGTGGTCTGACATACACATAAACCTCTCTTTCATATGCATAACCTCTGGTAAAAAAAGAGGGTGGGGTTGAGGGGTATGTTGACACATACTACTTGAACACACCAGCCAAACTAGAGTAAACAGAACAGGCTGACCTCTAGCAGGGAATGCTCAAGCTTTGCCTTCTCCCCTCCCGGGCCAAAGTACTTTTGCTGTTTCTTTCCCCTCTTCTTCCATCGGAGGTTTGTTGTTGGGCACCCTGCGGAGACATGGAGATGAAAGGGAGACGGTCTCATGGGAGCAGTGCATTGAGCATGGAGGACCTGCGCTCTCTCAGTTTTCACCCCCACAGCGGCGTGCCATCTCTGGGATGAAGTATTTCCTCCAGAGTGGGACGGCAGAATTTGGGTCCTCTGGTTCACATTCACCTTTCCTCAGAAGTGCATTGTACACACATGAATTTAAAACACAGACAGATGCACACACCTTGGATGACGCGGTCCCCAGTGAGCACTACAAATACAACTTTTTCACTGTGGGTAAGTTTTCATTAAATTTATGAATGTCTTTCTCTTCTCCCCCTTTCCCTCTGTGAAGTCTTCTTGAAGCTCATGGCAGAGTTCCCTCACACCCATGGCCCTGGGGTGGCACAGCTCCCAGAGTGCACTACAGCACCAGGAATACCTTCCCATTTGGGTCAATCGTGCTCTCTTGTTCTCTCTCTTTCCCTCACTCACTCCTTTTACTGCAGTAGGTATGAATAATTAAACCTGCGTTTCCTCTCCTCTCATGTCATGTCTCTGTCTGCCACCCCTCCTCCCGCCCTCTCTGCTGTGTCTCTCACTCAGGCTGAAGTGTTATAACAGAAGTGAGTCATTTAGAAGAGGGAAAAGGCTGCAGATCAAGGAGAGTTGAGTTCAGTTTGGAACTTGGCATGTTACATAAGCTGTCACTGTGCGTTATTGACTGAGAGAGAGACAGAAGGATGGAAGAGAAAGATTGAAACTGAAAGAGAGGAAGGGAGGAAAGGTGAGACTGATAATGGCGAAAGAGCGAGTGACAGAAAGATGGAAAGCAAAGGATCATGAGAGAGTTACTGGCATGTAGAGTGATGCTGCAACAGAGGTGATAAAGTTGCAATTTTGGTGTTATATGCTGCCTTTAATGGGAAAAACACTTGTCACCATTTGTAAAAAGCCATTCAGAACCTGAAGGATCTATTGTTGCAAGTATGGCAAATGTATTGAGATGAGATTAAACGTTTCCTCTCTTGTAAAATTTATATTAGCTGAAATAAAACTCTGTTTGAGGGGAGTGTATTGGTAAAGACAGCAGTAGCAGATGGACATTGCAAAACATAATATAGAGCCATGAAAATTAAATCTGAAACATTTCAGTTCCAAATTGAAATTAAATATATTGTATGTAAATCCATGTACAGAACTCATTGATATAATATATAGTCTGACTATCTAGGTTTTTCAGAAGAGGGACAAAGAAGATAAAAAAATATGGAAACATGATTTTAAAAAGTTTCAAGAGACAGTTTAAAGATTGAACAGAGAGTGAATTGAAAAACTGTTCTGCTGCTGTCCACATAACACATTTTCACCAGCGAGTACACACTCACTCCTCAGTCCAATCCATGCACAACCCTTTTGCTTCTTTCCATCTCTCTTCCCTCAGGTGCCATATTACCATAATGACTTCTTGTGACTGTGATGTACTATGCAGCAGTATGGAAATGCATCATGCCACAGTGCACATTATCAGAAAGGAATGTATCAGAAGTCGTTTGTGTGAGCATACAGCTGTGCGGTCATTATGTGTTAAACTGCTCTGTGGGAAAGATGGGTGGTGGGGCGTGACTCTAAACTCTATTCCATTTTCAGTAATGTTTAGGCATTTTGCAGCAAGTGTGCAAACAGGAGCCTGTTCTGATTTAGCCTATATACCTTCATTCATTTCCGGGTCGCGGCAGGTGCTGGAGCCAATCCAAGCTCACATTGGGCGAGGGCGGGGTCATCCTGGACAGGTCGCCAGTCCATCACAGGGTCAACACACAGAGACAGACAGAGACCAACAACCACTCACACTCACACTCAGACCTACGGACAGTTTAGAGTCACCAATCAACCTAAACATGCATGTCCGGAAACCGACGCAGGCACAGGGAGGCCAGGGAATCAAACTCTTGTTGTGGGGCGGAAGCTTTAAATACTATACTGCCGTGCTGCCCCTACATGCCCCTTAATTTCAACACTGCACAAATATTGCGTGCTTAGTGCCAGGCTGGTCTGCATGTGATGGCATGTAAATGTGCTCACAGTCGTGACAGATGTAGATGACTGCAATAAGAAAAAGATGGCATGATATGATTATGTGCTTCCTCCCTAAGCTGCCAGCACTCTTGGTGCATTTTCACCCGAGTTTGAGAGATTGCAGTGTCTGTTAGCCTGTCGCCAAAACATCATCATCATCATCTAGGTCCAAACTGAGCTATTCGTTCATTCTTTCATTCATCTTGGCAAACACGGTTTTTTTTTTTTTTTTTTTGGTTTTTGAGAGAGAAAAACAAACAACCAAAAACGAAACAATGCCCATAGATTAGACCGTGTTACTTCGATCACAACAATATTTTTGTCAACATGGTCTTCAACAGATGACGAAAATTAACTGAGAACTAAAAAAAAAAAACAACTAAGTGATGGTGACTTTTATGAGGTTGGCTAACCCCCCCACTACAAAGGCCTGCTGTCGGATGTGTTGCTGCTCTTACCGGACCAGGTTTGTGTCTGCAGTTTATGAGGATGATCCGAGCAGACGGGTTGTTTCCACGTCCGTCGGCTCCTGTTCACCGTTATTCGCTGTGCAGTAAGTGAGGATCGGCGTGGACTGTCCGGTCCAGTCTGCCTCTCCAAAAACCTCCATGCCGAGTCACGCCAAACCTCAGCAGCCGCCGAAGCGACTGCCAAGCTGGGTCAGCACCTGGACCCCCAGGGCCCAGAGCAGACGGACAGATCACAACTAAGACTTAACAAAACTTAGCTGACATTTTCAAATAACACAAACTAGAGGTGAGTCTGGAAGAGAACCAATCAGAGCGCTCTTTTAATTTTCGTCAGCCAATTAGAGCGAACGTCTTTCAGCTGTGGGGGCGGGGCTTCAAATGCTTTCCATCCGGGAAGGTCAGCAGCGGCGCTTCTCAATAACAACCGCCATAGATCATTATGGCATTTTTTTTTTTTACAAAAACTATACAAATGAAGCATTTCACATTAAAATATGAATAAAAGTAGAGAGGCTGGTGTCGTTCATGTTTTGGTCAACAGACGAGGCTGACTGATCGCTATAGCAGCTCCGGGGGGGACACACCAACAAAATGAAGTTATCCAACCAGATTACTTTGCCTCTAAGAAGTGGAAATGCTGGGACGCACAAAGCTACTGCAAACAACCACCCAAAGTTGGATGCAATTTCCAGTTAGTGTGCAATGGACTTCACATGACATCCTGGAACGCTTTTGTGAAAAACAGCTAACAATGCACACTGAGTGACCAGTTCTAGAGGCAACAAAGAAGTCTTTTTCCAACGTTGTTGTTGACATCGAACTTAGCTAACTGGTATTGTAATGTCCCTGTGCCAAATGCAATGCTACATTGGCCACTGATGTCAAACTATCCATAATTTGAAAAATCAAGCAGCTTATTTCAGTCACTGGTGTACTGACTCTGTTCTTTGTCTTTATTCCTGTCTAGCTGTTGCCGCATATAAAATGCCTGCAGATAAATAAAAGCCCTTTTAAGAAATTCAGGGCCTCTGTCCACTGAAAAGCTCGTGGGTCTTTGATTTGAAATAGCTACAGGAGGGATCTTTATTTACTGCACAATTGCTTACTGATCAAATTGATGCTTCCCTTCTTTAAAGTAACAGTATTTGAGGAAATATATGTTGATGTGATGTGATAATTTTTTATGTGACTCTTTAAGAGCAAGAAAGATCAAGAATGAAGCTTTCCCTTCTAACTATTTTTTTGATCTTGTTTTGTCCATCTGATGGTTGCAATTATTATAATATTATTATGAGATTCATATAAGTTTTCTGATTGACAAGGGGCTGTAATGTGCAAAACAGAGTTTGCCAAGTTAAGGATAAAAACAAAAAACCCAACACATCTCAGTTTACCTAAATATAGACACCCTAACACCATAAAAACTGTATCTGTGAAAAGTCTGTCTCACCTAAAAGCCAAACACAGGCTCCAAGGCGAACTTAAGCACCATAGCAAAAAATGTTTCTTTCTACTGCTTTTTCCTCTTATTTTTCTACATGTTTTCCCAATGTTGCTTTATTAATAATTAAAGTACTAACAAGTTAACATGAATGTAAATGCGACAGGATTCATATTATTTAAAGGTTGTCTTTGGAGTAGGTGTGAATCACAGTTGAGAAACCATCCACGGTTCAAATGGGCACTCTCATCATAGATCCTATAGCACTTATGCAGAAACAAGCACACATCAATGACAATTTGTATTATTACAAAATTTCAAATGAATGCTAAAGACTTAAAAATAACCAGAATATCACACCTGACCATTATCACCTGCTAGGCCAGAGATAAGATAAGGAACGTCAGCAAAAAGAGGCTTGATCTATAAGTTTGTATGCCAACCAAACTAATTTATGTCACAGAAGTAGGAGGTGCTAACACCTGTCTGGAGAACATTTTAGCGTGGTATAGCTGGCAGCATTGCTGTGCAGTACAGCCTCTAAGAGCTGCTTGCATAGCTGGAGATTTTTATGTCTTGTTACTGAATGCATCTGTGTGAGATGAGTGGCATACTAGCCTGAGCTGATTTCCATTAGCTGATTGTTTTCATTTCTCTCTGGTTTTGAGTCCACTGGAAGGGATTCAGACAGATTTGACATTAAGTCCTCCACTTTGTCCCAGATAAGCACACCAGGTTAATCACAGAGGTTTCAGGAATAATGACTTTTTATGTTATAGCTGAAATATTTTTTCCCATGCTGCATTGCTTGCTGATTGTTCTAAAGACTCACTCCTTCCTCTTTCTAAGAACACTGGTGTCGTCTCTCCAACCATAATGATTTGTCTCCTCGCTGTGTGTGTGTTTTTGCGTCCATGTTTGTTAATGTGTGTTGCAGCAAGTGTGAGTGTGTGGTTTGATTTACATCCCTTTCCTACAGCAAGACCCTGGGATGAGTCACTGTGTTGCTGTGGGGATACTTCCTGCCCTTCTCATAAATATAGCAAACCTTAAAGTGCAGAAAAATGTTCCCTTTCGAAAATGGGCAAAAGAAAATGAGGGGAAAGGTATGTATGTATATGAATATTTCAGCTTCTATGTAAGCACTGGGAGACTCTGATGGTCTGCTGTGGAATCATTATAAACCATAACCATAGTTATAGTTTATATGCACAGTTTTTGGAAGTGTGGGAGCACCGGATGAATTTGTGCAGGTAAGAAAAGTTTTTTTTTTTTTTTTTCAAGGCAAAGAGAGAGCTCAAAGTTCATGTGAATCTCAGATATAGTGTGCTTTTTTTGTTAAATAAAAGCAAAGAGGGTAGTGGTGGTGGTGGTGGGGGGGGGTGTATCCGTGGGCATTGCTTCAGGGCATCGCACTCTGAGTGTCAGACAGAGAGAGAGAGAGACAGCGTATAGGAGCATCCTGTCACCTATCAATCTGTTCTCTTCAGGTTTTATTTATTTTACTGTTTTTTCATTCTCCTGTTTACACAAATTGTTTTTCCTTCAACCTCTCTGCTTTTCAAATTATGCGCTTCTCACTGCAAAAATGTTTTTTTGTTGGTGAAACTCAAGAGACAGGACAAGTGTCCCGAAACTGCAGCTCTCTCTTTTCTGTCTTTAGGCTGTCAAAGTTATAGCTGTCAGTCTTCATTTACTGTACAATAGCAGTACAGTTTATGCCGATATTAGTCAGTGAAGTGCGTGTTTACTATTCTATGCTCTCAGTGTTTCTGCCACCATCTTTCCCTGTATCTGAAATTATTTGTTGTGTCCCGACAGAACAGATGATGGAAATCAGTTTTTGTAGCACCAACTCCCTGTGATTCACGCTAACCACAGGCTCAGAAATACTTGCACAATCACATTTTCACAAAACTAGGTGAGAAAGTCAAGAATCCCTTTATAGTTTCTACCCACTCAATTCTTTTCACAGTCACTGGGGACTCTGAAAAGATCAAAGACAGTCATAGGGCCGTCACAGATAGACAAAAGCGCTCTAGTCACAGTCATGTTCAGATTCTTACCTACTTACCAAACATTTCTCCTCATGTGGGAGAGAAGGAAAGAATCATGAGGAAATCACAAGACAAACACAGTGCTGTTGAGTTTCCGTAATTCTGTAATCAGTGAATATTAATTAAATCAGTTAATGAATATATAACTGTTTCTCAGAAGCTCTCAGAGAAAACTGAACAGAAGAGTGACCTATTCTCTTTTGTTGTTTTGCAGCTGTTACCTACAGGATAGTTTTCATCCAGTGACACTTTAATGAAACTTTTGTTTTCTTAGCTATTGTTAGCTCACCTGCCTGAAATCACAGGATAGCTCGTTAAATGCATCTTATAAAAATAACTGAAGTGTATCGAGTTGCAATGCAATTTGTTTCAAATATTTAATTAGTACTTATTCCACCTTTCATTAGAATAAAAAATATAGGGATGAATTGTAAATAGGGAAAGGAAGATTAGGTATGACACACAGCAAATGTGCTTGTCAGAAATTGTAGTTCTTTGTCTAAACATTAAAAGAAGAGGCCATCAGAAAACTTCTACTGATCATTTGGGGAACAATGCATATTCACTGGACTTTTCTTTTCATTTTTAAAATATTTGCATCAAAATTGTTAGTAAACAAGTTTAAAAGCAGAACAAATTCCAGAAAACAAAACAAAGAAACAAACAAAATAAGCCACTGTATAAATTCAGTCCATTGAAACTCACTAGTGGAAAGAGCGGAAGTATGTTAATACAGGTTACAATTTTATTATTAAATCTGTGACTGCTCTATATTTACAGTGACTATTCAAATGCCATCGCAAAATCCTCGCAAAAAATTCTCCCTGGCTAGTGAGAATCAGTTGGTGCCTGCCTTCTCCAGTTTGTTGGACTGAGTGGGACAGATGGAGGAATCCCTTTCCTCATCGCCCACTCTTGTTTCAGCTTTCATCCCCCAGGGAGACTCACATCTCCCTCAACACAGAGGTGTTTTCAAATTAAATACTATCTAATGAACCGGAAAACCTGCCCCCACTCTTTTATCTGTGTGTGTGTGTGTGTGTGTGTGTGTGTGTGCGCGCGTGTGCATGCATGCGTGTGTGTGTGTGTGTTTGTGAAGTACATATTAGATGCGAGAGAGCAGGACGAGAAAACGAAAGAAAAACTCTGAGAGATAAAAGAGAGAGGTATTTGCATTGCAATCTAGTCATGGCACAGCCTGTGTGTGGCGTCATGAAGCATGTGTTTGTTAATTATATATCTCTGCAGTTCTAATTGCTTTAATTCCCTGTAATTAATCAGTAATTGCAGTGAGGAGCCACGCACAGCTTCGCTCTGAAGGCAAAAGAACTTTTCAATATGGAGTACATAAATATAGATGAGAGAAAGGAAAGACAGAGATTGTGTGGAAACAGAGACGAAGGGAAGGAAGGAGAGGAATAAGAAAGGAAAGAAAGAAAGAACTGTTATATTTAGTATTTTTTACAGGCCTTAGCCACAAAATATATGGCAGGGTCTCATTTCTCATTAATGTATTCTGATGTGTATGAAAATGAGAGATTATGGGTGAAAGTGGAACAGTCCCTACAGACTCACAACAGTGCTGCAAATAAATCCCGACAACTGAGAGGAAAATTGCAGACAATTGGAGGTTTGTCCACAAAACAGCGAGTGTGTTGAGGCAACAATCTACAGCATGTCCTGTTTGAGCTGTCAAGGTTCACGTGTTTCTGAAGTTAAATGTTTTACTTGTTGAAAAGAGTTGAGCATATAAAGGTATCTTTTTGCATGCGAAGATAGGACGGCGGTCCTCTGAGATTCCTGTCTCCCATCAGTCCACCAGAAAACAGAACTTAAAGGAGAATCCCTCCCACTCAGTATACTGTTGCAAGGTAATCCCCCCACTGCCTGCTCTCCCTACCTCCTCCCAGCCCTCACTTCCTACCTCACCCTGGCCCCTCATTAATTCCCAATTAAGACAGCAGCCCACCCACCCACACACCTCCTTATTGCACATATTGCACATAAATGCTTTTCCTGGTCAGACTTTTAATTTACAGAGGTTTAAGCTGAGGCTAGCAGACTCACTGAACTGTGCGAATGACATGTTGTATAATGATCACTTCTCTGTTCCTTTCCCCAACCCTGGATGAAAGCAAACCTTTGTCATTCTCGATCGTTTTTTAAATGAGAGTTGGTGGCTTCTCTTCGGTGACCTGCTGTGCCCCTCCCTCCTCCTTTGCCTTCTATCTGCCCCCTATACCCCTCTCCATCTACACCCACCTTGTAAATGGCCCCAGCTCCCTCATAATAAGCCGGATTCTCATAGATCTCCATCACTTTATCAATTTGTGTCACACCAGGGATTCCCTGAACAAAGTTGCCTTTGCCACATCACCCACAACATCTATGCATTATTAAGGATAGAAAAACAGCCCGAAAAGTGTCTGTCACAGCCCTAGTTATGGAAACACACAAAGAAGCGGGAAGACAAAGCAGGGAGAGAAAGGCAGACCAAGGGAAAGAGAAACTAATGATAAAAGGGTAACATTTTAAATGCCAAATGTGGCCATGCATCCTTATGTTAGTGATGTGATTGTTGAGCGGAAAGCTTGCTGCACCGCTCTCTATACTGTGTTCGTTCATTAAAGAGATTTCCCAAGATGCATCTCAT
The DNA here is from genome assembly GCF_900963305.1 of Echeneis naucrates. Lineage (NCBI taxonomy): Eukaryota > Metazoa > Chordata > Actinopteri > Carangiformes > Echeneidae > Echeneis > Echeneis naucrates. Next base: position 14,104,023 of record NC_042520.1, read on the forward strand.
CCACGAACCGCTCACATCAGTATGTGCATGGTGAGGCTTGCGTTGATCTCTGAACGCTAACACAATACCATTAAAATGCAGCGTGTCAAAAGGACCTACATTTAGGCTGCTGCGTATCCAGCTCCAGAGAGCTCTCAAACAGCAAGTGACCCTGAGCTGTTCGCACCTACAGCAGGTGCTATACGCATAAACGGATCCATCCTGTGTCCTTAGAGGGCGGTTACAATAAAACAACCATGTACCCTGAAAACTCCCTTAGAGCAACAATTCACCTTTAAACTTAATTTATGATGTCACGATCTTCGACAAATTGTACATGATTTATGAGCAGGGGCAGCTCTCTGTGGCACCGTTACAAACTGGACAATCAGGCTCTAATTTGGGATTTAATTAAAGGAGGTCATTTTGAAGAAGCTCCACTGACAAAAAAATGAAGAATGCGTTAACTCAGAGAATGCTTCATCGAGTATTTAGCCGCTAATGAGTTTCATTTAACTGCATTGCTGAAAGGTCATGAACCTCAACGTCGCTCCGGTGGACCATAAAATCACTGTACAAGCTCATTTTCATCCTCTGTTGACATCCAGGTTTAATAACAAAACTGCAGAGAAGAAAACACTATTAAAGTATAAGATAAAAACCCCAGACTCTTCGTGACTAATGTAGCTCCTCTAATCTTAAAGTTAATCCAGTCATTTTACCCCGAAACTGAGATTAGTGGTTGATTTTTGAAGGTGCTGACAAATGATGCTGTCAATTGCAGCATTAGATCAGAAAACACTCCTATGTCTCATTCCAGAGGGTGAGAACTAACTAATTTTGTTGTTTAATTTGGAAGAGTTGTTAATGGGTTGCTATCATGATTGTACACCCTGCTGGGTATTAAACTGCCATCCCACCAAGGTCTGGCCCTGGTGGCACACACACACACACACCTTCCCAAACTCACTGCACACCTTTTCCCTCTCAACAGTCGCAGTAATAGGATCAAACTTGCTCAGTGAAATCCAACCTTTGTTTTATCCGATGGAGGCATGAAATGAGATTCTATTAATACCCGCAGCCCAATTGCTCTGGCTGGCTGACTCCCAACGGAGGCAGCACTGAAAAGGTTAGGTGCGGCAATTATGCAGGTGGAGTTGCAGAGGAGATGGGGGTGAGGAGGAGATGATTCTGCCTTGATCACTGACTCTGAACAAGGTGTTATCAGCTGCAGTGGGGTGGAGGTGGGGTGCTAGGATGGCGTTAATGACTCGCCTTGTTTTCCGAAGCGAGGAGTTGCCTTTTCAAAGGAAAGGCAATTAGAGGGGGACTTTTTCTGTTGTGCTTGGGGTACTGCAGCGACTTAGTAAGGCTGTCACCTACTGGCCAATCAATGGCGGACAGGACCAACTGCTGAAATACTAACACACATACACAGGTCCACATGTGCCACATTACTACAAACATGTGTGAGCCAGCTTTTCTGTGCAAGAACTCTTCAAACACATCTTCAGTCTTCCTCATCTCATCCCAGTGAATATGAAATGTTGGAGAGGGTGAGGCAAGACTGACATGCATGCTGCACAGTTGTTGTTTAGTGATTTACATGGCAGCCACACTTGCAGGTGACAAAGATAATTGGAACCCTTCAAATCTCGTAATGCTGCCTTGCCCGGAAGAAGAGAAAACAGAAAGAAATTTGCCCCCTCTCGCTCCCCAACCTCTCTTTTTGTCTCCTTGGATCATCTGGTAGCGCAGCAACACACCCACCATTAGTTTGCTGCTGCTGCTGACCCCAGTCATTCATTTAATTGGCTGTTAATTGCTATTCTCTCTACAAGACTCAATGTATATGTGCAGCTATATTTAGGCTTGCCCCTCGATGGCTCTTCATGCTAAATTACAACTTTCAGCCAGGCACTGAAGGGCCCCATTGTGGCCTGTCGGTCTCCCCCTCTGTGACTGACTGACAGGCTAGGGAGGGGGCGAGACATCCCTCTCTCCTGCTTTCCCTCTTTCCACTTTTTCTTCTCTCTTTCCCCCTTTCTTTTGGCTGCTGTACCGTCAAGTCTGACACCTGGATCAGGCTGCTTGTCAGACCCTCTGTCTTCATCAGTTTGACACGACAGCAGCAACTTTTCATCTGTTGCTGGGGATGTCTGAGGACTTCACCCAGTCTACATTAGTTTCTCATCAACTTTTGTCTGCTGTGCTATTTGTTGAAGGAAAGCAAATGTTGTATTCATCTGGCAGTTTTTACAACATAGACCATGAAAAGTGCAATTCTCCTCCATCTGTGCTGCTTTTATTTCCCCAGAATAACATGATTAATGATTTACATGGAACATCAAAGTTAATTCTTAAAACTCATTTACTTTAGCAATTCTCTGCCCTTCAATGTCCCTGCACGTCCATTTCAGCAGCACAGAGCAGACCAGCTGCATCTGACTCATGCAGGATTATGACACACAAACACACACACACTTGCACACACAGGAATGCATGTGACACAGATGTGAGTTTGATGGATGACATGGGCCAACTGCTGTCGTCATCCGGTGGAAATCCCGGATTACTCAGCCCCCCCTCGCCCCCCTTTTGTCTCATTTGTCCCTCTCACCCTGCTGTCCATGTCTTCTCTGTCTCTCTTTTTCACCAGCACCATTTTTCCGTGTTCAAAGATGGGAGAGGTGCGTGAGGGAATATGTGGAGGGTGAAAGAACCTGTGGGGAGGAGGAAGGGGGAAAGGGGGGAAGTACACTCCTGATTTATGGCTCTGACTTTTCATTTGTAATACCCTGATTATCTCTGGGGAGCTGGGTGGAATGGCAGTGTGGGGAAGAGGGGTGGAGGCCTGAGCAGCTTAATAATGTGTACATGCCCACAGTGGCCGATGGGTTTAAGTCAATAGAAATGCTTAGCCAGGGAGACACCAGAGGAGAGTAAACCTCTTATTTCACCAGATTAACGGCAAAACACTTAAAATCTTTGATTTCACCTGGTCTCTGCTTTTGTTCCTTGTCATATTTTTGTAATGATTAAGTATCACTGCAGTTTCTTTCCTTTCTTTTTTTTTTTTTTGATCAAGGCTGAGTGTAACAAAGACTTAAAATGAATATGCACTTGTGTTGCATTTCTCACTGTTGCTTAGCAGGATGTGAAACAATTGGGACAAACAGTTATGACATAATTAGTGCAAAGTCTCTCTTAATGACAACTGCTAACATCAGTTATGAGTCCCACAGAAGCAGGTGTGTCATCGCACGTACTGAGATTCATACACTGCGCTAAGTGAGATAATGTTCCAATAGTTTCTTTAACAAAATAATTCACCCGACAGAACAACATGTATTATTGAAGTGATGATGCTACTCTTGTGTGAAATATGACAGATGATGTCTTTTTCACACATAAAATGATTTGCTGTAGATAAGACCTCCTTTCTGTCACAGCTATTTGCTTACTCTCCCTCTCTTGCGCTGACATGAACACACATGCAAACACACACCCAGCTGTCGAACACACAAAGGTAAGCTCGGCCCTGGAAATAACACCCTCATCATCGCCGCAATCGTCCTAATAATCATCATCACAAGGTACATTGTTGTTATCGTAATCAGATCCGTGGCAGTACACGGCTTTAACGAAACGCAGCATGAACCCTGCTCATGTACAATCGTGCACGCACATTAGTGCATTTCCAGTTTTCACATGGTACCATTATCTCAGCACATAATACCTTGCTGATTATCCATTCAACGAAGGCGTAGCTATCCTAACTGTTATGATAATAGCACGCGCGCCTGTGATAATCCACACACACCTCTCTGTCGCTCTTGCTCTCTGTCTCTCTCTCTCTCAGATGCTAATGATGATGGTGGGTGGTCATACACACAAACAGTATTAGCTGGTGGGAAGCATCTCCGAGTTCAGTGGTGAGCCAACTGAGCGACACATCTAAATCCATTTGACCCCAGTCAGGCCCAGACGGTGCACACACTGGTGAGAGTGCAAGGTGGGCACGAAGCTGGGAGCTCACCTCCTCAGCCCTGTGGATCATATCACAAGTGCTGATTAGCTCATTTAGCTGGATTGATGAAGTTAAAACGAGACACCTGTTTACCCTACGGCTTGCTAATATGTTGCCATGGAAACAGCCAGGGACTCAGTGTCTCCAACTCCAATTGTCTCAAACACTTGCTCCTCAATCGCTACTGTTACTGGTCTGCTGGTGAGGCTCTCTCTCCAGCTCCTTTTTTTACAACACACACACACACAAGTCTCTCCACTGAGTCCCTCCATCTGAAGTTGCTGAGATAAGAAGATCAGGTTTTCCACTCAGTGGAGCGAGAGCGCTCTTACCTCTTCCCCACGGTCCACCCAGCAGCACCTGTGTGTGTGTGTGTGTGTGTGTGTGTGTGTGTAGATGTGTCTACACTTGTGTGTGCGCGCGTGTAGATGTGTCTACACGTGTGTGTGTGTGTGTGTATTTATGTCTCTGTGTGACATTTTGGGTCCAAAGTGGAGGAAGCTGAATCACACAGGTGCAGTTCCCATGTCAATAAACCATCTGAGGATGAGGAAGGGATAAATCATCAGGGTTCTTGACTGGTGGATCCCCAGCTGGATTGTTTTGGCCAAAATAGCTGCAAACATGAGCAGAGCGAGGTGTGGGGAAATAAATGCAACTTTTTAGGAAGGAAATGTTCGACCTCAGCACTATATGAAAGTTTGCCGTGCTTGAAACTGACGCACTGGAAGAGGATCACTTGTCTTCCCTCTCATCAAAGCGTTTTCAGTTTGCCTTCATTCTTTCTGCTTCCCTCTTTTTCTCACCCTCCTTCACTCTTTCACACCTTCCATCCCATGGTGCTTGACATGTGTCTTAGTAATGTATCTGACTCCGTCTCTCATGCTCTGTCTCACAGCTCCATTTAGGTCAACTCTCTAACCTGAAACAAAGTGACGGTCCCCTTCCCCACACCCCTTTACATATCTCCCTTTCCTTCATTTCCTGAGCTGCCCCTGTCTTTTCTCTTTTAGTCGTGCCATTCGCCCCCCCCAACATTAGCTGTCACTCTATAGTTGCACTTGGATTATCTGTGTTTTGTTGATCTGTCACATTTCGTCTCCTCCTCCCCTCTCCCTCCTCTCTCCTTGGCTGTTTGTTTCTCCCCTTGACTCTGGCAGACTCATTATCTTTGTAGAACAGCAGTGTGCGTTCGTCAGCAGTGATTAGCAACGTTTCATTCTAACATGGTTAAGGGAAGACAGTCTGATATTTGACGAATGAAGATATGGCATTCTCTAATCTTCCACAGCAAAACTGTGTCATAGCAGATAGAAGCCTCAGTTAAGTTTTCCAAAACATTAAAGCTTGCATTGATCATAATCCAATTAATGAAAAAAAAAAAAAAAAGAGACAGACTAAAAGGACAGAAAAAAAAGAAACTCTTGCCTCATTAAATAGAGAGAAATCAACTGTAATCAAATTGCTGAGTTCTCAGAACCGATGAAGTGTACAAATTTAAAGATCTAATAAAAATTCTTGCAGTTAACATAATTAATTTGCAGCCCTTTTGATAAGTGGTAATGACTTGGAGATTATTGGTTTAAATGAATAGTTTTGTTGTAGAGCTGCAGGAGAAGAGAGAAGCTGATGCGCGGGGGAGCTGTATGGGAGAAATACTATTCTACTTTCAAAGTTCCCAAGGAGATGAAGCAATGTTTTTAAAAACACAATAAGACAATTAGACTCCTCTATAAACTAATTACTGCTGCTTTAATTCCTTTTTGGATTAAACTGCGATTGTAATAAGACGACGTCTCAGAGGAGATGTTTGTAAGCAGGGAGGAAAGGCACTTTTGTAATTAAAGGTGGAATAATATTTTTCTCACTAAACAACTATTTGCACAGGAGATGCAGGCTTCCATTAAGAAAGCACTTGTAGGGCTCCATTTCTTTTTTTTTCTCTCATTCTATGATTGAAAGATTCTGCTTTACATTGCCTCCGGAAACAGACTTGCAGCCTGCTAACAGGAGGTGAGCCAGTCAGACATCTTCTCTGACAAGATATTAAGACACGATCCAATGAGTTAGGATTGCTCTGAGGCTGAAAAGTGAGACACTTACAAAAAAGGAACTTTTCTTTTATTCCAGCAATGTTATTATTGTGTGAAAGCGGCGGTAATGTTATTATTGCTCAGATCCACCTCAGGCCTTTTCCCATGCTGTCAGCTAATGTTGATAATGCCCTCCCCTGTTAGTGTTGCGCCCCACACTAACAGCATCGCCTCTGATGGACTCCAAACAACTAGTTTCAGCACGACTGACTCTCTCTTATCATAATTTGATTATTTTAATGATCTTGTTACTAAACCTCAGACGCTGCACTTACACCCGACGGGCAGCCATGGTTGAACACACTGTATGAATCTCACATGAGGCTTGGGAAACGTCCAAGGGTGACAATACACAGTGGTGTGTTTATCCATGTATGCATGTGTTTGTGTGCATGTATAAATATGTGCTTGCAAATACCCTTCTGCAACAGTCACTTTCTGTAGACACACACACAGCCCAGCAGCACCGACCACAGCCAAACCGCCTGACACAGACGATGAGAAGGTTATGGAAAACTTTGCATACAACAGCCCAGTACATTATCAGTCACACACCAGAGCTGGAGGGGGCTTGATTGTGGCGTTTCATCATCGCATATTGAATTATCTGGATTAATTTAACGCATTTAGGCCTGTGTGTTTTCCCCAGCTCGTAACTCCCGTCTCTTCGTTAGCGATAATTACACTAAGTGGGTCATCTCCTTTTGAGCTGCCTTTCTTTTCTCTCTCCCTACACAGCATTAGTGTTTTCAACTTCTTAAACAAAGTTTGGCAAAAATCTAATGATATAAATGTTGTGATTCACTCTGCATTCTGTGGATGAAAGCCTTGAAAAGCAGGTGGTTGACTCAGAGAGTGGAGGAGTGGAGCGACAGAATAGCAGGGTTGAAATAGAGGTTTTCAAACTCACCTTTAATTTTATTTTGCTTTTCTCACACATTGGTGCTCTGAGTCACTGAAACTTGTGGTCTGTGCCCCAGCTGTTGTAACCTGTGTAGGCATTGCCTGGTCAGTAGATCTACTAATGCTGAGTTATGGTACAATATATCACAAGTCATACTGGAGCAAATTTAGCAAAGTGGGCCAGATTATGTAACAAATGCCAATATTTTATTCCACTGGCATTACAAAATGGTTACAGTGTGTTTCTCAGATTCTTTACAACTGTGAAAGGAAGCAAATGGTTGCCAAGGTAACAGCAGCTTCAACTCAAATTCAGCATGTGCTGGTGGCTTTAATTGTTGTCAACAGTTTCCATCAGACTGCTCTGGCCTGGAAACAGCTCAATTTACTCTTTGCCAACAAACCAAGGTTAAATTTTGCACTTAAATGCAGCCCCCAAATCACACAAAACTAGTGGGGAGAGGACAGGAAGATTGGACACTCTGAGTCACAGTGCATGCCCACTCCATGGCTCCCGTTACCCGATCTCACCCACAAGGGAGACCGCCTGAGCCATTACTGCGAAACCTCACAGAGGAGATCTGGCTGTTAAGTCATTATGTAGCTCATTAACACGTTCTTTAATTGGTGTCTAATTGATCATGGATGTTTTATAAAGCCGTGAACCTCAAGGGTGTGTGACAGCAACAGCAGACTCTCACGGGAACCACAGAGCCAGTTCAAGTCTATGAATAGACTTGAAGTGTCAATAATGCCCTGCACAGCTGTGTGAGCCACTCAGCAAACCCTCGACTTAAAATTCACCCTCAGTTCAGTCAACAAAATGCAGGAATTCAAAATTTGGTCGGAGCATTTAGTCACCATGAGGCAGAGAGTTAACGTGGAAAAATGTGACCAAATATGAGGTGCAACTGAAAGGAAAGACAGAGGTGGCATGTATATTCATAAGCGATAACAGAATCTTCTACTGCAGGAAAACCTCTTTGGTGGACCAGTTTAAAGTACCAGTTGGTCTTATCGGGGAAAGATGCTCCTGAGTCAATGTTTTGACCTCTTGTTCGCAGCACCTGTTTCCTTTTTACATTTCTTGTCCTTTGCCAAACAGAGATGATGAAAGGAGCGCACAACTTTGTGCCACTTTATTTTAATTCAATTAAGTCTCACTGTTCAAATTATGTGCTGAAAGCTTCAACCGTACACCGTCCCTGAGCTGTAGCCTCACATACATAATCAATGGTCTCTGCATTAAAGTCTTTATAAGTTAATGGAGGGTATGACGAAATGTATCACTGCTTCACTTTCTCAAAGCGCGCCATCTCCTATTTTTGTGCTTGTTTTTTTACTCGAAGCGCTTCGCTATCTCCCCCTGTCATTTTGTGACGAGAACTCACCTGTGAATAATTCATGAGGAGCAGTACATACGATTACACCGGTTAAAAAGTAATGAGACATTGCCATAATAAAAGGTTGTCTTGCATTGTTTTACCAAGTGTCTCACACACCGATGCCGTCGCTGGCCCAGAGTTCAGATGAAAAGCACATCCTTGTTGCCCCTGACAGAGCGTAGCGTTAAGAGAGAGAAAACAAGACAACAAAACCTCGGCCTGTGGAGCAGGTGGTTAGAAAACACACTCCACAGAAGCCTCCCCCACCCCCAACCCCAGCACAGCGGCATGATCTAGCCCAGGCTATGAGCTGTCACTGGGGCTTTTCATGTCTGAGCTTGGGAAAGATCAGTAGACTCCCCGTCTGAGCTTGGAGCCCTTTGATAATCGATGGAGCTTACAGTGGTGCTTTGTAATGACAGCGACCGTTCACGGCCCAATCAAACTGCACCGCTGTCCCCTCATGTTTGTTCCCAGGATTGCGCAGGCTATTTCCTGTTTGACTTAAAATGAGGCCTTGTGTTTCATGAGCATGTCAGTGTTGACAGCAAGGAGATACGTCTGCATAACAAAGCTCTTCCTTTTTGAGTTTGAGTACAATATCTGTTTTCAGCCCATCTCTGCGTTGTTGCCTGTGTAGCGAGAACAGATGTACAAGTGTGACACAGTTTTTACATAACCTATACTTACAATCTGTGACACACTTTGACTTTGGGGGCAATGAATCAACTTTTTCATTACACACTGAAGCATTAATATACCAATACATATTAGATGTCACCTGCCATCTGTCAGACACTTCAGAAGAACAGGAAATCAAGACAGCTCATAAATACTGAATAAAAAGTGACACTGAGCCCAGATTGCTTTACTTAATTTTTTTTTTTTTTTTAAGTAAAAGAAATACTTAATAAATAAATAAGCCAAAAAATGCTGTCCCACTGCAGACATCAACTGTATTGTCAGGGATCAACATCTTATCTTTCCTCTCTAAAAACATCTGCCTCCATAGAAGTATGGCAGAATACACATTAGTTTTAAACTATTCACTGATGCTCCATCATATGTCCTTTTGGTGATGCTGATGACGGCATACAAAAACTAGAAATCCAATCGGTAGCTAAAAAGAAGGACTGGAAAATTGGAAGTCTCTGTGTTTGTATCACTCCCACTACAGGGAAAATGCAAAACCAACACAATCCAAAGTAAATTCATACTGAGTGAGGAAATATAACTAACTTTTGATTATCGTTGTTCAGGCTTCAGTGAGAGATCGTTTGATAATAAGTTACGAGCTAAGTATCTCTTTAATAATTGGAGAACCCATGTGTTAATTAGATGGACTAATTGGCTTCCCAACAGATGTGCAAGATAATTTAATTGAAAAACATGATAATTTTAAGGTTGTCCGTGAAAAATATGTCAAAAATGGACTCTGTCGTCAACTCAGGTATTCCCCACCACACATCTATTTTTGTCCCACACATACATTATTTAGCTGCTGTGAATCTAATTAAGCATTGAACATGGACAGATGGTGCTCTTGACCTCCTATGAGTGCAGTGCATTGTATGTATATGCGGCAACAACTGACACACGTGTCTCTGTTAGCATGTGAACATAAACTTCATTGGTGTGTCTGCAAGTTACTGTGTTACTATGCAGATTTGTCAAATGGCATTCATTTGGGATGGAAAGGATTGAAAGGATATTCTACTGTATAAATGTTTCTTCGTGCATGTATGTGTGAATTTACATCCCTGTGTGTTTCATGTAATTACAGCATGATTCATGCAATGACAGATGAAGAAAACCTGTTCATTCTCTGTCCTCCTTGGTTAGATAGACCTAGTTAATAAGCCATAATGCCAGCAACATTGTGACATTTCCACTGCCTGCTCTGAGTGCATAATACACATGAATAGTGACACTGTGTGTGTTTCTTCCCCACAGCTTTACAGTACCCACTACACAGAACAGACAGTACAATGATGGAAATAACATGGGGAAAGCGAGAATAAGACCAGGCTAATGGATGAAAGAGGAGAGCACAGATTGATTGAATAGTAGCAATATAAAGAGCTCATGTAGTGCGGCACACAGCGTGCCCAGCGAGCTCAAACTCAGGGTTTCAAGGTTGTTTAGCTTCCTTAAATTCTTTTGAGTCTACATAGAACTATATGGAAGTACTCACTTATTGCATAGGTGTGTTTATAATACTAATAACCCTAAAGCCTTCAACCCATTCTTCATTTTTTCATTCTTAAAAACATTGATGAAGTTTCACACACTCAAATATGAAATCGTCTGCTCACCCTGCAGCCCACCTACTTTTCTTTTTAATGTCGGTCAGATCTACGGTGTAAGACAAACATACACAGAAATAAACACGTACACATGTACGCACCAATATAGCTGGGAAAAAGAAAAGTAAAATATTTGACAGAAGTTCTTATTACTGGGATCAAACTGTTTATCATTGATATTTGATCCAAGAACAGCGGCTGCTGGTTGCGAATGAACATAAATGGACAAAGGTAAAAGTGGCTGGAACTGAGGAGTGAAAAGCCGGCACATAAGTACAATAAAAACTATCAGTTCAGCCAACCAGCTGCACAGGCTGGCTTACATTCACAGAGACAGCATCAGCCAGAGAGCACAGGGCACCATTACCATCCTTTGAATGTGCATGAGCAGAGTGGAGCTAAGGTGAAATGACTTGTGTCACGTCTGTGGGACCACTAGTGGCTGACGGCCTCATCACACACAGCCCCGGGCGCCCCGGGCGCCCCGTGTGCAAGCTGCGCTCATCTGCTCGTGTAAAAAACTGATTATGACTTCTTAGCATTTCAGCTTTTCCCTGCCCCTCGCACAGCAGCCGATGCGCCCAGTCACAGTTACTCAATCCCGGCCTGTGGACCATTAGGCACCATCTCTCTCCAAGCATGACCAATTCTTCTGCTCTCCTCTCACACAATCATCGCTCCACAGTGAGGTCAGGAGACAGACAAACCGAGGACTTCATTCCTTACGCTTCTGTCGTTTACATCAGGTCGGATGAGTGTCATCCTCCCCTCCTCTTTAAAAGCATGGTAATCTGATTCCTTCTACTCAGGATAGAGGAGAGCCTCTATCTGCTCTCCTCTCCTCTGCCTCCAGCTCTCCGTCTTCATCATGCTTGTAGTATGATTGAATTATGCCCCTTGGAGTTGCTCTGCAGGCCTCTGCAGGCCTCTGAGTGGCCGCTGCCTTTACCTTCAGACCTGCATATCTCCGCCATGCTACCCTCTCTGCCCTTCTACTGTACGTTCTACTGTATGTTGAAAAGATTGGAGAGGAGATCTGGTTGTTGTTACCAGGAATGTAAAATATTTTTACATTTACATTTACATTTTACTAATTTCACCTGACTTCACTCACATCATTTCAAATGCTCAAAGACATGTTCACAATGAAGATGCTGTATGCAAAGTTTTCTCTGACATGAACTGAACCTGTTTTTTTTTTTGCCTAGAGCGTGGTAAAAAGATGATATTATTGTTGGTAGTGTTTGTTGCCAAGCACTTGGTCTCTTGTTGCATTTCAAAGACAAGAGGTTAAAATAGGCCTTCTGCACTACCTCTTCATTGTCTTATGCTGAACTGGTGGCAGACCAGACAAAACAGTGACTTGCCATTGCAAAGAAGTGTTACAAGAGTGACCTGGTTTAGCTGGATAGCATGCTAAATGATGGAAAGAAGAAGAAAAATTAAATAGCAGTAAAGCAATTAGCTTTGGTGTTGCTGTTGGCATGTAGATGAAATTGGATTGATGCTGATCTCCCAATGCATTTTACAGACGGGGAAATGAAGCGCTTTAAATATCAACATTGGCTGTGTAGCAAAAACTTTTAAACATTTCATAAATGCTTTGATTGCTGTTCACAAAATTTCAAGAGTGGTGAAAATAATCCTCATTCAGTAAGCATGATAGCAAATTAAGTCTCAGCCACCTCAGCAACACTTCAGCTGGCTCACATCTTTACATACACACATTCAATGATTTATACAAAGCACAGACACCGAGATTCATGTGCACAAATGCACAGATTTACACACGCAGCAATAAATTTAGGCTGAGACGGTGTGTGTGTGTGTGTGCTGGAAGGGGGGACAGGGGCTATCCAAACAGGCTGGTCAGATACACGTTGCCTTAATTAGGCCTGACCGCCTCCTCAAAGAACATGAATAAAAAGCGTGGCGCCCCGGTCCTGGGCTCACACATAATGGTCTGCTGAGAGGAGTGGCAGGGAAAAGAAGTGTGCACTTCAGACACATGTAATTAATGCACAGATTAGAGTGTCAGTACTGCAGGGTTTGTCTAAAAATGTGTTGGCAAAAAAGCCCTGTCAGAACCAATCAGACAGCACATCATCTTTTTCAGGGTTCTTCACTGAACATGTTTGTACATGAGCAGAAAAAAGAAGATCCATTCTCTCTTTTCTATATTGATCTTTCGACTTTATGAGACATGTTCTAAAAGAAACACAGCGCTTGCTCTGTTGTTAAACTGTTTTTCAGAAAAGATACTTTTTGAATTACAGGCAACACAAAGTCCTGGTCTTTCATTTTCATCACACTCATACTCACTTTGACCAGACGGTCCTTGTGTGACTTACCTTCATGGTGCTCTCTCTCCCTCACTACTGTGGCTCTCAGAATAGCCATATGCTCGTTTCCAAGGTAACCAAACAGGACCTGTGTCCAGAGATGGTTGATAGACATTGAATGGAAGCACGTGAAACAGTCCCCGCTCTGACACAACATGTACTTTTATCGGGCCATTGCAGTATTACCTATGAGCTCGGTAGTTACAAAAAGTGATTTTAAATGCAACCTCTTTTAAATTCTCCATCTGTACAGCCTCACAGAATTACCTTGTATAATATCTTCTCCAAATGCATCAGGCTAACTGGATTTTTTGGCATAAGTTACAAGTCCCCCTGGAGAAAGAGGAGACTTCATTTTTCTCCCCCCTGGGCCAGTACACCAAGTATGTCCCATTAATGTAAAGGGAGAAATTAGATGCTTACAACAAGTAAAAAAGAAAATCAAAACTCAGTGGGCCAGCACTAAGAGAGAACACAGCTATCAGTTGTCTAATTAATCTCGTTGATGTCCAGGGAGCTGAGAGAGGAATGAGGAGCTGCAGCGACAACAAGAGATAAGAGGAACAATAGACATCTCAGTCTCACACTTTGTCACTGGGGTGTTGGATAATCCTGGTATTTTCAGCAACAGACAGGGGCAATTATTAGTAGGGTGAGCAGTGTGACATTTTAAGGGTCACAGATGTTTGAATTATTTTATGTCCTTTCACATAATAGCAACAGTACAGTCGAGGTCATAAATCTACAAAATAAAACACTGCCTTAAGCACACATGCAGAAAATAGTCACAAATGTAGCTTTTAGAGCTGCCCCTCAAAGCAGTACTATTACACCCCAACAGGGGGTGCTGTTCCCCATCTTCTGCTCAGGATGAAGTGTGTGAGAGGCTTGTCTGAAACACGTCGCCGGAGAACTCAATCCAAGTGACCCTCCCAAATTCATCCCCGTATCCCAGCTGACACCAGCCTGCTGCAGTCATCATGAGTCATCTCTAAATTTCTGCTTCTCTTTCTCTACTCATCACTTTAAATTGGACATTATATAGGGAGAATACTGGTGTAAATGAGCTGCTATGGTGTCACTGCAGGTGCAGGGTTTGGTATTCGTCTAATGAGCACATCTCTTTTTAGTTTTCTTAAAATGGCTGCAGACAGAAAGGGAAAATTCTGAGTTGATTTGCTGCTTCTGTCCTCAACTACTTAGACATAGATAGCAAACAGAAAACCAACAGGAGAAAGCACAAAATCAATGAAAGCATCAGAAATTTAAAGAACTGTGGCTGTTATTCTTATCACAGTTTACACCACGGTGAATTTTGGACTGATTTGCATTCAAATCGTGGGGCAAATTTCAGTTTTTGATGATAATCATGCTATGATCACGTGAAGGACCCACGTTTCGGGAGGTTAAACCTGTTGGAGTTTAATCTTTGATTAATGAGGTGAGGGAGGGGGGGCAGGCAGAGGACACTGCTGGCAACTCGTTTGCTCTGCGGCTGTTGAACGACGCCTGACAGCTGATATCTAATCAGATTCAACATGCGAAGGACGTTTTCATTGCGGAACATCAGTCAAAATGTTTGTCCCGGCATCAGCTCAGGGAGATAAGAATTTAAGCGTAGACCCATGTTTCCACTCGCATTTCTTCTTTCAAACTTTGAACCTGTGAGGAAAACAAAATTCTTTTCCAAAAGAACTGCTTTCTTGAATGAAGACTTTCACTCAAAGTGGGAATATATTTGAATAATTACCAGAATAAATGGTACAGGAGAGTCACTGTAAAGTAATATGGACAAAAATATTTAGAGAAAGTAAAATTCAAGTTTCCTTGAAATGTCTGTTCCCGGTGAAATTCCTGTAAAATATAATGCCTGTTTTTCTCCATTTCATCCCAATTTAAAAGCACTGAGCACTGATGGAGTGATGTCACACCTCAACTTGTCCATCAATAAAGAAATAGATTGAAAAGATGAAAATTGTTGAGGAGAAAGGAGCTCCTGTAAAAATGCGTTGGGTTCAGGTCTTGTAGGGTAGATTGGGAAGTCAGAATCTTTCAGTTTCCTTAGAATAACCCTGTTTCCCTGTGATGAAGTCTTAAAGATCTGAAGAGCATCAAGAGACATATCTAAGAGCAGTGCCTTCAGTTTTTATTCATGTTCCTTCCTCTTTCTTTTTCAAGTGATCTGCAGCTTCAGAGAGAGGAGGGTGAGGGAGAGAGACAGAGAGAGGGAGAGGGAGAACGAGAAGTGTTTTCCAATAGAAATGAAGCAAGTTGAAGTAGACCCTTCAGTTGGGCAGAGGCTGTCACTGCTCAGTTCAAAACGTTCTGCCATGCAAAACAGCCAAAGCCCCCCAAACCTTTTACACAACTTCACTTTGAACATCACAGAAACTCATTCAGGAGCAGGTCAGGCTCTTTCAAACTTTTGGAAATTTTAAAATCAATCCCTCAAAAAATATCGGTTGGTAAATTTCTCCATTCAGGATACTTTTATTTATTGGTCTGTGTTGTTTTTCTTTGTCAATGAATCTCATTGTGTTGCTATTGGCAAGCTTATTGGAGTGAATTCGTCATAACCACAAGCATGCACTGCAAACACACGTACACACACACACACACACACACGCACATGGTTCTCATATTCTGGAGGACAGCTGCAAGGGTGTGGAAGCCTTGGGAAAATGGATCATGGAACCGGGCCAATCAACTTCCTCTGTAGGCAGCACCTGTTTGTCTATATCTGCTGCTGACAATTTCACAATATGAAGTGATTATAAAAATATACAAAAATTAATACACCTAAGTAAATGTTACACATTACACTCACAAGCATGCCTTTCTTGTCATGCTTTTTTTTGTTTTTTGTTGTTGTTGTTGTTGTAGAAGTCGTGCAGTACAGTAAGCACGCAGGATTTTCTGCTTGCATGTTTGTCGCTGAGGTTTATTCAACAGAGATTATGCAAATTTGAGTCTATTACACACCCTGCCCTAATTCACTAAACCCTGTTATAATTAAGACACACATCCACCATGGAGAAAACCACACACAAACATTGACGGATACACACACACATCATTACAATAAAGTGTTACCTTGAAATATTTCCTCGACCAAAAAGAGAGATGAAGAGATGCTGAGATGATGACAGTTAATACGCATTGATGTTTTTGTCACTCAGACAACAGGAAGACTGTGTATGTGTGTGTGTGTGTGTGCCAGAGTGAGTGTGTGTCATTAGAAAGAGAGACCGTGCACATGCATGCATATGTGTACAAGCTGCGGGGGGTAGGGGGGTGGGGTAGAAGATCTTCTCTGAAGCGGCCCAGGCAGGCATCAGCACTCAATCATCGCAGATCTGCCAGACGACACCAGCAGAGAAAACACATTACCCATGTCGTGTCGCCTCGTCTTCCTCTGTTGTCTTCTCTTTAATATATTTAGGGCTGCCTTGCCTCAGGGTCAGGTGACAATCTGCATTCTCTTTCTACAAGTTTTCTCAAAACTGTCTGGAGTTTTCCCTTTTTTGTATTTTATTTGTCAGTGTTTCTTTTTTTCTACCTCTATGGTAAGGGGAGCTGTTGATGGTTTTTAATCCCAACATGAGTCCCTTTGCAGATGATTCTGCTGGCATGGTGTCAGAAAGAAACTAACAGAGAGCAGCGCTATGCGTTAGACAAAAGATGAATACCCTCAGAAGGGAGGGAGGGAATAGAGAGAAGAGGCAAAGAGCCCATTTGAAGTGCTTGTCTAAGTTTTAGTAAAAAATGAGTTCTTTATAACAGCATATAAATATATAAATGAAACACTTAAAGACATTATCAGGCACTTTCATTCCCCCTGCCTTTTGTGTGCTGGCTGAGGTGGGAAACAGAAGGGAAGTAAATACATCTGCATATCTGAGTCATTGGTTCCAAGGGAGTTGTTATGGGCTGTCTCTGCAAATCTCTTCTCTGACTTGCTCACAACCCACCAAGAACAAAATCACCTCCCTACGCCGCTGACGCCGGGTCAGATATATCAAGAGCCTTTTAACTGATGTGGTTAGATCTGATGGTGGCAAAAGTGATTTCAAATGGCTTTTGTGTTTGTTTGTGTTTACTTGGCTTTGGACACACGTGCCTACAGCAGAGGAAGGTGGCATACGTGTCGCTGCTGTTTAACGTCCAGATGATGGTAAGTTGGCACAGTTGGTGTAACCGTGTGGGCCAAGACCCGTCAGGCCCTCTGTCTCCACGGTAGCCATCACCTGGACAACCAAGTGTGCCAGCCCTGTGGCCATAACTGAGGGATCAGAGTAATGGCATCAACTGGCAACAAATAGGAGGCTGGGGATGTTTTATCCTTCCACCTGGTTCGCAGCATGAGCTCAGATATAGTAGAAACTGTGCACACAAAGAAGCAAATATGGTAACGCTTTAGATTATGTCACACAACGGACAGCATTATTCTTCCCTTTGCTCCCGTCTTGTGTTGGTAATTATTCTGTGGCTATTCTGAAGAAAATCACTGCTATACAGCACATTACCCATCCTCCTCCACACTGTGTGCTTTTATCTCAGTCATAACCGGTGGTTCAAAATTCCAGTTCCTCATAAATGCCAGATCATTGTGGAGGAAATCTTAGTGTAGTAATGAAATAGGTGAAATAATGAAACGCTTTAAATCAGAGGTGTCCAACTCGTCATCAAGCTCTGCTGATGTCCGATAAGGAGCCACTCATTTGAATCAGGTGTGTTTAGAGCAGGAAACTGCTCTGAAACATCTGAACATCTGAAGCATCTGAAACATGCAGGACAGTAGCTCTCCAGGAGCGGAGTTGGCGACTCCTGCTTTAAATGATTAAATTTACTTCATAAATGCTCCGCCCTCATCCGTTATATATGTTTGTACAGTTCTGTTCTGTCGCACGTAGAGGTTTTTTTTTTTTTTTTTTTTATTACCATTGTAACTACTGTAGATGTTAATGCAATTAAACACAAATACAAAAAGCACATTCTAATGACTAATTTCACCATTGAGAAGATGTCAAAGAAGGCCACGGACAAGTGAAACACTTCTCCTTTATGTGTTTTTCAATGGTCATGTGTATATTTCATTTTACCTTGAGCTCCTTTACCTTATCTGTTGTTCACTTGGTGTGTGTGTGTATGTGTGTGTCTGTATGTATTTCTTCCTTATGGCCAATGTGGGGACTCTTTCAATATGACTGTCACCCACAGGAGCAGACTCATATAACAGAAATAATAAGCAACTATTCTGTTCTGTTGCAGCGAACCAAACAAGGTTTACAAAGACAAGGGACTCCAGGGGTCAGGGCTGAGGGCTGGCTCATGCTCTCCCATAAGACCACCCCAAACACACACATGTATGCACATTCACATACACTTCTTTATGACTTCTACTTTCTTTCTGTGTCCCCAATGTGTAGGGGTCACCATGGCAACCCTGCCTTCTGCAGCAAATGGTGAGGATGCTGTGATGGGGTCTCGACCATAGTTTATTGATCCACAAGATTTGGTTCCTGTTTCAAAGAAAAATCTCAGCGTATGTTGTTGAGAGTTTAAATTGACGCAGAGAAATCCCTGGAAACTAACTCGATGACTATACTCCTGAGAATGTCAGAGTTTATAGGTTGTTTGTATGTGATATTTCTGGTTTGTTGTTTGTTCCAGGACATAATTCAGAGTGCATTTGGTTATGCCTTTGTATACACTAAGTGTGCACACATACACATTCTGTGTGTGATTGTGTTCCATGGGTACTTCCTGTGGTTAGGTCTATGCAGCAAAGATGATTCATGGCTTTCGGTGTTGGTTCAAAGAGAAAATTTACACCATAAATTTGTCTTTCCTACTCTGTGCCACATTCAAAGATATATACACAAATACACAAACACACACATATACACTCTGGTGTTCCAACTCCCACACAAATAGACATGGGTGCTGGTTCTTTATGTTTTTTGGGGTAGCTGACACAAACAAAACACAAATATCTTTCAATTTCATTTGACTATCGGGTCATGATTGTGGTTATAAATATCCTAATCATGTAAGTAGGAAAAATTTACTCAAGGTGTGTTATGAATTAATTCATATAAATAAGCAGTTCTCATTCATTCATTCATCTTCAACCGCTCATCCTTTTCTGGGTTGTGGGGACTGCTGGAGACAATGTGCTGGCCTGCTCAGACTGGGTGAGGGCGGGGTCCACCCTGAACAGGTCATCAGTCCATCACAGGGCCAACACACAGAGACAGACAGAGACCAACAACCACTCACAATCACACTCAGACCTACGGACAGTTTAGAGTCACCAACATGCATGTCTTTGGACAGTGGTAGGAAACCCATGCAGACACAGGGAGAACATGGGAATCAAGCCTGGGACCTTCTTATTGTGGGGGCAAGAGCACTAACTACTATGCTGTTGTGCTGCCCTGTCTCTTAATTTGACATTCCCCAATCAAACGCCACTGAATCTGTAGTACAAAGGATCAGGTCCTTTTTTGTGGGCCTGGAAAAGCTGTGTTTTCTTCTTTGCACACAGTGCTCAGCACAGGTCACTGCAAACAATAGCCCACAGGAAGTGAGAGCAGCTACAAAGGCAGGAGAGCTTGAGAATATAAAAGAGAAAAAGGGATCTGTGTGTGAGTGTGCTGGTTGCAACCCATTTGCAGTTATAACATTGTCTCCAACAAAGTATAGATACAGTCTGCTGCTCACCTTATCATCATCGTCTATCATGCTATCATAGAGGGGAAAGTCCTCACACAGGAAACTTTACAGTTCATGTACAGTATTCACTTATAGTTCAGTCAACAATTTTCCCCTTTCAAATGAAGCCACTTCCTCATGTTGATTTTCCACGCCTCTCTCTTTTTTTTCCGATTGTTTCCTCACTGGGTTGTGGTTTTCTTACTACTCACAGTGCACAGGAAGTATATTGTGGCAAAACAGGTCCTTGTCACTGTTTCCACTCCTCACTTTGGACCACAATGCTAAATTTAACACCAATAACAAAATCACAGGTGTCCAAAAATACTCACTTCCACATACATAGAGATTTTATTTAACTTCTCTGAGCTATTTATACTGAACCATCTTAATATACTTATGTCTGGTCTGAGGTTAAGTTTACTACGTGACGCAGTTTGCTACAAAGGAAACAGCCCAAGCCAATTAGTCAGCCTTGGCATTTGAGAGGAGCGAGCCAAGTCGGGACAGTTATCCACTAAGACTTAACTGTCCATGCTGATCACATGAGTGAACCCTTGTCAGAAAATAACCCGATCACCTCTGGCATGTGTGTCAATCAGACACCTGAGTGCTAGCTGGCACATAGTTTTTATGCATCTGTGGCCATCACTGATCATTTTGTCGGATTATCCCACTACTTCAGCCAAAGATGAGACCACGGCAGATGAAAACTCCATCAACTCCATCGTAGTAAAAATGTGTCTCCTGACTGAGTTCAGGACAGTCATTTTCAACAAATAGTTACATGTAAGGAACTGAAATTTCTGGTGCACGTCAGTATAAAAATAGAAGATGACTGGCTATTTTAATCACATGTGTGATTTGTTTGCTTCATAACACATACCACAGAAAAAAGGAACTCTGCAAAAGGGGGGGGGGGGCACAAGAAACAAGTGGAAAATGCAAAATTGAAAGTGGAACAGTGCAAATTTCTACGTAAGGAGACATAACTGACATCTCGTAACAAATTTGAATACTTACCATCTGTAAAGAACGGGCAACAACAATCTCAGCCCTTTTCTTTGAAGCAGCCTGGCTCTCTGCTTTGTCTTTGTGTCATTGGTGTATTAGGCCTTGGCTGCACACACCTCTTCGCAACGCCACTGTACACTCATTATCATTCCAGCTGAAATGAGGTGGAGGGAGGGGTTGTGAACGAAGCCGGTGGACTTGGACCCCAGCCAGGACCAGTGCAGGTTTTACTCCGGCTACAGTTACATTGCTGCTCACTGTAACTGTCTCCTCTGACTTAGGCTAGCTGGGAGCAGGGGCCAACAGTGGGACAATTACCCTGAGCACTGCCGAGTCACATTAGCCAAAGTCTGGCCTGCCTCTATGTGGGTGTAAGTTCAGCCACATGTACACATACTGTACACCCACAACATATATGCTGGCTGATGCAAATAAGAGAATGTGAATTGTTTTTATCTCTTAACACAACCCTCAACTTTGTTTCCAATGAAATTACTTCAGATGTCAAATTCCATATTAGCTTGTATTAGCATTTCATTGTAGCTTTATGGGGGCAGACGGCGGCATGGTGCGCATATGAAGGTTATGGGTTCTGTTCCTGGCCTGGGGCCTTTCAGTGGGGAGTTTGCATTTTCTCCCTGTGCCTGTGTGGGTTTGCTCCGGGGACTCCGGTTTCCTCCCACTGTCCAAAGACATCATGTTTGGGTTAACTGCTGACTCTAAACTGTCTGTAGGTCTGAGTGTGAGTGTGAGTGGTTGTTGGTCTCTGTCTGTCTCTGTGTGTTGGCCCTGTGATGGACTGATGACCTGTCCATGGTGTACCCCGCCCTCGCCCAGTCTGAGCTGGGATTGTCTCCAGCAGCCCCCACGACCCAGAAACAGATAAGCGGTTGAAGATGAATGAATGAATGAAGCTTTATGGTGTTTACAGTGAACAAAATATGCAAAATCATACCTTTACAGATGCCACTAAATTTACCTTCTGCCAGCAGCATGTCATGATGTTTAAGCTCATGTCAAGTCTCAATCTCAATATTTTTACTTTCACTTTCATCGTGTCTCTGCTGTTACCTCCCTCCTACTCATTCTCTCTCATTTATCCCTCACTATGTCCCTTCATCGCCAACTCATAATATCTACCACACCATCTCGGTATTTTTGCCTGCCTTGCGCTATAGATAGGTTGATGTACGGTAGCTGTGGTGGGGCTTTGGAGAAAGCAGATTAACTCTTTCCACCATCAGAAAATGACCAAAAGGGTTTGCTATAAATAGGTGGATTTACCTTACCCAGCTACTCAGAGTCCAGCAGAAGATCAGGCTTGGGACTGCTGCTCTAAGGCCAGGGTCAGTGTGTTACTATGGTGACATGGCCACAGCAATCTGTGTGTTGGCGCCGGGGGGTGAGGGTGTACGTGAACGTGTACTTCAGTGTGTGTGCCTTTCCAGCGGCAGCGGCAGCAGCAGTCACTCTCCCAGCCCCTGCAGAGAGAGTATGTTGGGTAACAGCAGTCTGGAGTTCCCCTGGACTCGCTCCAGACCTCCTCTCCCTTTCCTCCTGCCTCTCTCCCACAGTCCTCCCCTCTTTCTACCCTTTCACCCACCCGTTTCCCTTTCTCCCTGCTGGCTCTGGCTCTTTCACTTAGGAGTGATATGGGTTTATGTTTAACTGTGTGTGTGTGTGTGTGTGTGTGTGTGTGTGTGTGTGTGTGAAAGCTCAACTATTCCCAACAGCCTATACAGTACAACTGCTGGTTTATTTGTCTTGCTCCCAGTGGGTTGTCTCCTTTTGACGTGTGCAGTGTTTTAACACCACCCTTCCTATCAATAGTCTTGGCCCATCTCTCCATTAACCCCGATGACCTCGATCTCCCTATTAAACCATTATTTAGAACTGATCCAGAGTCTGTGTCTGCTGTCTCAGCATCTTGACACATTTGCTCTGACTCATTTTCTCTAGTTCCCCATTCTGAAGATGAGAAATAAAGGCAGCTTTCAAAACAAGTTGCGCCTATTTGTGGCTCTGACCAAGCCCAGTCAGAATACCATCATCAACAGCACCATCACCACCATCATCATCACCATCATAGAAACCAGCTCTGGTCAATGTATGATGAAACACTGCAGCACAAACTGTGAATCTCTTGACATCAGAGATAAGCGGGGCAGACACTTCAAAGAACTTTACTGTAACTCATATGATTCAGGTATGAGAAAAAAATAACCAATTTCTCAAAAGCATAACTGGGAGTGTTTAATACGTGTATTGGTGGTCAGATTGAAATGTGACTCTTGTTTTGTTGCTAAAATTGAGTTATTTATAACCTTCATCTGCTAAATGTGAGTCCACCAACTCCCACATTCGAACAGCAAAAAAAGCCAGCGATGACAACAGACGTTGAGCAAAAGTAGAGGTAAAAAACGTGAAGCATGTCAACAAGGCAGTACAATTACCGAGAGGGCCTGTTTTAGCATGTTTACCTGCACCCACTCCATTCAGTGTTTAGCATTTGTGCCAAGGGAACAAGCTGCCGCATGCTTTTGCCACAAAAGCACATAACAGCAACTCACCCTGCCTTGCACCCAGCACTGACACAGCATAGCGTCACAATTTCCGAAAGTTCTTCCTTTCTGCATCACCTTGCACACAAAAACCCCAGAAGTGTCAGTATGTTTGTGTGAAACAGCAAGTCCTATACACATAAGATCTTTGACACTAGATTAGGTTTTCTAGGTTAAATGCTGTAAAGTACCTTTGAAGACAGCAGCCCATATCTGATTTATTTCTTAACCTATATAAAAAAAAGTTGTGTTAAAAGTGAAGTGATTAATGTTTCTTATTGTTATCCATCGTCCTAATAAAATTAACCGTTAATGATATTAGTAATCGAAAAAGACAACTAGGACAAGTCTATTCATTGAATTGCTGTACAATGTACAAAAAACAAGAGGAACTGACAGTGCAAATGTCACAGACTTGTCTAGCAACTGCTGACGTCAGCGAGTACTGGTCCAAGAATATTTAATGTGTGTATGAATATAAAGTTTTCAGAATGTTACAGACAGATTTGGTCTGTGGCTGTTCAAGGAAGTCATTTCAGGGTAAGGCAGGAGAACAAGTCTGTGTGTTTGTTGCTTGTCTGATTAAGTAGATAAGTGACTTAAATTAGATCAGTTTATTTGTCTGGCTGGCCTTAAACAAGACCACAGAGTCTGGGATGTCTGAGCCACAGCCACTGAAAAAGAACAAAACACAGACAGCTTCCTCTTTCCACTCATCAGTAGCACTCCTCTGCGTTTCTGTCTTTTTTCTTCCTTTTACTCTATCGTTTTCTCCGACTCAGCCAGTGATCGGTGATATCACGGAGCAACGGATGTGATGTCAGTTCCTGTTTGGTTTTCAGTTTTGCTGCCAGGGACTACAGAAAGAAGCAGCTTGCTGACAGCTGTGAGTGAGGCTGGAAACATGCAAATCAATGAGGGTCAAAGGTTACAGCTCACTAATTGTAACTCTTTGAAACCTCTCACAGCTGCTTTTCAAAGAGGAGCATTTTTTTCTTTTGTCGTTTAGCATATGGCTCACTATTAAGTTTGGTGTTTTTTGAGCTCTCATCTAGGTGATGTCGGGCGCAGGAGAAATGCTTGCTTTGCATACAAACAAGGCCATGTAGGTGGAGGACAGTGCTCCAACTTATTTACTTTATATAGTGTGTATATATATATATCCGGTATTATCTCTGCCTAAAAGAGCAGCAGTAAGAAAACTCTAACTCCTTTGCCTCATCATCTGTCGTTTGTTGAGAGTCTCCCGGTGACAGACAGACAGGAGCTGTGACACCCAGCCCTGGTAATAGAAGGCAATTATAAGCCCTGGCGAGAGCTGTGGCAATGGGAAAAACTTTTGTACAGCCCCCCTCCTGGGGTGCTGACATGCAGACACACTGAAATTAATTGCTACAAAACATCAGACGAGCTTGACGCACACACGCACAGTCAAACTCCTGGAAAGGAGAAGAATGAAACAATACACATCATACGACGTTGCACTGAGGCTCATGAGGAGGAAGAAGAAGAAAGAAAAGGCTGTAAAGAGAAGCAGCGAAAAAACAAGTAGATCCCTTCCAACAAATCATGTTTTCATCTAAATAAAGAAGCCAAAGACAATAGACTTGGGTACCTTGGAGACCAGGAGGACTATTTCTCCATGGCAACCAGTATGGTGTGTGACAATGCCGCAGTGCGAGGGTTTGAACTGCTAAAGCTGTCTGGGAATGCAGAGATAGATCGGAGGGAGAGAGCGAGAGCGACACAGAGAGTGAGACCCATGGAGGGCTGTCTGTGTGCTCATAATGAGAACACACACTGTCACAATCCCACTGCGAGAAAAATGGAGGTTCATGACTTTCCAACTCAGGTTATTTTCTTTCTTTGACTCTTTAAGTCAATACAGAGTGAAATCTTGTTCCTCACCAAATTATGACACTAAGCCTGTTTATGTTTCCAGCAGTGCATATCTAAACATTCCCATACGTAAACATTTCTCTGGTGTTGCTATGGAATTGTTTCCCTGCTTGGCTGTTAGAAAAAGCAGTACCATGTGGCCTTGGTAGGAGATTTATTTTAATTGTGTGGTGTATTGTGGCCAAGAGAATGTCAGGCTATATGGTGGATGTGTGCTGTCAGCACACTTGTGGATACCTGTACTCTTGTCGGCCCTTGGACATGATCATGTGTGTGTAAGTGAGTGTTTGTGTTCAATGCACCACGTGCATAGTATGTTTGGATAGCAAGACAAACACAAATAAAGGAACACGTTGACGTGTGCCTCTGTAGAAACTTGGGTGCGTGTTGTTGTCATTTTAATATAAAAGCTCTTCTTCCGGTTCAACCACTCCTCCACATGCATGCATTATAACCCAGGATTACTGCGTCTTAATTGGGACTCAAGCAGTTGACAAGAAGAAATGAGGGTGTTTTTTTTTTTTCAGTATTTAAACCTTGAGTTAGGACTCAGGCTATTGGATGTCTTCAAACTGTACACCGCCGCAAGTCTCAACACTATCCTCACCCATTTCCCTGTGTCAGCATCACCCAACAACCATCAACATGCAATCTCCTTTGTGTGTCTTTATTTTTATTTGCAGTGCGCTTTATAGAAATTCATTACACTGTCTGCCGCCAGCGTAGGCAGAAAAATTTTCCCCCGGCTCAGCTGAACTCTCACCCTCCTTTAATGTAAACACTGTTCACCAGTCACGTTTCTCCCATTAAGGTAAATGCCTGCATTATGTATGAATCTAGTTTTCTTAATCTAGTTGCACCATTAACCTGCACACCCAGTCATTTCTAAAGTTGCCAGGAAGAGGGAGAAAGAGAGACTACCCTGACCCCATTCATTTGTAAGAGATAATCTAAATTTAATGCATTAGAGCAAATTAGATTACTTATAATTACTGATCACTTAAGATGCTTTATTACTGGCCTGATGCAGAGTTTGGCTTTACAAAATCTCCAGATGAATCTTCAGTCCAAGGGACCCACAGTGATATTTGACCCTTGAGCCTCAGCTCCGGAAAAAACCATTGTCCCATAAGCCAAATGCTTCTGACAGTTACTCATTTATTCATCCTCCCTCCTTTCATATTTAGTTTTTTTTTCTCTAGAAACATACAACAGATGCTGCAGCTAGTGTTGTTTATCGTCTTGTCTCTCTGCCTCGTCAGCCGTCATGCCTGTTGACACGCGGCTCTCAGAGTTAAATGATTATTGTATGATGTAAAAGGATTGCAGGGCTTTCTGATAGAAACCTGTCTCCTCAGCCCTGTAGGCTATCTCACACTGGAAGTCTCTAGCTGGAGTAGGGAGGAGGGTTGGAGGATGGGGGAGAAGCAGGAGATGAGGGAGAGGGGGCTTACTTGAATCAACCTGTCTTACCTGCCCTCAGGCCCACCTGTCAACAATACTGCGACAGCTGCTTTCTCTTTCACTCTCTGTCTCAGTCGCTTTCTAGCTCTTACTTTTCCATCATTTCTCTGCCTCTGTATCTCTCCTTCCCCATTTATCCCGCTGCCTCTCCTCCTTTCTTACCCCTTTCACTTTACCTCTGTTCCAACCCTACAAAACAAATAACTCTCACCTGAGCAGATGTGCTTTTCACTGACTGTCATTTTCACTTTGCAGCGAGTTATTGGGAGCAGCTTTGGCCATTGGACCCAAGGAGACTATTTGTCTCTGCAACTTCTGATCTGATTCAAAAGTCAAATAAACTCTGGAGAACAACTTTAAGGGATGTGTTTGTGTGTGTGTGTGTGTGTGTGTGTGTGTGTGCACGTGCGCGTGTGCACGTGTGCCTGTGTGTGCCTTGGCTGTTTGTTTAACACCTGGCTTAGACAGGTCATCATTTGAGAGGCAGGGTGACTTGAGGGTAAGTTTACCAAATTTTTAGTAGCACGAGCTTTGAGTTTATAGCTTTTGGTTCAGAGAGGAAAAGATAAAATCCAAACTATCTCCCCTTTCTTGCCACTCTCTCAATAAACGTCAAGGGCCAAGGAATGAGCAAGGGTGATGGCGTGACTGTCTGATGCAATAATAAACTTGAGCTGCATAAAGCTGCTCTTCCACATAAACAGATGTGGACTGGCAGAGCTCCACCTGACTGTGGACTAAAGCAAAGTTTAAATTCCTGACTAAAATGTGAACACGGTAGTAGAATGACAACAAGTCTTTGAGTCTGGATGTTTTCTGTCTGCCTCAAGTACGTATGCGCATGAGTCACACCCAAATGTGTTCAGTAAAGACAACAAACCAGTGGCTGCTCAGTCTGGACGCTGAGGCCACATCTTTCTGTCTCCGTCGCTCCTCGTTTCTTCCTGTCTCACTCTCAGCCCATATCCACGTCAGTAGTTCAAAGAGCAGTTTGATTTAGTCAGCTCGGTCAATCAGCCAATCAGGAGCTTTATCCTGGTTCAATGTCATGGCAGTTTCAGAGTTTGCTGAACAATGTGGATGAATTTAAAAGCATTTTCAATAGAATATTTTGTTTTGAGCATTCATATTTCACTTGATCTGTGGGGCTAATGCATTACATTCTCAAGCAGACATTTGACTGAGCACTGAGGATGACGGCTGACCTATTAAAAATTAGTTCTGTCAACATGCTGTGGTCTTCCCACCCACAGATTATGGTATACACAGTTCAGACAAATACAGAAAATTGCTTTGTGACAACCTTTAAATCTTACACATCGCTGTCTGTGTCTTCTGTGCGGTGTGGGGAACCCCCGTTTTTTCAGAGCACCACCAGTGACTCATCAAGAGCTAAAAGGTCAGGGGTCAGATCTTTTGTTGCAAGCATCAGATAAACAGGCCGGGGGCTTAGTTAGTCACACAACCTCTGGGACACAGTGGGGTTAGGGTGAGGGCTCAGCTTTGTCCTGTGTTCGGGTAATTGTCTCTCTGTCACCTACCTTCAGGAGGCAACAAGAGGCAGATGAGCAGATAGAGCGGGCACTCGATGCAGGGTTCCTGTTTCTGTGTGATTCACTAACACTAACCCCGCTCCACAGCCTCCAGGAGGGGTCATGGGGTAATACAACAGAGAGGGATGCCTGCAGTGACCGTAACGAGCAAGCAGATTATTTTTCAAACATTACCTGACCCAAAAATTTTGGCAGGTCAGCTTCCACAAAAAGAGATCATTTATGATCCCAGCAGCAACATAATCGTACGCTCCAACACAGGGCCAGCATTCCACAGTGGCATTCCTGGACTCCTCTGAAGAGAGTAAATAATGACTGACTGTTTCAGAGCAGTAACAGGTGGTGTACTGTAATCATCTGCATTATCTTGTAATGGGCTGCATTAGATTTCAATAAGTGAGCCAAGCTTTTTGATAACTGGACCACTGTGTTGATGTGTCAAGTATTTAAACAGACATACATTAGTGAATTTCATCAGTTTCCAGAATCTGATAAGATTTCATGCATTTCAAATTATCCAGAGCTTTTCTGGGACCACTTCACGCTGCCAGTTTCCTCAAGGTTTCTGAAAGATTTTATCCCTCTCATGCCTGTTTGGCTTTTCCCAGGCACATCTCACTTTGCATGTAAAAGGTCAGGCCTTACACATCTGCCGGCGTCACGATAGAAGCTGGGAGAAAAGTGACATTTATCAAATACCCTGCTATCATGTTCCCTGCTCTTTTCCTCCTCACTCTGACTATGGGCTAATATTCAGCCTGTAATTCTGCCTGGGACGATCAGACCTCTGCTCTTCTCTCATTTAATTATCAGCTTCCCAGTGTTTCTACATGCCCCAACACATCCTAGCCACTTTTCGTTTTCTCGTTCCTCTCTCACCCCACTCTACCTGGCAAGATAAAACTATGATAGCTGCTTTCTGTGCTCCAAATAACCAGGTCTTCATTCTTTCCTTTTCTCTCTCATTACATTAAACCCTCCCTCCCCGTCTCTTCTGCCACATTATGTAACATTCGGGCTTTGGTAACTGTCAACATCCACCTTCTAATCTTGGTCCACCCATCATGGGAGCACACCAGGCTGAACACACCTGTATGCTAATGAGGGAGGGATTGCATCATGGGTGGGTGTGGGTGCCCTCAGATGGGAGGAGGTGTGACGGAGGAGCAGGAGTGTCTGTCTGTCCCTTCTCCCTGACTGACTGCCTGGCATTGGCTGCTGACAAATGCCAGCACAAAGCTTGGTGTTCGCTCCCACACGCAGTATGTGGGTGTGAGGATTCGCTCTCTGTCTCTCTACTTTCTATTTTTCTGTTGCCCTTACCCTTCCTTCCCACCTTCTCCATCTCTTTTACTCAACCTACCTCCATCTCCATGCTATCTATACATCTCTTCACATTTCTGCACCTTTCCCCTTTTTTATGTGTTCCAACTCCTCTACTCTCTACCTCCTCCTCTCTCTCTCTTTTTGGCTTCCATATCTACTTCCTTGACTTTTCTCGGTGGCAGATTGGCGCATGATTAAATATTAACCAGTGCTTGTGCAGGGTGTTTGTCTGTGTGTCCGCACGCGCCTGCGCGTGTATGTGTGCATGTGTGAGTATGTTTGTGTGTGCTGGTGTTAACAGGACGCGGTGGCTGCGTAGGGAAATGGGAGAACCTTCTTTTTTTCCCTCTACGGCTGGCAGCGTGTTGAAGTTTCATCAGGTGAGGACTCCACTGGCTGATTTGTGTGGGCAGCAATGGGGAACACACCACGGCAAACGAACCGGCTGACCCAAACATGCGTACACACAAACATGCCATCGTGCGCGCAGACCATAAGTGTCTACATCCACACACACCCACAGACTAATTCTCCTTCCCCTGCCCTTACAGCATCTGGCTTCCACCCCCTCCCTGCATCAGAGTGAAAGGAGGCCCAAGCAGCTACTGTGAAGTGTTTCTAATCTTTATTGCTTTATTACCTTTCTGAGAGTTTTTCCTAACCTGATTTTATTACATTGTCATCAGATGATGAGTCCTCTCGTGTGCCGTCTCTGCTCTTTCTTTGTTGTTTTGCCACAAATTTATCGACTATGGTAACTCTTCCGTGACAGCAGCGGTGGACACAGACAGGAGGTGGGATTTGGTATCAACACCTCACCACAGAGTTACAGCCACTTTATGTAACTCACCATCATCACGGCCTGTCTACTGCTCTCTCTCTCTCGCTCTCTCTCTCTCTCTTTTTTTTCCCTCTTGCTTCTCAAAGTAACAGGCCTACATGCAGAGGTGTGGCACTTCCCTTGCGTAAAAAAAAAAACAAAACAAAAAAACTCAAGTCTTAAAAGCACATTTGTGAAGCGGGAGCATCGTTTCCCTCCTAAAATGCCACACCGCTGTGCAGTGCCACATACCTTCAAAGGTGATTAGATTTGATCATTTATATGTGTCTGACTGTATGAATAAACAACATTACACATTCCTCCAGCTGCGGACTCTACTTCAGGCTTATTTGGATTTTGTGAAGGAGTCTCTGCTCCAGATCATCCATAATATATGACAGAATTTTGCTATCAGTCTAATGGGGGTAAACAGAGAGATTTGCCAGAGGCTGAATGGGAAATGCCTGTGAGAGAATATGATTCAGTGAGGACCGAAAACCTACGGTATGTCTTTTGTCCTCCTATCTATCTCTCTATCTATCTTGTTTGTGATTATTATATCGCTGTGGCACCTGTAGATGAAGAGGTGCTTAAACACCGTCTGAGAACTTGTATTTCCAGTCAGAAGACCTTGAGTCTGTCCAATGATTTATGAAGAGCGGGAAGTCTCACCTGCTCTGCTCTCATCTCTCTCTCTCTCTCTCTCTCTCTCTCTCTCTCTCTCGGGCCGCCTATAAGTGTCCTGCCCACCATGTTTCCCTGTGAAGTTGCTTGCATATATATCCAGTCAGCACCGAGGGAAACATATTGATTTCCCGTCTGCTTTCGCCGAGGAGTGCTGGCGCGCCAGGCCGAGCCGCAGCAGCCGACTGAAGCGTCGGTGTCCTGCAGGCGTTACTGCGGCCCATTAGGCCGCTGAGTGGCAGAGAGATTCCCCGAATATCGAGCCGGGGACACCCTTCAATTAGACGGATCGGCTCGCACCTCGTCAGCAACCGCGGTTATCTGTTCTCATTAATCAATGACACAGCCAGGAGAGATACAGAGTTCATTTGGAGGAAGTTTGCAAGCAGAGTTTGTACAATCCTGTATTCTTTACCGAGCATTGAAAATACCTCCAGGTATATCAAATGTCAAAATCAATTATTCACTTATTATCAGTTAACATATCGGCTGATTATTCTCAGAAGGCAGGTAGAAATATAAACAATAAGAAATGAACAACAACAACAACAACAACGACAAACACACACACACACACAATGTTCCAGGTTAAATGCAGTATAACCCTAGTTTTTAAACCGAGTTAGATTTCATTGTCACTTATTCTGGTTGGAAGGGAATGTGCATTAGAAACGGAGTAAAAAAAAAACCCACATTGCACTTGTTTTTAAAACATGTTGTTCCCTCCTTTAGTACACAGTTTTACATGTTCCACCATTAAAGGAAAAGTAACTGTAACACAGTGTGTCTGCTGCGGTAACTCTCATAGTGCAGCTGAAGCGTGTGTGTTAAAACGCAGACAGGACTCTGCTGCTGTCATTAGTTATTGTGAGCGCTTTACATGATTTGCACTCCAGCCTCTCATTCACTGCCAAGCAGAGATCAGCGCTGCTTCAGGAAGTTCCAAATAAGGACAGGGAAATGGAAACCCACCGGAATAGGTCCTTATGTAGTCACGACCTTATAAGGCACGGCGGAGCCGAGCTTTCCGGCAGCAGCGCGGCCTGCTGCACAGATGGGAAATCCAAATCATATCTATAGGGCGACGGGGAGAGAGCGAAAATTATGCCGCTGTCTGCCGGAGCCGTTCTGCTATGAAGATACATTGATTCGGGATAGAGGAAGAGCGCTGTTGTCTTCGCAATTTACTGCGAGAGCTTATTATAAAGTCTCTCCTCTATGCTTTCCCCCCAGGCCAGCGTCATGTGTCCTCCACTGCAGTGCCTATATATGGGCTTCCTCCACTCCATATATGGACATCTACGTCACGGCAAGAGGGTATAAAAGGAGCGGGGAAACCTCTCAGCTCAGAGAGAGCCCTGAGAACCAACAAGAGCAACTGTTAGAGCAGAGATAGACAGAGAAACACAGAGAACTCCCTAACTAATATCACACCAAAAGTAAAAAGTCAGTTCAAAAACAACATTCATCCAGTAAGGTTAAAACCTGATTGGATAAGTCATTTGAAACATAGAAGAAAAAAAAATTGTTGATTAATTTTGATGAATCTTAGGGAATGAGTAAAAAGGACACTTTTGATTTTTTCTGAAAAGACAAGTGGATCTTTACTCATCTCTGAGAGCAAAAGGAAAACAACAGGACAGCTGGAGAACAAGAGTCGAGGAGCAAGACAGAAAGCGGCGTCTTCCCCGGCATCAGCAGAAGTGTGCAGCGCTCCCTGAGCTGGGCTCAGTGATTCCCCGCTCTGCCAGCGTGTACTCAGCCTCCCTGCGCTCTTCGCCAGCTACCAGCGCAGCCTCAGCACTGTAGCTCCAGCACCAGCAGAGGATGGCTGCAGCCAAGACCGAGATGATCCTCCCAGCCCTGCAGATCTCAGAACCTCTGAGCTTCCCTCACTCCCCAATGGATAACTACCCCAAACTGGAGGAGGTGATGATGCTCAGCTCTGCAGGGACCCCCTTCCTCACTGCCTCCGCACCCGAAGGCACGGGCTTCGGCTCCGGGGAGCCAGGAGAGCAGTACGACCACCTTGCTGGAGGTAAGAGGAAGATATCCACTTTTCTTTTGCCTGTGGTTTATTGTCTTGCGAGCAAAGCTGAAGTGAAGATTAAATTCCATCTGCTGAGCTACGCAAAATGAAGAGAAGATTTGTGCGTAATATGCAGCTGTCTAAATCGAATTGCTATTTATGTTTTGCTGTGTTTTATGAATTTAGGCTTCTCACCATTTATAAAACCACAGCTGACAATAAATTGTATTATTCTCATTATTAATAGAAGTGTACATTCATATGTTTTATCAGGGTAATTTTATACTTAAAGAGGAAATGTAGACTTGTATATTAGAATTTTATCCAAAAAGATACAATGAATTCACATGATAAACAAACTAAAACAGGGACATCACAAAACATCTGAATTAATTTATCTATTGATTGCCCTATATCCCTATCAATTCTCAGAGGACTTACACTGCTCAGTTACCGCATGCCTCTAGACACTCCTATAGCTCAATTCACATTGCTTTCCAAAAACCAGCTGAGCTGCAGTTTCGGTAATCAATTGCCTTGGGCTCTGTGATGGGCTCCAGGAATGCAAGTGTGTGTGTGTGTGCGTGTGTGTGAGTGTAAGACAGAAAGCATGAAAGTGTGCTTGAGTGTGATCATAGAAAAATGTGAGTGTAGAAAGCTTGCACAGCAGCTCTTGTTTATGTTTGGAAAAGACAGTTTTAGAGTTGAGGGTGAAAGAGTTTAGTTGGAAGGGGCTTCTCTGCGTGGGCACCTGACTGATCTGTCACAGAGGAGAGGGGTGACACACTGTCCACCGCTCTGGCAGGATTCCCCCTCTCCCCCTTTCTGGATATTGACAGTTTGATTAATGTCTCTGCTTTCTCTGTGCTCCCTGCAGATACATTACCTGATATCCCCTTCAACTGTGAGAAGCCAGTGGTGGAACAGACCTACCCTACTCAGCGGCTGCCCCCCATCTCTTACACAGGCCGTTTCACCCTGGAGCCGGCCACCACCTGCAGCAACAGCCTCTGGGCAGAGCCCATCTTGGGCCTGTTCACTGGTCTGATGAGCAACGTTGCATCCAGCTCAAGCTCTTCTTCTGTTGTCTCACAGACCGCTTCGTCCTCCTCCTCATCAGTCCCATCCTCCTCAACTTCTTCCTCCTCTACCTCTTCTTCATCCCAGAGCTCCAGTCTGAGTTCCTCCATTCACCACAGCGAGCCCAACCCCATCTACTCAGCTGCTCCGACCTACTCCAGCCCCAACTCTGACATCTTCCCAGATCAGGGTCAGGCTTTTCCCAGCTCAGCAGGAGCAGTGCAGTACCCTCCTCCTGCATACCCCAATACCAAGACCTGCGGCACGAGCTTCCCTGTGCCGATGATTCCTGACTACCTCTTCCCTCAGCAGCAGGGAGAGATCAGCCTTGTGCCCCCCGACCAAAAGCCCTTCCAGAGTCAGTCCAGCCAACCCTCACTCACTCCTCTGTCCACCATCAAAGCCTTTGCCACCCAGACTGGTTCCCAGGACTTAAAGAGTGTTTACCAGTCTCAGCTGATCAAGCCCAGCCGCATGCGCAAGTACCCGACCCGGCCAAGCAAGACACCCCCCCACGAGAGGCCCTATGCCTGCCCCGTGGAGACCTGCGATCGTCGCTTCTCACGCTCAGATGAGCTGACACGTCACATCCGCATCCATACGGGCCAGAAACCCTTCCAGTGCCGCATCTGCATGCGCAACTTCAGCCGCAGCGACCACCTGACAACACATATTCGCACACACACTGGTGAGAAGCCCTTTGCCTGCGAGATCTGTGGACGCAAGTTTGCCCGCAGTGACGAGAGGAAGAGGCACACAAAGATCCACCTACGGCAGAAGGACAAGAAAGCGGAGAAGGTGGGAGCGGTGGTGGTAACAGCGGCACCAGTATCAGCAGCTTCACCTTCCTCCAGCTACCCGTCTCCCATCACTTCCTACCCTTCTCCAGTGTCTTCTTATCCTTCTCCAGTCACCTCCTGCTACTCCTCTCCTGTGCATACTTCCTATCCATCTCCGTCCGTGGCCACCACTTACCCATCAGTGTCTATGTCCAGCACTTTTCAGTCCCAGGTTGCCTCATCCTTCCCATCCTCAGTCGCTTCCAACATCTACAGCTCCCCCGTCCCTACCCCGCTATCAGACATGCAGACCACTCTCTCCCCAAGGACAATCGAGATCTGCTAAAAAAGAGCAAAGACAAAAAACTGTTGATTTTTTTTTTTTTTTTAGTCGTGCCGCTCCTCTTCTTCCTTAAGGTTCTTTGAGAAGAAAGAAATCAGCATCAAAAGACTTTTTCCCTCCAAAAAGCACTTTTCTGTCTTCTCCCTGTGCTGTGTTGGGTGAATCTTGAGATTTACCTGAAAGACAGAAAAAGACACATGTCAAGGACTGGGCAAAGACAATAGAAGATGAAAAGGGATTTTTTTCTGTCTTTGTAAAACAAATGCAGCACTTCAAATGCATAAGGGACTTAACAGATAGACAGTAGAAACCGGCACTGACAGGTGTCTACTGTTAGCTACACAAAAACCAAGAGACAAACAGATTGCCAGCGGTTCTGGTGCTAAGGCACGTTCGCCCTTGCAGGCGCTCATAAAGTACAAAAGACATTGAATAATATACATAAGCTACCATATATGTATATTGTACATGTGCCATGTTTCGTTCTTATCATTCTTTGGTACCATTGATGTGAAAAATTATTTGCATATTTGCATTGTATTATTTGAAGTGAGCAGGGCCATATTTTCTACATACTTTCTCTATTATGTAGTGATGCTGTGATACGTTTTGACATTGTTTGAAAAAAAGCACTTAAGTATTCAAGCATGAGTAAGAGTGATGTTGATTTCTTTTTGTAAATATCATCCACTGGTACTATCTCTTTCTCTCTTTCTCACATGTGACATGTCGCTCGGTTATATGGAAAAATAGAGAAAAGAAAAAAAAAAAAAAAAACTAAACAAGACAAACGCTCCCGTTATTTGGTGCCTTTTGTGAAGCCTTGCTGATGTTGTGACTCGGCTGCGCTAGAGAGAGAGAGAGAGGATGCACTGCATCTCGCCTTAAGGGTTGAGGGAATATTTTTGTTACAGAATGTAAGTCATACTCAGAGGGAGGAAAAGGGACAAACTATGAGGGCACTGCTTCATTTCATTAGAATGTAAGCAAAAAAAGGAGAAAAATTATAAAGTATATTTTTGTAAAACTGAAATGTAAATATCCACATCTTCAAGAGCTGGAATGTTGAAGTTACCTACTGAGTAGGCATGGGATTCTTTTGTATGTTATATACATGCAGTTCATTATTTTGTGGTTATCTTTTTTTTGTATTTGTGTTTGTTAAAACAAGTGACTGTTTCTGGCTTATAAACACATTGAATGCGCTTAACTGCCAATGGGATATTTGGTGTACAAGATATCCTCCCAGAAATGAAATATTAATAAAAATATAAATATATATGTATATGTATATTTGTTTTAATATTGTTATTGTTCACGTTCACATTTTTAAAAATATTTCCAGTGGTACTTCATCACATTATAAACAACCCTTAATTCCATCATGTGTGCCCCTCGTACATTAACATGATATTCTATGATATTAAGTGTTAATTGTGTGCAGATTATTAGTGGATTTAAATCACAGCCTCACATCGCAAGCGAGCCTGCCTTTGATTGAACGAAACCTTCAATCTTGTGAAAACTCCCTATTTCAATCACTGCTCTCAAACTCAACCCTGTATTAATGATAACACTAACGCATGACTCCCATGCCTATAAAGACTGAAGATGAGGACTGCTTATCTAGATCCAACATGCTCTTGAAGATATTGAGCTTATCCAAATTTCCATTTAATTTTTAGATTGTATGATACATGCTGGCCCTTACTATTCAACAGACAGACTTCCAGCAATTTGATCCTTTGGCAAAGTGGCACAAATTTATTTTTCCCTCTTCTGTATGGTGTTAGAGAAATGATTTCAGGATAGAGATATTTTAAACTGCTTAGACATGCACAGCGTTATTTTCACAGGATGCAGGTGAAATCCATCACCCAATAATTACCTTCTTTTCCACAAACGGCGAGATGCTGTCACCTCGTAGTGAATGAGCTGTAGCACACAATTGGGCAATCTCTGTGTAGGTTAGGCTGAATTGTTGCATGGGTGCAGCTGAACAGACTGGCCCTGAAGGTTTAACTGTTGTTTCTTTTGGTTTTTCAAGCAGAATATAATAACAGCTTCGTCGCACCATCATTATTCATCTGCTACTGCTCCCTAGGCAAGGAATTCTTGCCGCATGTTTGAGTATGAAAATAAAACAGCATGGTTTTTTAGCCTATGTAGACAAGAACCTTCCTAAGTTTTTCTCTCGAAGCTTTGGAGTAATTTTGTGTTGTGAAATGCACTAAACCAAAATACTCACAAATGCAAACACAGCTAAAATAGAAAGCAGGAAAACAAGTAGAAGGTAGTGATGGAGGAAAAGAGAAAATAATTAAGATAATTGGTCTCTTGATCCCAAATTGACTTTCTAAATTGGGCCTGATGAGTTGCGTGTGTGCGTTCAGATCAGTGTGTGTATGTGCGTAAGCGCACATGTACGTAGACATCTGTGCACAATACACATAGACTGACAAACATAGTTGTTTCCTGCTGTGTTTCTGCTTGCCGCTGTGGCGATGTATAAGCGTGAAATTGTATGAAATCTGCTCCATTAACAGTTGCCTGTTTTTGCTTGGTTGAAGCTCATTGTCCCCACGAAAGAGCTCTACCTGGACAACACCCGCTCATCTGCTGACACAGTGGTTGTGTGTGTTTGCATACGACTAAACACTCCCAGATGATGGAGCAAAAGGCAGCGAAGAAAAGCACTGGAAGTTAACAATGGCCCATTTTCTTGGGTGAAATCTACACCATTCCTCTAATTTAATAAATAACGGAAATTCGCACACATAAAAGGATCTACTATGGCAAATCACTAAAACAGAAATGAGCACTGTGGTTGATCTCTTTACCGAGTTAAATCATCATCACAGTGAAAAAATAATGATCTCCACTCAGAAGAACATCCAGCTTTTTGGGGCAAATCTCAGACCTCCTTGTGTGGCTTAAAATTCTGAAATCTGTCATTTCCTGTCATTGTTTACGGCATTATTTTGGTCCCTGGCTGCAAACCAAAAGCTAGTCAGTAGCTTTTGCATCTGAACTTTCTCATACTATCATGTTTTTGGGAAAGTCTTTTACTCAATGTGAAAACCACAGACTGTGCTTGTCTCAGCCCTTTCTCATGTTAAGAGACAGTATTTCAACCAGCGTTGGTTACACTGGGGAGGCTGCGGCTTGAGTTTGTCACAGTCCATAACTAAAATGCTAGAAAGACAGACGGCCAGTGTGCCTCAAAGTATGAGGAAATTTTAGTGCCCATCACATCCTGTCATTCAAGGCTGGTCCGGACATATCAAAGCAGTGGGCCTATTCTCTTCAGGGAGATGTGAGACGAGAACGATAGCAGTTGGGAATGTAGTTGCGTCGTGGCTTCACTCTATTGCAACCCACAACGGAACCACCTCACACCCCCAATGGGTTTTCATTTCAAGAGCCCTGCCTTTGTTCAAAAATGTATTTGTTCTCTTATTCTTTTTGGGAACTGTGTAAAACAAAAAAGGACAAATGACAAAAAGAACCATTCTTTCCCTCAGCCCTCCAACAGCATCCCACGACCACCTCTCTCCCACTACGTCTCTACGTCTCTCTCCCACTCCGGTATAGTGAATATTTTGCTGCAGATGCTAATGATCTCCCCCCTCTGTATTCTGATGCAAGGTCTGTCTACACTTTTCCCTTTCATCCACATACAAATGTGCTCTTATTGCCTCTTCGCCCTCAGGCCTTTTAAGATGCCTTTTTGAAATATGCCGTTTGATAAGCACATCATTGGCCAAGTCCCTGCAGTGATTAGAGTTCCCTTTAATGTGAGCAAGTTAGAGAGTGAATGAGGGGCTCCGTGGCCGGCAGCAATCTGTTCCTCTTTGTCCTCACCCCTTGACATCTCCCTGGCCACTGGGTAGAGCCCAATGTCGGGTAGGACGACCCAGAGCACAGCTTAGTATGCAGGCACCGCTGGCCATCTTCCATCCTTCATCTTCTCTTGGAGATTAGACACAGGGGGAAAGACACAGGAGAATGGCCTTCATAGGCGTATGGTACTGTATGCTGGAAGGCTGGATTCCTGTACATTATTACAGGAATGTGACAGGAGGACTGCTCTCTAATGTCTTTTAAATATGCTCCATTGATCTCATGTTCAGAGCCTCACTCTGCCTCGCTGGGATGGTTTTCTTATCTTGCCAATAGGGAAAGCTGAGACAGTCGTCAGGTACCTTCTCCTTTTCTGCTGCTTGCACTTGACACCTGTTGAGCCTTTTGGGATAAGTGGGTTATATTTAAACTGCTTGATTTCCTGCTTCCTCACAGGTACATTTCAGGTAGATTGCAACATTTACACACAGATGGTGTTCAGGAAACGTGTTCGGCACATCACACGTGAAAGTCAATCAAAAGGTGTGTGTGCAACAAACCTGAACTACATGTAGCATGCGCATCTATATTCTTCCTTGAGTAAAATTTAAAATAGACCCACTCAACCTAAAACAACAGGTTTTCCGCTAACACATGCAAGCAAATATCAGATAATCAGTGATAAATTTGTTTTCCTTTTCTGGGTTAAGATGTGTGAATCTTTTGCATGCACACAAGTTGTGTACCTGTTCGAAAAGCACAAGATGTAAGAGCAGCACAACTCACATGATGTTCAATATCTTTGAAATTATTTGTGGCACACAAAAGAGATTTTTGACGTATCACTTCCACAGTAAATCTACAGGTGTCCTGGCAACTTTAGTTCTATTTAATAAGCCATGCTTGTTTGAAGTAGATGGCTTTGAACAGACAACAAAACAGTGCATGCTTAAGTACCTCCAGATATGACACCTCTTCAACTCAGCATCAAGTACACTACAGCTTTACAAAAGGCACCTGGGTGGCTCTGAAATGCAAACAGGCCCTCATAAGTCTTTATGTGTCAAGGCTAGTAAGTGGGCTGCAGTTGTTTTCTTTCCTGTCTGTAAGTCTGACTATCATGTAATCCCTGAGCAGGGTCTCTGAGACTGAGTAAATAAATGCAGTCATGCCTCTCAGAGACTGGTCTGTTTTCATCAGACAGAAAAGTTGCAGCACACAGACCTCACCGGCTTCTGATAGTACCGTATAAGACCTTGACTACTGAATGACAATTGAATCCATTATAATGCCACCAACAACAATAACAATAATAACGATCTAGCTGTATTGGAGAGTAGTGTGAATTGCTGAACAGATCCATCACAATTTATGAGGTCAGAATAGTGGTAGATGAGTTCTGCTCTGGCTGAACTATCCCTGAGAACTTGTACTGCTTTTATTCCTCATACATTTGCCTGTTTCGATGACCCATTTCAGGGTTACTAGTTTTGCTTGAAATGCACTTCAGAAGCTAGCAGCAACTACCTAGTTGTCACAACAACCCAGATTAGAGGTGAGAGCTGCAGTGTTGTAAGTATGTATCTGTGTCTGCGGGCTTTGGGGCTGAAAATAATTCAACCCAAATATGTTAAATGAAGCTTGACTTTTCTTTAACGTGGCCCTGGCCATTGAGGCGTTTCATATAAAGCATCACTACAACCTTTGCAGGAAATATTAGAAAAATAAAGTTCATACAAGGCAGCAAACCATTTCCTGTGATCAGCATCTTATAGTGTGATACATAAAAAATTGATAGGAGACAGACAGAGACCTAATAGAGTATCTGTGTCTCTCCCTCCACCCTCCAGATGTGCCCCGCTGTGACTTCACCACCTGTCATTCAAAAGGCAGAGGCCAGGTGTCTGAACCAGCGAAACAGCCACCTGTTCTGAGAAGCACTCGCTCACACATAATGCGTAAGTACTCTGCTTTTCCACAGTACATCAGCAATGACCATAACCTAATCTCATCCTGTGTATTCTGTCCCTGCACTCCAAAAATAATCCCTAACCCATTTAGGTAATACCTGTGGAATGAGCCGATAAATAATGTGAACCTGCTGCAGAAATAAAGCTTTGGTCATTCAGGTGAAAATAGAAGAAAACATGCAGGTTTCAGGGCTAAAGATAATAGACTCAGGATTTAGCAGTAGAAAGAGAAATCTCTCTGTGTCTCTTTGTGTTTTACAGTTTTGACTGACTGTGCCTTTCATACTGCAGCAGCACCAGGTATTACAAAAGCAGCACTTGTCATCCGGCTGCTGCTAAGCCTCATTTAAAGCCAGAGGAATAATCACATACAAAACATGGAAAATCCGGTATGGACAGCATCAGGTAAACAGGTGTGTATGTGTGTGTGTGTGTGTGTGTGCATGTGTGAGAGAGAGAGAGCGAGTGTATAGTAATCTATACCACATAACATACACCTATATGTTGCAGCAGGAAGTTGCTATCAGTCTCAGGGGTGACAGTGTGAACATGGGGGAGTGGGAGAAGTGAGAACTGGGGAGGAGGAGGAGGGGCAAGGTGAATACGTATCATCATCTGGCCCCCTCACTACATCTGTCCCGCTCATTTTGATGAAAGCCTTGTGTGGCTATATTTGTCCCACAGTGATGAGGTGGAACTAATGGCCACTTTCACGCCGGCTGATGTCATCAGTGTGCTGCGCCTTGGGAGCTGAAGGGTGGTCGAGGCCTGGATACCCGCTGAGAGCTTCTGTTGTCCAGCAGCTCGTGTGCACACACATTAACACGTGCCCAGGCACAAATGTTCATGGCAACAGTAAAAATGAAGATACCGTTAGTACCTAGTTAGCTTAGCTTTGTATGCAGACTGCAAACACGGGGAACCAGGGACTGTCCCAGGCACCAAAA
The DNA here is from genome assembly GCF_900963305.1 of Echeneis naucrates. Classification (NCBI taxonomy): domain Eukaryota; kingdom Metazoa; phylum Chordata; class Actinopteri; order Carangiformes; family Echeneidae; genus Echeneis; species Echeneis naucrates. The sequence goes on from NC_042520.1 coordinate 14,146,093, forward strand.
TCCACTGCTTCAGACATGAGTTTGTACAGTAAATATACAGTGTCTTTCTCTGTCTGTCTCTGCTTGTCTGCTTTCCTAGCAGCTAGTTAACAGTAAGCAGTGTGTGTTGTGGTGAGCCGAGCACAGCCCAGCCACATCTCTGTCATATCCACACCGTTAGGTCCTCATTTAGGGCCTGTGACTTCATGCAGTGGTATGTCAGTATCTGTCAGCTCTGTCAAGCATGTGTGTAGGCTTTTACTCTTCCTAATATGAAATAGTTGACAGGTTATTACTGCCAGAGTGAACTCATGAGCGTTGACCACAGCAATAACCCATCTTTAACCCTGGAGGATTTTGCTCATTGCTGAAATGCTCTGACAAGGTAAGCAAAGTTTTCTACATGGTAGACTCGAACATCTGGCCCAGTGTAAGCCATAACACCATATCCTGGCTATCCTGTTTCCATTAGGACACATCTGTGATCAGATCATGAACTCAGTACGCTTTCAAAGCTTCAATCGTTTGGCTATAAATACCTCAGATGCCCCCTCAGTGAAATTACCCCTTCAGTGGCCCTATCTCCTCCTGCCTGCCATCATTTCCATCCTCTAATGTACATGAAGCCGCCAGTAATGGTGCTAGATTACAAAGAGTGCATGTAGCTTGCATGTGTGTGTCTTTGTGTGTGTGTTTATGTGTGTGTGTGTTTTTACAGCTCAGAAATATCCCTGCAGTTAAGTGTAATTCACACACAGAGGGCCACACATTTGACCCAAACACATGCATGCACACACACTTCAGTCTGCTCCCTCTACACCTCAGGGTGTGAGTGTATGTGTGTGCAGTTAGCTCTGTACACTGCCGCTTAATAGAGTCCTCCATTGTGAGTAATGACCCCAGCTTTTTTCTGTTATTCTACCCAGACCAGCGGGCTAAAAGCTGCTGTGAGGATGAGAACGAGTTTTTTTTCTCGCTCTCTTTTTCTAAAACACTGAAATGAGGAGAAATTGAAGTTAAATGAATGGTGGTTTACCCACTTTATGGTCCATCTTCTTCTGGCGATGTGCAAACTTTGCCCTACAACAGGGACATTTAACTGTGCTGTCTGCATTTCTTGAAAGCTAAGGGCCTGGGGGCCACACATTTCCCTCATATATTCTCATTATTAATACTATTCTTTAACGCTTACTGGTATTTTTTTTTTTTATTTTGTGGAAGAAAAAAATTCTAATGAGCATAACATTGCCTTAACTTCTCATATATTGTCAATTAACATTTTTGAGAAGCAAATGTCACCATTATTGTTTTGAACAAAAATATTCGGAATGATGGAAATGTAGAACAAATTTAATACACAATGATTCTCTTTGGCAGTAAGTTTGCTGGGCCATAACACAGCCACATCTGCTCTGAGTGACCTGAAAAGGAATTTTCTGATCGTTCAGATGTTGTTTGTCCGGTTCAGATTCAATGTGAGAATTCAGTGTTTGTGTTTCCAATTTTCCGTGGCAGCCGCAAACACCGTGAGGCAGCGGCTCCTCTGGTGAGTATCATCCAAAGTGTGGGGGAGCCTCAGGTTGAGGTGTGGATGTCAGCGCATGTGTCTGTGTGTATACTTCGTTTTTTATATGTGATTGTTTGTGTCTCGGGTTGTAGTTTACACCCTGCTGCCTGTCTGCTGTCCATCCTTTTCTTTAGTTCCTCAGTCTCCTGCCCTGCTTTTCCTGGTTGAGCACATTTGTTTGTGTGTGAGAGTGAGAGAATGAAGGGAGGGGGACTTTAGCCGTCACTTAAAAAATTGATTAGAGCACTTACCGTTTACCAGGAAGCACCTGTCTCTTTATCTCTGTCTATTTTTTAACCTTTCTGAATTGAGGTATATTCTCAACACAAACGTACAGCTGGCTGATCAATAAGCAGTGAAGCATGAACCCGCAGCAAGGTTTCAGTGTTAAAAAAAAAAGTGTCTGGGTTAGTGTTCCTGGCCCATTTTCACAGCTTTGGAAAAGGCAAAGTCAGTAGGAGAACAAACAGATCGTCAGCATCAGTAAAGACAGACTAAGTGAGAAGAGCTCAGAGGAAACAGGATGCACTTTGAAGTCAGCTCTCAAAATATTTTATGGTAGCAGGCACTGTAAAGGAAAAACATATATCATTCCATCACAACAATGTTTCCAGTACTGAACACAAAAAAGGGAAGCGAGCAACTGATTTTCCATTAACAAATAAATTACTGAAGCTAAAACAGTCGTAATGTACCGGATCATTTGAATAAGAAACTCTTCTAAAATTAAACTCTATCAAAATCAAATGCAGGAAGTCTTCAGTTTTGAGCTAATGATATTCCTAAAGCCACCACAACAGCAATAGAAACACAAAAAATCTAAATATTTTTTAACACTGGAGCACACTTCAAAATCGCAATTATAAATTCCGCTGTGGCTGGACCTAAATTCAGAAAATTACCAGCGTCATTAGAAGTCATACCATGGAGTTCACAAATGTCTGTTCCAGCTGTCATAATATTGCTTTCTCTAACCTTTCATGATCTGTACAGTACATGTATCACTATGCAAATAGAGCAACATGTGTCATGTCACAAAGGCAGCACAGTGGGATACTGTATGTCATTATTGCAGAGAGTGAGTGCCGGCCTGTGAAGTGTCTGCTACAGTAACAAACCACTAGCTGCAGGCTGCACTAAGAGTGAAGCAGAGACAAGGAAAGGGAGGGAGTGCTGGAGCTGAAACCAGAGCGCGGGCCCAGCCAAGCCCAACCCAGCCCGACTGGCGGCCCACCACCACCCCTGCAGCCTCCCTCAAGCCTTCATGTGATCCCTTCTCCAGCAGCCAGCCAACAGAGGAAATGTCAGTCTCCTAGCCAGCCAGGAAACCTCCATGCCCAAAAAAGGAGCTTCCTGTCCTGACACAGCTCTTCCTGTGGGCTATGTAAGGACTTTCCTGCCTTCTCTCTCTCTTCCCCCTTTCTGTTTCTCTGTGTCTGTCTCTCTCTCTCCCACTCCTTTGGATGGCTGCCCTTCGGCAAGCTGCCTCAGTGCAATCCTTTTTTTTTTCTCCTTGCACTTTTGCTATGTCTGTGACTGTGGGTGTGTGTGTGTGTGTGTGTGTGTGTGTGTGTGTGTGTGTGTGTGTGTGTGTGTGTGTGTGTGTGTGTGTGTGTGCGTGTGTGTGTGTTTACATTATTTCATTGTGGTCCACCCACTTGCAAATTAATACAGTGTTAGTACACAGTCAAAACATTTAATCTATCTACAGTATGGTGAATGTGATGCATAAAGATTTCATTTCTTTCTTGTTTTGTGTGTGTATCTTCAGCACAGAGTATATCGCAGGAAGACCTGTGGTGACGATGGAGTGATTAACCTGCTGTTTTACAGACCACTAAATATAATATAACAGCCCAGCTCAGTCTGGAACTAGTGTTCAAACAGTCAATAAAATCATTTTAGGAGACGCTTCATTTGTTTGAGTTGCCACCTACCTGTGGAGCTGTCTGGCAGGGTTGTTTTGAGACACACCTCTTAAGTTCAGGTGAGGATTTGAGTGTACTTTGGCCATAGGCTCTCAAGAAAATGCCATGTTTGAGGACAAGAAAAACTTCTGACTTGATAGTGAAAAAAAAAAAAAATCTTTTGTTTTCATGAGCCACAAATGAAAAGGTTTGGTATCTGGCATTACATGACACTGACGGGTCTGTTGTGTAGCGCAGATAGTCCAATGCCAGGGTACATATGTCGCTCTGTTGCTCACTCCACCACCAAGTATCACAGCAATGATTAAATGGATATAGATTCCCTCCTGCTGCATGTTGCCTGAGTAAATATCTCATTTATCTGTTCGGAGATAACAAGTTAACGGTGAAACACTGACCTAAAAACCTGTACTGAAATGGTTTTATTGTTACAAAAGAAGGAAAACAATATTTACACACTGTTACTAGGGGAACCAGCAGATACTCTTATTCCTCTATCAGTTCCTCTGTCAGTTACAGCCGTCACTGTACAATATACTTAAACGTGAGGTTTCTCACACACACAAAATCAGTGTGTGTGTGTGCATTTGAAAGCATATGCACTTGTGGTCTATCACAGAGACAAATCCTTGTCTGACACCATAGCAGTATGTGGCTCAGTATTTATCTTACAGCTGCAGTTAGCCCCAAGTGGTACATTTCATCTGTACCACTTTCGATTGTATTCAGACGTGGGAGTGGGAGCACGGGGTTGCCTTGCCGTTTCCGTTTCCCTCACAAAGCGCAGTGGCATGCTACTGTAACATTATCTGATTTATGGTGGGGGGGGTCTTTGAAAGGAAGGAGGCTTTGCAGGTCAAAGCAGGTTTGGAATACATATCAAGTCTTTTTGTAGAGAACGATTGGCTTTTTTCTACTGAAATACATACAGCAAGGGTGCTAAATCAGTGATGAATAGAGAGATAGATAAATTGAGTCCCATTCACTGAAATATAGAAATTTAGGTTGGACCAAAAAGTGGAAAACTATGTAATTATTGGTCTTCATAGTCAGACAATGATTAGACATCAAACGTTGGGCATTGTTTTGTTGTTTTGTCCTATTATTTATATTTAGATTTTGATCAACCAGATATTTCTCAGCTGTATCCTTCCTGTTTACCACACGGCTTTGTTCACTTTCTGCCTCTACAGCAAACATGTTATATTACATATGAATGTGGCTGACCAATCTGATGAAATATGGTCACGAGACCAGCTAGAATACAGACAAGTGTAATAAATTCCAAATAAGTCCAAGTGCAGGAAGTAGAAGGCCTGTGATTACAGTGTGAAGTATGTTTTTTTTTTTTTTTTGGCCATGATTTGATTGCGACAATGGTTTCTGTACACCGTACTGTCTGTTCATGCACATCACCGGTCTATACAGAAGCATCTCCATAATCAGGCTGTCGTTAAGTGCTACATACCAACAGTAGATCGCCTTTAGGACCGAGACCTCAATCGCAGCTATTACATGACCTCGTCCTGCCTTCCCTCTCTGCCAAGTAATCCCTTGTGAAAGTGTTTTGGTAACTGTGCTGAAATCAGCCTCTCTCATGCATTCATACTCCATGAAAACATGCCTGATTTGACAAAAGAAATATACAGCAAACTTTGCGTGTTTCTCTCTACAAAGGCATTGAATAAAACCAGTACCAGGGGAATTTACGTGGCCTTTGAATAGACACAACAAGATTCTAACCACAAAGAATCACAGAGCTCCACTGACCTCGAAGGCTTTATAAGCAGAAGTGGAGGATGTAAACAGGCCATGAACGTCTCCTAAAAACCACAATGACGGTACTAGCTGAGAATAAAGTGATTAATTGAATTCTAAAGGGAAAGAATTTCTTTTGATGCGTGCAAATTGATTTTTAAAAAGTTGTAAGAAGTAATTTACAAAACACAGTTGTCTGAGGCATCAAAGCTATTGAGATTTTACTCTGAGGGTGATGTGATTTGTCAGAACTTTATCTGACATGCTGTTACAACACCTTGGAAGAAATCACCATTATCACGGCCTCTCTCTCTCTCACACACACACTGTCACAAATACACGAACTCACTCACTCATTGTCCACATGTACTCACACTCTGACGCACACATATGGTAACACGGGTTCTCTCTTATGGCTGCCTGTCTTGCAGCAATTACATGATGTGCGGTAATTGCCAGTCTCTGAAGCGGGCTCTTCAGACACACTTCAAAGGGAGCGGAGCGCGTCCACGGACGCAATTAACAAGATCAACGGAGCCCAGATGAGCTGCGGGCCCCGCGCTCCTCTCCCCATTGTTCTCATTTTCACTCTCATTAGCGAGTGCGCGGTGGGTGGGGGGGTTTCGGGGGTGGGATGGGCTGGACACCTGCAGGAAACCGGAGTGTGCTGTGGCGCTGAGGAGCCGACACCAGCACGGCGAGGGGACGCTGGTGTTAATGACGGCTGTCTAAGCTGCTGGAGGGGAGGAGGGGCGCAAACAGCCAGTTGTGGGTGTCGAGGCATGTGAGGGAGCGGAGCCGAGTCTGGAGAGACGGAGGTCCGTGTCCCTTTGTGTGCGTGATTGTGTGTTTGAGGGAAAGAGAGTCTGAGAAGGTGAGTCTGAGTCTCTCTCTGTGTGTGTGTGTGTGTGTGTGTGTGTGTGTGTGTGTGACTCATGCACCTGGGAGAGGATATCACCACGGCAACTGGATAGAGAGTGTCAGTGTGCACGAGAAAGTGCAGCTTCACTTTTTCACGCACGCTCCCAAACACACACACACACACACACACACACACACACTGTGAACACACGTTGAACGTCTCTAGTGACACCTAGAGGACACCTAGAGGACACCAGGTGGGAAAGACAGACAGGTTGAGGAGACAGACAGCTCTGGATACTGTTGATTTCCACTGCAACACTAATGTAATTTTTTAAAATGAAACCAGTTAGGAATTTCATATTTTCCCAAATTTCCCCTGTGAAATTTATCACTGCCCTTGTTCGGGATAAGTGGAGTTGATGCTGAGTGCGGGAGACAGTTAAAGTATTTGATGATACATCTCGTTCATCAAAAGCTCCACAAAATTTCCATCCTTCACTCATCTGTCTTTATGGCCGACCGGCCTCTCTCCACCAGCCCCCTTAAGATCTGAATATTGCATCTCTGTGGCACCAATTCAATTTCTGCAAGCAATAAACCAAATGAGTATATATACGGTACACTACAATGCATTCCCCGCCACCAAAGGGGAAAGCATTTAACTTTAGTTGTTGTATTCTTTCAAAGTTGGATTTCCTGGTGTCTAGACCACTTAGTCTTGTTTTTTTTTTTGTTTTTTTTTTTTGAATGCAGCCTGGTAGGCTAGTAAAAGCCAGTTGGTTAGAGCTCTTAGGAGAGCCTTTCATTTGTTTCTTTTGAATGTTTAATGCCACAAAGCCCAGTGGTGCATAGGAAGACTGGAGAATGTGGGGAGATGAATATTGAAGTATGGAACATGTAACAGCGGATGGTCAACTTTTATCATGTAGAGGTGCATTAAAATACATTACTGCTGTTCTGCTCTGGAGGACCTCTGAGATAAATGTACAAGAGAGATGAAGGGAAAGTAATCACATTAACCTGATGCTTTTTAGCAATTTCCATCTTTGCCCTCTGTGGGAGAATTCATCCAACTCCCAAAGATTCAGCGTATAGGAATCTTAAAGCAAAGTGCAACTGTCTGTTTATTTATTTTTTTTTTTAGTTTTTTTTTTTTTTTTTTCGCACAATAGCATAACTGGACCAAGTTTCGTATTCACATTGGAGTAAAGAAATTACATTAAAATATCAAGCACTGACCATGCTCTAGCAATCCAGTCTTACCCTACCCAGACCACATCCTTTCTGTGCCAAACCACGAGAGGACAAAGAGGGTGGGGGAACAGAGACCATTGGTTGGCGACTGCAATGCCAGCTTTAAGAAGACTTTAGCTGACACCAGAAGAAGGTTGGTTTTCCTGTATATGTCTATTGTTATTGTCATTTGGCTTTTATAAGCTGGAGTGAAAAACTGCTTGTGTGAAAACAAGGTATTAAAACTGTTGGATGTGTTTCTTATTTGGCAGTTGCCCTGTTGATGGTAATAGACTGAGCTAGCTATAGTTGGCTGCCTGGCTGTGATTTGTACAGCAAGGCAAGAGCTTTGGAACAAATTGTACTGTGCAGCAGAGAGTATAGAATTTGCAGCGTTATTCTGGCTGCTTAAAGCAGCTCCGCTCCATGTGTAAGAAAGAAAATCTTGGCTGATGTACATGCATGTTTCTGCTTGTGTGCACATAGACACATTCACACACATGCAGGTGCGCACTAACACACACACGCACGCTGTTAAACCATTCTTGGCTGGTACAGATACGCGACATACAGCACAGTTTGGTAAATGTCTGTCTCTGCAGCTTAGCGAGAAAGAGAACACTGTGTGAATGTGTGTTTACATCTCAACTCTAATGCTGTGAACTTCGTTTCACAGCAGCCAGATGGAGCATGTGAACATGCGCGGCACAGAGATGAAAATACACATACCAAAAAGGACTAAAAACAGAGAATCTTGCCACTCTAATAGGGATTGATGAAGCAGAGTTTTTTTTTTTTTTTTTTGCAACGGGGGGATATATAGTAAATGTAGACATTTTGCAGTCATTCCAACGTGTCCACTCAAGACAAATGAACCCAATTTGTCCAACCAAAGGGTTAAAACCTCAACTAATACCACAATGTTTGTTATTCAGTGATGAACGCAAGCATTAGAATAACAAACAAACAAACAAAAAAGAATAACAATTGAGATTACAAAAACAGACTTTAAGTCTTTCAAGGAAAAATAGAAGCAAAAAAACTTTTAAACACATCAACTTTGTAATTGACTGTCAGCGCTCATCATGTTCTAAAAGTCCAGACAGATGTAGGAAAACAAAACTTTTGACCCACATCCCATTTGAAAGTGTTTCTGTATTTGTGTATGTGCACGCCCATACATGTGTGCGTTTGTATGCGAATGGGAGTGGCCATGACTGGTAAGGGGACCAGCAGACAGACACAGTGCGCCTCAGCTTTAACAAGGCCTGTGTAATTATGGTCAACCGCGCTCCCCACCGCCACCTTTATTTATAGGGTTACAAAACAGACTGGGGCTTCAGAGTGCTTTTCCTTGCGCATTCCAGTACATTGTGAATTTTTGGTGGGGGGTGTAAACAAATGATATTTTAAGTAGAGTGTAAACTAGTGTGATTGTGTGCATGCTTGTGTGTATGTTTTTGTTTATGCAGATTTCAAGAGAGCACTAATTTGTGCAATAAAAACAAAGATGCTAATGCATTTGGGATTTCTCCCGTTGCACAGATATCAAAGGAAACTCTGGCTTTCACCAGATTTTATGCCAAATCAAAAGAGTGTCTCTCCTTGTGCCCCAGCACAGGGGAAAAATGTGATCAAAATGGAGCGGAACTCACGCTAACTAATCTAGACAGAACTCATCAAAGAAACATACCATTGAGGTTTGGTCAGAATCAATGGGGAAAGATGGTCGCTTGCAAGAAACCTTTGAGAACGGCAGGCCCATTTGCCCCATAGCCTTTAGGCATTAGCCATGGTAGCCTGAGCCAGCCGTCACCTTGGGGATGCGGCAGAGTGGAAGTGAACAGGCATGTGAGCGGACATGAAGAGAAAAAAGAAAACACATGGATGCGAACTAGTAATGGTCTCATTTTTTTTCTTTTCATTGATTCACAGCGAGCGTTTCCAGCCCCCTCTATTTTGCTTTTTCTCTTTAACGTCGTGCCAGTCCAACACATCTGCTGCACAACTGAAGGAAATGTAAAATGTTCAGGACATCCTGTTGTAATGAAATTCCAGGTTGGATAAAAAGGTGCAGTGGGAGGGGTGCTCCTCCGCAAAACCTGTTGTTGGACACATGATAAAGAGTGGTGACAGGACTGAGCGCCACTTAGGAACACATGAGCATGTCCTGCAAACTATGTGTGTGTGTGTGTGTGTGTGTGTGTGTGTGTGTGTGTGTGTGTGTGTGTGTGTGTGTGTGTGTGTGTGTGCATGTGTGTTCGTGAGGGCAGGGGGCTCATATTGAGTGCAGGTGCGCTGTGAGAGACTGAGAGGGGGTGGGCTTATAAGATGATGTGAACAGGGAAAATTAGGGGCTTTGATGAAAACCAAGGGCATCTGTGATTATGGTGTATATGTGTGTTCATGCATGCTTAACATATGCTTGGCTGAAGGAACTTCACCAATCTCTCCATCTATCTATGACTTAAAAATGGCAAGCAGTAATTCTTTCTCCCAAAAGCAGCTCATATCAGACAGGGTGAGAGAGATGGAGATAAGGTGTCATGAATAAATCACTTAGTTTCAGTTCACTGTACTTACTGAGGCTAAAACACTCAAGCTGGTGGCATCTCACCTCCGCCAATGAGCTGGATAATTGTTGGAACTTGAAACGATTTCATAATAACATCGTCATATCAAACTCCTACGCTTGTGGACGCAGTTGCCCCGTCCTCAGCCCTCTGACGACTGCCACTTTTATTCTTGCAATGGTATAATCTTTCCTGTCATGCTCTGTCAGAGGTGTGTCATGAGCGTAGCTGACCCAGATGTAACAAATACTTCTTTGGATTTTAACCTTGTGTGTCTTGCAAGTCTCCAGGATGTAAGGCTGCTTACTTGGCTTTGTGTGGCAAAATGCATGAAAAGTGAACTTGCAGTTGCTGTAGTGCGCAGATGGCCGACAAATAGGGAATCATACGAGCCACAGATAAACAGAGGAGAGACAGACAGGAGAAGGAAGCGTCTCACAATAACAAGAGGTGTGTCGTGAGGCTTTTCTCAAAGGTTGTGTTTACCTTCAGTCAATCCTCCAGGGGTAATTTCGGGAGAGGAAGAGAGACAGAGCAGAGGGAGACCAAAACTAGCAAATAACTGTCAGGAGGCAGCCTGTCTCCTTCTATGTTAGGTGTTTGTGCTGACAAACACACAAAAGCGAGTACACAGCAACACACTGATACATCAGTGCACGCACGTACGATACTTTTTTACTTTCTCCAGATGCCCAAACTCTCTGAACTGAAGGTGAGCTTTAATGCAGTATGCAAGCATGAGGGTTGGCTTTGTTGTAGTCGTTTGGCAAAGAGTGCTTAACGATGCACTTTCAAACTTAAGCAACAGTGACAATATCTCACTCCCATCCATCACTCACTGTTGGCTCACAGAACTGGCAGCAGAGACACACCCTGATCCAGCTTACTCTTAACCAGCAGGAGGATGAGAAAATACCCAGACCGGGGTCAGCGGTTGGGTCAAGCCTCTGCTGGCAGCGCGGCCCTATCTGTATGTGAGCAAGTCAAGGGGACATGGAGGGGGGTTTAGGGGTTTATTCCTCGTTTCCACTGAGAGACATGGAGCCCAGGGTCAATATTGACTGTCAACCATCCGTGAGCTTGGCTGGACACCACTTGACTCTTCAGACTCTAGTTTAACAGAGGGAGGGGAAAGGACACAGCCTGGAATAAAACCAGGCTTAACAGCTTCCATGTACACTCACACACACACACACACACACACACATTCATATGTGCACGCATGCTAGTCTCACTTTGCCATCTGCAGAAGACAGGCAAATATGAGGAGGCTTTACGGTGAACTGAGTGGGAGCAGCTTGCAGCGGTTTGGGCAGCGCAACAGAAAAGGTGACAGAGGGAGAGAGGGAAAAAGAGAGTGTTGAAAGGGGAGGGGTGAAGGGAAATAAAAAATGGGATCGTAACAGCATCGCTAAGGCCTCTTATATTTGTTTTAACTGCGCGCGGTCAGACCATCTTGGCTACCCTTTGTCTTTTGGAGCACCATTCAAGCCTGACCTGGCAAGCCCCTCACCCACCTTTCCTACACACACACACAAAGTCTTACGATCCCTCCTGAGATGAATACTCACACTACTGTGCTGAACTCAGAGCTGACACCTCTGAAATATGGCCCATAACGCCCTACTAGAAGAAAGACAGCAAGAGCAACTTGGGGCCAACAACAATACTACATGAAAACACTTCAGACACCACCATAAACCAATGGCACTCAGGGGGAACTATGCTATGGCTATATTGGGACTTAACAGTCCAGATTAAGGCCTTAATTTAAACATGAACATAGTCTAACCAGAGCCAGGGTTTCAAAATAAAAACGGACATGCTGACTGGACATCCGCTGCTCTGATCTGCTGGCTTTTTATAAAAGTTGTTCAAGTTTTGACCATAAAAGCCAATCAGACTAAACAAGTGGTCTGACTAAAGCGCCGCGGGAAGCTGCACACACTACATGACAGGGCACAGATGAAGCTCACAAAGATGAAAGAAATGACACCAGATTTTAGCACTTGAGCACCAACATATGCAGGATCAAGCCTGTTGCTACTACAAGATAACGTTTACAGGGGCCGAAACAAACCTTCCAGTGCTTCCATGTTTTGTCCATGTCTTCATACTATTTGTGAAAGTTGTCTGTGAAGAAAAGCAGAAAGGGATAGAAACATGAGAAAATAAGGCAAAGACTGAGGGAGAGTGAAGTGGAGGATGGAGAAAGAGGAGTTGCGATCATCTTGGAGAGACTGCTCCTTTGTTCTGATGCATTAATCTGCTTTTTTCCCCCTTCCCGTTCCCCCTGCTCGTTCTTTTGATCCGCTGTTGGATCATCCCCTTGATGATTCACGAACAGCAAAAGAAATTAAATACGTCGGATTGACGAACCCCCTCCCCACCTCCTCTCTCCCTTGTTTCTCCCTTCTCTTCACCACCACTACCTCCAATCCCCATCCCCTTCCTCCCCTCTTCTCCCTGAGGCCTCCATTTCTTCAATAGATAAGCAGCCAATCCGTTCTTTATCGCTTCACTCTCCATCTCTATCCTTCTCCTGTCTTTTCCTTATTCCCTCTCTTCTGTTTTCCCCCCTCTGCACTGTGTTTAATCCCAGCCTTGCGGTGGATGCATGTCAGAGATGTAATTCCATTGTTTAACATGCTCTTCTGAGCCCCCACCCCACCCCAAACTCAGTCACTCCCGGGGCCACATGCATATTCATCAGCTATCAAAAACAAAAGGCAGATCACACTGTTTGTCATGTACTGCAACCAGAGCTATTCAATCTTTTCCCTTCTTTGCTGCTTCTGGCGGATTAGTGCATGTTAAACGTATCTCAGACACTCAAATCCTAAGTACAAACATATAGACATTCAATCAGAGAACGGCACTCTGTAGTTTTCTCAGCATGCAGGCAAAAGCTACTTAAACTTTCTCTCATTTTAAGATACTGTGAAGTCTGGGGAGAGTGCGGAGGTTTAGGGGTTTAGGGCCGAAAACGACAAAAACAGAAGACAATTTAAGAGCACTGTAAGAAAAAGGGGTCAGTTATGCAAAGGGACATGCATGGCTCTGTAAGACTGTAGGCCTTTCATGAGACAACCCTGCTACAGTCTGGGAGTCAGTCCCCAGGTCCTGCTACAGTCTTCTGGGTGATGTCAAGGATGTACTGCACAGCACACAGCTCCAGGTTCCAGGCTCCTGCAGGCTCTGGGGCCAGACAGACGTAAACACAGCCTGACCGCACAAGGAGGCGTTTTGCCAGCCTGCCCTCACCTCGCACATAAACAGCCAAGGAGGCCACACTGTGGGGCCAGGGGACAGACAGCACTGAACTTGGCTGGAAGCAAGGAGGGAATGGAAGAGAGAGGAGAGGGGAGGGGCAACAGGCAGAGAAAGAGCAAGAGAGCATGAGGCAATGATTTTTATGCTTGTTAGAGTAGTTCATATTTGTAAAAAAACAACAACAACAACAACAACAACAACAAACAAACATGGCATCAAGGCTCACTTGCCTTAACACTGTATATGTTTTCTTGTTCTCACTATTGCACTTCCTAATTGCGGTTCATGCCACCAGCAGTGTGTGCATTCGGGTGGATCTGCTTAGATATTTTCTCCAACGCCCTGTCGTGACAGATGCGCTGGGCTCCTCAGAGCCTGTTTGATTTATGCGTCAGGACAAATATGGGTCAAAATGAAACATCCAGCACGGTGGCTTCTTCTTGCTTGTTCTTCTTTCTTCTTTTTCATTCCCTTTGCACTTTATTCTTTTCAAAGCTCGGCTCAGCGGGACTGTGCGTCTCTGTTGCACCACAGCCAGGTTGTGCATGTGCGTGTGTGTGTGTCTGTGTGTGTGTGTGTGTGTACTTTTGTGTGATGAGACGTGACAAGCGCCTTCATCCTCCCCTCAGACGCCGCATTCCACAACGCTCCGCCACTTGCTCCGTGTGGCGCGCGTTTCATCTTTCCTCCACCCGTTCCTCCCTTCTTCTTCTCCTCTTCTTCCCTCTCCTTGCTCTTCTTCTCCTCGCTCTCACAGGTGGAAGAAAGGCACACGGAGGAATGAAAGGGACAAGATTCTAATTAGAGGAGGAGGCTGAGACAAAAGCAGGGGGATAACGAAGGGAAGCAACGATAACATGTAAAACACAAAGCATTAATCTTAGAGAGCGTTTGGAGGGATCTCTCATTTCTCTCCTTCCTGGAGCGGAGCAGGGGGGTTGTGTGTATGGGAACACAAGGGGATAGGATGTGATTATGAGCGGAGAGCTGACAGACAGAGAGTGGCGTGTGTGTATATCCCCATAGGGCCTTCAGATCCCTCTGTTCATTGGGACCAACTTAAAAAACAGCTATGTAAAAACATGCAGACAGTTGTACTTGTAGCATTGTTTACTCATTTGGGAAAAAGTGCAACAAAGTAACAATTTATTTAAGTAACTGCATCATAATTCAACACCTGTAAAAAAGTTTCATGCACAAGTGAAGTTGCTCTGCTTTATCTATGTCAAAGCCTCAAGAAAGTGAAGTGAAGACATAATATCATGGCCATAATAATCGTGAATATATTTTCATTTCTGCCTCTCTGCCTGGCCAAAATCAACGGCTGACTGCCTTTCCATCCCTCCCTCCAGTTTTTCTTGCTTCGCATGTGGATTCTGCCTATTTACTTATTTGTGTCGCCTCTGAGCCACTCTGTCATGCTGCTGCACCTCCAGGGTGTTTGGGGTGATATGATGGGGCTTGGGGACTTTGGTTTCCTTGCCACTGCTGTGAAACTCCATTCAGATGATGAAACTGCGGCTGTGTCTGTGGCTCACGGTGGGATGCTGGTGTCTTTGTGGCTCTGTGCGAGGCTGAAGCAAATTCTCACTGATGAAAGAGCCTGGAAATGTGCCTCTTTAGCCCCAGCCCATACATTTTCTCACCGAGAAGCCATTGTGACTGTCATCTGGCTATTAATGTGTGTGTGTGTTTCTGCCTAGCACACAATATTGTGGTAAGAGAAGCCGTGTTTGTATATCTCATATGTGTTCAGTCTTTAATCTGGTGTGTGTAGCCACCGGAGCAGAGAAAGAAGTTAGAGAGTTTATCAAATAAAGCATCAGTTTATGCAGCATGACAGACAGGTCTATTGTGTGTGCGTGTGTGTGTGTGTTTTGTTTTTTTGCACAGAAGATGTCATTAAGTTTAGATCGTCTGAGTCAGAAAGAGACTGAAAATAACTGCGAAAGATAACCTGGCAAAGTACATTTCCACAGTCTTCCCTGAGGTGTTGCAAGACTTTAGACAAATGTCTTGTTTGTTCACCTCTGAACGGCCATCTTTCAAGCGGTGACATGCTGGTATAAACACACACACACACACACACACACAGATATGCACACAGAAGCAGATCATTTTTCTCCCTCATGAAGTAGGTAGCGAGAATATTACAAACCAAAATCATAACACTTTGCCGCAGGCCAGAGGTCGGCTGAGGAGAGGGGAGGTAGCTGTGTAATTGAATTACTGTCTGACAGACAACAGGATAGATAGATAAATAGAAAGACAGCTAGATAGATAGATAGATAGATAGATAGATAGATAGATAGATAGATAGATAGATAGATAGATAGATAGTGAGAAACAAAGAAAGAAAGAAGCCATGCATCTATGTGTGTATGTATGTGCACCTGTGACTGAGAGAGTGACGCCAAAGAGCTTTATCCTCCATTAATAACAGCCACTAATCCCCTGATGTGATTACCTCTCCCTCCCTCCCTACTCCTCTGCTGCCCCTCCCTCTTCCTCCATCCCCCCACACTTTTGCTCCCATTCAACAGTGCCAGCCACTTGTCTTCCATGGAAAAGCTCAACTGGTCCAATCCTCCGAGTGGATCCAAGACTTCCACTGTGTTCAGCTGCCAGGACAAAGGACGTCTTCCAATCTGACGCCTCTCCTTGGTAGAATTCGCCTCTGGGCAGGTTTATAAAAAAAAAAATAGTGGTGTTAGCGTAGAGAAGGAGGCTAATTTAAACAGATTAAGACCCATGCCTCTGTTATAAGCTTTGACACTTAATGCAGCCTGAATGAGAGGTGACGTGTGATATGAATCGTACAAGATATGTTTTTGGATGTTCAAACATTTATGGAAATATCTGTGAGCATTAAGGATTATGGGTGTGCAAAGGGGGGCAACAGGCATGTCAGTAAAGCTATTTCTGTCCTCAATGACTTGCTGCCAAATGCATTTTTTTTTTTTTTCAGCATTTGATAAACTCGCTACATCAATATAAAGTCTGGTGTGTTTCTATGGAAACTTAGATCTCCAAATTTGCCACTAAGCTCAAGATCTGCTCAATAATAACACACTATGATAAATCTTTACAGTGGGCTGAGTTCATGTATGCATCATCTGGAACTTTATGCATTCACACTTTGTGAGATGCCTGCTTTATAATATACAAAGAGCTTTCAGTTGAATGGATGAATGCATGCAGTTACATTTGTGAAATGTTTCTTTTTTCAATCTATTTTCATCAAACACAGAACACAGAACACCCTGAAAGTCTTGCAAGCTATCATTTTTGTTTAACTTGTACAATTTGTCTGGTCAAATGAATGAATGCACCTTTTGCAGAGTGAAGGCTCAGCGCTTAGATTGTGCACACATACACACACACACACACACACACACACACACACTGAGAGAGACACATGAAACAGTGTGCAGATACACATCAGCTTGCATGCACAAACACACATGCACACAGGCTTCTCCAGGTCCCTCGGGGAAAGCGACAGTGCAATGCAATGTTGGGCTTGGTTTACTTGGCAATGTCTCCATGGTAACTGTTATGTCTGACCTTCAAATATGTGCGCTGCCTTCCATCTGGCTCAGGTTCGCTAATCAGATCACATCAACACACACATAAATGTGCTGTCAGATTTCATTATAAATGAGGAGAATTTGTGGGTGATGTTCAAATTGCTACTTCACTCAACTTACTACTTATCCTTACCTCACGTTTATTACCAGTCTTTTTTCAAAAATTGTCCAACATAATTTATGGTCCTGATGTTACTGATGACTACTTTGCCTTGTTTTCATCAGCAAACTGACAGACCATAAGTCTAACGAGAGGAAAAGTCCCTTTTGAACCGTCTGTTTGTAGTGAGGGGGGTTCAATAAAGAATGAATTAGTGCTTCTTTCATCAACAAATAGGCCCTTTTCCAACACTCTGGATGCTTTCACAAACTGCTTCTGTGTCCCTTGTCTCTCCTTTCATTTCTCATCTGTTCAATACCCTCATGTGCTTCTGCTGTTCACAAGTTCATAAGGCGCCCGAGAAGGACCAACATCTGGAAACTCCTTAGGCCCAAGACTGTGCATCCGTTCAGGGCAACAAGGTCTGGAGACCAGCCCCTCCTGTGGAGCTCTGGCTTTTGTGTGTGTGGTACCGTTCAGAGTCTCCGCTTCCTGAGTGCTGGTACCTTGATGTGGCCAGAACCATAGTGCATGATTTATTACACTACTAACTCTGTCCCCACTGCTAATATTGCCATTATTAGGACCACACGCTCCCTCCTCCTTTCGCAATCTCCCACCTGCAGTCTCACTCTGAAACCTTTACCAGATACAGCTGACACAGCTCTGCACAGCTTACATAAGGAAGTGCTGCTGCTCTAATGGATATTTAGTCTCAGAAGAAGGTATTTAAACAAAGGTGAGGCAGCCATGCTGTGAATGAGGTGAACAGAACTGTTGGGGATGGTGACACATATTGTAAATAGACTGTAGGTCAGTGAGATCAGCTTCTTTCATTGTTGCCCCAATTCCTTGTCCTTGTTGTATTGACTACTGGTTTGTCGCGTTGTGTGGTTTACTGGGGGCAAGCATGGTCCAAAGGGAACCAATAAGGGAGGGGGTGGGAGGTAAATTGGTTTCTGGCTGAGGCCAATCAAAGCAACCTCATCAAAGTCATCCAACCAGAGCTTCCCACAACCTTCCTTGACTCTTTTCTTCTGTTTATATAAATGCCAACACAGCGTAATCATCAAGGCTTGAACGGGAAAAGAGATGGATGAAAGGAGAAATGAAGAGGTGTAGAGACAGAGGAAAGCACCAGGACTGGAAGCCTCCAGTATTTGTGTAAGCAAAGCCAGAGGGATTTGGCCAAGTAAAGATGGGGAAGGGAGAATGGCAGCGGACAGCGGAAGTGAGGGGTCCAGGGAAGAGGGGAGGTCCAGAGAGGAGGGATGTGGTGGAGCTGTGTTTACAAGCCACTGTTACACAGCCTTCTGTGACTTTATGTGTCAGCAGCTCTGAGTTTGTGATGGGTTACCACTGCAAACCACCTTCATGCAATATTTACATCATTTAAAACTATTAATCAACTTCCCAGGAAGTGTAACGTTTCATTATATGAATGTGGAAACAACAAAGGCAACATTTCCTCCACCACCGTCTTTAGAAAACACACACAGGAGGACACAAGGAGAGAAGGAAGTGGAAGTGGTTTTAAACATCCATTCATATACATACTCTTTCATCTGCTCATCTATACACAGTCGTAAACATTGGTCCCTGCTGTACCATGGGGTCCCAGCTGAGATGCAGGCTTGGGTATCCCCCCGTGATCCCCAATTAGTGTGAGACTCCCTCACAGGCAGCTGCCTCGTAACTCCCTAAAGGTATCAGATCTTCTCGTCTTCCTCATCTCCTTAATTAAGACAATTAAGAGGTTTACAGGACAGATGGATGGAAATCCAGCTGGCTGCAGAGCCTGCCCCTGAAGACGGCTCTGTCGCTGAGGAGACGACAAGATGAGTGAGGCCTGGAAGTCATTACTTCATGTCACTGATGGGACTCTAATGCCCCCTAATGGTTGTAGGTGGATAATGGTCAGTGTTTTTAAAAGATGAAGAAATTAAATCTCACAAACATTTGTTTGTGTTTTTGTTTTGTTTTGTTTTGTTTTTTTTTTTTGTTGTTTTTACTTTTGTTATTGGAATATCACAAAAACACGAGTATTTTTGTACATTTATAAATGGGAGAGCTCAATAAATATATGTAGTGAATAGACCAAATGATTAAGACATATCCTCAGTTACAAGATTGTATAAAGATGTTAGAAACACACAGTTGGAAATAAAATATTATTAAATGAATGTATGTGTAGTAATATGTTTGTTTGTTTGTTTGTTTTTAAATGGCAATAGTTTGAAATCACTTTATTTTAGAATTAGGAATTAGAACTAGACATCATTTTAATCAAAAGAAATCTGTTGTATTACATTTCTCAGTGATGATGAAATTAACAAAATATTTTTCAGAATAAAAGAAAAGTGTACAGTGGCACAAACACAGTAGAAGTTTATTACAAAAAAAAAGAGTAAAGTTGTGATACTATCCTAAATAAAGTCACATGAATAATAAAATAAAAACCTATCATGAAGTGGTAATTAAAATAAAAAAAGTTATTTCTAGATGGATATTAAAATATAAACTATATATATATTCACATCGAATATACAAATACACACTCAGAGATCTTATCAACACTCAATGAGGAATGAAAAAGCATGATTTAATTTAATGTCCTGTATAAAACCTAGATCAACCCGTCGTGTGATTACAGCTTCCTGTGTTTACAAACTAGGGATCATTTTTTTTAAATTTTCGTTACTTTGAATCAACTTAAAGGTGAAATTCAAACAAGGAATTTCCTTTTGCAAATTTCCTAAAACTCCAAACTGCTCCATCCTTTACAGCTCTTGGAGTGGCTCAGAGTCTCTGTAAGGTAGCGCTCCACCGGCCACCCACCTGCAGACCAGAGACAGAAGTGGCTGTTACCATGAAGTGGATAAAGGCTCCATGTAGGTAAATGTGGGAAGCAGTGCAGCCACTCACATGCGCAGATGGCCTTGTTTATGTTTCATTCCTGTTAACAATAAAGTGTAAGGATGAAACTGAGCAATAAAACCATCTTTGTAACAAGTAACACTGCAACTCATACTCACGTCGAAGTTGCCATGCGGTTACTGTGCCAACGGCCAACAGCACCAGCACCACCAGTACTACAATGGCAACTTGATGACCAGTATTAGCCTCCTCAGCAACCGCCTGCTCAAATATTACAGGTTTTCACCAAAGGGGTTGAAAGCAGCGAGCGATGACGTTTATGTTACAAGATGATTTGATTCAGTGACAAAGTAAAGCCCTTGGCTTCAATCTTACGGTAAAATGAGGGTCAGGTGTTGCCGTGGCATCAGGGCTGTCCATGTAATGACCTGTTAGACAAAAAAGGAAACACCTGAGAGAAAGTGTAATGTTGTCCTGTGGAGAAGTGAACATGCAAAAATGGTAAATCCATCAGGAGGACTGAGAATTTATAACTTCCTGGAGACTGAGGAATTGTGTTGGCTTTTAAAAATATATCTAACTTTAACATGACTAAATATTTATCTTTTTGAGCTGCCTTACTTTCCCAGCTAGGGTTCAAAAAAGTGAATCTAAGTAAATCTATTTTTGAATAAGTGGATTGAAAGCCACTCATTCACACTCAGAATGAAATAGCATTACATTCTTGGGAAGACCACAGAAAACAGTTGCACAATGAAAGGTCTGAGCATGTCCGTCCAGATTTCACCTGCAATTTGTACAAAAAAAACCCCAGCAAAAACCTCACCTGGTTCTCCAGTAGTGATAGTAAGAACATTGCTGGGTTTACTGACACCCAGACTGTTCTTGGCAAACATGCGGATGTTATAAATTGCGGGATGTATCTCTATTATTGTGGCCTCTCTCTGGTCTGGGCTGAAGTCTACAACTGTCTTTGTGATATCCCATGAGGCTGCGAGGGAGAAAAAAATGTTAAATAATGTTAACAGAGGCCAAAGTTGATTCAAGACGTTCATTCGGCTTTCCCTGTGAAATTACAGTGAGGTACAGTTGCAACAGTTTAGTTTCTTACCGTTCAGTGCTTTATACTCCAAATAATAGCCTGTAATGGGGCTGTCACCTTCAAAACCAGGAGTCCAAAAAAGGGAAATGGTATCATCTATGACCTCTTTTAACTCAACTACTGGGGGATCCGGGGGCACTAAGAGACACAGGAAACACATTTAGGAGGAACGGGACACTGACATTTATTGTGAATTTGATTTTGGTGTGATATCTCAAATTTTAAAAAATGTGTCAGTAACAGTGACATTAACTCAGCGTCAATGTAAGAATGTTTGACAGTTTTCTGTCAGACAATTTTAAGAATTTCTCTGTATCACAGATGGATAAAATCTTAATATCAAACAGTACTTGATAGACTTGTACTGCCTGAAGTCCCTGAAGTGAAGCCCGTTGTGCTCTCTGCCCAGTCCATGGCAGGAGTAACAGGTTCAGGCGTTTGTGAATGCGTGTGAGCTTCAGATGGAGTAATAAGGTTTTTCCAGTCATCATTCACTTGGAGGAAAAAAAACAAAAAAACAAATAAAAATAAAACTGTGATCATGAAGAAAATGTCCGACATTTGTTCATTCATGTCCAACTCAGTATTACCCGTAGTGGTTTGTATTGTGGAGTGGAAGTAGACTGCAGTGGAAGTAGATTGTAGAACAGTTGTGCCTGCTGAAGTTGTCAGAACTCAAAAAAGAAAAAGTGTACAGTCTTGGTTAATAAGTTGATTTGAACGAAATGTTTATGATGATAGTTAACTTCCCATTTTTATATTCTGTCAGACTACCTTCATCCAGAGTTGAGCAGAAAGGTGAATTTGAAGGAGGTCCCACTCCTGCATTATTTATGGCCTGTATAATCACACCATACTTGGTAGAAGGCTTCAGGTCGTTCAGGATGACGCTCACCACTTCCTGTGTGGCTGTCACACTTTGATGCTGCCACCTTTGAAACGCTCGGGTGACAGGGTCGTACGCTCTGTAGCTAATGCTGTAACTCCGCACAACCCCGTTTCTGAGATGAGCCCTCGGAGGCTAGTCGAGAGACAACAAACACTGTTAGAGTAGGCATCAACTAGAAACCCGCAAAAAAAGAAAAAGGCATATAGGAGAACATATTTTTGAGATTTTTGTTGGATGTGTTCAAATAAAGTTTCCAAATAGTGACTTTACCTTCCAAGTCACTTTGATACTGTTAGGAGTGAGGGGCACAAGCTCTACATCCATCGGGGGACCCAGTGGTGCTGCATGTAAAAAAAAAAAAAAAAAAAAAAAAAACATGTTAAAGGTGCCAACCATCAAAAATGAAAGAAACTCAGCTCTGCAACAATTACAATTATTTCAAAAGTAATTCGCGCTGACTCCAACCCTACCTGCTTCTTTAGTTGTGACTGTCAGGACGTTGCTGGAGTCACTCATGCCCACACTGTTGACAACAAACACACGGATGTTGTAAGTCTTGGCTGGATTCAAATCCATCAAAGTCACCTCTGTCGGGTGAAGATTTGAGAGTTCAGTCCGTATTGCAGAAGCCCAGGATTCTGTGCAACAAAAAAACACACCTTAGGTCCACGCCTCAAACTCTAAAATACATTTTCTGAAATATAATTAGTTGCCTAACATCAAAGTAATGTTAATATTATTGTACTAGTTTTCTTTCTCACCCTGTTTATTTTTAAGATCAATGATGTAGGATGTGATTGGGCGGCCACCATCAAATGCAGGAGTCCAGTGGATAGTGATGTGTCGTTCCTTCACCTCTTTGGCTTCCACCCTTGGAAAATTAGGGCGTGCTGAGTGTAAACGAAAAAAAAAAAAAGATAAACAAAATGGTAAGCTGCTGAAAGAATTAGTTGGTTAATATTTTTATAAATCCAATTTTGTCAGCAAATGTGCATTTTCAAACTGTTCTGCTTGTCTCTGAGGAAGATTTTTAATGTTCCAATGAGCGGTCTCACTCTTTCACCAGGGAATGTCAGTAACGCTTGAATTATATCCCAGATAAATTTCCCTCCCCAGTCATGCATTCATATCTGTGGGTCTCACCTGCCACCACGGTCAGTTTCACATGGTGTTTTTGATCATTGAACCAGCCGGGTATATCCACACGGCAGCCATACATCCCTGAGTCATTCAAGTCAACCTGCCTGATGGTCAATGACGCATCACCACTGCCAAGATCACCCCTGAGCAGGTAACGCTCCGACAGTCTTGTGACCACAGACGTCCCATCTGACTTGATCAGCTCATTTCCACAGCCCCTGTTGGGGATTGGTCCTTGGCTCCAGCACACAGAAAGCCTGCCATAGTGCGAACTATCATACTTGCATAACAAAGTAGCGTCTGTTCCTACTCTTGCTATGACGTCCTCTTCAGACATACAACCTGGAATGGCAAAAAGTCTTGGTGGGAATGAGGGACATTTGAGAAAAACATTAAAACCTCATCATCCTTATCAGTGTCACGACTTTCTTACCTTGGTGTAGACAGAGAAGAAGACTGCAAAACAAAGGAAGGTGACTTCTCCCCATAACAATCATTTTACAAACCTTCATCAATGAACAGATTGCTTCACCTGCAAAGTGACAATAAGTCTTGCCACAGTGTGGTCTCAGCTTTCAAGTGTTTTGCAAATCACATGATGTTGTCCTTGAGATGCTCCCAGAAACAACTTCTGCTGAGTAAGAAAGTTGAAAAGAGCTGTTTCCTTCTCTGTGGTTTTAGTTCCTTTAACCTAAAACTATCACACTGTTTCATTTTGATGATTAGACAAACACAGAGTGAAGGTCGTCACACTCCTCACCCCTGGTGATCATCCTGTTAGCCTTGTTAGGGGTACTTGATGCTTCAGCTTTTGGTATATTCGTACTATGCACTTTACACTGAAAATCAAAGAGAATACAAAAACTCCAATGTATGTACTGAGTCAAGGAAATTTCATGGCAGCAACAAGTTTTCACCTTTCACATTCCTGTGAGAACAGCAGCATTTTTATTCAGTGTTTCCCCACAATTGATTACACTGTTTATCTAGAAAATGACACACCCAAAGCGACAGCAAAATCAGCATTTACATCACCTCCACATGTAATAATGTAAGAAAAATTCATTTGTAAACAGGAACTGGAACAGAAACAGAGACAACCTTTTCACATTTTTTCAAAAAAATTGAATGTGAGAATAGGGACATAAATTCTTTGAAACTGCATCTACAAAGAATGTCTCAAGTTCAAAAGTTCAAATAGAAAAATGCATTGTCGCTGATTAAAAATACAAGCAATGCATTTTGGGTAAAAGTTGTAAAATATTTTGGACACAAAAAAATGATTAAATGAAAAAAAACTTTAATTTGTTGATGAGAAGCACATTTGTCTCTCTTCTTATCTTTACTGTACTCACAGCACCGTGGAAGCCTGTGAGCGCCTTCACTTGAGACTGAAGCGATAAGATAAAATAAGTACTTTATTTATCCCACGTATGGGAAATTTGTTTGTTACAGCAGCAACCACAAGTGTAGAAAAAAATACAATAGAAACAAGGAGTGGAAATACTGGAAAAAAAAAAAATATAAAAAAAAAAAACATAAAGCGGCAGTGATAATGATAAAGTGACAGTCAAGTAATGCAAATGTAGTGAGTCCAGAGTGCAGATTTTAGTGCAGCGACAGAGAGGTGTCATATAGTCTGATAGCTGCTGGAATGAATAACCTGCGGTAGCGCTCCTTCTTGCACCGTGGGTGTAGCATTCTGTTGCTGAGGGAGCTGCTTAGTTCTCCCACAGTGTCAGGAAGGGGCTGGGAGGGGGGTCCATGATGCATGTCCTCCTCTCACCCACCTCCTCAATGGAGTCCAGAGAGCAGTCCAGGACAGATCCGGCTCCTCTGACCAGCTTGTTGAGCCTCTTCCTGTCCTTCTCTGAACTTCCACTGCATAAAAGATGACAGAGGCCACCACAGAGTCATAGAAAGCCCTTGTCAGAGGCCTGCAGGGAAAGTTTGCACTTCATGTTAACTCTTGTTGATGACGGGTAAGAATGAAACACATCTTCCAGTTCAATTCATCCATTCATTTCAGTTAGGTCTGAGACTTGACTTCTAAGTGCAGCATCCCAGGCTGCTGTGCAGTAGGAATCAATAGATGTGTGCAGTATGATGCAACGTGCTTTAATTAACCCAACAATACAAAAAGATTTATGCAGAAATCCATCATCCCTTGTGTATTCCCTGTGCGCTTCTTCAGTCTGGATATAGAGGCAAATTTTTCTGTCACTGTTAGGAACAAACAACAGGTCAATCAATCAATCCATTATAGCCACAAAGTGATGAAACCGATGAAAGTCTCCTTTGTTCAGGGGGTTTGGACTTTAGTTTGTTTCAGTTTGCTGAGTAAACATTTTGGCCAGCTAGATGTTTAGTAGCCCAGCAGTTTGCTTCCGCTTTCAAAACGTGTAAACATTTAACTATGCAAACAATTATAGACATGTCGGAGATAAGATTCTCTTGTTTCATTAAATATTTTCTGAAAAATGAAAATCTGAATCAATGACATTTCCCCACTGTGGGATAAATAAAGCCAAATCTAATCTAATCTGTTAATTCAGACAGACCATGACGCTTGTTAAATCAATTTAAACACAAAATCACACAGTATTTATCAAAATTTAGCTCAGGAGAACCAGCAGGGGAGACAACACAACTGGCCCGAAGATCCCCTGGTCATAACTTCAGTGAGTGAGTCCTGAGTCCTACTAACCTGTAAACTGGGGTCTGGTGGGTGCGACTGCTAATCGAAACACAGTGTCTTTGGAGCAGAACCTGAGCAGCTGCACAAAGAGCTTCATGGTGCTGCTGGTGTCACAACCAACTTCTGCAGACAGCAGCAGACTCCTTCTTCACAGGCATCGCCAACAGCAATAAACAGCACACAATGATCTTTGTACGAGCGCCTGATTATCTGGACGAAGCAGCTGATTATCAAGAACATGTTTGGAGCTGATAGGAAGACTTCTTGTTTTGTGTGTTTCAGGAGTGTAGTGTGTGCCGTAGTTATCTAATGTCAAGACCCAAAACATATCATGAGCTCATCTTTATCCTCTCAAGGTGATTTATACAACAAATAAAAAGTATACCCGAAGCCATGTAAAAAGAAGATTTCTTTACTTTTGTATTGCTACATGAATTAATGGCAAATGTAAACACACTAACCCGAACAAGATTTGGCATAAATCATAACAACAATCATAAAAATCTGCATATTTTCAACACTCTTTATTTTATTCTTATTATTGAAATGTATAGTTTTTAATTCATTTGACATTGTTCCATCTTTTTTCATAACGTGGAGGAGGTGTACTCTCTCTACTTCTTTCTACACCAAACTGTATTTGGTGACACTTTTATACCGAGTCCAGCAGGTGGCATTGTGTCCACAGATATCAACGATCATTGAACTTTTCGGGGCTGTGAGATCACCTTGCCATGAAAAGCTAAAGAAAAGAAAAGCTAATTCATTCACATGCAGGATGCTTTTGCATCTTCTCATTTTCCCCTTTGCAGCCTGTTGAACCTTGAGAACAGTGGAACGCTGTGAAGTGCTTCATAAGTAAATATTCTTACTGTTTAACAGATACGATTTCAAAAGGTTTCTCTCTTAAGTTGGGAAGACAGAAAGTATCAGTCTATTGCAAACAGAAACGTCTACATTTAGAAGGTGCATGTAGAAACCACCATTGCGTCTGTGATGCTAGCCATCACTCCCGCGCTGGGACGCTTTCATAAATGTTCTCAGCAGGTGAGGTGTTGAGACGTTCAAGTGGCTTGCTTGGCTGAAAGATTCTCCCTGGAGGGAAGAAATGAAAACATAAGGAGGAAACGACTCTCAGTGGCTGCGACTGCTCAGTAGACATCCACTTTGAGTGTGTAAAATTAATCTGAATGGCATATGAGTTATAAACTGTAATCCACTCTACACTTACTGAAAATAAAGACGAGGATTATCATTATGGTAGAGAAGAAAATAGCTCCCATCCTGGCAATGTTCACCACTCCTGGGAAGGCTTTGAATTTTTCCTGCAATGAAAATAAGGGACTAGGCCAACTACAACTAGTACACAATCCTAAATATGTGCCACAATATTCTCCAGTCTACACTGAAAAAATATGTTATATATTGAAAACTGTAATATACAATTCAAAGCAAAAACTGATAAAAGTCACAAATGTAGTTCCGATCTTAACTGCAATTGTGGCCAACGTGTTTGATTATTTTGTTGCGCCTACATTTGAGCGATGTAAAAAAAAAAAACAGAAAAGCAACTGCAGATGACTGAGAACGCCAAAAGAACAGTTACATGACGTTCTTGATCCATCCAATGCCACTGTTACGATGTAAGGGCATTTTGCTGGCTTGGTTTATACCCCTTTGTCTGCTATGAGGGAAGACTCGCTTCAAATCAATGCAAAGTGTCCTTAGCATTCACCTTCACCTTATCGGGAAATGTTTCCATCTGGATGAGAGTGGATAGTGGTCCCACTCAAAGGGCACAAGGGGTCACTGGATATATTGATGTGCGTGAACATGATGTGAATCATGTCCTATGGTGTTTGCAGCGAGCAGGAGAGTTTGGTATTCTTAGACAGTATGATTCAACGATTTGTACCAACATCATCAATAAAACTGAATGATGGAATATGTTCAATTGTTCCTTAACTCTGTCACTAATCTGATGGTTTATATTGTTTATATTTATATATTATATCCACACGTAACTCATACTCCCAAAATCAAGTTGAAATGTTTGGGAAATTTAAAATTTCAATGATATTGTCACTGGTTAGCATGACTATTTATATAAATAACTATGAACATCTTTCCTTTTTTTAATATAAAACTGCACTATACCTTTGTTGATTGACTTGATTGATTGATAATGTCCACCATCGAGTCTCCAGCTTCTACACCCATAGGTGCAGATAATGTCCATGTTTCTGTTAGAGGTTGGAAAAGTCAGTCAGAATCAGGCTAAAAGTCTTCATATTATATTGCAGCGCAGTTGAAAACTCTAACTTTTCAAGTGAGGACATTCTAATCAGCTGCTGCTCAGTTATCAGTAAACTTGTACCTATTTTCATCAAACCTGAAATACTGAAGAATATAAAGCAAAAATGTGTCATGCTAGATTGAATTTGTCTTTACACAGAGAGAGAACGAGCTCTATTTACATATCTACAATGTTTATAAAATTACAATTTCATAAAAACATTGTGAAAAAAAAAAAAAAGTTTTGTCCCTGAGTGTAAAAGCGTGCCAGTGAAAAAAAACGAATGGAAAACTGTTTCATGATATTTAGATTGGAAAAACAGAAACACAGAAGATCAACAACACCTCCTACTATTTAACATAATCTGTTCACACCTGATTGCTCACTTTGTCTCCCACCAGTAACGAGTGTCCAGTCCTGGGTAATTGGTTGTTCCACAAGAGCTGGAAAAATATAAAAAAGATCAAAACTCACATTGGAGCTGAACTAAAAAATACCACACATTGATCAGTTTGCATGGGCATTACCTTCCTCCATGACCAGCTGTGTGTTGACCTTATGATCATTGAACCACCCGGGAACCTCGATCCTGCAGCCGTACACACCACCATCGCTCCACTGTGCATCCAGGATCGTCAGGGAGATGTCTCCATCCATCACTCTGCCCAGCAGCTGGTATCTGGATGACTGGCTGGACTGTTCAGCCCAGTCTGCAGCGGTCAGGATGGTGTCAGAGCATTTGGACGTGGGGACCTTTCCCCGTCCCCAACAAAAACTCAGCTCACCATGATGTTTGGTGTCATACCTACATGGCAATGTGACATTGTGTCCGATGATGCCGATGACATTACTGGAGGTGTGAGAGGACACTGTGGAAAAGAGCAATGGGTCAAACTGGATGGTCCCATCTAGACAACAATTCTGAAATGGGAAGCCACTGGCAACAAGCAATGCAATCCTCCACCCACATGCACACACTACAAATAGCAGAACACAAAAAAGTACAGTATATTGATTTACCTTGGGTCAGGATGGAGAGGAGGAAGACACAGAGACCACACATGTGTAGGCTTCCGTATAACAATCTCTGAAGTGAGGATACGATGGTTTTCTCCCCCCACACACAGAAGCTTACTGTATGACTGTATTAGGCACTGAGCTTTCAACTACCCTTTTCTGAAATCAGGAAGGAACTTCTATTTTTTTTTTTTTTTTTTTTTACTCTTTGTCTTGGGTCTTGTCTCATGAGGTGCAATGAGCTCATCTGAATCATTTGTCTTTTGTGCTGTGTGTTCCATTTGCATACACCATGCAATCCCATGCAAGTGCACTGTGCGGGATGTTTCAGACTGCTTGAAAAAAAGAGAACTTAATGAAGTAACTAGACATTTTAATTCCTTTGCAGTGCTCATAGACTGCGTAATATTTGGGTAAAGTTCCCAGTTTTCCTCTCATTAAGTTTCCTCTTATCTTTAGCTATAATAGTGGTCAGTAGAGTAGCAGCAATAATAGTGGAAACTCTGAAGAATGTTGTTTTAATTTAGCTGAGTTTTTCTGCTGACGTCTCTCTGCTGGCCACTTTTTTTTTTTTTTTTTTTTTTTTTTTTTTTTAAGTTGTCACTTTGCAGGTCCTCTGGATGTTTTCATTTCGGTCAGAAAAAAAAGTAACACTTATTTCCATCTTGTTTCCCTGAAAAAAATAAAATAATAATTTTGTATCTTCAGCTTCAGTGCCACTCTGCAGTTATCCTTTTTTAATTCAGTGTTTAAGATTAGTTGATGGCATTCAATAGCTGCCCATTATGAGGAAGAACAATGCCTTTCACAAAATAAGAGACTGTTTTATTCAAAGTGACTGATAAACGTAAAACGGTCTGTTACATTAGCTCAGCTCATTATGGCATTTTATGTTGGGCCCTTGCTTTTCAGAGCTGGAAAACCCTTTTCCGCAGTTACATTTTCTCCCTTTATGACACCAAAATGATTTTAAATAAAAATAAAACCTTTAAAGAACTAGGAAAATCCCCTATCCTATATTGTAGTGCGTGTGTGTGTGTGTGTGTGTGCATATGTGTGTACATATGTTCTGACAGCTCCCATCATTTATGTTTCAAGGTCACTGTTGTATGATCAATGGAGAGCAGAAGTGTGTGTATGTGAGTAGAGGAGCTGAAGGAAAATATTGTGTCTGTACCAGTTTCTGCCCTCCTCTCACCTCTCACAGGCCTCCTTCCACCTCCACCAGCCACCCCTGAGCTGCTTTACTGCTCCATAGATCACTGTCTTCCCATGATGATGTTCTCTCAGTTGCTTCGTTCGTAGAATCTACCAACACAAATAAAATGTGAATCTTTGTGTGAATGTGTGCAGAGATTCATATTTTTTAATTATAAATGATGTTGTTGTTGTTGATATTAATAATAATAATAGACATGATAGTAGTTCACAACCCATCATTCTGACCTGCTTTTTAGCTATTATCAACAATAAATTATCTTGTTTCTATTGAGTTTTTGTTTGGTTCAAATTTAGACCATTGTCAGTCTGCAATACTGATAACGATTTAAAAATGGCATTCAAGGCAGGAAGACTTCTGGTCGGTGGCCAAGGTCCCAGCATTAACAAATCAGTAGCTGGGCAGTTTCTGCTGATGTCTGAGAAAACCGAGAGCAAACTGAAAAGGAGAAGTGAGTTAGTCTGAGTCATTTTTAGAAGGTTGGTGAAGTGGTTTGCAGCTGCCGCATGGTCAGCTTCATTTCTTGAAAACCAGAAGTAAAGCACAAACTGGACAAGCTTGAGTTTCTCTAAATCAAATGCAATAAAAAGTGGAAATTGATGGGTCCACAAATGCAAAACATACATCAACTTCATGTGTCGTCGATTTGAGGTTTCCTAAGGTGATCCATCACAGGAGGCTGGTGGCAGAAAGTATTGATTGCAACATTGCTGACATTGAGAGAATCCACTGATACCTTTGGAGCGGTGACTTTGGGTTACAGTACAGAACTGAAGCCTGCACTGTGCAGCAAAGACCATCTATGGAGGCGGTGCAAGGATTGATTGATGAAATATCAGAGTATAACTCCGGTCGTGTCCCATTTCCAACCACAGTCGACTTTTTACGCCTTTTTAAGCCTGACCATCGTCCCATAACCTAAGATGATAGAATTACTGTAAACTCAATAAAGTGGTCCTTTTAAACCTAACTACTCTCAACCCTTCGCTGACACACTAACCCTTGTTATTTTTGAGCACAAATCTAACCAAGCCTCAACCATGACAAATTACATCGTCCTGTCCATGTTTTACGTTGGATGATACAGCAGCTCAGGATGTGACTCTTACACCAGTTCACAGGGGGACTGTCACACCTGGCATAGATCAATTTTAAATCTCTACAAAATCAGTCCATAAATCCAAAAGATCATTTATTTATCTCATATGAGGCCTTTATGAAATGTATTTCAAATCATTTGTTTTGGGTTTTGTCACCTTTCTGAATCACGAAGGAAGTCCAGAAATTTCGATGATTACATAATTTTTGTGGAGTGCTTGTGGGAGTGTATGCGGGAGGATAAACAGTGGAACATCTTTTTTTGTATCTATTCTCAGTCTCTTTCTCAGCATTCATTTATATCTTATTTCCTAAATATAAAAAAGACCCATGCTTGGTCATAGCATAAATCTACATGTGAGTGTACAATTCATGCATGAAGGATTTATGGCTACTTCTCCCAAAGACTTGAGGGCCCTTTCCCCACTTTTTACTTCCCACCCTTGTCTCTCTTGAGAGTGTGTTTCAATGCCCCCTCCTCTCTCCTATTAATATCCCACCAGGGAGAGCAGCGCTCAAGAGGAGTTTGGGAGTGGAAACGCCACCAAGTACTCCTGGAATACACTGAGCCGATGAGTGCAACAGAGAAAAACAGTGATGTAGATTAGATAAAGTAAGGAGAGAACTTCAATCTGCATCTGAGAAGGAGGATTAGAAAGTTTGAGAGCGGAGAGGAAACTGACTGGAAGCGAAAGAAAACTGAGATCTGAATTTGGCAGATGCATCCTCTAAATCTGCCCGAGTGGCGTTAAGTAAGAGAGGTAGTATTCCCAATGTCTTCTTTTAATCAGTGTACAGTCATTTTACAATGATCACTCCTGATGTTAATGTTGATCCTCCCAGTCCCAGTGTGTTGGGACGCTGCCATCCTGTCATCAATGCAGCAATATTGT
The DNA here is from genome assembly GCF_900963305.1 of Echeneis naucrates. NCBI lineage: Eukaryota > Metazoa > Chordata > Actinopteri > Carangiformes > Echeneidae > Echeneis > Echeneis naucrates. The sequence continues at coordinate 14,178,187 of NC_042520.1, forward strand.
GGGAAATACATTTTCCCAAGTCTTTCCCACAAACAACGTCTTTTCATTTGGCTCAATAAATTACCACATTGGGGTGTTCGTACCGATCTGAGCTGCGAACTTGACAGCAGATTGTTTACTGTAAATTGGGCATCAGAAAGGTAGGATGCTCAGACTGCGCCTACACAGAGTAAGGCAGCGAGGCACTGCTGCAGGATATGAAGACACACAACCAGCAGCATTCTCATGAGTCCAGCCTTCATCAGCACTACTGACGGGGAAAAATGCGCAAGCATAAATATGCTCTTAAAGGAAAGATGATTAGGGATGTACAGAAGAGAAGAAGCTCTCCTGACCCGAGGCTGATACAGATCCAACTCTTTCCCCCCCCTGGGAAACAAAGTCCTCTCTTCATGTCTCACATGGCCCAGGCACCCCTGCTACTAACACTGGACTGAGAGATGCTGAGAAAACCATGAGCAGGGGCCAGTATGGGAAAATGTTTGGAGTTAGTCTTCACAGATCTGGGATAGTTGAGGATCTGAATAAACTGAATAAACACAAGTCCACCTATGCAGCTCAACTGAGAGCTCGCATCAGGGATACAAATCCACACAGTCAGAGTCAAAGAAGTTAATTAAGAACAGGCTCTGAGTCAAAGTTCTGTTGTTGGCTTAAACCACTGCAGGTTTTATCATAGTGTTGTTTCCTGTCTGTTCATCTGAGCAGATGGAGTCCGACTCAGCCTTAATATTGCACAACAGTCCAAGGCCACGAGTCCTCATTCCTAAACACAACAAGAGTCAAGGGTCATGAGAACGTTTGTTTTCCAAGGGCAAGTGTTCACACACATGCATATATTCTGCACAATATGGAAATATAAAAAAATAAATCTGATTCAGAGTAATTTTAGAAGTAAGAAGAAGAAGAAAGCTGATTTTTATCCAACCGAGTTACTCAGTACATGTGAAGCAAAACCAGTATAACTGCTATAATAACTAAAATATTGGATGAGTAAAATTCCAGCAGAACGTTGTTCTGCAATGAATGAATCCCCAACAAACTGTAATTTAAGAAAACGCAAGGGAATAGAAGAAATACAAGCAAACCACATTTTCATCAACCTAATAATATTGACACACAACAATGGAAATGTTGCTGGCCAAAAATGAACAGAACGCATTTGAGTAAGAGAATAACAAAGAGAAAAACAGAAAGAAAGATAGCTAACAAAATAATGACAGAGAGTATGAGAAGAAGAAAGGCAATACTGAGGGAACTAAAAGAACAAATCTTTTTCTTTCTTTTTTTTTTGCTCTCAAAATATAAAATTTTTCATTGCTTAAATTTTGTTACTTAATTTTTTCTTTCATGCTGATGGAACAAACTATGAAAGTGAAAAAATGGGACAAACAAAGACAAAAGAATGTACAAACAAAACTGAATTTAAGACAAAAAACACAAAAGTAAAAGAAGAAATGGAGAGTAGATGAAATGAAAGACAGAGTGAAGTGAAGGAAGAAAGCAAACAAGATTTTTTCAAATGGACTAATGAAAGAAAAAAAGGGGAATAAATGAATGATTGAATGAACTTGACAACAAATGAAGTAAAAAACAAAAGACAAACAAATCTGCAGTCTCACATAAGTGAAACAACACTGACAATCAGGTTCACAGAGGAAATGAACAGGAGTGTTGTCTTACGTTTGTCGTGGTGGTATTATTTTGTCCTACTGGTCTTGCAGATCCTGGTGCAGGTTGGAGGCGTGGCAAGCAGCAGGAAGCGCACCTGAGTTCTCTGCTTCTACTCTGCAGTGCTGTCAGATTGTTTCCTCATCCTACGTGCTATCTGGCTGATTCGCCTCAACCATAGTTTTCTCCAATTGCCTTCCCTGGAGTTCAGTTTAGTCTGTGCTCTGCCCATAGGACCTCTGGACTCTGTTTACTGGATGTGAGTGAGGTGCTGCTGTGATAGATCAGTGACCCTGATTCCTGCCTGCCTCTGTTGGTTATGGACTCGTAGTTTGTGGGACACTTTCTGTTTGCTGTAGTGTCCTGTGTCACTGGGTTTGGGTTTGTAAATACAGCATTCATTTTTCCTCTTTGTCTTGGCATTTGAGTTAAATTACCTTACAGTTTAAAAAAACCTAACAAACTTCCTCTAAGGCTCAGCTAACGCTAAACTGTAACTGTGGGTTACATCAGGTGAAGATGGAAAGTGATTTGTCTAAACTCTTAATCAGATAAATACATTTCTATTGGAAAACCTCCATAAATCTGCTGATTGAGGCTTTGGCTTCAGGACACAATTTATTGGCACGTGTTCTCCAGACCTATTTAAAAAAATTAGGATATGTGGCGTCTGTTATTTAAAATGCCTCTCAAGCACTGACACCGTTTGATATTATGACACTCCTCACATCACAGGCGTCATCCCTGCTGTCCCAGCTATCAGGCTCCTCTTCTACGGAACCAACTCCCAGCATCCCTCTGGGGGGCGGACTCTGTCGCAGCCTTCAAGATTTAATTCAGGTTTAATTACCCTCTCTCTTCCTGCCTCTGTGCTACAGGTGCTGAATCACCTGCTCCATGTCCCCACTCCTTTAGTTATCATTACACACTTCTACTGTACAGTAAGCTCTTCTTCTCCCCTACTGCTAATATCTACGCGTGCACATTTAGAACTGCCAGGTTGGAATCGCTGTACGTTTCGTTTGTTTTTCCATGGCATCTTCTTTTCTCCTGTTCTTGTTGTCTCTCTATCTCTCTGTTGAGTTCCCCCTCCTCTCTTTCACACACTCTCACTGCCTCTGCTTCTCTCTCTGCTCACCTTGGATGAAAAATTCGTTTCTTCTTTTGTCTTCAATAAGACAAAAATAAAAAATAAAAAAATACTGCAAAGACGACCACTGAGCTCATTGAACAAAGGCGACGGTACAATTGCAGTCATTTAAATGACAGGGAGCCTTTCCCTCCCCCCTCAACCCAGTTGATGCAGCCCTCCCTGAGCCTGGTTCTGCCCAAAGATTCTGCCTCTTAAAGGAAATTTTTTCGTGCCACTGTTGCCAAGTGTTCACTCTTGCAGAGATTTGTTGGGTCTCTTTAACAACTCCATAAAGAGTTTGGTCTCGACCTGCTCTATGTGTAAAGTTCCTTGATGTAATTTTGTTATATTTGGCGCTATGCAAATAAATTTTGATTTGATTTGGAGTCAAAGTCAATGACAAAATGTGCACTTGGACCTGTTTATCTACGCAAGGAATTTCAGAAATTTTCTCACGTACATGACACACACATTTCGTCTTCCTCAAGTCATCTTGTCTACAGCGAACATCATCCATCTTCAGCCAACAAACCCTGTGTATTAGTTTCACATTAGGAACCTAAACAAAGACGGGAAGGAAGCATACCGTCTGCATGGGTGGACTCAATGGGGAGCTGCAGAAAAGGCACCAAATCAGTGGGAAAAAAAACTCAACTGAGAGGGCAGATGTGACATTCCAGGGATCAACACACCTATTGTCATATCCAGTGAACATAAAAGCCATTTCTGAGTCATGCTTGACATACAGACTCTATGTGGTTGTTGCATACTGGGAGCTATTTTTCAGTTTGTTTTGGGGAGATTTACAATGGGAGCTTTACAGTATGAAATCTACTGGGGCAGGAAAAACAAGAGATCGGATCATCAAAGGAAGCCAAGTTTAATCGTGTTATATAAGCCGCTTGTCTTCAATTTAAAAACAGATAACATAAAACAGCAACATAAAACAGTTTGCAGCAGCAGAAAGTATGGTTTTGTAGGTCAGAGTGTAGTTGATTCTAAAGGGATAGGAGGACATATAATTGGCACTTATAATGATGTCGCACGGTCTTCAGAAGTAGATTCCAGCTTGTTCAATGTTAAAATTTCAACGTTGGCAAGCTAGAAGTTCTGTAAATTGAAATATCTGTATTCCCTTGATAGCAGTGAAAACTCCCACTGCTCATGTGAGTCATGTGAGATGACGCGCTTAAATGGACTGAGTTTAATTCTTTTGAAAACAGATTGTATGTCGTTTATTTGGTTTTCATTAAGATTAAAATGAAGGTTTACTTTGACGCAGAAGGGTTTTATTAGTTGTACTATGAAGTTAAATTACTTTATATGGAGATATTTTTGTTATTTAAATTAAAAATAACATCCAGCAGCATTCAGTTTTTGAAGACATCTCTGTTCAACGTGTGAAATAGGTCAAAAAATGAAAGAAAGCGATTTAAAACGTGTCTCTCAGCCAGCAACTTCGCATACTGAGTTTATTCCTCGCTCTCTTTCTCACTTCCTGGCAAAGTCAGTCAGTATGGACCCTGACATGAATGACCAATCAGTGAAATTACTCCCAGGTTACACAATCAACCTCTAATCTGTGCTACATTGTGCTGCACCCTGTAGACAGACTAAAACATGGAGGCAATCTCCTTGGAGATGCTGTAGCTGCAATTGTGCAGCTCTTTTGGCTCGGGGTCTGGTGGGACGGCCTGAGTTTCTCACTGATGCCTGTGGCATTTCAATTAGGCAAAGAAAATACCTCTAATAGGCACAGTGACAACTTAGAGGAAAAAAAAACAACAGAGTGTCTAGTTCATGATGGGTAACATGCATTTGTTTTAAATTTATTCAGATTGATTTTTTATTTTTTTTTCCATCTATCAGAGAGAGAAAAGCATTCCACAGCACAATTTAAATGATGTATCCCTGTCATGTGTAACATCCAGGTTTACTCCACACCCTCAGTTTATTGCTTCAGATATTTAAAAGTCATTAGAGGAAAAGAGATTTGAACAAATTTCTGGCTGTTCCCTTGACAACAATGTAATTTGTCTTACAAGCAGAGAATCCCCAGAGATATAAACATCTTGTGCGCACAATTTCTTACATCTGCCAAAGAAACACTTGGCTGTGTTTTTTTCACCCTTATGTATCCCCCCCCCCGGATCCCCATAATAAACACAGCTGCCAATACGAGGAGTGATGATAGTGTTCAAGCCGCTATTGTATTAATGTTTATTCTGGCTGTGGTCTGTGGATTTCAGAAGAATAGAGTTTGTACTGAGCGGCTGCACCGAGGCTCAATAAAGGAAGAAAAAACTATCGGTACTTCTTTCGTTTTACTTCCTGTTTGGAACAATGTGAAGAATGAAGTTGTTGCATGACAAATATGTGACATCATGATGAATGGTTATTTGATTCATAATTTGCTAAAATGCTAATGATAGTCATTATCTAAACAAAAAAAATTTAATGAATGCACTTATCTGTACTCAGGTTTACTTTGTGTTTTACAAACTGCTTACTTTATAATGGATTGACAGAATTTTATATTGATTGATTGCATTTCATTACTATCTCTTAAATATGGAACTATTTAAAGCCATTTTGTTTTTTATTGTCAGCATTACTAAAAGAAACATTTTTAAGTAATGACAGCAATTTGGTTAAGTTGTTTGGTAGCACTCCATGTTCACAACTCACAGTATGTGGAAACATAAATGAGAAGCAAATGCATTTGCTCTCTTTGTGCGCAGAACTCTTAAATACACCCTGTAATCATCACTTGATCTCTGCAAGAGATTAGCAGTGCTACCCAGGAGAGGACAAGAGGGAACACCCATGATGCTGATGCTTGTCTTTTATTTTTCAGAAGTTTATTTTTACTTCTTGTTTCAAAGTTTAAAAGCCAGCATTGTTCCCTGAAGTATATAAATCGGACCTCATCTGTGGCGTAGATTGTCTCATCATTTTACATTTACGTACTAAAATGTACCGTACCATCATGCTCCAATAAAAAACATGTAAGTAACATGCCCTCATGAGGACAAACTTGTAATTATTTCTGGGCTTTGGGAAAATATCACACAATTGTTGATAATGTGCTTTTGCTAAGGCCTAAAGGCCGTCTTAAAAGGTAGGTAAAAAAACCAAGGAAAACAGGTGTAATGGCATAAATACTATGGAAGACATAAAGCTATTTTTGAGGTAGCTCAGTGTTAGTGTCAACATTACACTGACTATCCACCAGGAAATACTGCCAAGTTCACTTTTTAACTTTGTGCTCACAAAACATTTAGAAAACAAGTGTATGGGATGTTCATCAAAAATGGACATGGTTTATGTAAAAAAAAAAAAAAAAAAGTTTTTTTTTATATGTCTCAATAACTGTCACTATAACTATTTTCTATGTAAAGATTCAGGTATGTCCGAGGCTGAATATCCTTCCTAGTCCAACCATGGAGCCAGTGCTGTTCTGGCCTGGCCTTCTTCTCTGTTTTCTAGATGGGTCCACCAGTTTCATTAAGATTTGGCTGCAGTAGACATGATACGTGAGCTGTCTGGCTGATTATGCACAAATGCTGCTAACTGCCAAAACTTCTGTGGAGCAGCAGCATAAGTGTGAAGTCAAGTGAATGAAATGAAGCATTTGTTATGGTCTTAGTCGCCAGTGAGGTCTGATGTGAAATTTAGGGCAGTGACATTTGTTTACAGAGCCTATGACCGCACAATGAAGGAGAGGGTGGTTTTGTTAATATGGAAAAATATCCCATTCACCAAATCTTTGTTTGACAGCAGTTTTAACACAATTACTGAGTTGTTACATAGACTTGTGCCTTAAAGTTAACTCACAACTGTCTGCAGTAGAAGGAGCTCCGCTGCAATTCATCTCCTCTCAGAGTTCACTCACACACACTGCAATCTGGGAAATGCCAAAATGTAAAATTGTTCAACATATTTTTCTTGCTGAAAGACTATTTTAAAAGCTGATAGAGTCTGACTGTGATAAGGTAATGCTGCAAATCTCTGGCCTTCTTTCTTTCAATGCAACACACAGCAGAGCTGAAAGTGACAGATGATTTAGTGAGGAGGCCTGGGAACGACTCCCCTGAACACTGAGTCTGGGTGGGAGACAAAAAAAAAAAAAAAACAAACGCTCGTCTGTACTATTTCCTGTAACGACTGTAATTAAAATAGGGAGAAGATAGCAGCTCCCATCCCAGATGGTTTTCTTACACATTTTATCCATTGTGTGTGTGTGTGTGTGTGTGTGTGTGTTTTTTTGAGGAGTTAAATAATTAGGTGTTAATGGCTTTGTAGGGCAATGACTGTTAAAGGAATGGAAACAAATGAAACGAAAAAAACTCAAGTACAAATTTTCTTTCTCTCATTCACACACACACACACAAACCCAAAAATGGTTTTCTAAATTAAAGGTCATATGAATAACATACTCGCTGTATTACCAACCAATGTCATCTGACTGTGAGGGCCCAGACTCAAGGATACTGATACAAATTCTGAATGATTTTACTGTTTTTATTGGTAACATTGGTAAAAACACTCAATAAATAAACGGTATTATTACTTTTATTATTATTATTATTACCAACAGGTTTGGACTATGCCCACTTTTGAACTAGTTTGACATGTTGTGTGACAGATCCTGTTTCCCTTTTGTTCTTCACTGTAAAACATCACCACCAGCGGACAGCTATGGTGTGACTCCATGTTTTGCCTGTTGCAAAGTCATTTCATCATTCTGTCAGATCCCACGTCCCTGGAATTGCCGCTCTGAAATAGTCAAGTGTAAATGTTGTGTAAATGTTGTGTAAATGATGAGTGTTTGGTCCTCTTAACTAAATCCTTTGGAGGGCGCATTCTTACAACTTGGTTGATGCTTAGGTCTCCTCTGTGTTTCTTCCTGTGATGTGTTCACACAGAATTCAGAAAATCTTGTCATATTGTCCTGCAGACATGACATATTTTAATTTTAGTTAAACAATAAAAGTTAATGGATATAATGTGGTCTGTTGACTTGCTATAAGTGTGGCTCACGTTTCATGTGGTGAGTGGGCACTTCAGTTATGAGAGAAGTGGAAACAGCACAGCCCATTAAATCTCAGTCGCTCCCAGTGGAAATCTGTAATTTCTTGGCTTCCCACTTAACTCTGAGGGTATACTTAAAAAATAAATAAATACGCATGACAACAACCTCATAGGCTTCTTGCTGCAGTAAAACACTGTTTTGTTTTGCTCCAGGTTCAGATGGGACAACTAACATACCCTTCAGTTTTTGATCTTTCCGTCACTTTTGACAATAACCTGGACAACATGGAGCATCCCATCATTGTGGTGCCAGGCTCAATTTCACTGTGACTCTTTAGCCCTTACCATTTGTGTGTTATTTCGTACATAACATAACTCACGGGAGCCACGCCAGAGGAAGCTAAAGTAAACCCACATTTGTGTGCGTTTTGTTCAGAATAACAAGGAATACCTCATCCAAAAGTCCCTGCTACTTTTCAGTGGTCCTAACAGGCTACTTAGGAGGCAGTGACATAGTAGGCCATTAAGGGGCACTTACTATTTTATTTGAATTGTGTTAGCTCTGTATCAATAGCATATACATTACTGTTAGTTTTATTATTAGACTTGGGGAAAGCCGTGAAAATAAAAAAAATATGCTGTTAAACAGCAGCTTGTAAAGTTTAGAAAACAGCACAGTCAGCATGAAATATCAGTCTGTAGCGGTTCCATGGTATATTATATATGGCCTATAACTCTGACAAGTTTCATTACCCAGATGCCAAGTCAAATATAGTCTCTGGTGGTTTTGGATGGGAATCCCAGAAAAATATAAGGCTTGCTTTCTCTATGTTCATATTTCTCATTATAAAATAACCACCGTGTCATTATGATCACTGACAGGCAAATTCAACAATGCTGATTATCTTGTTACAAATGCAGTGCTTAGTAAGTGGACATTATCAGGCAGCAAGTGAATAGCTTGGCCTTGAAGCTGATGTGTTGAAAGGGGCAAAATTGGGTTAGTGTAAGGAAGTGAGTGAGTTGGACATGGGCTAAATTGTGATGCATAAACAAAACTGCTGCTGAGTTCAACTTAAACATCTCAGGAAGGAAAACCAGTGAACCAGAGACATGAACAAGCGCAGCCAAGCCTCACTGAGGCACACGGGGAGGGGTCTGGTATGTATGTCTCATTAAATTCCTTCATCACAACCTTGAAGTGCTGAATGGTTACAAGTAATGCTTTTGTGATGGTTTTCAGCAACGAAATTGGCACCACAATTATATGACTCAAGACACAGAGTAAAATTCATTTCTGGAGTCTGATGGAATTTCATGAGGGTATATATGGTAATATTGTATATTATATTTATATATTATATTTATTACACCTAAAATGTCAAACAAGTCAAACAGCCCTGGCATTTCTGTGTAGCTCTTAACTCAATCGAAAAAGAAAGTCATAAAGCACACAGCTATGACAAGTCACAGGATCAGTACAATATTTCCTAAGAAATTCTGTAAATTCTGTGTGCAGAGCTACAGTAATGATGTCATGCTTTACACGCATTCACTAAGCCACGTGTATGAAATTCTTCTATTTCATATATGTGCTATTTTCCTGTTCTTGACAAAATTATGAGCACTGTTACCATGCCAAGGTTGTCTGCCAGTGTAAATGATTGCTATGGATTACAGCAGCCATCCAAAATGGTAGAGACAAATTGATTGAGACAGCTGGGGAAAATATTCTTTTCAATGATGCCAAAATCTAGCAGCACATACTTGCTCAGTATATTTGGGGAAACAAACTCCAAATATAAACCTCTCCTGGGGAGGAGCAAATGATACATATGCACCTTGTACAGTCATCAACTACTCCTTTTGCATCACAAAATGACAAGCACAAGACTGGAAATGCTTCTGCAGGATGAGTTAACTATTTTTTTGGAGTGTGGGATTGTTCTGAGGATTTCACGCTGCAGACACGAAACAGACATTCCAACGTAGCCAGTGCAGGAATAAATAGAACATGTCCTGTGTTGATCTGTGATAAATGCAGGCTGCTGATCACAGAGGTTACAACAAGGAATATTTCTAAACAGTGTTAATATATAAAAATACCCCCTTGCTATACTTGTATAGTATAGCAATATGGTCCTAGAAGAATAATTCAGAACCTTTACTGAAGTAAAAATAGTACCAGCACAATGTAGAAATACCCATATAATTTATGATGCAAATCTAGTAAAGGTCTTAGATACTATAGCAAAAAATATATATAGATATATATAGTAAAAAATACTTGCCTCTGAAAAGGAATGGAAAAGATAGATAGTACAGAATAGCATAAATGGAACTGAAGTGGAAGAACATAAATATAAAGATGTACAATACAAGACATAATCATTTCTGAAATGGATGAATGAAATATCTCATCAGCAGCATCATCAGAGATGAATAATGTTTTTTATTCTATCTATATGTCACTTCCAGTGAAATCATTTCACACCAGCTACAGCTAAATATTGTTGCACAATTGCAACACTTATTTCCAAGATGTAGGCCTACTTGAGAACAAAATACATCTTAAAAAGCGTTGTACGCCCATTCTTTCATTCGACAGTCACTCAGCCAGTTTGATTCCTGTATTTGTTGTCAGCCACTTTTCAAACAAGCAGGCTGGCATTTTGTTCCAAAACAAGTGCAACACTGTTTCCGCCAGAACACACAGAAATAGAATCCGTTCATTAGCCAAGTACATTTTATACACATCAAGGGACTGATATTGTGCAACTCAGTATAATTACATTAGGCTTCACACACACGTCACTCATTTACTGGCTCCTGAGAACCAGATTAAAGGCCAGGGCCTTGGCCCACGAGTGATCACTACAGACTCAACAGCATCTCAAGCAGACTCAAGAGCTTCCTGTGGCTGAAACGAACTCAACCTGCCCACCGACAAATTTAAGTAGCTGGTTCTCTGTCAAAACTAACAAAAATATCTTTTCGCACCTCGCACCTACTGGTCTCCAATAAAGTGAATATTACTGGATCTTATTTGCTGTGATTTCATCCCAGTAAAATAAGGACTAAGGACTGAAACATCAAATTTTAAAAGCAAGTTTTCTTTCTAGAGTCAGGGGCCTTTAACCCCACTATAAACGCAGTGGAACAGCTTTCTATTAAACACTTAGTACAGACTGTCTACGCATTTGCATCACAAATGAAATTCCATTTACCTCCATTGTATTTGGGAGGAAACATAAATATTAGAGACCCGTAGAAAAGATCTGTGAAAACCAGGGAAAATTAAACCAGCTATAAAACCCGATGGCTCAGCTGGCTAGATAGCAATAAAGATAAAATATCCATCCAACCAGTCCATGGCAAAAGATTTATTACATCTGCAAAGGACAGTATCTGAACCTTTGATTTGAGAAACTGCATCATGTTTTAAAGATATAGGCATCCACATCACAGAGAAGAAACTCAAGTGCCGGAATCACTCTGCAGAGAAGTTGCTTGTGCCCAACAGAAGTGAACTGCAGATATTAATGCTACAGTAATGCCGTACAGTAATACCGGCTACAGCTACGACAGTATGTTTGCTCTTTTCATTCATCCCCCATAAGCCCGATGAGTTGGAGTTCTGTCTGTGCAGGCTTTATGCCGTACTGATGTGAAAGACGTCTTTTAAGACTCTCAAGAAGTCAGAGATCAAATTCAAATGGTCGCTTGAAACGCAATGCAGGCTACCAATGGGTTACTATTTAGGATTCTTAGCTTTATGGGAGAGTAGGGCCCACTATGAATTCCTTCTCATCTTTACAGAAAAACTCCTCTGGGTAATAAACTGTGAGAAAAACTACTTTTGAAATAAAAATGTTAAAAAAAAAAAAAAAAAAATCAGCTTGATAAGCTGAAAAGAAGTAAGCTTTTAAAAATGGTTAAGATTTTATTCGTTTTTTAACTGCTATATCACGTTATGTTACATAATTCATGTGGTGTTTTCTGCCAGATGCAAAACAAATCAATTTTCCTTTCTGACTGCTGAAACGTGGATCTGATTGGTCAATGCTGCCTTTTTTTTTTTTTTTAAACCAGCACAGGCCTGCTTGTTTCTGTGGTTTTATGGCCCACATTAATCGACCCTTATGTACTTCCAGGCCCCTCTGTAACTTTACATTGTTGGAATAAGTGAGGAGTGTAGTGACAAACAAGCAAAAGAGCCTCCTGCTGTACTTTGTCCTGATTTCACACGGCCAACACCGGTGCTTAGGGGGTAATTCCCGTTGGAGTCAGTGCACTCAGAACTCGTGCCCTAGTTCACTTTGAACCACATATCCGCTCTGAAGAGGGCTCAGTGAGATTTAAATGTATTGTTCTGGTAATATTGTTGTTTGGTCCTCAGTGAACAACAATAATGTAGAGTCGCTGTAAGCTTTATAATCAACCAACGCCTGTAAAAGAGTTTCTGATGGGACTGAATAGATGACAAATTGTTTGATTTATGTGGTTCCATCTGTTTCTTAGGTTTTTGTCAACTTTCTCCATTTGAAGTGTTCACTGAAAACGTTCTCAGTAATCCTAAATGTTAAGAATAGCTTCTGAGCTGCCAGGTTCATTCATTAAAGAGTGACTACGAAGACAAAGTAACATGCCTCCTGTTATAATCTCTATAAGTAATAATCTCAGGGTGCCCTTGCGGCCACGGAGTCAAGTTGCAACTTCCACAGTTCATGTCCGGACAAAGAACTTTGTTGTCTTCCATTTCCCATCATCTCTCTAATGAAGACATAAAATGCATCACAAAACATCATCATCATCATCACAATGTGTTCAACCCCCATGACAAGTAACTGGATTTAATGTGTGAAATCAGCGCTGCGTCTTTAATTAGATCTAAGTCTTTCCTATTCTAACCTACCTCACATGAAGAAATAAGGAACAGGAGCAGCACATGAGGGGTGTGGCTATCAGATGTGGAGCCAAGCCATGGCCTTTTTGGCAAGCCCAGCTAGCCCTGTGGGAAGTTGGCCACAGCAGCTTCTTGTTGGAACTCATGAAGAAGACAGCGAGAGACAGGAAGCCACAAATGAGAACAGAAGCTGTTTATACGGCCTTGTGCATACTTGTGCGTACCAGACTGCTCATGTACATGCTTGCTTTACCCCTTGGTCAAATGGTCAGATGTCCACTGTTCATTTTAAAAATTTCCCACAATGTAATGTCACTGTGTCTGTGCACACAGTGTCTGCAGGTGAACTCCAATGGTAATGCTTTGCCCTGGAGCCTTGTGTAGTTTATGCAGCTGTGAGGAGGAAATTGCTCCTGATTGACTCTGTTGCTTTAAAAATGGGTTGAACAGGCTCATGCTGTAGCAGTAATTTATTTTCTGAAGACACTCGGCAGTGACATCGCTGAGGTCATGCTGTCGGGTAAAGTGTTATCTTCCCACTGTGAAGCAACTTTTTTACACGAAGAGATCGATGGTGGAGACCACAGTCGGAGAGCATCTATTATAGATTTAAACTGATCCTCTGAGGTTTTAAGTTTGTGTAAAGTCAGGACAAATTTCCCTGGTCATCACAGCTCTGTCGAGTCTTTCATAACATGAACACAAGATGCTTAACAAGCTGAAGAATTTCCGTAGTTTGGGGCCAAATGCTGTTCTAGAATCTGCTGTTCCCAAAGGAACCAAAGCTGCTATATCCTTCTGGGTTTCTTATCATTTTATCAACAGCCAGTGAAGTTTAAAAGGTACAAAACATATCTCTAAAACATACCTTAATGTAGGTGGTTTAACTCAAAAACCACAAGGCAGTGTGTAAGGCTGTTAAAGCTGGAGCAACATTAAGGCCTCCAATGAGGGATCAGGGCCAAAAACATGGGTGAGATAAAGATCGAGTTGGATTATAACAGAAGACAACAAGCAGAGTAAGAAAACCTCAAACATCGGCCCAGCTGCCCCGAGTCTGGTCAGTTCACTCAACCACAGTCTGCGGTTTGGAAGCAATTACTGATGGCTCACAGTGACTCTGACATTAGGGGGATTACCACACTATGGTCCAATGGGAGATTTTGAATGGGTAAATTTTGAAGGTTGTGATTACATTTTTCTCCACTGATCATTTCAACCAGTTACAAGAAGGCAAATCTCAAATTAACAGATGAAATAAGCACATTTTTACTATCGTTCATTAACATTGGAAATAGTTACCAATATGGTAACTATTTCCAACTATTTCCAACTACTGTGTGTAATTCAAGAACATTTCATACATTTTACGTATGTGACAAATTACAGTACAATGAACCAAAATAAATACATAAACTGAAAGATAATAACGCGAGGGCGTTATTTTTTAGTTTTCTGGTCTACATCCAAATGAGGCAGAGAAGTCAAGATTAGCCAAAGAACAGTGATAAGCTTCTTGCCATAGGCGTCAACATTAAATGAACCACTGATCATCTGCTTCTTTGGTGAATGCCTAGGTCTAGTTAGTCAGAGAGTCTGTAGAGACATGGCTAATTTCATTTCATGTGTTATTAATCAAATCTGTCTAAATTTTATCGCAAGCCCACATCGATTTTTCCAAAGTTTAAAAAATGCAATAAGTCATTAATTATTTTTTACTCAAATTTTCATAACCGACACGCTGTTAATGAAAATGAATTTCAAGTCATTCAAGTTCATGCTGCGGGCTCTCGAAAAACTAACGTTGCTTGAAATGAGCTGTTTCCCATCACTATCATCCTGATCATTGATCCATTACCTGAGCTCAGATTGAATGGCACCTTTTCACTCTAATTAAGAAAAACAGCTTCATAAGCACACATTTTGTACATGTTGAAAACAGAATAGAAAAGAGAGGATAGTGTGGTGGAAACAACAGAGATGGGCCAAAACAAAAATCATGGGAAAATTAAAATGAATCTGTCTGGAAGGTCCTCTGTTGTCTTTAGTAGCTATTGCTGAAGAAAACTACATCGATAGTTTTTTCTGCATCAACAGCCCTTTTAAAAATATATTTCACATGCTGTCGATAAGTGTTTCCAATACGAGAAGCTTATGAAGACTGGACACAGCGAACATCAGTGCTTTGAAAATGAAATTGATCTAGTGCAAAATAGGAGGACAGAATGTGAAAATGTACTGAAATACGCTGTTCAGTAGGGAGCAAACAGGTTAAAGTAAAAACATTAACTTTCCTGCCAAGTTGAGAGGATTAATCTGTCTATGGCTGCTCAGTAAATCTGAAGCTGCATCCAACAGCTGGTCCGCTTAGTTTCAAATAAAGGTCATCATTTTAAATATGAACCAAAAAGTTAACGTCATATTTATGGCATATTTTTTTTTCTTCTTTGTGAACTAAATCAATTGCTATATGCTACAATTTTATGTTTGTCAGAAGGAGGAACTTTACAGCTGTTGGCTGCATTTAGACTTCTTTTTCAGACCCAACAGGTAATATGTTGTCTCTGTAATACTGTTTAGTTCATAAGGTCATTTAAATGTTCACACAAACTTCAGCTGTACGAGTGGCTGCCTTGTTTGAATTGCCCTCACTATACAACGGACACATGCTGCGTCAGGCGCTGCTGTAAGACACAATTCTTCTTCTGATGTTGTTTTGTGGTTGGTTTTTAGATCATTAGTTGCAAATGAGCATGTTCATGCACAGCAATGCCAATCAGCACATCTATTCTTGGTGCTTTATCTGAAGCCGTGTTACAGGAGGTTACACACCGAACTGTTTCCTGGCCTGTAGAGTCACTGTTCATCCATGTCGTCGACACGTGCAGTATACAGGCACGGACCAAACACAATCAAATCTCAGGCTTTAATAAATAAAATGTGCATGCAAGCGCATTTGTCATTGTTTGAATCTTTCTCCACATTAACTGCGCCCACGCATTCCCAATGTGGAAGAATCTAAGTCGTTGCTAAATATTTATATGCTCGGTGTGGTTACTCTCAAATTTTCCCAACAGTATGCGCAGATTCACAACATCCAAAACCCCAAATGATATTTGTGTTTATCGGCTTACTCTGCTGATAATGTCCTCAAAGGGAAAATGCCCTTAATTCAGTGAGAACATATTAATGACAGAGCTACTCTGGAGCTGGAAATAAAGAAAAGCTTGATCCTGACTGAAGCGCTTTTTTTCATCCATTACTCTTGGGATGAGATACAGGAAACTAAAACGATGAGCAATTTGTAGTGATTTGACATCTTTGTTTCATTGCTGGCAAGGAAAAGCACCTGAAATGAGTTTCCAGTGGGAGCTATGTTGGGAAACTTAGCTGCATGTCTGACAATTTGGAATTTAACAAAACTCCGGTAATCCATCTCACTCACTGGCTGTGAATGTGTCTGGACCTATTTTTCGATCATCTACAGAAATACTCTAAGTCCCTGGTATTCCACGCTGCCTGAGGGTCTCATGGTCCACAACAATTCTCAGGATGAAAATATCTTCGTCCTCACCGAGGTTTGGCCATGATCAGTGTCAAGAGAGCTATCTAAAAGATCTTATTTTGGGACTTATTTACAAACTTCCATGCAAAGTTTATTTTGACTCGTGTGCTTTTCCCATTTGCCAAGTCATGTGAAAAGATTCAGAGATTATCACAATGCCTCAAAGAATCCTTTTTGCTCATCATGCTGTTTGTCCACTGTTATGTGTCCTCAAAAGCACAATTAAAAAAAATAATGACTGGGGCTGCAAACATGAAACTGTTTTCTAAAAGGGCGGCTGTGGAATATGATATAGCTGCACCACAAATTCTATAGAACAATAAGAGCAATGGGACTCAAATAAAGTTAGATGGGAATCACAGGAAGGGGAGCTAAAAAAATAAAACAAAAAGGAGGACTGCACTTTTACACACTTACACCAAAGACCAAAAACACACCAAGACCATTAAACATACAGAAAAAACAGCGGGCCAACTGATGGTGTTTACCTTCGGTAGTCACACATTCTCTCTGAGCCCAGTGCAAACAACCCCCTAAAAAAACACCTGCCATGCAGGATGATTAGCCCCAGCTAAGGGCAAATCACAGCTGCCACCACTGGCTCCTAATTAGAAACGCTCGGTCAAACCTGCACCATTGATATGCCACGATCCGTCTGACCATAACACCACATCTTCCTTTGCATGTTATGTCAACCTCTGAAACTGGAAGTGATATTTTTCACAGTTTGTTGAGACAGGAACAAATCCGTCATGATTACTTACATCAGCAAATCCGCCTTATCTGTTGCCAGTTATTGACTCAGCTGATGTCCACACACTGTGAAGGATCCTGGGAGCTGTGATTTATGATAACAGCAACAACATATGGCCCAATAAATACACCATCTACCTTTGGAAAGGATAACTCTGTCCACCAAGGACGGCATATCTCTTCTTGGACTCAATATGATTTGATTTTCCAGCTGCTGGTTAGGGAACATAACGAAATGGTATGACCTCTTTGCACCTCTTCCAGGCATAATAATGCTGTCAAAAGACAATCAGCTACAACGTAACGCGATGTTAGTAATAATAAAGTATCGAAGGAAAGAGGAGGTATGAAAATACAGATTTGTTTAAGGGCAATGAAATGACCATTCAGTCACACTTTCACTGTGTCAGCTGGAGGAAAATTCAGAATTTTTTCGACCTTTTTACTATCACAATAAACAAAAAAGAGAGGTATTTACAAATATAAGATTTTGTATGTGTGATGGGAAAAATGTCTCTCATAATGACAAATTATCACTTGACTGCAGTTTTTCTCAACTACAGACTGTACTGTTCACAGAGCATGAAAAAGAGGTAAACCCACTGTATACCACCTACTCAGCAGAAAACAGTGCACAGACACAGTTACCTAATAGCTGGTGAGCATTTATTGATTTTTGCTGCGATCAGAGATACTGGTATAAACCAACCCAAAGGTAGAGGAGAAACGCAAATCCAATTTAATGCTATGGTTGCTCTGTGTGAGGTGGATGAAATGTTGCGTAAGTGATTTCAAAACCTTTTCCAAACCAGAGTAAATGCAGGTAACAAATGCAGCAGGGGTTAGCCAACATATTCCAGCATATTCTGCTGTTGTTCAAAACCCTCTCTGATAAAAACCTAACAAAATCTTTATAACCTTGTTAACTTGTCATTCTGTTCTTTTTACACAATCTCAGACATATGGTGGGTGGGATAAGCAGTTAATACTATAACTGTCTATTTGATGAACCAATAACTCATAAAAAAGGGCAAAATAAACCTGAAATCTTGCTAGTATAGAAGGTGGAAGATTTCATTTGCACAACCAACAGTAATGTATCAGCCATTGCTACTTACAAACTAACAAACAGTATAAACAAAAAAAAAAAAAAAAGTTCAAAACTTGTGCTCAGATACTTACATTTTACAGCAGTGATACTGCTGCATTATTGCGCAATGTAAAAACTCAATTTCAACCTCAAGTGACTGAGAATGTCACGGACGTGAACAGACTGTGTCAGCAGGAACAGTCCATCCGCAGTTGCGGAGAGGGATTAGATTGTAGGACTGCACTGCAGAAACCCCTCATTACAAAGATGAATGAATACAGGTCCACAAAGGTGAAGGGAAAAGTGCCATGATCAGATTCCTCATCTTTCAACAAACTCCCAGTAGATGAGTACATTTGTGGCGACACCATGAGAACAGTGCAGGCCTGAATGTTTGACCTCTATCGTGTGAAGATCTGGTAGTCCTGTTATGCTGCGGAACACATGACGTAGACTTGGTTTAGGTCGTGTCCTCTTAGACAGAGGGGTCACTGTAAATCAGTATCCAATGTTCTGAGTGATCAATTGCAGATAACTATGATGAAACATTGATGTGCTGATGAGTGTAGTCTCTTCAGGGAGGACAGTGCCCCCTTGTCTTTGAGTAACTCCCCATGTTCCATTGATGAACAGTCACTGATCAGAAAAATATTATGGCCCGATCTCAACTCCGAAACACGTGCTCTCTTCCTCTACAGCTGAAACATCAAATAGCTTTTTTAAGTCTGATGTTCATCTCTCCAATATTTCAGACTCCTACAATAAATGCCAACAAGTATTGAGGCTGCTCTGAAGGCACATGGTGGCCAATGACCTTACCAAGACCATTTAAGTCAGTTTTGCCTTTAGATTGTCATTATAACATAATTATTTAAAAGGTAAACATGATAATATTGCTGATGGCAACAGAAGAAGTATGAGAATAATATCCATGTGGAAAAATCCCCAAATTTTGCTTCACAGAATGCATGTTGTTATTCTCGACAGTCACTAATTTAAGACTGAACCCATACAGTTCATGTTTCTTTGGATGTGATGGAAAACTGCTGAGGGGCAACGACCTTCAACTCAAGCACATACCAGCTGAACCACAGCTGTGTTCACGAGGAAGAGCCAGTTTTATATACTGACAGCTTCCCTTTCTCGACAGGGGGCTGGGGCCATGTTCATATCATCAGAAACGTCTTGCTGCTTTCAAAGACCTTTCCTAATGTCCAATGTTTAACCAAAGGCTAACCAAATACAGCTCCACTATGAGAACGAGCTTTGTTTATTCCAATGGAAAATGCTGCATTGTTTATTATATTTCCCAGATTTAAAAGTGCTATGTTTTTTGTTTGTAATTTGTACATCCCTTTTAAATATGCACCATTTTCCAAAGACCTGACAGTTTCTAATGGATTTAAGGGCTGAAAATGCTGAATTCATACGGAAAGATTTAAAAGAAAAGAGTTGGGGATGAACACATTTCACTTGGATCTCGAGGAGAACAACATGTCCCTTCTCTTTAATGAAGAAAATCGATATGAGCAGACAGATCCAGCAGGTCATTGCTCATCTGTCCTAACCTTTCTGCCTGTTTCCCAAGGAACAGTTGTTATGTTTGTTGTGTTTGTTTGGTTACATATAACACCTGGGACACAGGGCGGTACTTGCTAGTGTTCGTAGGATATTCTGAGAAGCGGAGAGCCATTGACACAGGCAGACTCACCATCTCTTCATCCAAACTCAATAGGTTTTCATTAACACTTCAGTGCTGAGGTCATGAGAGCTATCTTGGCTCAGTGTCTATTTGGATCGATAAAAAAAATGCTGGTGTGCTCATTTCACTTTGCTAAACAAGCAAAGAAGACGTCACAGTGACTGATGAATTGTGTACTGACTGTCCCTTATTAAGATTTCAGCTCCCAAGCCTTTGCATTAAAAAAAAAAAAAATAATAATAACAATGCTAGGACAATCTTTCTGGAAGGATTGAGCAACGAAAGGTTGCTCATATGGTCAAACAACTGATGGAAAAAGTTCTGTTTGCAAAATCTTTCCAGACAATGCGTATAGCTTGTCTTGAAAATAAGAGAAGACTACCACTGACCAAAGCACATGAAGATTCATCATCAGTTAAATAGAATAAAATAACTAGAAAACATGGAAAAAGGTTAGTTTTTTCACCAATTTACAAATTCACCAAATTAAAAAAAGTCATAATCCAAATTTTGTAAAAAAGCATGTCACACACAGGCTGACAATTGGCTCTTGGCTCTTGGTGTACAATACAATACACAGTACACCCCAAATCACACAACAGTTAAAACAGAAAGTCGAGGAAAGGCCAAACTCCGGTCCTGACATTCACTCATATTTAGATTTTATAAATGCAGCTACATAAACTGAATATACTAAACATCTGCTAGTTACTGAGCTGTTTCAATTTGTCCACCAGGCAGCAAGTGGGGCTTTGATGACGACCTTTATTTTGCCTTATGCAGTTAGTTAGTCTGAATGTTTTAGTTTCCTTTTTTTCACCACCTTCCTTCCTTACAGCATGTTCATTCATACTTTGCCTAAATAAGAGTGGACAACTGGAGCATTTCCTTGATATATTGTGAAAGCATAATTTGAATGAGTGGCTGACAATAATTCATTTAACTCAGAAGGCCAAATGCCAAGTTTAAATTTAGTCTTGGCACAACACTGATTAACATACAGAGACGTGATTATCTTTCAGCCACTGATTCACAAAGGTCTCCATTTCCTGTTTTTCTCTTTTACTTTCCTTGATGGACTGAGACAGGTTGAAGTCAGATGTAATAGAACTTGAACTGAACATAACTGTGTTAGTTAGTAGAATGTGTGTGAAAGTGTGCTATTGCCGTAACTGACTTCATTCACATCAGCTAGAGGTTTGATGTCAAAGGAAAACAGACAAAGAAAGCTGAAACACTATAATTTATCTGATCTGTTGTTATTGTCCCGTCAATATTACTTTGTCAGCTCCATTTGTTCCACTACTACACACTACACACTTTTCAAGACCCACTCACAGGCTTACATTTGGCTGCTACACACTCCTTTATCACAACCTGTGCCAAAGTGACAATCAATCTCAAGTTATAAAGACACAAAGATTCAGCCATGCATTCACAAACACACATACACACACACACACACACACACACTCCTTTGAACATGGCATTTCTGAGTGAACAATTTGCTAGTTCCTTTCAGGTGGACAAAGATTACATTCAACTAGATTGCTTGTATTCAAATGCAATGATCATATAAGGCCTGAATGCAAAGTGAAAAGATTTCATTATTCATTTCTCAGATGATGGAGAGCCTGAGGTTATCACTAAAGCACCATTTAAAGCAGTTTAACTGTCACCAGGGCTGAAAAGGTATTTTAGACTAGAAATTATTTTCTCTGATGCTACAGTGAAATAACAGTGCAGTTTGACCTAAAAATCACCTGAGGACCCGTCTACAGTCTACAGCATCATAGCCACTCACATTTCTTTCACACTGGTGAGAAAACACGCAGGGGACAGCTTTACGAAGTTTCAAAGATGGTGTGGTGGATCAGAGGCTTCATCCTCATCATCCTGCTGGGGGAAATACTGAATACATAACAAGTTTCATTCTCCTCACAAAACCTCACACGCAATTATCTAATGGTTGGGACTCACCGCACTGCTAAAGTGTCCACTCAGCAGCACTTTGTGTATGAACAAACTGGGCTTACGCCAAGCCATTTCCTGCCACAAGCATCATCAGCCAAGAATCCCCTCTGATGAACCTTCCTACAACAACAGCACGGCCCATCAGTCTCATTCACACTCACACACACCTGACCTGGCCCTGTTTTTGTCTCTGTCAAAAAAACTTGCAGCCATGAGCATTTATGATGGGGTCAGCCAGAACTCATACCAGAGGTTTATCAAATTTAAGTGAGGTGTCCCTGACTTCACTGCGTCCGATTCCCTTTTGTCAAATATAAATTGTGGTTTGAGAAGTGCTGGACCTGCAGTTTCCTCACTTGGTAAGGAAAATCACCTCTTTGCCAGCTGTTCATTTCCGTCAGAGCAGGTAACATATCAGCAGTAAATGCCCCATTGCACGGTGCATATAACAGTGTGTGCAGGCACTGTGGCTGCGTGGGCAGGTATGGTAACTTATCCTGGATGGCCAGTAATGCAGAGAGACAGGGAACAGGGAAAAAAGAGGGAGAGGAAAGTCAGAGAGAGGCTGAGCTAAAAGATAGTGTCTCAAGGTATCGTCCACTCACTTCCACTATAAACTCAGTCATGTCCCCAGCTCTTCTCAAATGAGTGAAAGGCTATTCATCTCCTCTTTTGGGGAGCCAAAATAGTTTAGTCTCCTCAGGCGCACTGGAAACTGAGCAGCATTGATGAAATCCATTTTGTCTCTCCTTTTCATTACTCTTCACAGACTGATGCCTACTGCTGAGCCTTCCCCAAGCTGTGATGTAACCACATGGATTTCTACCCCTCTTGTCCAAGATCTAAATACAAGAGCAGTTGTCAAACTGTTTAAACTCCTGCAACTCAAATGAGACCAAAGCAAATGAACTGATATGATCAGACAGATACTACTACTACTATTGCACTACTGTAAAATAGTCCACTACAAATATTTCTGATATTTCTAATGTCAGTGTATATATACATATATATTTTGTCTTTCCCTTAATTGTCGAAGATAGAAACACCGGAGTCAAACTCCAATATGTTTACACATACCTGGCAATAAAATCTGATTGTGATTCTGAAAGCGGCCGCTGTTTCAACAACAATGCCGTTGTAAACTTTCAGCTGGGAAAAGCATTTGGAGCGTTAGATTACATGACACCGTAAGGAAACAACTAATAATAACCATCAACTGCTTGAAATCAGGGCACAGATGCACAACAGGAAAAGAAGAATCTCCTCCCTCAGTTTGGAGAAGCGTAGTGTGTGTGTGTAAAAAAAAAACAACAAAACAAAACAGATAATGCAGAAAAACAGTACTCCTGTAAATTAGTTTGTTCACCAATTCACCAAAGGCGTGAAATATTTATCCATTGTTATGATAGCAAAACTCTGGCTGAGGAGGGGGAAAAAATGATTCAAGACATACCTATTCCTATTTTCACCACAATCATACTCAACAGAAACTGAATAAGAAGGTGTGAAATGTAAGAAAACTGCCTGGTTGCTGTTCACACACAATTTCCAGTCTGACACAGGATAAAGAACCTGAGAGGATAATGTGTAGTGCTGCGGTGTTAAGTGATCAGGTACCCACAGGCACATGGCACGGAGGTGTCTCCATTTGCAACGGAAGACATTTGCTGAGCAGTGTAAGCACATAGATATTCGTTAAATATTAATAAAACAGCAAAATTTGTACTTTGAATTATGTAGTGTGAGAGGAAACAGTTTCTATTAATTGTATCTATTGTTCAGCTGAAAGGCTTTGGGCTTCTTCAGCAGGGATTTAGCACTACGATAATCGGTAGACAGAAACCATTCTGCAGCTGCCAGACGAAGACCACTACATCCATAGGAATATAAATTCTGATATACAAGGGTGAGAAAGTTGTGTTGGAGACACAAGATAAATCACAGCTGGTAACTGGCCAGTTTTTCGGAATCATTTTCAACATTATCCATCACTGCCCGTCGTTTTAATTCCCAGCGAAGGCCCAAAGGGCAGTTTAACTTCACTTCCCACTTTCATGGACAGTTCTTCAGAGATGAGAACTGAGATGTGGATTTCTTGTACAAAATTTTCCAAGTTGTCCAAAACACAAAACACTCACCAGAAGCCCCAGATATCTGTTGTCAGGGAACCAAAAATATTAAGGCACCTTCTGTCGGCCTGGGTCTAATTTATATGTTTTGGTTAGTGTGAAATGTGCTAGCAGGCGCTCATGCCTGTCGCATTGATGACCACTCCTTTGAAGAAATCAGATGGGATCTACTTTGTTTTTCCACAGGACTGTCACGACTGAAAGGAATATCATTCTTCCATTGACATGTATTTTATCAAAGCACCAAATTAAGATAAAACTCTTGGAGGGTGCACAAATTGTCATCTTACAACTGAACTATTATCATATTGCAAAGCGAAAATACCAAGTATGTTGGCAAATGTGCATGGCATGCCAGAAGATAGCAACATTCGCCTTTGTTTGGAGTTGTGCAGTCACTGGATGATCTTATTTCTCTTTTCTGGCTCTTTAGTTGCCGATATGCTCAAAGAGGGCCTTAAAGCAAAACATCTAACTGAGAAGAACTGTGGGGTGAAAAAGTATTTCTTTACAAGAGACATTCCCACACGTTGTCTTCGATTCTTTTGTGGATATAAAATTCTAATTTGTGTAACTTTTATTTCAAACTGGTCCTCCTTATCATCATTTCCAACACAGCTCCCAGCTTGGTGCAAGCATGAAGTCATGTTTCAAAGGTCTACCCCCTCTCTATGTCTGTCATATAGCAAGGAAGGAGACCAGGACCTCCAGCAGAGCGGGTGAAAGTAAAGGCTGAGAGAGCAGCTCAGTTGAGATGACAGATAGTATGTGCAAAGCTGACTGAGAGCACTAATGCTTCCATGATCTAGTGTGAATTTCCTTAAATGACTGTTTTTCAAAATATCCCTTTCATCTGTTTTTCCTTTTGCTTTTGCCATTTTCTGTCCATACTAGATAATAAGACAAGTCATCACGCTGATGCACAACACAGATTCAAAATTGCTTCTCTTGTAGTCAGGACTTTAGTTTTCGGACTTTATCTAAATAAAGATTAAGCTTACCAAGTTGTAAAACCCATGTGGTTTCATACAAAGTTTTTATGCAATTATATTTGTGATTTAGGGACTCTTAAAATGTCAGTGTGATTGCGGCAACAAAGGTATTATGACCCTTGTGGTGACAGATCTGTTCTTACATAAACAGGTACATGCGGTGCTTATTTTTACAAACATTACTCTAAACATCGCTGAAATTCAGCTTCCTCTGAGTGATGGATACAGAATGTGTAAGCCTCAAACCTTTTGTGGTACACCATGATGCAATACATCCTGTTATTCTCTCCAAGACAAGCGCCTGAATATATCAAGTGTAACAAACGTGGAAGAGGTAATCATGTTCTCCATCTTTGTGTTGTGGCTCCTGGAGTCTATTTATGGTTGTTCCAAAATCATATTACTAATTCCAACTGTTATACAACAAAAAAATATTTTCTGGATCTCAGTATATTACACAACTCGGTCCATATATGGTGTGGGAGAGACTGCTCAGCGAGGCAGCAGGAGCCCACTCATCCAGGTGGGCGCTATAGATTGGTTTTGTGTGGGCTTCACCACCAGCTGGCATCTCTTTGCTTATTGATGGGCTAAAAACATCAGAACAACTATAAGAGGAATTTCAAATTACAACGAGAAAAGTTACCTAATATCAATGCGCAATGTGAACCGATCATTTGTGTTTAAGATTCAAGATTTGTTGATAAAGTCAGTCAGGTCAAATGTGATCATCTATCTTGGATATTTCACCATTACCTTTTTTTTTTTTTTTTACCTTTGTTAGACCTCCTCTGAGTTTGTTAACATGTTGGATATTAACTAGCTACAATTAAATACGACAGGGCAAAGATGATTTATGTTAGTATCTCTATTTATACTAGTTAACAAATAAGTGATCAGCTCATAAAGTAAAATATACAGTAATATTAAACCAGTTATTCAGGACACAATTGATGCCCATCAAGGCTGATCTTCATGTTTTAGTTATTCCACCATGAAGAGAGTTTCCCCATTAAATGGCTCAGATGATCCAACTTCAGTAACTGTTTGCCCAGCAGAGATGACACTACGCCATGATTAACAAAAAGATTATAGCAAAGATTATAGAAAATTCAAAATATGAATGCAAGTTGGTGTAAGTAGAAAAAACGTTCCTCTTCGTCTCTCCTATTAATTATCTCCAGCCCCTCAGATAAACCTTATGAACCTCTGGTGAGGCCAAACTAAACCATACAACAGTACATGCATAACATCCGCAGCAATAAAACCCTACTTGTGAATTAATAATGAGTAGATACTTCAATTACATTTTTCTACATTTTTATTTGTGCTGAGGATCTGAATATAACACTATTTTGTCATCATCCACTTGAATATAACAGACAGCAAAAACATAACAGAGCTCTGTTCAATCACTTCTTCGGGATAATTTACCACAGATCCCTCTGCTTCTAATATCAGCTCTGTATCTTCATATAAATGAATCAGCCCTTGTTAAACTGAGTGACAGATATCAACATATGGTATCAACATATGACCACAGAAGTCTAAGGTTAGGGCTTGTACAGGAGCACGAGGTCAGCGGGAGACTCTGACCTCTGACCTTTTAACTCCTAGAGAAGGAAACTCTTAGGCCTCTCACAGCGGGAAAAACATTGAACCCAGACAGTTAAATGCACAATTTAAGCCAAACTGTTTCATGCAGATGATGTGGAAAATGGCCAGATGAGACGAACAGAATGAATGAACTCTGTGTACTGACGGTTTTAAATCACAATTGGACATATCAAACTCTCATTTGAACTGACAAAAAATATCCCTTGCAGACACAGAATTGTACAAAGAATGACTGGATTATTGGCATTACAAATTTAATTACTCTAAATTTGGAAATGTCTTCACCCAGACTTTAAGGGAAAAATGTCTCTCTTAATCTTAATGTTAAATTGTTTAAAAGTAATGACAAATAATTCTGCAAAGCTTGAAGATATGTGAGATCACTTTGCTCTATGACTTTATATCATTTAGCCGTCTAAGTAGAATTAATAGCCGACCCTCTTGAACTTAGGGAAACTCCTCGCCGATGAAGCACACGGAGAACGACGCAGAGGATGCTCCTACTCAAAGCAAATTTCAGTTGATAGATATGAAACTTGTCTCAGTGGGAGCACTTGGCAGCACACTGGGAGGCCAGAGCTCGGTGTATTCAATCAAAGGAACTGGCCGGTGAAATGCATTGTGGCACTAAAACGGACTTGGTTATAAAAAACGGACTTGGTTATGAACTGACATTATTCCAGATGATGCACCATTGAGGAGAGGTGATCATTGTGAGACTCTGTTGGCAGCGATTCTTAATCCATTCTGAAATTTTTCTGAAATTTTTCAAGGTGCTGATTTAACTAGTAAACCTGGTGTGATCCTAAGAACCTGGAGCTCACATTTTTTCTTCCTGGTTGGTTGAGTTTTTTTAATATATTTGAAATTGGCTTTCAAAGCACCTTTGGGAAGTAGCGAAATGGGCATCAAACCTTAGCTTTTTTAAAACCACTGGCATGTTAAGAAAAGGTAGATTTTACTCAAAATGGGACTGAACACCAACTTTTGTTGATTGAATGAATGAAAAGTGTATTTCGGTTACAGTATGCAATACTTCAATTGTGTGCAATCAACTAACACAACATTATCATACATATTTGCACCAAACATTTTCTCACAACAAAATTTTGCAGAACTGTGTAACCAAAAAAGGAATGGGCTGAAGCTGAGGCTTATTTTTGCCTATCCTGTACAACCCAAAAATGACCCAGAATATTAATAATATGAAAATAAAACACATCTGTATTTTGTTTTGACTTTTTTTTTTTTTTTTTTTGTAAATACAAAATCATTCAACATTATTAACTCATATGTCTACCTTTTCCAAGCCCTGTTTCCAAGAAGAACTATACACTTTGGACAATTTATGAAGACTAAACGATGACAGAAAAAGTTAGATCTGACTTCTCTTGGTGATGACATTGAACGTTAGATAGACAAACATGTTTCAAAGAGAGTCTGCTCTAAAGAGGAAAAACAGGTAGAAACTTAGATGTCTAGCTAAATACACTTTCCATTCTAAAAAAAAAGAAAAAAAAGAAGATAAACCAACCATTTCCCAATAATTGGAGGATAAGCAAAATAAATGTGAATTTGGCTGTTTTACTGGGAAACCATTTTGTGCACACTAGTTGTCCAGTCCAAAACCAAGCAATGCTTTTACACCACCCTTTGCCCCTTTGAGTTAATGTGTAGATGAATGTAAATAAAGTCTGATGAAGCTGACAATTTTTATTCCTTAGCTAGGCTGTTACATTTTATGAAAGTGTTTCTTTCATCAGGTGCTTTATTGTCAACAAATACGTCTGTAAGAGTAGCATGTTTAGGTTTTGCATAATTTCAGTTTACAGTACACAGCACAGGATGTAGTAGCATGTAATAGTACCATATTTGTTTGTTTCATTGTCAGTAATATGAATGAAAACGCACATATCCTAAGTTACTCCAACAACTTCGCTCACCTTTGGCCAAAAAATAACCTGAAGCAAAAGACTGCAGATCAAGAATTACCTGCATATGTTTCCAACAACTGAGTAAGCCTGGAATAAATCTCAAAAGTCTTATCTAATGAGTAAATAAAGTCAAGCTTCAGAGAGCTTTAGAGATCACTTATGAAAAGGAATGTGCTCGTTTTTCCAACATATCCACATTGAAAGTTGTAATTCTCTGCAGACCTTCAGAGGATGTTTTTCCTCGCATTTGTCCTACATCATGAGAAGCCAGCAGACTTTTAACAGGACAGCTCAAAGTTTTAGTAATCAGGAATGTAGGAGTGTCTGAAGTCAGCCCAATAAATCAGTCACTCCTCAGTAACGGAGCTCACATCCAAAATGAGATTACTGTGACCAACTCCTGCTCTTTACCAAAATAGGAATCTATTCCACCAGAGATACCTGTTATCTATTTTGAAGCGCTTTAAACCATAATCAACTTGACCCTTCCAGCTTATCCTCTAAAGCTGTCTGTCTGAACACATTATTTATATTATTAAACATTTTTCAGAACCACTCAGAGGAAACTGAGTAGATCTTACTTCAAGGCTCATTTATAACATATAGGCTATGACAGAGCACATCACAGGCACAATCAAATTTGTGTAGTCTAAAACAGTCTTTTCTTCAGCTATTAAAGCCTCAGGCTACAAACCAGCAACAAAGCTGAGGTGGTTTTGGCACAAAGGTCTCTCGTTTGGCACGGAACGATTAAGTAATGTATCCTCCCACAGAGAGCAAAAACAAATAAGCTGCAAGACAGCAAAGAGGCGACTCTCCCAAAACGCAGCAATAGTCCACCTTACCCCAGAAAGTAGTGTAAAATGACGCGAACGTATTTGAAGCGTTTTGTGTGGAGTCGGGTCTCTTGGTGCTGTGATGCGTCATGTGCGCTTCATAGGCTGCTGTTGGGGTATGTTGGGCCAGTGTATGGCAGAGCTGTTTGCGGTGCGGAGAGGGCAGGGGACAGCTGCTGCCCCCCTCTCTTCTCCTCTGAGCCCTGAGAGCTGCAGGGACGGCTGGATGGGGACTGCTCTCTTCCAGAAACCTCTCAGCGCCGATTTGGAGAAGAAAGTGACCGACTCGCCGTGCAGACCAAGTTCGCCTCCGTTCGGTAAAGCTCTTTCGTGAGTTGCAGTCACAATGTCATCCGAAGCCTTCTATGGAGGACTTCCTGAGCCAAAATGAGTCTGAGCACTGACAATGTCACAACATTTTGGAGAAATGCTTCCTCGGATCTCGACGGGACTCGTGGCGCGTCTTCCCGGGTCAACTTTACCAACAGCTCCGGGGGAAACGACACGGAGCCCGGCCAGGTGGACCTCAGCCGGGCCATCCCCCTGGGCTTGGTGCTGGGGGCTTTCATCGTGTTCGCCATCGCGGGCAACATCCTTGTCATCCTCTCGGTCGTGTGCAACAGGCACCTGCGGACTCCGACGAACTACTTCATCATTAACCTGGCCATCGCCGACCTGCTGCTGGGCACCACGGTGCTGCCGGTGTCCGCCACCCTGGAGATCTTAGACTACTGGGTGTTCGGCCGGATCTTCTGTGACATCTGGGCGGCCGTGGACGTGCTGTGCTGCACCGCGTCCATCATGAGCCTCTGCGTAATATCCATCGACCGCTTCATCGGAGTGAGTCACCCGCTGCAGTACCCGGGCATCGTGACAGAGAAGCGGGCCCTGCTGGCCATGCTGGGAGTGTGGGTGCTGTCGGTGGTCATCTCCATCGGCCCTCTGCTCGGGTGGAAGCAGCCGCCGTCGCCGGACGACACGGAGTGCCCGATCACCGAGGAGCCGTTTTACGTGCTCTTCTCCTCCCTGGGCTCCTTCTACATCCCCCTGGTCGTCATCCTGGCCATGTACTGTCGGGTGTATATAGTCGCCAAAAGAACCACTAAGAACCTGGAGGCAGGCGTGATGCGTGAGAGGATGAACTCCAGCGAGTTGACCCTCCGGATCCACAAAGGATCTCAGGTGCAGGAGGAGTCCGCCGGCTCAGGCGCAGCCAAGGGCCGTGCGCACCAAGCCAGGAGCTCCCTCACGGTGAAACTCCTCAAGTTCTACCGGGAGAAGAAAGCAGCCAAAACTTTGGGAGTTGTGGTCGGCATGTTTACGCTTTGTTGGCTGCCCTTCTTTCTCGCCTTGCCCATAGGTAGGTCAGACAGGTCAGCTCACACCGTGCTCTGCACCTCTGCTACTCTGTTCCATGAAATTCAAGATGCAAATATAACTTATTACACAACCCCCTTTCGTTTTCCTGATACCTGAATGGAAACTCCATAGCATTTCATTAGTAAACGAGACGTGCAGAGCAGAAATTACAGTCCATGGGAAATGAAACAGTGGCTGTTAAAGATTGCTGCAGGCCTTGTAAATCATATCTGAGCTGGCACTGAGAGTCTCCTGGGTAGCATTTCCAACCTTTAATGGTCACCACACCTCTGAGTTGGCCTTGATATACTGCAGTGGTCATTTAACTGCTGAGATGAATAATAAGCGCTTGTACAATTCCAGCATTTAATCTTTATTAGCAGTTAGCAGAGTGGAGCTGCATTATTTCATCAACTTCACAGCCACTGAATGTGTAAATGCGTTAGCTGGGATCACATTGGCACCTCTGCAGCATTTACAGTGTAAACAGAGCAATACTGACTGCAGTCTTGACATTCACAGGGGATAAAAACATGGTTTTAGAATTCCTCATAAGCTTTTCCAAACATGAATGTTATTTTTGCGTTATTCCCTGAGTCTCAGTTATGTATTGTTGTAACAAATACCTACAGTGTGTGTCAAGAGGACAGTATGTGACCTCACTGTGCTCTGGTCAGAGCGGCCAGTGGCCTGTGGGGCCTCTCCCGGCTCCCTGATGCCAGTGACGCTGGCAGGCACTCAACACCCCGCTGGCACTGATGTTTAAAAAAATGTACTAAGAGATTAAACAGTGTACTTTGTGGCAAAATGCACATGCTCTGCTGGGTTGTGGTGTGTAGGCTAAGATAACACGAAATGATGAAGTGTGGACAGAAGGGCTCTCTCTCCCCTGATTAACATTCCCATGTGTCGACTTGTACTGTGGCTGAATGAACGTGAGTGTGCGTTTGCACTCATTTGGGGCCGTGTTTATGCTCTTGGCTTTAAGATGAACCTCATCTTGTCCTCACATCAGCACCTGGGGCAGGATCACTGCGCAGTGTCACACACCAGGGATTATTTACTAAGAGGTGTTCTCAGTGGTGAGATACCAGGAGTGTGTAACAAACGTCATTTTCCAAAGTCCACACTTATAAAGACTTCAGGGCACAGAGTGGGGAAGGGGGTTCATAAGGGGCCTGTTTATGTAACACTAATCAACAAACTGCCAAGAAATGTCCAAAGGGAGGGTTTTTCTGCTTTATCTCTGGTGCAGCAGACTGAATCATTGTGACAAATCTAAAATGCGGCCTTGTTCATTTTTAACTATTCTCAGATGCATCAAAGAAAGTTAGCCAAACATGTTTAACATATAATAGTAAATATTATAAAGCCACAAATCTCATATAATCCATAATATCTCTCCTGTACATGCACAACATTAAACCAGGACAGCGAAACTGCACTAAAGCTTCCAAAAGGCTATTCGAGGTAAATATTGCTGTTTCTCATTTGAAGTTTACAGCCCTGCTCACCATTGTGAATCACATCTGAACTTAAATCCTAGACCTCTGATAGGCCAGCAGAATCCTCCTTATGCTGCTTCCTTAGCATTCATAAGCTTCCGCCCACAGAATGGGATTTCCTGTCTCACAGTAGTTATTAGTATGCTTCCTCCTCTGCATACTGTCACTAATGTAATGTATGTGGGAGCTTCTGGTCGGCGCTGTGCGTGTGAGGGCGACAGTGTGTAGCATGTATTTATGTGTTTGTGGTCATGTATTTAAGCACACTTATCTCTGCCCTGAGTGGTTGGAGCTGATTCTCTCTCCTCTGTCAACGCTGGATGCTGCCAGCAAACAGCAAACAGCAGACTCCAAGTTCATCAGCTTTAAGTAATAAATCAGCCTTTTCCTTAATAATAACTGTCACCCATCTGATTCAGAATCTGTACGTCCCACAGAAATTGCCACCGCTCCCCACTCGGTTTGAATCATTCTTTTTCAAGTTGTGAATTATTGTGTCTCCTTTTGTGCGTTTCACTTGGAGCAAAGTAAGGTATACACACTCCAACACTACATCAAACGTTCTGAGTAGGTGTTATTCCAGCCATGCTTCTTTTGATGAGAAACAGACCAAAATTCCACACATACTAACTGAGCGCTGTCTAACTTGTCTTGTTTGTCAGTACAAGTGACATATCTAAACTTAGTTATTTCCCGACACACTGTTGTATCACATTGTGAAAGGATTACAGCATCAAAACAGGCATAACAAGCAGAAACTAGATCAGACACTGACGAAATAATGCTTTTTAAAACGTCCTTTCAGTCATCAAAGCAACCAAAGACCATGCTGTATTTTTACTGACACTCTTATTAACCTCTCTCTCAGTCCACACCCGTCTCTATACTGTACCACAGTACTTATCTATATTACTGTACATTATATAAAATTATATTAAACAACAGTAGGAGATTTTGCAAAATGCATTGAAAATGTTTTTTTTTTCTATTTGGTATCTTGCATCACTTATTTTCAATTTGAAATAGAAAAATTCATCATAAAAAAAATCATAATCACAATGTCTACCAACATTACCTCAATATTATAGGTATTTTTTTTGTATTAGTGCAACCCTAATGAAAATTACTAATCGACAAAGAGATACACATATTGCCATACATTTGGGGCTGCAACTAAATAACTACTTTTTTAATATCTATAATGTATATATAAAAAAAAAGAGAGACTGCACTACACATGCCACTGGTGTACTAATGCACCCACACAAACGCAGGATCTCCTCATGGAATCTGTTGTGTCTTTCCATTATGTAATAAATCATTCAGTCAGTAAAACAGCAGAAATTAGGGACCGATACTTTTTGCAATTCTATAAATTCCAAAGCAACATCGTCTGATTGTCTTATTACCAACAGTCACAAAGTCAACATACCATGTACTATCATGTAAAACAGGGAAAGCAGAGCAGCACAGGTTTGTGTCTGACACTTTGTGGGGAAACATTGGGACCGTTGTAAAATCTGTGGAAGAATTAGTTGTAAGTGTTTGAATGAGTTGTGTTCTTTTATTCTCATCTCTTAACTCAACCAAAGAAAACTCATTAGTCCTCAGAGGATACACCTGTTATTTCCTTGCACACATTTTACCACAGCTCTTTAACACACAACACAGGCACTAATGTCCTGTGCTGTCTGTTTAACAAGTGGTACAAAGAAAGCGCTGAAATGTGAGAGAACACAACACTTTGAGGTGTTATGCAATTGTTTCAATATATAATGCACAAATTTTTGGAAGGGAAGCTTTGTCAGGTGTGCATGTGTTTATCTCACACATGTGAGTATGGCACATTTGCTTTTTTGTTACACTGAGCTGGCCGGCCTTTGTGCTCCAGGGGTAATTGAAATGATTTTTGAAAGGGAAGAATAATGAGAGCGCTGAGTGTCAAAGCAATGGAGAAGAAAGGAAGTGGCAGAGCTGAGCTGGAGGGTCCACAGGGCAGCCGAGGGTGACCACAAGGGTCCCTCGGATGTCAAACCAATCTGCTAAAATTGCTTCATGCTATGGTTTCATTAAAAGCAATCTGTGAGGCCAATAACACTTCTGTCCTTTTAGATCTAGACATTGAGATCATATTGATGGGTGTTTTGTGAAATTGGATGTGAGTTTTTCAGAGAGATTTGTGTAAGTGGGTGTGCTCTTCGTGGCACAGAAGAGGCATTGCTTCTTCCTATTAGTGTGAATAACAGGATGCCTTGTTTTGTTAAGATGTTCCTGTGTTTCACGCTGAGGTGTGTGCGCCTGTGGGCTATCCTCAGGAAGGAGGTGCAAACATTTCTCTTTGTAGAATTAGTGAGGCTACAAACAACAACCCTCTTATGATTATTCCTTGGCTAAACTTGCTTCAGCCATTTATAATGTAGCATTTCAACATAAGCACCCTTTATTGGATACAAACATAAATATGGACCATATCTGGCTACAGGAAGGTGTGTTGTACACATGTTTATCTTTGCTTGCAGAGAAAGGAGGAAAACAGCCACACTGTCCACGTTCCACCTTCTGATAACTGTAGGGGCCTCCTGATGTTTCAGATCCTTCCTGGAATCAAGGCAACACAGTTGTGTCAGCAGATGTACAGTATATTAAACAAGCACAGTGGGACGAGCACTAAAATCCTGACTGAATGAGTTTCGCCATTGGTCAGCCAAATCAGTTTTATTTTCTTCATTGACAGTTTGAATAAAGTGGGGCTTCCAATCTGTAGCCTGCAATGGCATTTAAATATTTTCTCAACAAAACCGAGCCACAAATCTCACAACTCTGAAAACCCTGGCTACTTAATGGATCATCACCAGGAACACTCTCTCTGTGTCCTAGCTGCTGCTTCCTCACTCCACCACTCGCTGAACAGGTTCTTATGCAGATGGACAATGTGTGCTTGGATTTTCTCACTCTCATCATTTTAGAAGACAGCCAAAATCCCAGATTTAAAAATCACAAACCACAAGGGGTTTAGTACTAGATCAGCAGCTTGTAAATGGCTTGGAAATTACAATGTAGACTTAATGCGCTGAGTTTCAGTAACTATTCAGTCAATAAGCAAACAAACAAAAGACTAAGTGGATGATACCCAGTGTCAATGAAATGAAAGTGAGACATGATGACTTCAGCAGTTTGGAGCATTTCCACTGAAGCAGTATTAAACTACATCCTCAATGTAACTCATCATGTGGTCCGCCATAGGCTTTGACCCATTCTTGATAAAGAAGATATTTAATTGTGAGAGAGATACGAACTCATGTCCTATTTAAGCTTTCCTTACTTAATTAATAAAATTTTGTTATGTGGATAAAAACATCTTTACCTATAAATTCCTCACAGCCGAAAGCAGTGATTAAATCATTGCAGCGTAAATACTAAATAATCAAAATTATTTGAAAAAAATATGGGTCTCTGACTGTTTCTGATGGTAAATATCTATTATTTTAAAAATATAATTGACAAAATAGTCACCTTCAACATTGTTGTTAGTTGTGGCTTTGATGCTTACAGCTAAGATTTATTGATGTTGGAAGCTTTCTACTGAAGAGTAGAAATATTATTATTACAATCTGTGTATTTTACACTGCATGAATGAATAGTAAAAATTTTGTTAAAAACAGATGGATGGTGACAGACTGAGTGAGAGAAGGAGAAATGAAAGAATGACTACATTTAAATCCCAACTGAGTCCTTACCCCAATCACAGTCATAACTTACACAGTTATGTAATCACATTAAAGTGGCTGTTCAGAAGCGAAAATAGCATGTGAAAATACCAACCACCAAGAAAAGGCCCATTCATCTACAGCAGGAGGCCAAGATACAGTTCTCCAGTTACAAATCAAAGTCTGACATCCACAGCCACACACACACACACACACACGTAAGGTGCCATTTATGAGACGTTGTTCAACAAGTATGTTGAAAAGGTTTGTTTGTGTGTATGCCGAAAGGTACACAGAATCAAACCTAATGTAGATGTTTTTACTATTTTCCAACTAGTAAAAGGCAGTGTGTGATTTACCCCAAATCAATGTATGACAACATACTATGTAGTGTTCTTCTTAAGATAACTGTCAACGCCACTAATCTGAGATTCATGAAGAAGCCAGCTGTGGTGTCACTCTGCCTGTCTTATCTTACCAGAGGTAGTTTCACACATAAAATCCTGAAATAGAGTATCCTCTGTCTGCCGGGGAATCTGATATTCATCGAAGAATAATTTTTGGTTTATTGAGACACTTTAACTCACATCAGCACACACAAACACATTCTTTGCTTCATTCACACAGTAATCTCTCACTTGCTGTGCTCATTAATTCCTGTTTTTATCCTTAGGCTTCTTCCACATCTCACCTCATTAGCTTGTAAGATATTCCTCCTATTTAAACTTGAGCACAGTGGGAAAACAACCTATGTGACGTGAGATTAATCAAATTTAACAAGTAAAGGTGGAACTCCTACAACGAACAACATTTCAAAAGACTTTGCAGTAGGTTTGTCATGTATACTCTTTATATTATTAGGGCCGTCTCTAATTGTTATAAAGTCTTGTTGATTCTTACTAATGCAGGCAGTTGAACACACAATTTCAGCTAATAGCTATTTGTTTTGCACTAAACCACACAATTTGGCACAGCAAGAAATCAAAGGTCTGTTGTCTCCATAACCTCTTAGAGAGCAGGTTGCCATGTCATTTTTTCTGAATTATTGCATCTCTTCCATACAGTATCTGTCCAAGGAGAACTTAGGGTCATCCCACTCTTCGTTATAGAAAAGCTTCAGATGAACTGTAAAGGGGCAGCAGCAATGTTTTTTTCTTTTTCTTGAAAAAGCAGCACTTTATCTTCTTCAGAAGGCACAAGGTTTTTCTTTAATGATAAGTAATTGGGGAAACACTATCTACCGCAGTCCTTTATTCCGTTGCTTTATATTCTGTCTGCATACATTGAGACTTTGAGGCTAATTAGCTTCAGCCAATGCTGCCACCTAGTGGATAAAGTGGACAGCTTCAACACATCCACACACTAAATGTATAAGCAGCAGAGATATTTCGCAACAGTGTTAGAAGTCGACATTTAAAACAGCTTTGCCATCCATGTTATTTCTAGCTGTAATATTTCCAGTATCATCTCCATCTATGTCTAGGCTCTAGCGTTTGGTCTTCTCTAAAACTTGTGACAAGAAAGCAAACAAGTGTAGGTCTCAACATGTTTTCTTTAAGGGGTTTACTTGAGCTTTCTGCATGAAGCCACTGCATACAGAGTGAAATATTTCAATTCTCTATTCTGCTGTCTGCAGGGTCTTTTAATGTGAACCTGCGCCCACCTGATATCGTCTTCAAAGTGACCTTCTGGCTGGGCTACTTCAACAGCTGTCTGAACCCCATCATCTACCCGTGCTACAATCGTGAGTTCAAGCTGGCCTTCATTCGCATCTTGAGATGCCAGTGTCACCAGCGTAAACGTCCCAGCTGGAACGCATACAACTACCGCACATCTAACTTCAGCTCCTCTGGAAACTCACGAAAAGGCTCTGCAGATCACAACTCCAGCTGTTTGAACGGCAGCCAGCGTACGCTGCCATCCTCAGCCAGTCCGAGCCCCAGCTACCTGAGCAAAGATCTCCCACCTTGCCCTGAGGGGGACACATTATACATCTGGGGGGCAGCCACCTCGACTCCCTCTACACCTAACCTGCTACCTGGCAGCCCTGTGGACTGTCAGCACAGGGCTCTAAAAGGGGAGGCAGGAGGAGAAAAAGCAGCTGAGGAGACTACTGGTGGTATTTTCTCTTTTTCGTTTGGCAAGAAAAGAGACAAAAGAGGGGTACACAAAGACAGCACAGGGCCTGAGGACAAGGTGTGACTGCTGAGTGTTAGTTAACTGTGACATGTTCTTCACCTACAGAGTCCGTGGATTGTCATTCTCATTAGTGGTCAGTGTAAGGTGGTGTTTCGACTATGCTGCTGTATCAGAGGTATTTTGTCCAATTACACTGTATCACTGGTTGACAAAGATGAGAAAGTTTCTGGACAATAATGAATCAAACACAGCTTATCAAAATTTCTGTCAGGACTGGAAAGACACTATTGCATGCATTTTGATCGAACAATTCGATTAAAAGAAAAACAGACATCATTTCAGATTGCTGCATCCAACACAACCTCTTCTTATCCCCTTTCGGTTAAAAACCAATGATCGGTCTTGTAAAAAGATTAAGCTTGACATAAAACCTGAGACCTGTAAAATGTGTGATATGACAAATGATCACCTTTCTGTTGCGGTCACTTGATATCTCCATGGTATGTTGTGGAAATAAAGTATAACCTGGTTTATCTGCTGTGCGCACAATGATCAGATGTGATCTTATTTGTTACTATTTGTTTGATGTTCTGAAAAGGTTCTGAATATTGATATGATAAATGTGATTGAAACATGAATAAACTTAGAAACTTTCTGGATGTGAAAAGAAGTTTCACCATCATAGAATTTATCATTGCTGTTAATGTCAATAATCATGAAAGACCAAAATTAGATACTTAATAATACCATCCTCAGTGAACAGATGGAGTCTTTTGTGTAACAATTGGGGTCATATATATATTTCTTCCCACAAGTGTTCGGTTTGTCTCTGGTTTAGTGGACCAACTGGAACTGAAGCTGGATTTGCTGACAGGAAACTTGTGTGCTTGCACGGTCATACATGATGTGTCCTGATAACTGCATGTCATGTCCACACTGTCCAGACATTTTCTCATACATGTCCCCAATTTTTTACACGTCACAATCACAGGGGGTCATTTAACCCTTCACCGGTCACCAAAACCTTGGTGGGTCCCTGTAGGTTCCCTGTAGGTTCTCAGAGGGGGTTGAATTACCAAACGGTGCCAGGAACAAGCTACCAAACAGCAAGATCAATTCATTACACTTACCGCCAATCCTGGTCAGAATAAACTTACCAAAAACTTCAGAGTGTAGGACGTTGATTGTGATGACTTGTTTGAGTCTCTCTAAAATCTGTCTGGATGATCGGCCTCTCGGTTCGGTCGGTGGTGGTCTGGGCCCCGCCCCCTCCGGTGTGGACGAGAGACATGGCAGGTGGGGCGGAGGAGGCGTCCCTTTTCATGCCTTTTACTGTTGACGACAAAGATGTTCCTTTCAAAAGAAAACATCACACGCGGACAAATGAAACATCCACCCCGCAGCTACATAACTAACGTTAGCTTTGGTGCTAACGTTCCTCTCCTCCCCAGTAATAACAGCCGTCATGTTACTGCTGTACCCTAATCCCTAACCCAAAGAACGAAAGAGCCGAAGAGCCGTGGGTATGAGCCGCGAACGAATCACTGAGCCTGTTCTGTGGAGCAGCTGAGTCTCTTAGCTTAGCTTGGCTCGCTGGTAACTAGCACTCTGGGCTAATATCGGGACTTTATTCAGCTCTTTTCGGCATTCTTTACAACTCAGTACTTTTATGGCATCATTCACCAGAGAGAAGGGCAAACACGCTTCTGTGCAAGCTTACACACAACACAGCACAACACAACATGGCTACGTGCTGACTACGTCACACTTTACCCACAAGGCCACCTGCTTAAAGGGGACTGGACAGGTCACACTGCGCAGCGGTGACTCAGAGACTCAGACCCTATTTTATGAGTCGTGAACGAATCAGCCATTCATACACAGAGAATATGCGGCAAAAAGATTCGTTTGGGAACGAATCTGAGCCTGTAGCGCGCAACGCTGAACAGTTCAGGGAAAGAGAAAAGAGGCTGAGTTCTGAGCTTTTGAGTTTGATAACAGTTTGCTGTCTGCTCATCAACAGCAGGTCACACACAGGCCTCCACGGAGTTTGTGTTTATTGTGTCCATATAATAAATGTTTTGTGACTGACTCCTGCTGGACAGGAAGCAAAAAGCAGAAAGTCAAACTCCAGTTTTCTGCCTCTTTCCTGATCCCCTGAAGTGGAGCTGTGTGGATAAAAACAGCTGTTTTATATCTCAAGTGCCACAATTATCAACAGACATTTCTATAAAGTTCCCCATTACTGAGCCTATTTTGTGTTTGTAAACCTTTCATCATCTAATCTCTACAAAAACAAGCTGTTTGTCATGCTGAATAAAGCACACTGCAGTGTGAAGGTGAGGCAGCATGTCTCTGTATGTCTGATTGTTTGTCTGTTGTGTGAGTGATGCATGTTAGTAAATTTCCCTCAGGAAAAATAAAGTACATATCTATCATGTCTGTAATATCATTAATAATAGCATCTGTACATGAACTGGGATGCCAATGAAAAATACAGGTGGAAGCTGCTGATCCACCAATTTTTCTGCTGTGTGCCTTGAGCAGCAGTCGCCCCACAATGAGAAGGTTGTGGGTTCAGTTCTGAGTCTGGACCGCCGAACTGGAGAGGTTAATTGGTGAAGGTGAAATTGTCCGTAGTGTGAGTGATGGACTGGGATACAGCATGGAAAAGTGCTGTAGACCCCCCCCGACAAACCGACACAGACCGGACCACCCCCAGAGACGCCCCCATGTGCCTTCAAATTTTAAAAGTAGTCTGTTACAGTAAACATAATAAATGGACATTCAAATTTAAGTTTTGTTTTGATACGAAGACAGGAGGACCCAGCTGGCCTGGCTCGGCCCACGCAATAAGCCTTGCAAGGCGCAATGAACTGCAGCATACGTTATTAATTACTGAGCTTAGGAGGTGCAAGCGGTTTCACAAGTCATGCATTATACATAATTATTACATATTTTCTAAATTCAGATATAGCGTCTGGTTACCTGTGCGAAGCCAATGTGGCATATACACTTCATCTAACTTTCCAGAAGCATGGTGGAAGCTGACCTTTTCCTTACAAACCCACTGAAAAGCAGAGCTGTTGTATTCAAATGTACCTGCTTCAAACTGATAAATAGTTCATTAATTAAAAAACAAGCACTCTAACTTTGGGTCTAACTCTAAGTTTTAGGGTTAAATAGTACTTAAACCAAACTTGAGGCGTCAGAATCCGCTACCAGCACGACTAAAGCATTTTAATTTACATTACATCTTATTAGTCAGTTATCACTTATTAGTTATTATTCAAACCAAAATCTTTGAGTAAAAACTATTTAATTCAGCACCTTTTTTCACAGCTTTGCCAACCAGCTGCTGGTTCCAGGTACATATGTACCGTATAGAAGAAGGCATGTAACCTCACTGACTTTATATAAACACAGAAATATTTCAAAAACCCTGAAGCTGACATCTTTACAGGTACTATAGATAGAACACTGGCACTCCTTCACTAACCAGTATCTATGATGAATATTATTCAGTTGTTGCCAATCATTCATTCAGTCGCAGATAAAAACCAACAAAGACTTTTCGATCCCTTTGGTTTTCTGATATGGTTAATGATTTATTGCATGTTTTATGTGAAAACAAATATTATCAAACAGACAGTTATTGATCAGTCCAGTACTTTCTTT
Organism: Echeneis naucrates; assembly: GCF_900963305.1. NCBI lineage: Eukaryota > Metazoa > Chordata > Actinopteri > Carangiformes > Echeneidae > Echeneis > Echeneis naucrates. The sequence goes on from NC_042520.1 coordinate 14,219,913, forward strand.
TCAATGTTACTTTGATAATTTAAAACTAATAACTTGAAACTAAACAGTCACACTTTTCCCCTATTTAAATAAAATAATAACACAATAGAAATTTGCTAGTTTTTGTTTGAAATTATTATTTGTAGTTTATAGTGAAAGTAATGGATAAACCATGAAAATAATCAGCAGAATAACTGATAAAATGAAAGAGCCTGTATTTTATGTCCAGAGGATTTTATGAGGATATTCATGCTCAAACTTGCGAACAAATAAAAAATAAAAACAAAACACCTCAGACATTTCTGACACCTACGGGGGTGCGTGATGACGTGCTGGATTTTGTGAGAAAAAGGAGAGGTAGGTTTGGCTGCAAATCAAAGAGAGCAGGAGAAAGTATCTGTGAGAAGGCCACTCCTTTTTACTGCACTCCTTCCTCAACTATTCTCTTTTGTCATCATGGCTTTCACTGGAAAATATGAGCTGGAGAGTCAAGAAAACTATGAGGCGTTTCTGCAAGCAATTGGTACCATGAATTTTCTGATGAATACATATTCATTCACATTTGGATACATGTGAGCTGTCGCTCATGTAAGCTTTAATTATTTTCTTCATTTGGGATTTTACCTGCTCTGTCGCAGGAGTTCCCGACGCCAAGACAGACCACAAAGTGATCACAGAGGTTCTTCAGGATGGGAACAACTTCACCTGGACTCAATCCATCCCCAACTGGAGCTGGTCCAATGAGTTCACTGTTGGCCAGGAATGTGAGCTGGCAACAATGATGGGCTCCAAGTTCAAGGTAAGTTCATGGAAAACACCACAAAATCAGTAAAAAACCTATTGTAAAGCTCTCATATATAAAATTCAATACACAGGTTCTGTCTTGCAACCTTTAGGCCATTGTCACTATGGAAGGCGACAAGATTTCAATACCATTTCCTCAGTATCACTTCACAGCAGAGATCACGAAAGATAAACTACTGATGGTGAGAGAATTAACCACTCGAACTGTAGCTGCATAATATTTATTTGACCTGACTCAAATTGCCGAATGATAGTGGAAGTTTGTTACATTCCCTTTTCATTCCCTTTCTTTTCCACACCATGCTTTGCAGAATTGTGTAACCCCAGGAGAGAAGGGTGTGACCTTCAAAAGAGTTAGCAAGCGGATCTGACAGTGCGAAGAGTGCGAGACTCAACACGCCTCAGAGGAAAGAGGCTGCGGGAAGTTAAATAAACGAAAAAGCTTCCCCAGGTACTAATGCAAAGACAATAACATGGCAATGTACAGGGAGGAGCATTTTCCTGCTTACGATTTTACCTAGAGGCAAGGATCTGCCGTGTACTGTGTTTCAACCTGTATGAAACAGTTCACCTGTAACAGTTTCCATGTTTGATCCAATAAACGATTTAGACCCTTTCTGTTATACTGACATTGGTTTCATGTTTCATTGATTTGGCTCTGTGCACACCCACAATGAATTTGATATGAAGCAATCAAGATGTCTGCAGGATTTCAGCTTTAACCTCCTAGGACCTGGCGTCCACATATGAGGGGATTATACTTCCACCTAATGGTGGCAGAAGAGTGTAATACATTACAGGTTACATTCAATTGGCTGCCCAGCTCTTTCTTGGCCAGGTATTCCCTCACTTTGTTATTTACAAGGAGCTGCTAAACGGAAAACTTTTAAGTGTGATATTTGAATTTGGAATCTGGTGAGGTCAAAAATCCACCACATGAGGTACAGAGTCCAAATGCACCAATATCCAAATATTAATGGACCTGACTGTATCTGTTCACACACTCACCCAATCAGTTTCTGCTGATAAAATTAAATGCTGATCGCTTATCTGGTGGAACCAATCCCAGCTGATATTGGGCAAGGACGGGATTCAGCCTGCACAGGTTGCCAGTCTGTCACAGGGCTGACATACAGGAACATACAACCATTCACACTCATACTCATGCCGGCAGGCAATTTAGAATCACCAATAAACCCAAACTCTGATGTCTTTGGACCGTGTGAGGAAGCTGGAAGGAACCGAGGCAGGAATGGGGATAACATGCAAACAATTCGAACCGACGCCCAAAACCATTTTGAATGCTCAACATAAAGGATTTATTGTTGGCTCATCTTGTTAGTGATGGCACCCATGATGTTGATCTAAAAGACAAATGGGCTTTGGTGGACATCTGATTCACCCATAGCAACGCCAACTGAACAATTTTGTTGTGAAATTCAGCAACATTTCAGACTGTAGACATAATGATGCAAAATGTCCAGACTGCGAATGGCTTCATTCCTTTCATCTCACCTTCTGCAAGTTAAGTGAAGCTTTTTTCCAATACATTAATTGTCCTCCATCTTTTGGAATTGTTGGTGGAGATGTAGAGTGATGCAAAAATAATAATCTTATACACCAATGAATCACACTAAGACCTGCCGAAATCCATTCAATGAGGATATCTAAAATACAAATAACACACCAAGTCTGCCATTCCCTTGCCTTAGGTTGTCAACACAAGCTCTCAGTGTTAAGCCACAGACTGGAAGTGAACCACCAAATCCTGTATGGAGTGGCCAGGTGTGCCCTGAGCTTGTTGTGAAACAGAAGCTGCGTATGAAACCGGCACTCAGTGAGATCTACTCAAAAAATCTGTCAGAGTGAATGAATAGCTGAGCGCCCGGCGATCAGTTCCACAAAGCCAGACGAACATATCACTCTTCTTCCTGTTGTAGATTTGTCTTGTTCTTCAAAAATGCAAATGAACAAAACTGATCCGACTGCCCGCTGGGGATGTTGGCCTTTTGTCAGAATGAATAAGCAAAAATGCCGGAACAAAGCTGGGGAGGGCTGGATCTCAGCCTTGCCGGGGTGGAATACGTTTTAATAGACATTTGATTAATGTGAACTCTGCCTTGGGTGCTTTTCCTCTTCTCATTAAGAAAATATAAACACCTGTGCAGTAGACCCACAGCCCTGCAGGAGAAAGGGCTGTTCATGCTGATTATTTAGTCAGTTTCAAGGTGGCGTTGCACCAAAGTGCACTGTATATTTGCCATAAATTTATAATATACAATATTTTTCAGCAATCAATAACAAAATGAAGAAATTTGATGATAAGAATATCCCCTGAGATCAAAGCCAAAGCTAACATGCACAGTACATGGGCATGTGTATGTGACCAAAGTATCTAAATAAAAAAAAATGTAATGAAGAAAACTGTTTTAGAAGTATTATTCAAATTAATATTCACTCATTATTTTGATATTTTTCAAATTCTTTTTTTTTTATTATTACTAATCACATTAAATGCTGATCCTCTTTCTTCAAAAGTTAAGTGGAGGTTTCCCAGATCTCTCAGAGAGAGCGGTTATGAAACAACTTGATAAAGGGGAAAACACCCCAAAAAAACAGTTTCATTGGAGGAGCCACAGGACACCTGACCCAAATTGACCCTCAGGCCCAAACAAAGGCAACAAGGAGAATCTGGAAACATGAAGACACTGAGGAATTCCAGGTTCCTGATTCAAGATCTGACCCCCCTGAGGCTGTAAAGACACCCTTCCAGTACCTCAAAATGCTCTTCACTGATAAGATGATTGAACATATTGCTCATCACAACGATCGGTAGTCGGCTCAAGAGTTGGGGGATCTGATCAAGACTAGCCCTGAAGAGACCGAAGATTTCCTGACAATACTGCTCTTGATGGGTGGGTTGAACTTCCTCGTCATACAGGACTACTGGCACCACAAGGCACGTTTTGATAGCTGATATCATACCAAGGAAGAGATTCCAGCTGTTGAGCCGGATCATTCATTGACTGAGAAAGCGGTGCCTCTCAAAAGATTCCGTCTTGCAGTCGTCCGTAGTTTGATACAAGTCAACCAGCCAGTGCCCAAAGTTGGCCGACCCTCATCCTGCTCTCCACCCCCTCAGAAGAAAACGTTACACCCCAAGACCCTCACAACCACAACCAGATGTGAATTATGACAACTGTGGACATTAACCACTTCACTGTAACATGTGTGGCTGGTGCAACCTGTGTCCAAAGAGTGTGTCAAGATGGAAATTCCAGAAATGCACAGTTTTCCTGTGTTTGAATGCAAATCAGCAATGCTTTGCAGCATACCGTCAGAAATAAAGTGGATTTGATGCCCAAAAACATTTGTGCTGTTTATTCCTTCCAGGAGTTAGCATTTTACTTGACTTGGTATTTGTATGTACTTTAATACATTTATCATGAAGTGACATCTCAACCGTTTGGTCGAGGCCTACATTTTAAAAACTGTGGGGTCTGTTGAAAGATATTTTGTATATTTTGAAATAAAAAATGCAAAGAAATCATTTTTCCATTGCTTTTTTCTTAGTGAGGACATTAAAACGTTAACTTTGCCTCTTCTGGGCTAATAATTCTACCTATCAACTACCATTGTCTGGTGAGACAATAAGAACTACTTCTGTTGATATAGACAAACCACGCATACTGAAATCAAAGCCAAGTGTCACTATCAGTTAGATTCACAACTGTTACATTTTCTTTACACAATGCTTTTGTGCAGTTTTTCCATTGTTTCTGCACCCAGGAAGAAAAACACTGCACTTGTCCATTGTCACCACTAAGAGGCACTCTCCTTCCTACTTAAAACACCTTCTCAATATTTCCCTTGTTCTTGTTCTGTTCCACTGACAGTCAATGTGGCTCAGCTTTCTGCAGAAGGAAAGTTAAGGGTTACCAGAGAAATAACTGGGGGAAACGCAAGCCTTAACCCTTACACCGAGAGCAAGAGAAGGATTCAGGACTTCATTGTAATTGTTATAAATGTTGAATATAAAATGAATATGTAAATAGTTTGTTGTCAACATAAATGTGTAAATAATTAACAACATAAAGACGATATATTTTTTGTATTTACTTGAGTATATAATATAAATTGATATCTTATGACTTATTTGTCTGTCCTACTAGAGTTCAAAAACAGGGAGTTCTCAACATGGTTGTTGTAGCAACAATCTTAACTCACTTCTCCCTCAGTAACAGATCATCCACCTGTTCTGGATAGCTGACATGCTGCGTTACATTATGAAAGAGTGAAGAGTGTTGCTTTTTCAAAACTTAGCCCCTGGTATCATCTCAAAGTTTCTCTCATGGATTTAGCCTTTTTAAAATATGACCCAAGGAGGGATGCTTGCCATTTCTGTCATATGTTCTCAGGGGAACAAATCTGAATTTCCATGATAATCCTACCTTTTTAAGTGTGGTAATGCGAGGCCTGCTTTCAGTTTTAAAATCACACAATATATGAAAAGGTGGAAAAAGGAACGTGATGAAAAGGGGAACACTTAATAACATATTTGACCAGGAATGCAGGTAACATCACCTTGCCAGCAGCAGCAATTTTAAAACCACTTGAAATGATTCAAATGGTGTGACAGTGGGTCCTTCTTAATTATACACCTCAAACAATGTCAACAGACAGACAGAGCTGGATTTCTATCATTAAAATTCATTGGATGCCATATCATTTCCATTATAATCAGATATTGTAAAAACTGACACAATGGTGTCATGTCATTACAACCAGAGCCTGTTTTATGTATTCATGCCAGCACAGAACAGACATTCACTCAATACTTGAGTGTCAACTAAGCCTTTGTAAGTATGACAACTATGACATATTACAAACATTTTATTCTTGTAGCCTCACGTAAGAAAATTATGTGAAAGCAGACAATAAACCTGTTTTGGGGCCCTGGGGCAAATAACAAGTTGCTTCCTCCTTTTGATACCCCTTGTCTCCTATTCACCCCCAACCCCCACCTCCACAGTCAAGCCACTGAGCATTGGAGGTCTTGATGATCTTCAGATCTCCAAAAAACTAAAGTGATTTAAATAGTGTGCATGACAGCAACGTACTCTTTCATGTGTATGCCAAGTTAATTATGTGGAGGAACATTGGGTTTTATGGGTTTTTTTTATTTATCTGAGCAGTAATTACAGATCTGTGAGCTAATGTGAGGGAGCATTTGCACATGGTTATACTGTCAATTACCAATTTGGGGGTGGAAAAAAAAATCACTTTCACTGGAGAGAACAGAACTGAGGCTCAGCAGTTTCTAAGAGTCACTGTACTGTGTTTGTGGCGGGGAGGACAGCCTGTTTGCAAGAATTATCCTGGAGAATAATGTTTTGCATGCAAGAGGGGGCCCCATCACTGAATAGATTCTATATATCAGCATGCCATAAGACAGAGAGCTCTGAGCTGCACAGCCAGAGATAAGAAGCAAAAAACAGACTGAAGTTGTTTCTCAAATGTTGAAAAACTTTGTGTGAAAGGCTGAATATGACCACTGATGGGTGTAATTTTCAAGCCATAATGGCAAGAGTGGAAATGAAATGGTCACAGCAATTACCATAGCATGTGGTCATGGTCAGAGGATTATTTGTAAATATTTGTTGGATTTATCTCTGGAGCTGCTGCACTGTTTTTCTTGTAAACCTCAATCATGCTTCCTCAGAAGAAACACAGCCCTCAGAAATTCAATTCGCTTGTGTGTTTATTTACCCATGCCACATTATGATAAAGAATTTCTCTTATCATTCAGTGTCACATCATCCAAGACTACAGATTGGTATAAAATAATATAAAAATATTAATTGAAAATTTGCGGTGTCATTTCATTATTATCAAATGAGACAAGTGTTGTTTGGTGTACGTGACATCAGCACCTTTCACGGGATGAAAAAATGCATCTCTAACTAAAAGACAAAAGCATTCGGTAATCCCAAAGGAGATGGCTGCAATATGCAACATATTCATTGTGTTCAGAACTCACTGCCCTCTAAAGGAAACCAAGCAAGCAAGTCAAATCACACAATTATCAAAAATAAGTTACAAAAAGATGAACCAGTGGTGAACATGAGACAGTGATGACTGTGGTCCTTTTTAACAGAAAAAATTATATATTGCACCTTTGACACCTCTGTGAGAAAAATACAATAAAAAACAAATTGGGTAATGTGAACATGTATTTATGTGTGTGTGTGTGTGTGTGTGTGTGTGAGAGAGAAAGCTAGCACAACTAAGGCATAGTTTCTGCTCATCTCTGAAAAAAAAAATGAGTGAGAAATCAAACACATCTTGCTGTGAAAGAGCTGGTGATTCGTGATTATATCAGTGAGTGTTACAGTATTCAGAGGGCTTCATGCAGTATCATCTCAAAGTTTCACATATCTAACTGTGAAGTCACAGCTCAGGTATTACAGTGGCTGAGCACAAGGCAGTGATGTAGTAAGAATCCATGGCAAAGCAGTCTGGAATGTAAAGTCTGAACATTTTAACCGCAGGCTTTTAAATGTTTGTTAGAAATTTTAACCTTGAAGTCAGAGTTTCTTCCGGAGTGAGCTAAAATTTATCCACAGAGCAGGTCTTGGTTTCACATCAGTTTACAGAATGTTTATTTTTAGGAAAGGCTTCTCAAAGATAAAATGCTCATGCTCTTTTTTTGTCGAAAATTATACTATATACTAATTATACTTTTTTTAGGTAATAGAGTTTTTACTGATCATTTGGCTCAGCAAGATATAATAGGTAGTTTAACAACTTCACATCTTAATTTTTAGTCTTATGATTTGTTGATTTGGGTCATATCTGATGAGTTGGGGTCCGTGGTAATTTATGCTATCCTCATGGTAACCAGTGGTCAAATGACATCGGGACTCTGCAAGTGTTTATACTTAAACTGGGAGCAGGAGATTGGGGATGGCAGTTTTGGAAAACTTTGAAGCAATTCCAGATGACCAGCTACAGATGTTTGTCTGTGAAACCAATGACCATGAGGTTGTTCCACTGTGATGCAAACACACCGTTTGGTGCATTAAGTTACTGAGTTGTAAGAAAACTATGATCCAGTGATGAAGTGGGGGGGCATATCAGACCCCACAGATGCTGCATTTGCATCTGCCTTAAAGCATAACAGCAGAGATGAATGAGAAGGCTGCTAGTTTCAGCCCTAAAACCTGAGCCTGAATATACAGTTTCTCGAAAGAGGTACAAAGAAAACTAACTTCTAAGTTGATATAAAAAAGGAGGTTACACTACATCAAACAAAGTGAAAAAAAAATAAGAACAAGAAAAAAATGAGTAATCATAAATAAAAGCTATGGCATGTTTCAATGGCATCATATTCAAGTAATCTTGTTCTAGTCCCTGATACTTAGTGGTTCATGTAAACATTGGAGTCATTAACACAGACACAGAACCAACAGTTCATAAGAAGGCAGCAGCAATTCATATGTACAATACACAACATCCACATCTCCTTCACCACACTGGTCCAGTCACATCAGTTTGTGTTCAATTCTTTGAGTAGTGGATGCTGGAGAAATTAAAACTTTAGTATTACAGTGCCTGCAGCTTCAAGAGCCACCATGTCACCTGGGTGTTTGATGGCTCCACCACGAGGCTTAACTTTGGAGTTGGGAGAGAATAGATGAAAAAGTCAACAGAGGAACAAAAAAAATTAGACACTGCAGGCGTGTTTGAGCTGCAGACTTCACCTGCTGTGCACAAAACAATGAATTCTTCAAACCCCCAGAGGTCTTATGCGGTGAAGAATTCCCAAGGGGCCCTGCAGCTTTTACAGGGTTTACAGCCATTAAATCAATGTTCGCTGTCATCAAGGACACACAACCAAAAATTTAATAGACGTAACAGAGCTTTTCTGTTTCTTGCCAGGTCTGCAACAAGTCTGTTTCTTTTATCTCTCCAATAGTGGCTCAAGAAACAACAGAAAATTTGTTAATTTTTTGGGGATTAGAACTTAAAAAAAAAAAAGTCAAGCAGCAAAAAATCCTTATCACACATACTTTGTGTTCTGTGCACTTTTGAAAACGGCTCAGCTATGACACAACTGAGAAGAGGCACTGAATGAGGTGGGTGTGAGATCACACTGCTGCTTTCGTCTCATTCACAGTGATAACAGTCTCATAATATAGATTAATAAAAACCAGTTCAGAATATGGCAATAACATTTTCTGTAAAGCCTCAGTATTTCATTAGAGTCAGTGGAGCGTTGGTCACGTCAGTGTGATTACTTCCACAGGGTTTGTCTTTCCTTTGGACCTCTGCTTGCGTTTGAGGCGTCTTTGCGAGAGGGATGGGGGAGTTGGACAGGAGGAAGGTGTTTCAGTGCCGACGGAGAGAGAGAGGAGGCCTGTAAGTGGATGTGTCATGGAAGGGAGCTGGGACGGAAGCATGGCTGTGCACTCCCGCGGGGGTTTATGATCCCTCTCCGTCGCCTGGCGTCACCTGTCAAAGCAGCCAGCTGTGAAGGTGTGATGGGCTCCCAGGTAGCCCCCGCTGTAGGCCATACTCAAACAGTGTCGCGGCTCTCCAGTTAGGGCCATCTGCACAGAAATAGGGCCTTGGAGCGGAAGTGCTCGAGGGCCAGGCTGAAGACCAGAGGTCAGGCTCTGGTAGGATGGAAACCCCCCCCCAGGAGTCAAGGAGGGAGCACCAGTTAGAATACCCACCCTATGGCTCTGAAAGAAGTCCTGAGACATGTTCACCACAGGCCCCAGAGCCTGGGAGTCAGCTAGCGCCTGCAACTGGGACAGAGACGGAGAATGTTGGGAAAGGTGGGGGAAGCCATCAGGCTGAAAGAGCAGCTGTGGTGTAGATGAGGTGGAAGAAGAGGAGGATGAGGAGGAAGAGGATGCTGGTCTCTGGATGGCTGACACTGGAGAAAGGTGAGAGGTCTGGGGCTGGGACTGCAAGGAGGATGATCGGTGAGGAGGAGTAGATTTGGTTTTGTTGGCCTCCTTAACATCGTTGTCATGAGCACTGTGGAAGGACGAAGCACACATATTTCAGTCACTCTAACATCAACAAGAAAAAACATCAATATACAAATCTGGAGAGAAAATAGAAGTGAATTAGAACTAAGTGCCTACTTGAATTGAATACTTCAAAGAAAGATCTATACAGAAAAACAGCTCCATAAATAAATCCATTAACTTGAGCACAGCATAGTCAAAAGCTATCCTTTTACTCCCACACAATTAGTCTGAACATGTGCAAACAATTATACTTACACATATGCAGACAAACAAACACACACACTGCCACCCACTGACCAAGAAATGCACAACTCAATTACAGATGTTAAATTACACACGATTGCTGCACACAACATTAAAAGCCTCTACTGGTTAAAGTAAAGGGCATCTTATAAAACAAACAATGGCAACAAAAGAACAGAGTGGCAGGGGTCTAAATTTCATTTATTTTGCTCAGTTCACTTAGAGATGTTTTTTCTGCCTGCGCTGCTTTAGGTTTTTATTTTTTCTATGCTTCACTGTGATCGTGTGTGTGTGTTGCATGTCACTTACAGCAGCATAAGTTCAATACACTGGGTGAGATGATCCCAAGTGTAGCCAGTCAACAGATGTAGAGCAGTCGTCCAGCTTGGAGAAATCTGAAGGCAAATGCGAGATGCTGCAACACACGCAGCAGCAACCTGGGATGGTCGGAAACTCAGGAAAGCGTGATCTAAAAGAACCCAGGGACAAGACATTTTTAAATTCTTAGATCAAACACTACATCATAATCACTTCACTTACGAACACTTCACTCTTAAACAAATAAAGCAAGCCTCTCCCTCTAACCCCACCTTGCAGTGAGACCTCCAGAAAGTAGTGAGTATATTTGTCCATGAAGGCCTTGGTCTTGGAGAGGGAGGACAGGGGCCATCCATTGTATAGGTCACCCTCCTGCACTGAGGCATGGAGGTAGTAGTCAATGAAGTGGGCGGGTGTGGGCATGCACAGATTCCAGCCAAAGGTCTCCAGCAGCAGAAGCTCCATTTTGATCAGGTCCCTCTTGTTGAGAACCAAATTCAGGCTGCACATGAAACCCAGAGAGTTCAGCTGCTCCAGTTTGGGGACCCGGTCCTCTTTCTCCTCAAATTTACCTAAAGAGAAACAAACAAATACAGCATATTTTAGTGTGTTGGCACTGTTGCTTCCATAAAGCCCTATTTGATGGTTTATGAGCGGATAAATGCCACAGGCATGCTTTCTTTGTACTGTACTTGGTGTGCAAGATGTTAAAAAGATATATATATATTAAAAAAAAAAAAAAAGACATCACAGCAGCTTACAGACTGAGCTTGGTTTCTGGATGTGGTTATATCATTAGGTACAAACCCTCACGAGTATGTGAAGTGTTCTGCTTTTGCTATTTTGAATCACGATTTTGAAAAATGTGGGTACTTCATGCAATCCAAGTCATCTTTAAGATGAAAACATGATTTTGCTTACATTTTCTTTGAAAAAAATATGATCCAGTCATTTGTTGTGACATGGAGCAGCTGAAAAGGCATCCGTATAGAGCCTTTCTCCATCTTCCAGAGCACCTCACAAGTGTGTGCTTAGAACTGACAGTCAAATAGACTATTGCTGCACATCTGGCAATAAAGCTAAGCCATTACGCTAATAAGCCTAGGACAGCATTACTACAGACTTACAGAGTGTGGGGCACTTACTGTGGATTATACAAGCCTAGCACTTTCTACGAAAAACCAAATCACCTCGATCACTGATATTTCTCACTTGCAGACCACAGCAGTGCCATTATTGAGAGTCCCCTCCCCATCCCAAGACATACTCCTTTCCATAGCAACAGCCCTGAGGCCTCAGGGGTCCGTGTGGCCAATGAAGAGGGGCGATTCTGCTTATAATCCACCGGTCCAGCAGGCCTCTGCTCAAATTTTAAGAATGAGGGTAAGGAGTTGGGTGTCAGATTACACTGATACAGGCTATGCTCTCAAGCATGTGCCTCAATTGCACACAGCTTTACGTGGGGGCACATTGTGGGCAAAAAAACTATTTTGTCCAAAAACTATTGTTCAACAATTAGAGTTTTTGACGCCAATATCAATATTTGAGGAATACAATAATGTATAGGCAGATGTTCTTTGTTTACCTGACAGTTTAATAAAGGAAAATTTTACCTTATAGTCAAGCAGCATAAATATTTAGAAATTGGCAACAGAAACACTGATGTGGTTATATGTAGATATTATGGTTATTAATATAATTATCCACAACTCTAACGCCTCCTCTATGTACCAATAATTGGAGGCTGGTGTACATAGAGAACAGACAGTGAATCTACTAGATACTATATTAGACTGTCAATGCCTTTCAAAGAGACTGGAAGTTAAATAAATAAATAAATCTGATATCAACAAACCAGCATAGAAAGATGAAAACAAGCCTCGTTTCACTGATGCTGAATGACAAAGTGTCACTCAGTGGCTGTTATAGAATTACTCTGTATTATATCTACAGGCTGGGATTAAAAGTTATGTACTGGCTTTGTGAACACTTAAATCCAGCTGGGAATTACAACAGCCCTCTTTTGGTATAAATCTCTGCCTCTAATCTAAAACCATGGCAACCAAACATTTGAAATAGGGGCTTTATTGACTAGCTGCAGTAAGAAGTGGATCCTTCAAGCAGTGACTGTCTGACATTGCACAGCTATTCTGGGAGTCTTTGATGGACCTCTATTACCTCTTCATGGTCACACTTTGTGAGCTGGGCATCTTCCTAGCAAGTGTGAGTTTTACCACTGATGTTGCGACCTGCCATTAAGCAGAGCAGAAGAGGGGAAGAGAGAGGCAATGGTTGAGGGAGCATGGGGGTGGGCAGTGGGGGATCTGCAACACAACAGGCCAGAGGGGTAATTAGCAGAGAGGCAGTAATGGCGTCTCTCCAGCAGAACAGGAAGCACAGTGAAACGTGGCTGTTTACACCCACAAGGGCTTGTTCCATGGCCCAGTCCACACTTGCCCCATTCTCTCACCCTCATATCCTCTGGATCAGGGCTGTCTGCTGTAAGGCTGCTATGTCCACACAGACACTGCCATAAAAAGGCATCAATGCCCCCAATCTCCATACAACCCTAGCCTCTTTGATCTTGAGAGAGACACAGTGCAAGTCCATCTCATCATTGTGCTCTGTGATCACGCTTTTGCTTTACTATAGTGGATGACTGTGTATGGTAGAGGCACAGGGATGTCAAACAGCTTTGAAAATGAAAAACAAAACAACTTCAGAGGAACCTAAAGAGGTACAGCATGAGCCTGAGTCACTAACCAGTTGGACTCACTGTAAAAAGAACTGAAGACTGCACATCACTGCCTGTATGACAATACATTGGTGTCATTCATTTCAATGACTTGGCACAGCAGGAGAGAAGCCACAGAGAGCTATTTAAAAAAAAAAAAAACAGCAATGGTGTGGCCAAAGAAGTAGATTCTACCTCTATGCAGCATCACCATGGTATCCTTTGAAAGTACTGAAAGCATAACTTATATTGTACATTAATCTGCAGATTATGTTCTTATTTACCACATTTGTCAAATCAACAGTCAAAAATGTAAATACATGCATTTAACCATAACAGCAGACTTACTTAATTTCACAACGCTTTCATCTCTTGTGCTTATGAAAAACATAAATAGGAAACAGTAACATTGAATATGTGGATTAGTGTTTCTACAACACAATATGCCCAATACCCTGTAGCAACATGCAAACACTATCCTAGTCATTTTACTTTTAGTACAAGGGAGGTACATTCCTCCCCTGTGAGTTCAGCCTACCTGGAATGCAGGCAGCTAAATGATCCTATCTGGCTAACAGGTAAGAGGGAGCGATGTGGGGGGGGGGAAATACACCTTTGTTTTTATCTTAACTACAGGAGACTTACTCCTTCTCACAGCACCCATAGGTGAGGATGAGAAAAGTGGAGTTTAAACAGTGGAGGTTACAGGTCAGGGGTTAGAGAGAGGTAAAGCTGGGATGCAGCTTCCTCCCAGGTGTGCCGTTTGGAAAAAAGGTGGGGGGTGGTGTGGGGTTTAAAGCGATGAGAGCTGCAAGGAAACCTGAGAATTGTATTCTCAGACAGAGACAAAGGCTTCTGTCTCTGTTGCTACCAATTTGACCTACGTAAAGTAATTGTAATTCAGCACAAAAAAAAAATCCTTGTGAACAATTATGATCTGTTGACTGTATTACAAAAAACACAGTTGTCTTTCAAAAAATGGAAATGCCCGAAATATCCATTAACTATGAGAAACTGTCACGCAAACATCAGTTTTTCGCAGAGAGTTGATTGGAAATGAGACAATAAAGAGTATTGTGAGTTGTTAGAATAACCATCACTTTTTTAGGTTCCTACAACTTAAGCAGTAAATTATCTTTGGAATTTGTCTGAAAGCACATTGAAAAGTCACAGATATTTGGTCAAATATTATAAATAGATTTCATCAAATCAAGGGAGCCACTGCAAATTCAAACTACCAAAAATAAATAAATAAATAATAATAATGAAATTTTTTTTTATTTAATAATTAAAAAAAATAATATATATATATATCGCACAATAGAACATAAAATGGGGATATAATATACAAACTCAAAGCTGGGAACATCAAAAGTTTGTGTGATGGAACACATGTTAATACATTTTTATATCAGTCTTTATATTATTTTATTGTTTATCATTGATAAATTGCTAATAAAGATCTAAGCAAAATTCTAATTTCTCTGCTTTTTCCTCTTTGACTTGACAGGCATGAAGGAATTTCCTCTGCTCTTTAAACCCCTTTTATTTGCTGGTTCATTTTTCATTGGGAGTGTGAAATTGGTCACAGCTCCATCACAGAATCTCCGTGTTGCCACCCCTGGCCCTGGTGGCTCACACATTGTAGGCTTGGGCCGACCCTTGACCCCTGATACTAATGCCTGAGTGACCAGGGAGAATCCTAGAAACCTTGCCCACTGTTTGTGTGTGTTTTTTTTCTGGGGGGATCCATCAACTGGGAATATAGAGCGCCTTGCAGTATGCGCAATGATGGCAGACGGGGAGTGTATGGGTAAAGAGACCCTCAGGCGTTGCACAACAAAACACAACTACATTTACTACATGTGAATCAGTGTGTATTAGAATTACACAGCAGCTGTTACACATAAATATGAACTTGTGCATCTGATATTGAAAAAATTCTGACATTTTCCACACACATTGATACATTTCTTAATAATTTCATTAATTATTTGTGCTCCACATAACAGCAGTTCCTTCAGAATCATTGTCAAATCTATTAGAAGGACGGGGGGAAATAGGTTCTCTATTACTCTACATTTCACGGCACCCAGCTGGCTGGTTCAGTTCTAATATGTCACATTTTGCAGGCCACCACTCCTACCTCCCTTTCCACCCTGTTTAATATCAGCAGCCGACCTGTCTTTGAAGTACCACTCCACTCATTTCCCAACCCCCTAGGGATGTGGAGCTGCTTTTACTGGCTGCCCTGTCCCAGGACTGGCTCTCCCTGCCTGTCTCGGACAAGGTGAAATCACGAAGGGGAAAGAGAGTCGCCAGCTAAAGGTAAAAAGACACCACCATAACCCAGTCTGCTATGGGGCTGTTAAGTAACACCATTTGCAGAGGAAATGAACTAGACTTGGATGTTGATCTTAATTAGGGTGATCAGGACAAGAAAAATCCATAGATTTATTGCAAGGTTGCCACAGCAACCATTTCCTCATTTAGCGATGTTAGCTTAAAGCAAGTCTACCATGAACACACAAACACACGCCAGCACACACAACCTCCAACCCTTCAGTATCTGCTCCCCTCCCCCTCTCTGGGAAGCGTCTGGCTGGCTGTCCTGCCTGCATTGACGGGCTTTTGTTTGAGTCCTGACTCGAAGAGCATATGGCAGGTGCCCCTCAACACACAGTTCCTCCCCACCCCCGTGCTCCAAGGCCTAATCGAAGTCTACCGTGTGGTGACTGATTGTCTTGTGCATTTCATAGGATGCTCTTTTTTTGTTTTAGAGTTTCCTCAGCCAATTAGGCTCATTGAAAAAATGAAGTCAAATACAACATCACCAATGAGACACTGTAGTGGGATCACAAACAATACATCCAAATCTAATGGTAATAATCAAGAACCTATTAACTCAATTCACAAAACACATAAAGAATAGCAACAACAAAAAAATCCATACCACTCCTGTGCTGGCAGGCAGAAGCAACACATCCAGAATGTCATTTAGCATAACAAATAGCTGCAGTATAAAGATCAATTCAGGGAGCGAGACCTGCCACTGTGACTGATGTGATCATTGCTGGACTTCATGGGTAGCATAGCACAATAGAAACTTAGGTTTGCAGTCAGATTAGCAAAAGGGAACATGAAGTATATAAATTAACACTCTGAACTGAATATGAAATTAAATTTTCAAGGATTTTGGTTTCTTTCAGTAATTGGCTTCTGCAGAATGAACCACGGTCTCTAAGTAGGTGCCCAACAGTCATTAACACTCAGTCCCTGTGGGTTTAAAAAAGTGACCAAAATCTTAGTCCTGCAAATGAAAAATGGCTCATCCATGAACAAACATATGTATACACAGGCATCCACAAAAGCACACACACACAATGGAGTAACAGGATTAAGCAGTGTCTGCTGAGATGAACTACAGAGGTAGCAATTAATTAACTGAGCGCGGAAGCCAGAGATATTTGAAGAAAGGCAATGTATGTGCATGTCAAAGGAAGGGAAGGCTAGGGAGGCCGTTCAATAACTAGGCCAGATTCCAGAGCAGCTCAGGACAGATAAAAACCAAAGACAACTTTGAATCAAACACCCTTTCAAGCCTTCATCAATCATGGCAGCGACTCCCTGCAGTCCCGTAGTCGTCGGAGGCAGGAAAGCAAAAAAGGAGAGAGTCTGACTATGTAAGCACCACAAATCAAAAGAATCAATTAAAAAAAAAAAAAGAAAAACACGGATTGACTATTACAGAGTAAAAGAAGAACTTCTGTCCAGGTTGGACTGAAAATATTTATATCATTTAATATGAAAACTCTCAAAACTATTCTTGGATTCTCATGAGATTACTTCTAAATAAAATCTCTTTCAAGTCTCACATTCAAATTCAATCACACCACAGAGACTACTCTGATTGCAAAGATGGCCTGTATGCATCTACACATACGCACATATGTGCCGAGGCCTCCCAAGTGAGTGGGCCTTGTTTCAGGCTCCCATTTTAATGTTATCATTAGTCTAATTACCCATGATGCTGAGGGCTGCATTAATGTACAGAAAACCTGTTAATCATGAGAGAGACACAGAGACACTAATAAGTACGACATAACCTGCACCATGTACAAGGAGAATGATTAATACACCTGCCTCACACGAGACACATGCACACAGAAACATCATTATATTTCACATGTTGTTCCTAGTTTCCAGTCTAAAGCATCGCTTTTCTTCCCTGGAAAGAAACCGCAGCTTGACAATAGCAGCAATCACAACTGATAATGAACTATTTGAAGAAGCATGTATATTCAGGACGTAATAATTATTTTTTCTATAAAACTTGCTTTTAGATAAGATTAAACTGATGAGGCTCTGTAATTCCTAAAAAGAACTGGCAGTGTAGTTTTCAACAAATATACCCCCAAACACAATCCACAATGGAGGATGTTTAAAACCATGGGGTGATCAAAGGTGTCATAAAAGACCAAGTAGAGGTTAAAATAGATTTGTATGAGGGTTACGGGTAGGCTGGGCTCCGTGAAAAATGAACAGCTCTCTGAGTGGAAGTCATTCTCGAACCTAAATCATCTGAAATGGACAAAATAAGACTGGAACAAGAGCAGCAGCCACAGACATGGCATTACAGCTAGGATCAAAGACAGATAAAGTTCTGCAGACATAAGCATAATCCCCAACAGTTTCTCCCAAAACAATAGTACAGTCATCCTACCACAATGGTAACCTTGTGTGTGTGTGTGTGTGTGTGTGTGTGTGTGTATGTGTGTGTTTTTGTTTTTTTTTTTTTAAACCAACATCACGTCTAACAGTAAACTGTCATTACAGGATATCAGATCAGATCAGTCTGACAAGGGGAGCCAGAACAGAAAAATAATATGGTCTTTGAAACATTTAAAATACTTTTCAAAATTAAAAACAGAATGTCTTAATAAAGTCACCTCAGTGCCATATAAATTTAGATTTAAGAAATAAGTTATACAAAGCGTCATGAAAACATGCCTGACAATAAAATTAGATGAATGAGCATTTATGCTTTAAATCCCTGTGAAAACAAATCTTATCTAAGAGCAAATTTTAAAAGATATTGTATTTGTAACTGTATTACAAATACAATTACCTTAATAACTCGACTTAATAGAATCAATCAGTGGTTGATATTATCATAATTTACTTGTAGTTGGTGCTTTATGTCCCAACAAAAAAAGCTACCTAAAACATAAACTGTTACAGGATGTAGATGGTTTTAGCAAAAAGGTTGGGTGTTGTTAAACTTACTAGCTAGCAGCAGGCATGAGAGGGCAATCACATAGAGCTGCTTGACAGCCACATCATAGTGGTCCATGAACAAGTCCAGCAGGTAGACAGCCAAGTGACGTGCTGTAGGACATAGCTGGTAGCGATTACTGAGGATGGCCAACAAGTCTGCAAAGTATCGCCGCATGCCAATCTGTGGTGAGTGGGCCCGGTAGACCGGTAACTTCAGCTCCTGCAAGGGAGAAGTGGGATGAGTGGGGCAGTCGCTCACAGGAGAGGGAGGAGGGCTGAGGAGAACTGGGTGGGCAGGAAGCAGTGGTAAAGAAATGAAAAGAGTTGAAAAGAATATGCATAATAATAGTGAGTCATGTATGGCTCCTGCCAACTCTGTCCTGCTGTGGGTCTGAAATACTCAAATATCAGGAACAAAACTCAATTTAACAGAAAATCTGGATTATGCATCATCCTCATTTCAATTTCATTTAATTCACCATCACGGCAGAGGACTGGAGATAATTTGGGTCATTGCAGAGGTCTGTGAGCAGTGGGTTGAGTGTGGTGGTTAGGAGGGAAGAAGAGGGGGTTGGGAGGAGGGGGGTGGCATAGAGGGTGAGTAGAAGATAGGATTAGGTTTCACCCCTACCACATCTCCTATTCATGTTCAATTAGCTGCATGTGTTTCAAAGTGGAGGGAAGATACTCGGGGGCATTAGCATTGAATCAGCCTCGGGTATCTTTCCAATCAGCTCCAGAAAACAGGGAGCAAAGCTCCAGTTTCAAAATCTGAGTAAGAAACAAAAACACATTTAGCAATGGCTGTATAAACTTACTCTTAAACTACTCTTTAAGTAGTTAAGGTGCTTCTACCAAAAAATGTTTTTGTTTTCAAAAATATTTTTGCTCTCGGAAAATCTGAGAAAAACAAGGTCTTTTCATCTGGATTTAATAAGAGATTGGGGATTCCTTGATTAATATCCTTAGGATCAAACAGCGAGGGGCCCTTAGATTAGAGGAGATGTAGAGAAAATATTCACAACATGGTAAGACTGAACCTCTCTGCACTTAGCTGTCTGTAAAACTGGTTTAAAACTCAGTGAATCATAACAGGAAAACATGGTACTGATAATACTTTGTACAGTAGAAAATTCAGTGTGAGGGCTGAACTACAAACACAGTTGGGTTTACACAAACTGTCAGCTATTTATTTTGAGCACAACTAAGACAACAGCAATTCTCAGACTGTCATTTAAATTGAATCCAAAAATAAACAGTAAACTCCCCCCCACCCTCCCCCTCTTTTATAGGAGCTCCACCCCCAGTTCCACAACCAACAACACCACCCAATCCTGCGCAAACTCTCCTCTCTTCCCACTGCTTCAGATTCTGCCTCTGGTCCATCTGTCTGTCTGGGGGTACAAGGGTAGCAGAAGGAGGGGGCTGCAGGAGTCTGGAGGGGCTCCAGGGGGTGGGTGGGTGCCTTTGTGGGGGACCCGCACCATAATTAAGGATTCCACAGCTGCCTCTGCCTGATTTGCATGTCTGATAATTTGCCACATGCTACACACCAACACTATCTCCCACATCAGGGCATTATCACAGCAGCAAACGTCATTAAGGCTGAATGAGACTGTGGGGGAGCAGGAAATCTGAACACCATATGAAGGCCATTTAAAAAAAAACAGCCCTAACAGTATTCTCACCTTCCTTTTCCACTGGCAATTGTAGTGCACTTTAAGAGTATTCATTTCTGAAAACCCAACTCTCAACCATCACAAGTTTCAGACAGTAGATATTTGAACAGGTTCAGTAAAATATTGTTAAAACTGGAATTTATTAGAGCAATTGGCTTCTTTTTTTCTTTTTCTTTTTTTACATTTCTTGTGAAGTCTAAAAATGTTTTAAATGTGTGAATATTAGCTGTCTAAAATTACACTGAGCCCAAAGTAACACGTCACATTTCCTTTTTGTCTGAGCAATAGCGCAAAGGTGTTTGATTCATAATGCTGAAGAGAAAAGAAACTAATAGATTGACTGTACCATGTTGTGAGCCTATATAAAATCTTTAACACTGACTTCTACAGCCCATATATACAGGAATTTCAGCCTTTAGCACAAAACAAGAGCGTGTACTATCACTACAAGGACAGGAAAGCTTTACGTAAATGAAAATCAAGTTGATATTTTTTTTTTCATGGAATAAAAAAATTTTGAATAATTCTTTCAGTCCCACTTTGTATTACATAATGTCACATAAGGCAAAGGTGTACATTTGTAAATTAGGGAAGTTCAAAATTGCCTGTTGGAGTAAATGTAATTTAAAACACAGGTAGGCTTATTTTAGTTGGTTGTAAGAAAACTATCCAATCCGTTGTCTACTTCAGCTACCTAAATGACGTGATGCTATTTGTATCAAATAATTGTCTCAAGCATTCCCTCAGTTCACTAAATGTAGCATTTACAATTAGGACAGTACAGTGATTGCTGCGGTGAGCCTAGCATTTGTTTTTGAAACAAAAATGCTGATATAAGTAGATCAGAAGCTAACATTAGACTGACTGAATATCTCTCTCTTTCATTATAGTAGACAGAAAAGAGTCGGGGTGTGTTGTTTAGCTCCTTGCTTTGTGTACAGATTTTCAGTCTAATTGACAGCACACTCTGAGTCAGACACTGCCCAGCACGAACAAACTGAATCAAACTGTATGTAAGTGAATGAGTCATTGTAAGGCTCACAAACATCTGATTCATTACAGTCACAATTTCCACCTATACACATATAACCTCTCAATTCCAGGCACCTGATGTCTCAGACCTGATCTGTGTTCATCTCCCTCAGTGTGAAGCTGGCAGTAGCCTCATTTCGAAGATGTGAGTCAAGTGACAGATGTCTCCATTACAGTGACATGTGGGATGAAATATGATCAAGCTTTGAGGTTAATTAAGACATTCTCAATTAATGAGCCTGAACTCCTCCATGTAATCTAATTTAGATCATGTTTAAACAGACAACGGGACTCTGTAATTATATTTCCTCCTAACTTCCAATGAGATATGTAAAATAACCAGCATGGGACTGCTACTTTAGACTGTTTTCCCTTTCTTTTTTGTTACTTTCTTAATTATTTTTAAATAAAAATGTCGCAATGTCCCTTAGTTTTCTAACTCTTGGTTCGTTAGGCTGTAAATGATGATTTTTTCCCCGTTCATTTATTATTATGAATCTTATTTTGTCTATCAAAGAATTTGAGAAATGAGGTTACAAACGTGTCACCTTGCTTGAACAACTTTATAAAATTTCGCAGATTCAATGTAAGAGAACAAAAATATTATTGCTTAAAAACGAACTTGAATTATTTAAATAGATGCCAATCAACTTTCTCTAGACTGACCAATTGATTAGTAAATGTAGAGTTGAGTAGCTAATCAACTAAAGAGCCACATAATTGCAGCTGTAATGATTTGATTGATTAACTGGTCATTTAGCTTGTTATAGGTATATAGTAATTTTATATCGACTACAAAATACTGCAGTTTTTCAAATTAGCCTGTGGTGGTAAAGCAAAACAGACAATAAAAGATTCACGTTTTTGTATTATTTTGTTGTTGTTTTGTGTTCCTTATAAATCTCCAGTTTTTGTTGAGTAACCAAAGTTACATGCACGGCTCATGCTGTCAATAAAATCATAATAGAGCAAAGATGACAGACGTACCTTTATACGGAGAGACTGATGGATATCTGCAGCTAGCTGTCCTTTCCACCATTGCAACTCCCTCTCCATCTTTCCCATCCAGAGGAGACTTCAAGAATCAAGTTTTTCCTGCTCAGACAAATATGCCCAAAATAAGACAAAGTTCACTTTGACACCGATTCCCGGATTAGAAAGATGGGAATAACTGAACGAAATGTAAAGTTTTCCAATAGGCTTTACCAGCAAATATATCACAGCGGATATTTAGATTAAAGTTATTCTGTAAACTGAAACGGATTTTTAAGATTAATTCCGACTCGAGGTTGGTTTTGCAACGTAAAGAAGACTCAGCATTCAGCCCGTTTCGGTGAAAGATGATGTTTTCTCTAAAGTTTTCGATCATCTCGCTAATCACACGGCACAGGTCTGTCCCCCTGCATAGGCCATTTTCTGCTGGGGAATTTAAATGGCTGGGTTAAATGCCCACTCGACCACGCTATGGGTCAAAATAATCAAACCAGCCTTTTGTTTTCACCACTTGTGTTCAGATTGTTATCGGAAGAGATCGATAAATGAGAGACCCGAAGCTTCAGTTATCACGTAAAAGGTCCGCACCACGAGACAGCGGCCAAACAGTGAGGCTACACAAGTTCACTGTCCGCCGAGCCCACAAACAGGCGGCTGGCTTTAAAACACCCCGACGGCTCACGGAGATAAAACACCGACATCTCCAAACGAACAGCGGGGGACAGCTGTAGCTGCACACGAACCCGGTCAACTTTTCATCCAAGTGCTGGGTACATGTGCCACTCACCGCTCCGACGGGAATGCCCCCCAGACCCCTTTGTCTCAGTCCGACATCCTGAATGAGAGAACAACTCTTCGGCTCAACTTTCAGATACACCTCCTTTTCTCGGCCGAAACGCAAACTTCAAATCCTCCAACAAGTTCGCCGAAACGGCCGCCGCTGCCAAATGCGGACAGCGGGAGTTCGGTCGGGTCGTTTCCCCCCAAACTGTTGACACTTTTCTCCGAGAGAGCTCGCTCCGCCGTTTCCTCTCCGGTGGCTCCGCGGTAACAAAGTCGCCTCCTCGGCTGCACCAGCTGCTGCTGCTGCTGCTGCGGCGAGAGGCTCGTGCGCTCGACGTGAGGGCCCTGCTTCGGCCTGGGAGTTGTAGTCCTTCAGAGGTCAGCCGGAGAACTACAAACACCCACGCTTCAAGCACTCTATGAGCACTTTGTTTGCATCTGTGTGGGTTACATTTTATTTGACTACATTTTTTATTCTTTTACGTGTGATTAACATATTTGTGGAATAAATACATTTGAAAATCGTGTTATTTGATGCTAAGGGCGTTTACACGGGTAAAGGACCCCAGGCCCATAATGCCTTTTCCTCACAGTAACCCAAAGATTAAACAATAAACAAGAAAAACAGCAAAAGCAGATACGAAATAAATATAATAAGCTAGATAAAACACTGCAATTAACAAAATGCTACACCAATTGCCATATTTTTAATTTAAAAATTTAATTTATTTATATTTCAATTAATTTGATGAAGGAAAAAATATTTTCTGGGTTCACTTAAAATTATGAGTTTTAGTTTCTGAGCCTAAGAAGGTTTTGCTTGCCTGTCTCAGTAGTAAAGGTTTCAAAAGTGTGATACATAAAGTATCCAAATGATGAAATACATAATTTTACACAAACAGGACCACACAAGAGTTGTAGTACACACAGTGGCCATCTGCATAGATGCCTATCTATATTGTAGTAATGATGCATGCGCTAAACATTTTAGTTGAAATTTGTTATGTCCAAAACTTCAATTTGTTCATTCAATTTCAATTCATTATCACATATAAAAAGAGATCATTTATAAATTGCAGTGTTCTTAAGAAACAAATATTGGTTAATGGTGTGCACAAACCATCAACTTGTTTGCTCAGGTGTATTAGATTTCAGTTTTGATTTTGTGAATAAAAAATTGACATGACAAATGATGGCTCTGTGCAGTCAAAACTCATAATAATCTTACAGCACACGTGAGCTTCATTAGTCCTAGCTTGTTTATTTATTTGTGTGTGTGTGTGTTTGTGGGGGGTGGGGTGGGGGGTTGTTGTTTCTGTTTTGTTTGTTTTTTGTTTTTTGTTTTTTTATTTTGTCAGCGTGAGAGATACAGCATTAATTGGTTATTTCTTTAGTTCATTCAACTTGCTCTATAGTTGAATTATTTCTCTGCTTGTCTGCCCCCTGGTGTCAAAACGCTTAAGTTCACTGAGTATGGGGAGCTGGAACAACCTCGTCCTAACATTTTGGCATGGGAAAAAAAAAATCAATCATAAAATAAAAACAAGGAATTTACAGGTTCATAACATCAATCGTCATCCTGAGCATTTGCTTTACGATCAGCCTCATTGAGAAACTCCTGGTCAGCATAAATGAGGAAGCCAGTGAAGGTGCTGTCTGTCCAGAAGGGGTCAAAGAAGAGTCCGTTCTGCTCAGAGTAGAAGATCTGCAGCCAGACCTGATCTGTCTGCTGCAGGTGGAGAACAGTAGAACCAGATGCCACATCATTGTTCCCTGTGTTTGCATCAAATGTCTTGATCTTGTACTGTCCGTTGTGCACCAGCCCAATGGCTAGGTGCTTATTTGCAAGATTGATATCATAGGTAAAATAATACACACCAGGTATAGCACAAACAAACTTCCCACTGCTGGCGTTGTAGTGATCCCCCTCATTCAGCAGGATCCGGCTGAAGCGGATGGGCATTCGCTCTTTAGGGTAGCTCTTTGTCACAGCCACAGAGAAAGCTGAACGGGCTGTACTGCCACAATTGCAGCGTCCAGGTGCTCCTTCCTGGCCTGGGTCACCCGACTCCCCCTTTTCTCCCCGTTTTCCGGCCACCCCTGGAATTCCACGTTGCCCCTTCAGCCCCCGGGGTCCTGCCTTTCCAATAACTCCTTGACGGCCTTTAACACCTGGTTTGCCTGGGTTCCCTGTCCTCCCTGAGTCACCTGACAACAATGGCAATCCCATATACAAGACACTTCAATCTTAACTATACACACAACACACGTGTGTATAAGGAAATGGAAGAATTGATTCAAATATTGTACTGGATTCGAGTGAGTAAATAACCACCTCTCTCTCCCTTCGCTCCCTTTTCTCCATCTTGTCCATCCGGGCCATCTTTCCCAGGCGGCCCCATGGGTCCTATGGCCCCTGGTGAGCCAGGGATTCCTGGGTTCCCAGCAGGCCCTTCTGGACCTGGCACACTGCAGACCAGCTGGGAGGATTGGATGGTGATGTTACGACCTTTCTTGGATGAGGAATTTGTTGACTGGGAGACAACAACTGACAGAAAACAGAACATCACACACATCTGGACCATGTCGGTCACTGTGGAGTCACAAGAGGGACAGGGAAAGTAATTGTTTACAGAATTTTTCATTTGGGTTTTGTGTGTCAGACTCAATCATATTGTGCAAATGTCTGTTAACAAAGAAAATACTTTATATGCATACTGTCCTCCAGCTATAATCCAATGAAAAACACGCACACAGATGTTTTAATAGTATCGTCTTATTCAGGCTATCACTGGTTACTTACAAAGAAATATCATGCTACAACCATGCACAAGTCAAACAGAAACAAAGAATGCAACTTGCAGCATGCTTTTCACAAAGGAAGTGTGTCAGAGATCTGAAAAGCGCAGGCAACTCACCAGATGAGACACGATGACCCAAGGCCATTTTTCACTTTTATCCAAGTCTGTCTCTGACTAATGAGCACAAACTTTCCAACATTATGTTTCAGTGTTCGTGTGAGATGGCATTCTCAAAGAGCTGCAGAGAAATGTGCAACCCGTTGAATCTCAGTCCATAACATCCGCCCTGCTTTACCAAGCACGCAGCCAAAAAATACTTTGACCATGATGTCATTATATTCAAGACAGTGCAATACTATTGCACAGCTGAAGTGGTGATGTGACACACACTCACAAACTCATGATTAGGGAAAAACAGGATATCACATACTAGACAAAACCATAGGCTTTGTACACCAGTTAATAATTTTAGCTTTATGTTTTAAATAATGGTCAAAGGTTTTAATGTTACATAACACAAAATGAATAGAACGCAGTGATCCGCAGCACTGTGTAAATGTAAAATGTCCTTCACTGTGATGCATAGCTGAGAGCCCCCCCCCCAAAAAAAAAACCAAAAAAAAAAAACCCAAACATCTCAGCTATTGTGTGAGGCAGTTCGGCAAAATACTGTATTCACCTCTTAACACCTTTAATTGTTTTCCAATAATTGAAATGCAGACATAAGATAATATTTCTATCAGCACACGTCTGCACGTATTTGACCTGCACAGGCACCATTTTTTAGAGTTAATGGCTGAAGAATGTTGTTTTGGCAGTTTGGAATTACATTACATCATTGTTGAATGCAGTGTGATTTGATACAGATATTGGCATAAAAACAGACATCGGACATTTAAAAAAAAGGGGTGCATTTAATTTTTTAAACAGGTGGCTGAATTGGCGGAAACTCATATTGGACACGACTTGTAACACAAAGCAGAGCCTTTTTAATTCAGATAACATGTCTGAAGGGGGTCTTCCAGCGTCCAAAGAAAATAGTAAAAACTTTGCCGCAACAGTGAAAATGTCCATTCCACTAACCCTAGAACATACATTGTGAGTGCAGGCTTTGTCCCAGAATAACAGAAGCTTTTGAGATAACACAGAGCATTTATAAAAATGTTTTCTTTTGACAAATGCACTAATACCAGTAAGTGGTTCTTCAAATTTCTGTCATTTTAAAGTCAGCTCTATTTTATATTTGACTGAAGTAAGCCTCAAAATCTCAGTAGGTACAAACAAAATTAAGCATCATTGCTGAATATATGTTCACGTCTTTAAAAACAAAAAGTATGCCAAATAAAATACATATAATACATCTGTGGCATTAGGAACCAGACAGCAGGGTCCTACTCCAAGTTAAGAAGAGGTTGATTTTTCTGAGATTTTCCAGCAACCAACTACTCTGGTTCAGTCCAGTCTCCCGACGTTGGATGAGGTCACTGCCCCAGGAAGGAAGCCATAGGATCATCCGGCCGGCTGCGTTTCATGCGGAAGGCCTCCATCTCCTCCTCAGTGGGTGCTTTCACTTCATGCAGGCTGCTGTATGGCCTCTTTCGCTCATCCAACTGCATTATTGCATCTATGTGCCTCACCCGTTGGTCCTCTGCTTCAAGGGCCTGCGAGGAGAAAACAGATTGGTGGTTAATGGCTGAAGTGAGCTGAACCAGAGATAAAGTCAACTAAACAACTGACAACAATCAGGTTTAAAAAATAAAATATTTTTACCTTCCTGAGCTTCTCCTTCTTTTTCTCTTCATCTTCTGAGTCACTGCTGTCTGAGTCACGCTTCTTGTTCTTCTTGCTCTTCTTTTTCTTCTTCTTCTCTTTCATCATCTTATTTCGATGCATCTGATGATTGTAAACATTGAAATAATAAAAACACAAGGAGAGTTATCTTTGCTTCTGGCCAAAAATAAAAATAAAAAGATGAACAAAAAATGTTTATGAACAATAACCTCTTCAGTGTCACTTACTTCCAGTAGAGATTTGGGCTCTTCTTCATCCTTTGGCTCAGTAAGTCCCTCTTCAAATGGAACACACTCCGAGTTGTTCTGCAGGTTATTAAAAAGAACCAAAACAGCCCCATGTTACAAAGCCAACATTTCAAAAACAAAATAAACAAAAATTATTTAAAAATATATCAATCCGTGTATCAAACAAAACTTTTAATGCTCTTATTGTAAACTTACTATTCCAATTCCAGCCTCTCCTGTGCAGTAACTCTGTTTGACCATGGAGTGACAACACTTGTATCCCCAGCAGCCGTCTTTCCAGTATGAGCCCCAAACGCACTAAAAATTTGAAATAGTTTTTGAAATTATATACAGTTAATTCAATTTACTAAATCAGCAACAGCAACAATCTGTCTTTCTGTTCTTACAGTGTGGTTGTTGATGAGCACATCCTCCTCATACTTGGAGCGGGCAACAGCTTTTTCAAGCCCTTTCAATACAGCACCATGGCGCGAGTACTCCACGTAGTCCTCCGTCTGGGCCAACAGCAGCTCTCTTGGTGGAGCATCCAGGTGCTCTTGACCCCCATACTGTATCACAAATAATGCAAAAACAAAACCAGTGAAGAAGACACTAAAGCAGTAGATGATAGATGATAGATCACACTGTGAGATACATCCACTGACATTTCGGGCTTTGATGGCCAAAGGCAACCACTTCTAAAGTTCTGTCAGAAATCTGAGACATCCACCACTTTTGCTTAATTTATTTGTTTCAACAGTGGTCATCTGACATATATTCTGTGCTGGAACCAAGACTGTTAGTCCCTTGTCATGGTTCCCAATGAATCAACCAGCAAGATATCTCACAGTATATATGGGCCATTAGTTAGTGCCATACTATCTTAAAATAAATGATCACCTTCTCCAAAATGCTCTCCCGCTGTTCCTCTTTAAAGTCCTCCTTCTTAACTTTGAAGGACCGGTGGAGCAGCTCCAGCTTGGTGGGGTCAGCCTGCAGATGCACTTCTGAGCCTCTCTCATAAGCCTCCCAGGCAAACACTGGCACAACATAAAACAACAGTAATTACATCAGAGCGTAACACAAACGCATGTTGCACGCCTGTTTGTGTTGTGAGTCTCATTTGTCTGGTCCCATCTAGTTTGTGAAAGCAAGGAACTGATCATAGCCAGCAAAAATGAAATTAATCAGTTTTTTTTTTTTTTTTGGGGGGGGGCGCTTTGGCTGTACACCCATGTAACACAATTACAGAAAATAAACAAAACAGCATAAAGCCACTAACCACTGTTGTAAGTGGTCTTTAGCTTCTCTGAATCATGGTAACAACCTTTCAATACTACTAACATTCGCTTAGTTAATATATGTCAAAGATGAAACACTGCTCATGTTTACTTTACTGTTCCTTGGAATAATGACCTTGCTCAAATCAGTTGTAGGGAGTGAGTGACTGAGGCATACAGTAGCCAAAACAGTTTTGGGGGGGGGGGGGGGGGGGGGGGGGAATACAGACATATTCAATAGGAGTGGGAATCTTACTATCTCATGTACGATTCAATTACTTTTGGAGCTACGATTTTCAATTCAAAATGATTTGATTCATAATGATTTCTGCTCCAATCTATAAGTGTACAAATGATCCATATCGACATTTTACATAAACACGTTTTTTTCAGAATGAAAAGGAACGTATCTGTTGGAAAAATGTTCCGAAGGGGGTCACTAATAATGAATGAATAATTAAATTAACGTACGAATGAATGTGGTGACTGTGTTGTGTAGTGTGAGTGTAGTGGGCGCGGTTCAAAACTCAGTGGGGGCAACTGAACATGTCTAGGTTAACTGGTTAATTGGTGACGAGTAATTGACTAGGTTACAGCAAGGAATGGAGACCCCCCCAGCTCCTACACCAGGCCGGCGA
Organism: Echeneis naucrates; assembly: GCF_900963305.1. Taxonomy (NCBI): domain Eukaryota; kingdom Metazoa; phylum Chordata; class Actinopteri; order Carangiformes; family Echeneidae; genus Echeneis; species Echeneis naucrates. The sequence continues at coordinate 14,249,536 of NC_042520.1, forward strand.
TGGCACCCCTCCAGAGAGTAAAGACTAGACTCGACCTGAGACGGAATCTCCCCTGACACTAGATCAGACCAGACTAGACTAGACTAAGCACCGGACCTCCCCACCAAAGAATAGAACGGACCGCAGCAGAGACCAGACCCCTCAGATCTGGGGGGGGACTAATGTGGGAAAAATTTAAACGGAATTTTGGAAAAAAAATAGAAAGGATTTTAATCTTCAAATCTTTGCCTTCAACAAGGACGGGGCCAGTTGAATCTCTCTTTCCTCCATTATAGTAGTTTCCTCGTTTTGGTGCTTACCACACGTTTATGTGACGTCAGGATGTCCTGCATACAAAATGGAGCCAGACAGCCTGCAGATTTATTTATTTTAATCGATTTTGGGACATTTTAAATCAATTCAGAATTGTAGTAAATGAGAATCGCGATTTTTATAATCAATCAATTTTTTTGGCACACCCCTAATAATTCAAGCATGACCCCCAATGCATTTTTTGCCAGCTGCTGTGTTTTTAATGGCACCAACAAACCTACTTCCCCTGGAAATGTCAAATTTTTTTTCCCCCATCAAAGTAGAAATATTACACTTGTCTTTTTCAGTGATACCAGAAAAAAGTTCTTTGTACAACAGAGTAGAAGCGGAGAAGTGAGATTTATGTGACTTACACTGCGTTTGAGCCATAGTAATGGTGTCTCCTGAATAGCGAGCAAAGTTGTCTCCAGCATACCCGACCCTGTCAAACAAGACAAAAATACAAGTATTTAGATCATATATCAGTTAAAATAAAATCAGGAAATACAGTAGGAGTAACTTACTCATCTGGATTCATGCCAGTGTTGGAATACGGGTTTTCTCTCATAGCTCGAGTCTTTGGATCGTAGTAGGCAGAGTTTGGATCCAGATTTCTCAAGTACTGGAAGAGAAAGATGTGAGATATTTAGATTGTTGACCTCAATGACACTCTCTCAACTCTTAATGATGCCTCAATAGACATGTGTTTCTTACTTTAGCTGTATCTTCTCTGATACGCAGATTTCTGACAGTGATTCGTCTCTTGGAGTCGAAATTCTGACCTGGCATGTCGATGTCATCTGCATACTTATCTTCATCTTCATCCTCACTGTCATGTTCCCACTCCTGCAGGCAAAAGATTCAGTGCATTCAATAAGATCAAGCAATCTTAATCTGCCGAACACACTTATCGCAAAATCTCAACACCCTCAATTATTTCTGGAATTTACTGAATACGTACAGATTTATCCAGTTTTCCAGAGGCTAACTCATCCTGGAGTTTCTGTGCCTTCAGAGTTCTTTTGGCCTGAGAGACAGAAACAAACAGAAAGTCAGTCAGTTTCATGTAATAATACATGATAGACATAATAGAATTGTAAAAAGACAACTTTTGATCAATGTTCTGAACCCGATGATACGACCCCACCTGACTTGTGTCCTAATGCATGCATGCATATGAATATTGGTTCTGAATTCATGTTGCCCATAACAAAGGTAATTCAAATTTGATTTCTGAAAATAAGGGACTTTTAATTGGCAGATATCAATCTGATTAATACACATTCCAATATGAACAATCAGTTCAGTTGGGAGTTTTTTTGCATATTGTTTGAATATGGCTCTCGTTCATATTGTGCTGAATAAAAAGCTGTAGACATCTGCAGCCTTCAGAGAGATGTTTACTTTTTTCCTACAAAACAAAACAAAACAAACCACCAGGGCTTAACCACAGGGAATTTACCACATGACTACTCACCAGGTCTACTTTGGCATACTCTTCCACAATACGCTGGTGTTCCTCAGGGTCGTAGCCATTCCAGCGATCTCGCTTTCCATCATAGTCCAAGTCAAGCTGGATTTGACTATGTTCATCTGGGGCTATGTCTATGCCTGTGAACTTTGCCCCAACTTTTCTGGGTCGCTGATAGGACCACAGTGAAGATCAGATAATAATTTCAGCATAACAAGTCGATTTCAGCATAATAACAATAGCATTAACGTAATGTGTTAGAAATGACCAAAAGTACATATCTACTATTAGACAAAAAATGTATCTATTCATTTTACCTCCAAACAGTCTTTCTTCTTGTGCGTCATAGCACCACAGTTTTCACAAGCTCCTTTGCGGTATTTGGTCGAAAGAGAATTCTGTTTGGAGAAAAAAATAAAGCCATGAACTTAAAGGTTCATTTATTCAAAGTAAGTGAAAAGAATTCAATAACTCATTCTGACCTCCTGTACTCCTCTCTTGTACCACTCTCCAATGGCTGAGTATTGCTTCTGGTTTTCAGTCTGTGGTCTCTGATGCTTTAGTGTGGGTCTCTTGGATGGGTCAATGTACCATGGTACTGATGAAATGTACTGTGGGATGTGGGGGTTAATGTCCCTGGAGAGGAGAAAAAACAGCACGTTTTCAATATTACTATCAAAAAAGCTGCTTCATTGACTTCGGTGAGAGTGAAGGAGTTTTGTCAATTAGGAAAAGGAAACAATTAGGTTAGAAGTTAAGGGAAAGTAATAGGAAAGGATGGCTGAGATGTGAGAGATACGCTTGTTCCCAGCATGTAAACAATAATTTCACTAGACATGCAAGAGTTGGTTGTGTTAAACATACTGAACCTTGACAACAAAGTAAATTTTTCACACTAAACCCAAAATTAATTGTGAATTATTATGGGGTTTGTTTTTATTTCCAGGGACCACAAAGTTGAGCACCAAATCAAACATAATTATATGCAGAACTTGGCTGCTGCCATGAATGGTTTATATCTTTATTATATCTTAATAGTTTATATCGAGACAATAAACACGAAGTGTCTAAATGAGCCAGACTGAGCCAGAAGCAGACTCTTCACTGAATTATCAAAACTTACTTTCCCTCCTCATCCACTTCAGCTGGAGCATTTCCCAGCTTCCTCTGCTCCTCCAGCTCCTTCTTTTTTCTCCAGTCCTCTCGGGTCATCTTCTTTGGCTCATCCAGCCCAACGATGCCCTCCGTGCTGGCGCTGGTCTGCTCGGCCATGACTGAACCTGCTATCACAACAACCCCACGTTAAAAGATCAACAACGTCTCGACACAACCAAGTGAGTGCTTAACAGAAACATTACGTGTATCGGGAACATCCTTTCTTCCATAGTGTTGGTTAGATTCACCCTCCGTCGTGAGCAGCTCAATATTAGAAACGTTAAAACACAACGTACCGACATCGGTAGCTAACTTAGCTGTTCTTAGCTGTTGGCTTCAACGTGGAAGAAATGTTTCCTCTAATTTCATCTAATAAGAAGAACAGAGAAAATATGCTCGTTACCTTGCTCCATCACAGATTCGACAGATTGGCTTTTCCCTTCAGAAGCTTTACTTTTCTCTCTCGTGTCCTCTGTTTTTGAGTTTGTTACTTTTGTTTTGACTGACGCACCGCTGTCGCCATTTTACAACGACCACAATTACCCGACGTCCCTCTTTTTACGGAGATGATGACATCATAAATATGCGACGTATCAAACGGCGTAGTGTTGGGAGGTTTTACCGACTCAGGGCTTTTAATTTCGTTCAGTTAAATAAACGAATCATTTTCAAGTCATTCGTTCATTTCGTTCACTGGAACCAGTGTGGCGCTGTAGCTGTCTGACGGCTTTCAAACTCTGAAGAACAACAAGGTTTGCTTCACTTGGCATATAATACACAAGTTTGCTTTTGTTAAACTATTGAGCACCCTTTTGGGCCAAAGCCTAAAGTTGAAATGACTCATTTAATTTTCTGGTAGGAGAGCGCTCCACCTGCCATTAAAAATGATTCCATCTTTCTGTGATGGCTGTTCACTTTAGCCTACCTGCTCACTGAAGACCTGTAATAACAGCGGTCATGTTACTGCTGTAACCACGTGAACAATGAACGAAAGACCCGAAGACCCGTGGGTATGAACCGCAAACGAATCACTCATTTCTACACTGAGAATGCACAGCAGCCATGAGACAAGTGAACGAGAGACTCAATCCCGAAGACCCTATTTTGACTCGTGAATAAACCAGTTCACTGAGAATGTGCAGCGGTCATGTGACAAGCAAACCGGAGACTCAGACCCGCAGACCCTATTTTATGAGTCGAGAACGAATCAGCCATTCCTACACAGAGAATATGTGGCAAAAAGACGTTTTTAACCCCCCCCCCGCCACTGGGGGGCACAAACATACTGATCGGCCCCACAACTGTAAATGCTCCACCTAAGGACGACATCGCCAGTGTGTCTTTTACCTGCTCCTAAGGCCTTGTTTTGAATGAGTGTCCCTTCATCAAAATAAAACTTTGACATTTTTTGTTGAAATTAAGTGATACAGAATAAAGTTTGATTTAATCGTGTTTTAGGGCCTTGATGACATCAAGCACATAACTAAAGCACATGCCTATCAAAAAGGTTTTATTTTACTTTCCTGCTTTCAGACCATGTCTTGTTAAACAAAATGCTGTTTGAAAATAGACTGCAGATATAACCCTCAGTTCACTGCTGGTTATCAGCTATACTTAATGGGAAAAAGCTAAGTTTTCCAACTCAACCTGTGTGGAACAATTATTTAACAGGTTACAGAACTCACTAGTACCAAAACTTATCCCCCCTTCCCTTTAATGATGAACATTGCTGACTTATCGAACACCCACACTTACAAAACATGGCAGTCACAGGTAGCTTCAATCTAGCTTTGCTCCGATTCTAAAAAGATTTGGTTATGTGAGCATAATGAGAAGGAAATGCTGGATGCCATGTTACCATGGGAATAAGTACTTTTTATTGTAATTTTGTTAAATTACAGCACTGAAACAGCAATAATGAACATAAAACCGATTTGTGATGCATAATTTGGCTGTGCAAGTTATTTTAATCGCCTGTGTTTCTGAACCTGAGCTCTGACCTACATGTCTGAGAAAAAAAGATGATTTGATAGAAACTTTGATTCAATAAAAAAAAGAACAGTGTTGTTTTTGTTTTTTACTTGGCAAGAATAATTTCAACCTTGATGACTCCAGTGGGTTTATTTTTGCATTCTACCAAGTACCAAGCAGATATTGTTGTGCCTAACTGTAACATGGACCAGTGAGAACACTACTTTTATTTATCATTCCTGTAATTAGAAAGACAAGTACGACAAGACAGTAACAACAACATAAGATGCCCTTATGGTGACAGTTTGGTCAGCTGAAACTTCTCAACTTTTTCTTATATTCCGAACATTTAAAAAAGGCCAAAATGTAAACAAGTATGAGAAAACAGAACAAAAGAGAATAACAGCACCAGACACAAATAAACATATTGACAGAAGTATAAAGAGATGGACTGTATCCGTCCTCCGGCCTTAGCACCAGTACACATCCCCACTGTCAGTCCAGCAGTAGATGAGAAGGCAATGCAGTACCAAAGTGAAGGCAGTGTTGCATTCAAGTAGGTACCAAAATATGAAACTCTTTCTTTCTTTTGTCTATTGGGAGTTTTTATTGAGAATATCTAAAGGAATGGATGGACCAAGTTATTTATCATCATCCTCCACTCTTCCCCATTCCTCCAAACCCGCTCCTTCCACTTCTCCATCATCAGCATCTTCATCCACATAGTCACCCGAGGTGTCATACACCACCTCTCCTTCATCATCATCGTTGTCGTCATTGTCGTCGTCGTCATCATCATCATCATCATCGTCATCATCGTCGTCGTCATCATCGTCATCGTCGTCGTCTTCATCATCGTCGTCCTCGTCATTGTCCCCCTCCTCTTCTTCCAGCAGGTCACCACCATACAGTGGCTCCTCCTCTTCATCCTCCACTATCGCCATCTCCTCAATTTCATCCTCTTCTACATCCTCATCATCATCGTCTTCTACCTCTTCTACGTCTAACCCACACACCTCCCCATCCTCCACTTCACCATCCTCTCTCTCATCTTTGAAGGAGGTAGAAGTGGAAAATACTTTCCCCTCAGTCCTGTCTGTGAGGTAAGATCTGCTGGAGGGGATGAAGCTTGAAGTAGCAGTCTTTGTGTTGATGTAGAGACGGGGAGGAGGCTCCTGCCTGCCCAGTGCAGCCTGACCAGCAGGGGAAGAGATGGTGGCAGCCGAAGAACTGGTTCTTCTGGAGTCCGGGACCAGTGAGGAAGGGACCATTACTGCCATGGCCACGGGCCTCACAGAGGTCGTGGTGTCCCTGTATTCACGGATTTCTCCTGGCTCCAAAGGCTCTGGCCCACATGGGTCATGTTCACTGCAGGACAATTTGCCATCTAACTTGGAAATGAAGAGCATGCCTTCACGATGCTCCTTACAGTAAGAGCTTGGACACATCTCGCAGAATGATGCTGCCTCTTTTCCACAGATGTCACACTGGTGCCACGGACACTCCCACCGACCTGAGGATGAGACTAGTGTCATTGCTCAACACGCAGTATATCACAATATACACACAATATATTGTGGGTTTAGGTTAAAAAGGCACAAACTGGTTTTACCCAAAAATTATAACAGTTGCAGAATCTTATAAAGTTTTCAGAGTTCTGATTAAAATGGCTTTTCAAAAAATCTTAAACTGGCTGTTCAGCTGGTAGAATTTTATGTTAGCAGCAGATGATCAATGAGAGTGTTTTGTAGATCTCGTTATTTTGCCATGATTCAACATAAAAGAGTCACTTAACATTTTGCTGGTTATTAAATTTTGCCCTAACAAATTTGTCCATATTACTACTATGCAAATAAAAAGACAACCCAAACATCAGACATAAAGGTGAAAGTCATGATAAAATATGATTGAAATACAGATTGACGTAGTAGAACATCTTTAGTAATGTGATTTTTGTTAAAAGCAATTTTTACAACCATTAGAGGAACAGGTCTCCAGCTTTACTTGCCTGCAGGCCTCTTGGCCAAGTTGAGACAGTCAGCATGATAGACCTTTGGGCAGCCCGGCTTCTTACAGGATACAATCTGTCCCCCATCACCACAGCTGAAACATTCATCTTCTCTTTCCTTGGTCACTTCTTGCTTCGTCTTCTTCTTCATGGGGACCTTTCTTTTTCCTTCCTTCAGTTTCAGTTTCTCTGCTGGCGGCTGATTCTAAATAAGAGAGAGAAAGTTTCTCAAAACAGCCCTTCTTTTAAGTTCGAAATGTAGGTAAGGACGGTTAGAAGATCATCGAAAGGCTTATAATAAACGCTGCTGAAGCAATAAAGCTGATGAAAATGTGTACATTTACCTTTGGCCGGACACCAAGGAAGCCACTGCAATTGGGTGCTCCACATTTACAGACAGTTTTCCCATTTCCACGACATTCAAGGTTATAGTTGAATGTCAGCTCCACACCTAAAGGACACAACAGGGTTAGCGCTATATTGTGTAGATTGTAAATGAGAGGGGAAAAAAATACATCTGTATTGTTAATCCTATGAAGTACAAAAACAACCAATCTGAGTTGTCCATCAAACCTTTTGGGATATCTTGTAGAGCAAACAGTCCCACCCTGGTGTCTCCGTTCACAGTCCACTTCTGGGTCTCACAGTTTGGCTGGCAACTGTGGTTCATGAAGCGGGCCTGGTTCCCTTTGGGCCCGGCATCAATGATCCGGTCCTGCAATTTAAAAATTGTAGGTTTGCACAAAACATCTGATCTACGTTTTCACTTTCAACTGGGTTTCTAAATTTGGCAATATACTGTGATTGTGTCAGCAGGTATTTAGCTCAGATTCACCTTGTCCAGTGTAAGCATGTAGAAGTTGCAGATGTCATTCTCCTGGGCATGTCTGATCCTGGCTCGACATTCTTCTTCATCTATTACCTCTCCCACATATTCACTGACAAATGCTCCCTGACAATTGAAAGGGTAAAAAAATGAAAAGAATAATCATCATAATTGTCAAATTTAATGTGTTAATCCAGATTTTTTTTTTTTTTTTAATATATATGTCTAAATCTGGACACCCCCTTTTCTCTATAAATAAACCTATTGAGTATTTGAATATTGCTTTCTTTCATGAGTTTTTTTTTTTTTTTTTTTTGCTCCCACAAAATGAAACACAATTAATAATTTTAATCGTTTGGCAGCCGTAAAATTACAATGTCTTTAGAAGTTACAATTAAAAAAACTTTGTTTGTTTGGTTTTTTTTTCTTCTTTTCAACCTACCTTCTTGATGTCCGACACACCACGTAAACCCCAACCACAGGACAGCGTCCTGTAAATTTCCACAGCTGTGTACTGGCGCTTTGTGAAGGCTTGGTTCTGACATCGCTCCCCTGCAGCACAAACCTGAGGGTGGCACTCGTACATCAGCATGCGGTTAATGCACTCTGAGTCAATGCTGCAGGGATTCTCATCAGAGGCCTTGCAGTTGCAACGTGGGATCTCTGATAGGTCAGCTGTGATGATCTGCACCTTCCCAATTGGCCGATTTACCTTAAGAGACAGCAACAAGAGTGGGATTTTTACAGTACATCTCTATGAAATGGTCTTCGGCCAGTCTAGATGGGCACAGATGCGTATCTGGCGACATGCCTTACCCTAATGTGCCTGTATGGAGGCGGTTTCTTATCATTCTTTCTGTCCTCCTGAAGCTGTCTCATTTCCTTCTCTGCCTGGAGCTCTCTAAACCTCTCTGCTGCCTCAGTCAGGGCTATGACGACAAAGATCATCTTTACTCAGTCTACTGAAGCATACAATTGAGGTAAATTGAATAGAGATGCCTAAAAGTGTATTTTACATCAGTTAATGTACACGCATACCCTTTTTGTACACTGCATCAGCACCCTTCCCCATTTTCTCAATGTTGTGAGTGTCACCCTCCATGTATGGGAAGACTCTGGCCTGGTACGTCCACACAAAATCTTTTGAGCCGAAGAACTGCACTGGAAACTCCCCCACCTCATGCTTCATTCTCAATATGTTAGTTGGAACATCTTTGGCCAGACAGACTTCTGCAGGCCACCACCTAAAGGGTAAGGTCAGGTTTCATAAGTGCAAATATGCTTAGGGCCACTGTGTATATGTGAAGGTGATGTTAAACCTTACCTGTAACGTCCCCATTTGACCCACAGAATGTCCTTGATATGAGGCTTCTTTCCAGCCTTGCAGTCATTGCAGAACCAGCTGCCCTGAGGCATGTCCATATTCAAACATTCCCTATGGAAAGCAGCGGGACAGGCCTCACAGCACAACAGACTGCCCCCTTTAAAAATGACAACACAATAACACACCGATAAGGGCAATGACAACAAATTCATTTAGTTTTGTACATTTTTATTTTTTTCGTGGCAATTAAATTTTTTCCTCATCTACAAAATGTCAAAAACCAAGGAAAATTGGCCATTGTGGATTACCAGAGACTAAATGAGGTGCAGATTTCATTTCTTCAGTTAATGTAGCCAAAGGCTTTTGAATTACAATATGTGAAACATCAGATTTTCTGAGGGATAATTAACTTCCATCACTTGTCTCCCGATGAGTTGATGATCTTGTGGATACACAATGCAGACCATTAAGAAACATTGATATAAAGTAGAACAGCTGCAGCTACCACACTTTATAACATCAATGTTAGTAAACACTGCTCAACTCCAGCATTTGTGAAAGTCTTGACAGATGAATTTGGGGGACTATGGCCATTCAAGGTCCTGCATTAAAGATTCAGATTAGTGTGGAGATCAGCTATAAAAATCAAGACTGTTTTACATGAATAATTAGAACTTCTAAGTAGGAGTATGTAAGTTACCGGATGCTATTAAAATGGAAAACACTGATCTGAAAAGTTTTTTTCCCCCCCGAACAGTTTGCAACAGTGTGATCAGGTCATTTCACTTAGCAGTTTCACACTTGAGCGCTTAGCAAAAATCATTTTGATGGCAGATTAGAAGTTAGCATAAAAAAAAACCATACTTGCCTTCAGAGCAGACGAAGCACCAACTAACATTGATGTGTTCATGGTTCTTGCAGCCTTTGCGTGGAGTAAAGTGATTCGGACAGAGGAAACTGTTGTTTGCAAGCACCAAGCTGCCTGCTGCCATGCAGTTATCGTTGGCATGATAAGCCACAGGGCAGCGTACGCACCGAGCCAGACGTCCTAGTGCAAAAACACAAAGGAGCGAAGACTGACGTTACACTGTGCTCTCAGGCCGTTTAATGCATTATATATGCACTTTTACTCCAAAGGTCACGTTACCATCCAACTTGATTGCCACAAATTGATTATTGATTAAATGGTACAGTATTAACGGAAGACAGTACACAAAACCAAAGAAAGAGAGACTATAAATTATAATGACTACAAGTATACTTTTAACTGATGATCGCCTGCACTCCATACATTGCACATATGGCACGACATACAGAGAAAGTGGGAAGCTGTTCAACTGTTTTTTTTTTGTTTTTTTTTTTAAATGGAGAGGAGTTGCAATACTCAGCATCTTTTTGATTTTTTAAAAGTTCTTGAGTAAACAATTCATTGAAAATCACTGTCCATCGCTAGTGTGCACACAGCATCTCAGACTTCTGGCTTTGTTTCTAAAGAGGCCTGACATTATTAAGTAAATGGCATTCATAGAATAGGTGGATAATTTTTATTTAAGCTAAAAGTGATGCAAATAAAGATTTATAGGGAATCTCTGAACAAAAATTTTAAATTTACGTCGTGATTACTTAAGACTTACATTCTGATTGCAGGTCTGCAGTTTAGTTAAAAACACAGATTCATTTTGTACTAAATAATACAAGATGGTGGCGATGGCTGAAATGAAATATTAAAACATTAAACGCATCTATACATTGTTGCTGAGTAGGTAGAGAATTGGCGATGGTTGTAGTTTAATCTCTAATAAGGAGACTTCAGTGCACTATATTCACTGTTCTATGAATAATGACAGTGACTTGACTGTGTTTAAGAAGTCAACACATTCAAAATCAGTGGGACCATTTATAAAATGTAAATGTCATATAATCGACAAGCAGAATGGCGCTTACCCTTAGAGCTGCAGACGTTGAGAGGGTTGGTGATGTGGCAGGACAGACATACATGCAGGGAGCAGCGGAAGCCTTTGTTGTGCGGCTGGGTTGCAGAGTAAGCCAATATACAGTCGATATGGTAGAATTTCCCACACAGCGGTATCATGCAGCGCTTTACCCCATTTCCAGACTTCTTACATACAAAGCATGTGTGGACACCTGGAGGAAACGCAAAGATATAAGAATTTTTAACCTCAAAAATACATTTTTGTATTTTATTGTATAATCAGGTTAAAGATTGGCGCTAACGCCCGCGTCGTGACGATGACATCATACTCACCGGTGTTGCATTCCCGACAGAGGAATTTTCCCTTCGGAACCACTGACAGGCCGATACATTGCGGGTGAAAGGCTCCATAACAGTGGCCCTCACAAACCAACAGGTCCCCAGTCCTCTCACATACCTGCAAAAATACAAAATAAAATACCATATGCTGTGTCCAAAAGCGAGCCAAGGACGGTTAAAAATATATATGTACAGTCCCATAGGTTATCTCACCTGACAAACATTCTCCTTTAAAGACGTTGCTCCAATTTTACCTTTTATATCCACATGGGTAGAAAGGCTTTCATTCAAACTAACAGACTGTACCTGTGGAGATTGAGAGAGCTAGTGTTAGCCATGTTTATGGATGGAGGACTACACATTTGTCCCTTTTGAATGAATGACCACATGCACACCTCAGGTTTGGGCATTACTGTTGAAGTGTGTACATTCTGTCTTTCCTCAGTGCTTAAGGTCTCAGTCTCCGTGTCTTGATTGGGGGTCATGGATCCCCGGGGGCTGGGGGACCTGTTAGGGATCACACCACTGGCAACATTTTGGCTCTCTGAGTGCTGAGGGGCAACAGAAGGAGTAGAGGATGTGCTGGGCATAGGCTTCTCTTTCTTCACAGTTCCAACCTGTGCAATGTGAGGTTGTTGAGGACAATTAAATACCCTCCACTGATTTCAATATTATATTTTTTGGTGGGATACGAGATTAGGCAGAGATTTTGCTACCTGAGTTTTCTTGACTAAGACCTTCACCTCAGCGGTAACTACACTCTGTCGCTTTAGTTCCTAAAAAGCAAACAGAACAAATTATACCATATATGTCACTTGTATTACATAGACACACAAATAATGTCATCTCAGTAATAACACACCCTTTTTTTTATGGGAGCGACAGACATTTCTTCTATGGGACATTCCAGCACCTTGTGTGACAGCTTCCTTGGCCTCTTTCTCTCTTGGATTAATAACCCTGTATCTACAGGGAAGAAAAATAGTTGAATAATGCATTTTTTTTTAGGTCTAAAAGTTTCATAGTATTTCAGAGACAAATTCTTATTATGTGATAAGAACTAGTCAATATTCCAAACACCACCACTCTGTTTTGGAACATGCTGTATGACTGTAAGCTCCAAGTTAATTGTGACATTCAGTAAAAAGATACTCTTGAATTTCATTACCAGATTTAGGAGGTAGATCAGTTTCATCTGTTATTTCTGTTTCGAAGGGGGGTTGTGTTGTAGCTGAGAATACTGAGGATTCTTGAGGAGAAAGCTCATCCTGTGATGGGCTCTGTTCAGGCTCGGACAGAGTCTCGGTTGGCTCTACAGAGGATGAGGCTGAGGTAACAGATCCTGGTGTGGTACTGAGATCATGGAGTGCTGTCATCCCTGATGTCTGCAGTGTGCAAACATACAAACACAGCACATCAAATATGCATTTTCAAATTAAGAACATGTTCCAGTGATATTTCAGAAATCTGGTGGAAGTCTACCAGATTTGTTTCTCCAATGATAATCTTGATAACCTAGCGATTATATCATGGGATGATAAACCAATTTGTTCAGACATAATCAGGATAAAATGACTGTGATGTGAAATTATCCCCCCCCAAAATACATTTTAGAACACAAGACTGTGTTCCTTTAAAAAAGTGTTATAAAACAGTCTTCAATCATAACAACTTGTACACAATAAAAACTCAAAACAACAAAACACATAGCACACTCTGGACTGCACATTTATTATTTAAGGTGACATTGAGGCGTCACAGGCTGGTAGGACACAGCGGCCTGAATGTTTTTCTGAAATACAGACCATTGGAGAATTAAGTGTGAAAATTTTGGTACAACATTAAATGTTAAATTAAATGTTACATTAAATAACTTCAGAAATTAGGTTATTTCTATTTTTATTGAACGTAAACTAAGACAGAAACAAACTTTTTACCATTTTTGAAGATTCTGAGGTGTGTTTCTTTGATTTCTTCTTTGGAGCAAATATTTGTTCATACTCCTCGGTTGACTCCAGCAGCCTTTTAGTTGGCTTCCGGAGACGTTTGTTCTCTGCATGCCCTGTATAAACACACAACATACATAACACTTTGTTAGTCACTTTGCCATCACGGCGGACAAACTTGACAGCGGCAGTTTATGCCTTACCAGCTGTGATACTTGTCTCTAGTAAGTGGAAGTCCCTCTCTGTCTGCCTCTCAACTCCCTGACCAAGATCCAGTGATGGCCTTGTGACGTACGACCCGTTCATCTCAGCAGGCGCCCCACTCATACCCTCTGCTTTTTTCCCAACAGCCGCCTCAACCACCTGCCAGCGCTTCTTTGGAGCCACTGGGGATTCTGAGTTCTTGATGAGGTAGTTGGCCAAGGGATCAGCAGCAATAGGAGGACTAGATGCAGGATGAGCTAGGTCAGCATGGCCACTAACAAACTCCCTGCCATAAGCCATGTCAGCCAGGTCTGAAGAAAGCCCAGGAATGCTGAGTTTAAGTTTGGCAGGAAGTCTTTGTTTTCTCCTTTGCTTGTCTGCGCTCCCAGACCTAGCATGAACGGGAAAAACTTCACAGTGGTAGGTGTCAGCTGTCATTAGAGCTTTAGTCCTAGTCTTTGTTTTCACCGTTGTGTTGCTGGGTGTCATGGATTTCCTCATTTGGCCATTTTCTGTTTTGATCCCTTTGGTGAAACTATCATAAGAACCCTTGTGGTGGTCACTTCCTGTGGCAGTGGGGATGACCTGAGGTTCCTCTTTGATCAGGTCTGGTGACGGTGGGAGAGTCAGGGGGTTACCTTCTTTTTCTCTAATATCATGCATGTCTTTCAGCAGCATCAAAAAGGTACTGAATTTATAATTGGAATCAGGCCGAAATGCAGCAAGCTCAGAGTCAATGTTCTCTTTTGTGAGAGATTTAAACATTACTTCCTTGACATCCTGAAAAGCATCCATTGGTGAACTGGATGGGGATGAAGAACACGAAAGATCCTGGACAGTATTTTCAGTTTTGATCGTAACAGGATGTTGAGCGGTGACGCTGGAGCCTGCACACTTGATTAAGGAGCCATTACGAACAAGTTTCTTATCAGGCTTCCTTGCACGTCTTTTTGGAGAGCTGGGGTCAGCAGAAAAAGATGTATTGTTGAGTGATTCCCAGTTAGGAGACATTTCACCTTGGATGGGTGTTGGTACATTATTAATATAATTGTCATTATGAGTACTTGTTGCCGTTTGGCTTGAGGCCAATACATCTTTGAGATCTGTCTCCTCCTCTGCTTTCAGAGCCCTCGTCATCAGACGACTGCTGGCAGGAAGGTTGATCGAGTGCTTTTCAGTTGAACTGCTCAACAGTTCCAAATTCTGTTGATTTGTTTCTTTAGTTGTCACTTTATTTGTTAAAATGCTATCACAGGAGTTTCTGCATTGCTTTGTCTTTTCAGTAAACTTTGTTTTAGTTTTTGTGGGAACCTGCTCTTTTCTGACCAGCCTGTCAACATCCTGTATCGGAGACATTGCAGTCCGTTTGGGACGATGCAGCATTGGAACAGAATCCAGATCAGCATAAGGGGAGTCTGTTGGCTCTTCCTTTAGTGCAGATGTTTTCGAACAAAAATTGTCCATTACGGTTATGGCACCAGGTGATTCCTTTGATCCACCAACTATATGACCAAATATATCTGACAAACATTTCTTTTTCTTCTTGCAAGCTTTGCTCTTATTGGATTGAAGAGTAGAGTTTTTTATGAGGTGGTGTTCATTTTCATTGGGGGTTATATTTGATGATTGGGTTCGGTCAGAGTCCACAGAGCCGGCCTGTCGTGGCTTTTCAGGCGGGATCGGACCAGGTACACGCTCCTCTCCATTGATGGACATTGAAAGTAGACCTTCAGTGTTCCTTTGTCGACCGCTGAGCAGATACTCAGCTTCTGCTACACTGATTTTCCATGAAGTCAATAAACTTTTGGGTATCTGCCAAGAACAAAATTAACATTCAAGATAAGGTTTACAATAAGTATAGACTTTATTTAATATATATTTTTTTATTAGTTAGTTACCGTGTATTTGTAATCTTTCTCCTTCTGCTTCCCCCGCCGTCTGAGCACGGGTAAGTTTTCAAATTGATGGCCTCCTTCAAAAGGAAGAATGGCGTTACCTTGGACCCAGGCACATTCTACAATTTCTCCTATTGTCTCCAGGAAGTACATCCGACAGTGACGGGGACTGGGAACTGAGACAAAACAGAACAATTGACAACTTATGCTCTAACTGAAACACAACTGCCTTACAGTGGTTGATGTTGACCTCTAAGGCAAAGGTCACATTTAATCATAAAATCCATATGCAAATCAAATCTCACCTTTCATCTTAGTGTGGGTCCCCTGGTCTGGATCACAGGTAACTTGACAGGGCCACCAGGGTCGTCTGTTGAACTTTGCCCAAACCAAGTCTCCTTCCAAGTATTTTACTGTGGGAAGAGGCTTTTTCTTGGGGCTGTTGGACTGACCAGGACAATACAATTAAGGTTAACATCTGACAACTTCAACCACAGCACTTTATATTGTATATTTAGAATGAATAAATTCCTGTCATGATTTAACTCACATTACGAGTAACAAATTTTGATAACATTTTGCATTATTAAATTTTCCAAGCATAATGCATTAATATATTACTGTTAGCAACCTGCATGGCCTCTTGTGTAAGAACTAAGTGCTTTTTGTCCGTTTAACTGACTGTGTGTTAGTCAATAAATAATTTAATTAATTTAATAAATTATTTTTATTTTTTGGTCATGGTTTAATGTCTTTTATAAACAGGTGATTAACTCATATTAGTGTCACTTAACAAGTCTTTACAAGGTAAAATTACATTTATTACTTTTATGCATAGGCACTCATACACTTCCTGCGTGTTACTAAACAAACAAGATAAACTTTACGAAGTATCTCAAATGCTTCAGACTCACATTAGAGTTGGTGTTGGTTGGTGAAATAAGTCCAGGGTCAACAGAGGAGGGAAGTTCAGCATCACTGTCTGATTCCTCACCCAAACTCCACCCGTCCCTCATTGTGATTTCTGGAAGTGCACTAGGGCTTAGTGTGGGGTTGAGTTCAGATATAGTTTTGGACATCAAATTTAAGACAGTAGGTTTATATGTTCTTCTGTCCAACCCTGCATCGCGTGTGGTTTTACTGTCAGTAACAGTTCGGATTTGACCCAACTTTTGGGTGTCGTGAAAAGGCGTCAGTTCGTCGCTACTGTTGTGCTCCCCATCGTCATCCTCCTCCTTAATGTCACTGCTGTCAAACAGCGTGGACCCAAAATGCAGATAGTCATTTGGGATGGGAGAGCAGTGCTCCAAGCTGTCAGAACTTTGGGGTGAGAAGCCATTTCTGTTTATGTCCTGCATAGTCTCAAAAGGCTCCATGTCATCATTGCTCGGAGAAAGAGGCAGCTGGACCGACGGTGCTTCAAACTCATCATCGTCACTGATTGGACTTGCACACTGCAAGAGGTTCCGAGGATGGAGGTCCCTCTCCAGGCTGGGCCTGCTGACCACAGTGTTAAGGTCCTGCAGCCTCCTCAGCGGGCTGTAGCAGCGAGTTCGGTCAGGCTGATTGTACCCCAGTAAAGGGGGCTGTTTGAGGCTGGAGGTGGGCAGTTGTACAGTTGATGGTTGGTCTGAGACGCGCCTTACAATACCACATTGGTTTCCATAGGAAGTGCTAACAAGGCCATTGCGGGGCCTCAGCTCTGGCTGGCTGGTGCCAAACGTTGAGCCCCTAACAGCCTGTCTGTATGACTGATTCATGTTGTCATGGCCATGTCCTGGAAAATAAACAAGAGGCAGGTTAGCATGAATGCTCCGTGTAAGTTTCTCGTGAACTATGATCCATTGAGTAATATGTGTCGTCTAATACAAAAAACCATGGTGACATTCGCATTAAAAAAAAAGGCAAAAAAACATTGCGGAAATAGACATATCCAAACATATCCAGTCCGACAGAAACCTGTGAGGGAGCCTACCAGCAATGGACTGTGCGATCACATACACACACACACAAACACACACACTGCATGGCCTCCATACTGAGGCCGGTCGGACAGCACAAGACAAAACAGTGAACACAACCGCTGGCCCGCTCGGCTCATATCTCATTCACAAACTATCAGAAAATCAAGCCGCTTTGTCTTCTGGTTGTGGGTCATAGCAATGGCTGACGACTACAGTGAATGGATCAGCGGAGAGGCTGTAAGAGAGGCAGTGACACTGAGCCATCACAGAAACACAGTGAGTGGCTCACACAAACAAGCTACAACCACACACCGACATAGGAAGCTACTATGGACTCACAAAAAAAAGGGCTGATCAGCACTAAGTTCACAACACTATCAACACGTGGAAAAAGACAAAAAACTCACCATTTGGAGGTCGGTCACCGTGAAACCAACAATGGATGTGTAACAGTGTGGCACACGAGTGTTTTTCTCGGTTTGTGAAAGCGGATCTGCACAATCCCAGCTGCAGCAGCACTAGCAGGCCAAGGCACCGCTCTCATTCTCTGCACTTCATCGCCTCATCAGCGGCGGCCTCCAAAAACTGTCACCTCAAATACAAAATAACAAGTAAATCTCCATCACGCTGCAACAGAACACAGCAGCGAAATTCAATGTGCCACCACAGATCCCCGAACAGCCGCAGCGGCTTATTTACTACATGATTTTTGCCTGCTGTCGAAGTGCCCCCGGTTAATGTTAAAACAAGCCCAGACCGACTGTGTTGGTGAGCAGCAACCAATCGGCACTGCTACCCAACCCCCCGTCTGCAGAGGGCCGTGACACTCACCCTGCGAGCACACGCGCACACGGGCGCGCGCGTGCACGCGCAGGTGAAGTTTCTAATGCCCACTGGTACGTGACCATATATATTTAACGCAATAATCACAGATGACTGAATAACATGCTTGTTAGTTAGATTTTTTTTTTCTTATGTGGCGCATTTGTGTGCGGCTGGCCCGCTGCCTGTGAGTTAATGTGCACTGGCTGATCCAGACTGGCGACGGGAGAGATGGTGAAAACAAAATGATTGCCCTGCGCAAACAGCCTCACGGCCTGTGCGGTCAAACCCAACTCCGTGCGCCATGTTGCCTCCACAGAGATCTCTGACATGAGGAAACAGGCCGCCAGGCGCCGAGCAAAGGGACGGACACACTGAAGGAAACGTGAAGAACAACTGGGCCACTGCTCCCGTTCAAAAAACATCAGAACTTGTCTTCCGGCTCACATTAATAAGTGTTTGGTGCCCGTATTGTGTAACCTTGATAATAAATATACGCGCAAACGCAAAGCGCACAATGGGCTCGCTGCAGCGGGCCAGTCCGTCATGATCAAACAAAGCCCATGCAGTTACATGCCGACTTGACAGCAGAGGCGCTTACCTCTGTGCTGATTTTGTTTAAACTGTCGGGGTTGTTGGCTCAAATCTCTATGGGGTTCATTTCTCAAACCCATGAGGTGAATGGTACAGTAGAAAGACCAGAGCAGCTTCGAGAAGAAACTTATTCACCCACCCCAAATAGATCATCTGCACGGCGTCTACATAAAAACGAGTGTTATCAGACCCTTTAACCAAGTCTGCTTTCACGTGGAGTCGGAATCACTTTTTAAAGTAAGACCGTGTGTCAACCCGCCACAATTTAGTTAAGCAGGAGGCAAATAAAGGTGTTATTTCAAGGTGAATACTATTGTCTTGGGACGTGAGCCCCCTGGTGTCTGCTGTGAGAATTACACGACCTCGATTTAAAAGAGAACTAATGTGAAAAAGACATTTTCGTTCTTTTATTGTGGTTTGACATACATCACATTAGCAATTTATTATATATTCCACACGGCATTTTTTCTGCTTTATTAGTAATCTTTTTCCCTAATTAACAGCATAACAACATACATGTAAGTCTGGAAGTGCTAAACAAGTGAGTTTAGCGACAAAAACAGGCAATACAATACATAATCAAAACTAGATTCACAAAGTAACAAATACTGTGTTCAAATGGATACGATGCATTGTTCAAGCTAATCAAAATGTTCTGCAGTGACTCCATGTTAGTCATGAGTTAGGGTAACATCAAAATAAAGAACATATTGAGGACAGCACACAGAAATGACAATTACACATCAACACATATATATGGTAAGGGAACAAAGCTGCTTTCATAGGCTGGTTAAACTAAAATGCAATTTTATAAATGTATAAAATATCACAAGAAGCTGGTCATAGAAATGTTAAAGCAGAGTAAGAAAACGTGTAAGAACTCAGGAACAAAATGCTTGAGGGGAAAAAAGATCCAGTCTCCAGTGAGCTTGGAATCACAAACTGCATACATTTTTTGCCTATACTGATTGGTGTGATTAATTCAAATGCATGCATCTCTTCCACACTGCAATTACATACTTCTGATTCAGTCGTTTATTATGAGGGTGAAGACAATTTCAATAACTTTACAGTGAAAACTCAGAACGATTTCTGAATGACACAGTTGAAACACTTTAGAGCAATGTTTTCCTCGGGTCCTCTTACTGGAGGCACCCAAAAAACTTTTCAGGCTAATTTAACTATTCACCAGTTTCATCCACTTTGCTATTTTGCTCACAGAGGTCTCTTTTCTCCATCATGGTGTACGGTAATTGAGGGATATCACAGCCAGTGAAGTCCAGTTTCTTGGGAACACTGCAGTTGCTAAAGTCAAGTTTCTTGCTGCTGTCACAACCTAACTCCAGCTTCTTGAGCCGAGCTAGACTCTTGATGCTGCCAGGAGGTCTGCCGGGACTAACCTTATATCCTGCTGCTTTGGTGGTACCAAGGGGCCTCCCTGGGCTTGTTTTGAACCCAGCTGCTTTAGTTGTTCCAAGTGGACGTCCGGTACTTGTACGGTAACCAGCAGACTTTGTGGTCCCTGATGGTCTCCCTCTCCGCCCTGACTTTGCTATGCCCTTCTTCTTCTTGGTGCTATCGGGCCCTGCAGCTTCATTGCCCCTGATTCGCACTGTCTGAGTATGGAAGTCGTTCTGGGTGTCTTGCATTTGGCATGATATGGCTTTGTGCATGCCCTGTGGCAAAGGGGCTATGTCGGCAAGAGACAGCTGCAAACCAGGGTTTGTTGGAGAGGGGTAGAATTTGTTGGACTGGGTGCTACACAAATCAAAGTGGCTGGGTGGATGGCAGTCCTCTGCCAGCCCACTCATACAATAGTCATTACTGCTACTGGTCACTTGATGCATCATTTTCTGTTGGAGTGCAGAAAAACAAACATTAGATAGAAGAACTAAAAGTACACGTTTCCCCCGACTAACTGAAATCCAAAGGAGCATTTTTAAAAACAACATTTTGTGGGAGTAAACAGGCATTGGACGGAAACACTACTCATGATCATTGTCAAATGCAAACTGTAAAACGATTTGTTCGTACCTCATTTGTTGGTGGACGTTGGGCTGGGAAGGGTTAATTTCGAGTTGCATACATTTTCCTTCTCTGGCAGCTTAATCTTCATGAAGGCGCAGTACAAACTAGGCCGGGACACCCATCAGTGCTGTCCTGCAGAGGCAACGCGATTTCTGGTGCCTTTTTATGTTGATTTGATCGTTTATGCAGAGGTTTAGATGAGAGAGGCAGCCATTTTCGCCTGGAAAAAAAAAAATTTAAAAAAAGGAAAAAAAAAAAACAGGATGCGCTGACCACGCATGCGCAGTAAGTCTTCCAGGAAACGTAGATTAGTGTCACAATGTGGCTCAAAAGCGACATTAGTCTCAACAGCAGAAGGTAGGTCGGCTCAGACGTCAGATTTAACTCTAAAAGTTACACAAGTACTTCATTGTGTACAACTTACAATTATACTTATAAAAACAAAAACCCCAACGTCTCCACATCATTATTACTCACTGAAGATCATAGAAAGGAATGCATGTCTCATAACAATGACAGACCATTTTTCATTTTTGTAGGTTTTATTAACATCCATATGAACTTAAGCACATACACTGGATTTATGGAGCAATTGCAGTGCTAAAACAGGTAGCAATATACATTTATCAGCATTTCCTCCAATGGTTATCTCCAATCTTTTCCAAAACTAAGTCCACGGGACTTAAGTTTCCCTCATGAGCTTGGTCAGCTTCTGAATCTTTGTTTTGGTGGACATGTCCACATACTTGTCGCCGATACTGACAATCATGCCACCAAGAATTGAAGGATCCGACTGTGAAGAGGTGACAGAGGGGAAATTAATGAACACTTAAAATCACACTGATTAATTCACTAAAATTACATGTTTCAAATCTATTTACACAGTACCTTTGTTTCAAGCTTGATTGTTTCACCTTTCTGGAGAAAGCCCTTAAGAGCCACTTTCAGGTCAGCAAGATTAGCTTCATCCAATGGCTGAAATGGAAAAATTATTGTTTGCATGACTGTACCCAGTGACTGATGCATAATGAGAGCTGTTTATGTTTTATTAATCTTTTTTAACTGTAGGGAAATTCAGAAAATATAGGCATAAATTGTTGTATCACTACATTTCATACCTGTGCAGTAGTGACTGAGCAGATTACTTCTCCACGATGAGCACTCATCATCTTACCAAAAGCAGTGATAACGTCACCAGTTAGAGTAAGGCGACCATTGTCAGCCAAAACTTCTGCAAAAAAATACACATTGAACAGAGATTATAAATTGTACAGCATTAATATTGTAATATTTCATACATCTATATTTTATGTTGAAGGTCAAATTTTGGAACATCTCTAAACTTCATGTTATGAGCAATATTAACGCTGTACTCCTGAGCAGACAGGACCAGAGTTGAATATGACACTTGTACTTGAGAATGTTTTAATTTTTCTATAAAATTGCTGCCTTCTCACTAATATGAATTAGTGAATTTGTGTAGCCAAGCAGTTCATCTCATCTTCATTCGCCATTTTTAATCTGAATGAAAATGGCATTTAGTTTTAGTCATATTTTCATCTTGAAGTCAAATGCAGCAACCAAAAAAAATGGATGTCTGCTTGTCTCTTAGGACCAATTTTTTGTATTTATGGCCACAAAGATATTTTTACAGAGAATAACTGCTGTTAACTACCCCAAAGGTAAAGAGTTCGAACCCCCCCCCCAAAAAAAATGATGCCAAAAGCTGCTCTCATTGGCATTGTCTAGTTTTTATTTGTTGGCAAAAATGTCAGATTTTACTTAAGTTTTAGTTATCACTTTGTTTTCTTGTTTTGTTCATAAGTAAAGTAATTCTGTTGCCAAGTATAGTCTTTTCATCTGATAATTTCTTGTCCATGTCAAAGGAACACAAGAAAGTCTATCCAGTTCTCATGAGAGGCCAGAGAAAATGTTTGCACCATTACAATAAAAATTCCATTGAATTTCAATTTAAGACCAACTGTAAAAAATGTCTGAGGTGAGAGAACTTATTGTATTAAAAAATGATTAATTTTAATGTATTAATTGTGATACAAGTATCACATAACTTTGGAGAAAACCAAATAGGTTAAATGTGAATGCGTCTATGTTGACGATTCTACTTTTAATTCAAAGTGAAAGGTTGTGTTTTATCATGTTTGTGTACTATCACTCCTGTTATTTACCACTTAGTGTTTATAAATTTTGGTAGGGAATGCCTAAACTATACTGACCTGAGTAACCAGACTTTTCATTTTAATTATGAAATGCATGAACACTGTAATCACATACAGACAAACTCTTGTGTAATTCATTGAATAGCAATGGGGCCCACTTATCCCCACTCACTGATGAGGTTGGTGGTAATGGGTGAAACCTTAGCCTTTGTGAGGGCATCAGTGAATGTCTTCAACTTGATGTTGCGTTTCACATGAGGATTCATTACGATACTGGAAATCTTGGGGTCCTTGATCATGGTCTGAAAAACAGAATGAGCACAACAGAGGATGATTGAGTTAGAGCAGAGAAGGAGAGGTATAAATTGGATGGATGTTACATTTATTGCCACAACTTGACACCGTTATCAAGATCTTCAGTACCCACAAATAAAAATACATTGCAAGAGCATTGAGTGCTGAAATGCATATGAGAATAATATTAAAATCACTTTGCAATGAAATATCGAGGAGCCCACTACTTTCATAAGCCACTGAAGTCATTCATGCAATTTAGGATCATTTTTGACTTACAGACAGTTTACCCAACTCCTGCTCCACTTGGTCCAGCTTGCTCTGCTTACTGGCAGCTGAGAACAGAGCAGTGGCATAACGGCCCTCTACACCATACACCTGGATGGGAGGCTGGAAGAAAATAAATACAGGCCTGGTTAGCTGATACCATATAACAAGCATGAAGCCGTCTGCAGACAAGCGGTAACGCTGCGTGTAGTTTGACATTATTTACCTTGACCAGTTTTGCTGCAGGTCTGATCACAGACGTGCTGAACTGGCGGACCTAAAAATGAAAAGTTGTATGGTGTCAACAGCGAGAAAATAAAAGTTTAATGTTTTAACCTTTGGCACGCTTTGTATAATTTTACGTTAAAGCCAACTAGCTAGCATGCTAACAAGTTAGCAGTCATTCAAGTGCAATGCCTCGTCTGAATTCTTTGGGACATTTAACATTATTTCCCTACCATAGGAGAGAATATAACACTCAAGACATATTTTTACGCCAGACAGTTTTCCATAAGAAGTTGTAGGATAGTTATAGAAAACCAAAATCATTGAATGTCTTACCTGCTGTCCTAGCATGTGTGCTGCCATTTTCTCCTACAGCTGTCCAGAGTAGAACGACCGACTGCGCATGTGCACATGATACGTTTACGCGCATCTATGGGTAATGTAGTTTTCTGGTAGCGCCTTGTGAAAGGTTGTAAATGCCAAAATAAAATCTCACGAGGTATTAGGTTTAGTGTCGTAAAAGAAAAAACACAACGATCAGAAATAGGAATAAATAAAGTCAGGCAAACATCAGTAAAGTCACAGAAAACACTAAACACAGAGTAGTCACATAAACCCAAACAAGTGACAGTGACATTACAGTGGCCACAACACCCGAGCCAGGTTGTTTGATAGCAGCTATCAACCATGGTCTAACGTTGACAATGTTGGGGATTTTTTTTTTTTTTGTTCCTATTATATATATTATCTGAGTATTTACCGCTTAAATGCATGTGATTAGTTCATCTCGGTTATTTCAACGACGTTGCTGCATTTTTAAACATTTTTTTTACTTTAAACTGTACGATAACAGCAGGCAAAAGTAAAATCGGATAACATAGTCAACTAAAATTAAATCCAGTCGTCATCTGCCTCCACACATCCACCGTGCAGACCGGGGATGCGATGACGTACGTGTGATTTGGTGCTCAGCCTCGGTTTGGATGACAGCGGGCTGGGCTGGGTCTCCCACCTCTCACATATTCCATCGATTTTATCACAATAGTTAGCCAGGAGAGGTCAGTCATTAGCGTATCATGTGAACTAAATTACTCTGTCCCCCCACAAAGCTGCAGGGACGCGGGACAGGTGACGCATTGCTTTTTTTGCGGAGATCACACCCGCACCAGGGAACCCGCCAGGACGGAGCCGGGCCAGCCAAACCGAACCACCGCAGGCTTTTTCTGAACAGTTTCAAAGCTGCTCGGCTCTTTAGCTGACAGCGAATCCGGCATGGACGACAAGTCATTCACCAAGGAGTTGGACGGATGGATCGAACAGCTGAATGAGTGCAAACAGCTCACCGAGAATCAGGTCAAAGTGCTGTGCGAAAAGGTAAGGTTTGCGCAGGAGGAGCTATTGGTACCCGTCTTCGGCTTTGCAGCCTTGGCTGATGCATCGTGCCGTTTTGTAAAAGTATTGACAGGACTAACGTCAGCAAATGCATGTGGCCTTGCTTTGGAGAGCACCATTTGGCTGCAGCTGCACGCAGCACGCCGCTGAAGGAGCCCGCTCTGCAAGAAGATGGAGGGGACGCCTGGACATGTTTTCAGTAGCTACGCCCACTCCCGGTGCCTCTCCATCACCGGGGCGCACCGGCGGCACCACAGCGACCTGAATTATTCTGATTCCGCTTTGATAAAAATGAATGGTTTCTCTGCTTAAGACACATACCCACCCTACACGCCTACTCTGCACCACTGTCTGTTTCCTATTCATCACCATCATACTGTGTTTTCCTGCTGCTTCTCTTCAGGCCAAGGAGATCCTGACGAAGGAGTCCAATGTGCAGGAGGTTAGGTGTCCAGTGACAGTCTGTGGAGATGTCCACGGTCAGTTTCATGACCTCATGGAGCTTTTTAAGATAGGAGGGAAGTCTCCAGACACCAACTACCTCTTCATGGGCGATTATGTTGACAGAGGCTATTACTCTGTGGAGACAGTCACACTCCTCGTTTCTCTGAAGGTAAAAAAAAAACAAAAAACTTTTCTTTTCTTTTTTTTTTGGTAAAGTTGGCATCCAGTGTTGAATCTTATTTCTAAAAAAAATCTAGGTAAGGTTTCGTGAAAGAATCACAATTCTGAGAGGGAACCATGAGAGCAGACAGATCACACAAGTGTACGGCTTCTACGACGAGTGCTTGAGGAAATATGGAAATGCCAATGTTTGGAAGTACTTCACAGATCTATTTGACTATCTGCCCCTCACTGCACTAGTAGATAACCAGGTGAGAATGTTGTGTCTTCATATGCCTCCCATGATGTATAAATGGTACGGATCCAGAGACTGTACCTTCAGTGTATTTACGTATATACTTATTCTTGCAGATTTTCTGTCTCCATGGAGGATTGTCCCCTTCAATAGACACACTGGAACACATCAGAGCGCTGGATCGCTTGCAGGAGGTTCCTCATGAGGTAAATTCAATTGTAATGTCCAAAGTGGTCATTTTATTTCAGTGCATAGAGAAGCTTTGGGATTAAATTAAACAATAGCATCTGAATATGTCATCTTGATTTCTGGAAAAGTTTGATTTTTCTACAGATCAATTACAAATGTGTGCATGGTCAATGGACTCAACAGCACCTGCGTTTCCCTCCTGTATCAGGGTCCCATGTGTGACTTGTTATGGTCGGACCCAGATGACCGTGGAGGTTGGGGCATTTCCCCTCGTGGTGCTGGTTACACCTTTGGACAGGACATCTCGGAGACTTTCAATCATGCAAATGGCCTAACTTTGGTATCAAGAGCACACCAGCTGGTGATGGAGGTACTGTATTATTGTGTATGCTAGCAGTCAGTAGAATACATTACTGAAATGTACACATTTTAATGTTTGCTGAAATTGAAGCCTCCAGCAGACAAAAGATAGGATATCTCTAATTTTATAAACTAACTACCTAATTTAATAAAAACAAGTGACTTACTCAGCAGCCAAAGAAACATTATGTTCTCTCAACAACTGAAACTAAAGCAATGTTTGGAAAGTTTAGTCCAGCAACATTGCAAAAGTTCTCACAGGTGAATTACTCTTGAAGTTCGTTTTGCTGTTACATTCTCCTTTTTCATCCAAAACAGCCTCATGGGGCTAAAGTCTGGGGACTGTGCATTTTGCAGGTTTTGTAGTTTGGCAGTTTTCAATTGACCTCTCCCATTTAAGGTTACTTTCTGCATACAATATAAATAAAACTAGAAAAATGGGGATGTTCAAAAATGTTTGACTGGTAGTATATCTGGTGAATGTAAATATTTTTTTTCCCATGGAGACAGAGCTGATTCACTCATGAGAATACACACAGTGAAATGAAAGCAGTTAACATACACATAATCTCTCTCCAGGGTTATAATTGGTGCCACGACCGCAATGTAGTGACAATCTTCAGCGCACCAAACTATTGTTATCGTTGTGGAAATCAGGCAGCAATCATGGAACTTGATGACACATTGAAATACTCCTTGTAAGTACAAGTGTTTTTATTATTTGAATAAAAATGTTCCTGTTTGTATGACCTTTTGGCATTTCCTTTAAATAACTAGTACCCGCATAAATTCTCAAAAGTAAGTAAGTCCTCTTCTTCCTCTTTAAGCCTACAGTTTGATCCTGCACCACGCAGAGGAGAGCCCCATGTGACGCGGCGCACTCCAGATTATTTCCTGTAAGATGACAGGTGAGGATGGCAACAGAGGCTTGACAAAAGAAGAATTCATTATACCATGGACCAAAAAAATGTGTGCCATAATCACAATGAAAAGGAAACTATCACATCTAGTGAAAGACCCACCTCCTTTCAACTTTTTCCTCTCTGTGCATGATGTTTTTATTGCTCGAAATGATTGCTACTCTGAACATTACAATCACAATACCTGCTGGTTTGTCAGGAAAACGAACCAATGCTGAGAATAATGACTAAATGTACGTAATGTTTGTGTTAGAGTGTTAATGATGACCAGAGTGTGTTGATATATACGGTATTTAAGCTGCATCTTTCACTTGGCATGGCCTCAAATCAAAGGTTGCAGTAAATATAATGTGAACTTGTTTCTTTTTGTATTTGAAGCGCAACAGTTTTATTTTGTGATGTAAGCTGATAGGGTTAGATGTCAGAAATGATGGTCTCTTTGCACTTTTATATTTGATTTTTATCACATGGCACTGACAGACTATGTTTGTTTTTATACCCTGTGGAGTGTAACTAGCTCTCTTTCTGCTCTGCTGTCTCTGATGAGAATCAATGTAATTCATTTAAGCAGGAACTATTGATATAAATGTCAGTGACAAAAAGAAATAACGTCATGCTTTGCAGCCACAGATACACAAAATAAAGACTGAAGTTGCTTTGTCCTTTTTTTTCTGGCTACACTGTGTGGCATTACATGTAACAGCTCTCAGTAATCGCCACTAGATGGAAACATTATCGAAACAGCCGATGAGCAACTCAGATAAGATTATCAGTATCGTTCTATCGGCTTTATTTTGAGTTTGCAGGTTTAAAACTATTAATTATAGTTTTATCACATATTCCATGACATTTGAAAGCCACTCTAAGCCGACCAGGCAACACATTTTGCTTTTATTTTAGTTTTATTTGTTGTTTTATATTAACCTCTGGCATGTTTTTTCTAACACCTATTAGGTCTTATATTTAAGCGGTATGTCTGGCTTTGCATGTGTGTGTCCTGCAAAGTTTAGCCAGTTATTAATGATTTACTGATTTAACTCTGCGAAAATGTCAGTTCAGGACCGGAAGTAGTGACCAGTTCGCTGGTGAAAATAAAAGCGTCTATTGAAAGGAAAAAGTGAAGTGACGCTTATTTTGTCGCCTCGGATGTTATTCAAAGATTGTAATGATCTATCAAAGAGAATGAACTCTTGCGCTTTCACCGTGTCATTTCTGCAGACGGATAAAACGGGCTCTCCGGTGTTTTCTGGTGGACGTTCTCGCTCGCAGAAGGGACTCTTATTTTGTCGGTGAGGTTCCTGTCAGGGGGACGTGTCTCCGTCTCTGCTGACGCTGTTGTGTGTTGAATCAGCTGCAGTTTGTCAGGGACACCTCTTGCGGACCGCCAGAGCCCTCAGTACAGTAAGTAAGCTCTCTGTATTTGTGAGACATTGAGATGAAATGAAAAGAGCAGCATGCCCCGGTGTCGGAGAGGTGGGGGACTCCGGGACCAGACGGGACCAGACGGGACCGGCTGGCTGTGTGGATGTGGCTGGCTCAGACTAGTCGAATCTGGGGTGCACAACTGGACAGATGTCGAGCCTGATTGGCCGTTTTCAAAACGTTGAAATGCGTTTTGTTGTCATAATTTTTTGGTGGACACTTCGGTAGACAGATGCCCAGATGCAGGAACATCTCCAGTCCCAGTCCAGATTGGACTGGTCTACGTCGGGTCGGACTCTTAACCGTATCCAGTCCCGGGGCATGCTCACCCTGCTCCCGCAGCCACAGGTCCGGATCCCCGGTGTGTCTGATTGTGAGGAGCTGTTGTGTATCTCAGGTTAATGTGCAGCCACGCAGGCCGCTGTTGATTGGCTGAGAGTGAGGGCAGAGGCAGCTGAGGGTTTATGGATCAAAGGCCGTGTGAAGTCAAAGTTCAGTCCTCCAAGCCCCCTCCATCAATAATCAATCACTTCCATTAAAGGTGAGTAAATGTGGAGCTTTATGGACAGGCAGGGCCTTCCAGCCTCTGCAGTGGTGTGGTGTTTTGCTGGTTAAGCTGAGAGAAGGGGGTGTTTTGTTGCCATCTCGTGAGAACCTTATGGAGTTTGGTTCAGTTTAAAGAGACATCACGCCTCCCACATTACACAGTCTCCTGCAAACACCGGACCTTCCTGTGCTATTGTCAGTCCAGCAGCCATCTTTGGTGCAATTTCTGCTGGGGTTTCATCGTTCTGCTGCAGATCAGTGCATGGATTTGCCGTATGGTGGTGTCTCCCCGCATGAAGCAAGGAACAAATGGTTAAAAACCAGATCAGACTGGGTTACAGTGACCCCCACACACTGAGAGGAAGGAGCATGCTGCATGCACATCCACAGGGCTCATGTTCTTGATAGTGGAGTGTCTATTCATTGCAGGGCAGTCTGATCTGGTTCCAGATCATAAATGCAGAAAGCGTGAATGAAATATCACCTATTAGTGAAGATAACCTCGATTGTTGTGTAAGCTACTACACGTGACTTACAGTATCCCCATACAAAATGTAGTTTACGAGTGAAAATACAGAAATACTTTGTTCAGGGTTCATGGGCTTTATCACTTTCAAAGAGCTGCTTTGACTCGCAGTCTGGGGGGGTTGGTGTGTGCCCATAATAGGCCTTTGCAGCTTCGCAACCTTTGTGTTAGGTCAGCATTCTCCATGGCAACATTACATGAATTAGCAACATTGCCATCCAAAAAGAAACATATTTTTCACTGGTTTTCCTCCATTTACTTGGTTCAGTAAAAGAAAACAAGGTCCAGCTCGCAATTCCAAGAAAAATATGATGATGATCCCCGATGATGATCCAGGGTTGGGGTGTGCTGTAATTCACCATGTTGTTCTGGGAAAGTCTTGCATCTTAGAGCATTATCCATGCATGTGCTGTTTGCTGACACATACCTCATGTGATAATTGTAACATTTTTCCTTTCCACAGATAAATATGGCAGCAGAGCTATCAACTTCCATAAACATCAAGGAGCCCCGGTGGGACCAGAGTACATTCGTAGGTCGGGCTAAACACTTCTTCACTGTCACAGACCCCAGAAACATACTCCTCAGCAATGAACAACTAGCCCATGCACACAAAGTCATCACTGACTACAGGTAAACCAGGCTGCAGCTGCAACTTACCAGGTGCCAGATACAATTCATTGCTGATATCAGATCCACGTTGTTTCTTTTCCGTGCTGCAGGCAAGGAATAGTCTCTCCAGGGCTGACAGAGGATGAACTGTGGAGAGCCAAATATGTTTTCGACTCAGCTTTCCATCCTGACACTGGGGAGAAGATGATCCTGATTGGCCGCATGTCAGCACAGGTTCCAATGAACATGACGATCACTGGCTGCATGATGACATTTTACAAGTAAGAACTTGTTTTAGAACCATTTTATTGGACTAACAGAAATCGTAACATACATACATACATACATACATACATACATACATACATACATACATATATATATATATATATATATATATATATATATATATATATATATATATATATATATATATATATATATATATATATATATATATATTTTTATATATATATATAAATATGATCTTTTAACTTTTATAGTTTAACTCTTTCAGGACGACCCCAGCTGTTTTGTTCTGGCAGTGGATCAATCAGTCCTTCAATGCAATAGTGAACTACACCAACCGGAGTGGAGATGCACCGATCACAGTCAGGTAAGAGAAAGGCATGATGCTGCTGACAGTGGCTCCTATTAACCCTTTAGTTCAACACTTTTTGTGTGGACAGTTTTCGTTTGTTGTGACCGGTGATTCTTTTGTTTGCAGTCAGCTTGGCACAGCTTATGTGTCTGCCACCACAGGGGCAGTTGCCACCGCTCTAGGACTAAATGCACTAACAAAGGTATCAGTTCATCTAACCCCATTCCACATCTCATTTTAATGCACTGACCTCAGCCGCACGGGTGTGCTGACATGAAATTAGCCATGCACAAATAATCTCTTTGTCATAGAGGAGCCATATTATTCACATGGTCATGCTTTGTAATCAGCATGTTGTCATGCCAGCTTTTATAGTGACTTGGTGTGGGTACATCCTGATTTATGTTGAAAAGCCGTGATGTACAGCATCTTAAATGTAACCTGTAATAAAGGCCTGAAAAATGAAATTGATTGTGTTGTCAGGATTACTGCATAGCCAAATTTCATTTCTCCCCTCCTGTTTCTATGCTTCTTCACTCCTGTTGTAGCACGTTTCACCTCTGATTGGACGTTTTGTTCCGTTCGCTGCTGTAGCTGCTGCTAACTGCATCAACATCCCACTGATGAGACAAAGGTAAGGCACAATTTAAAGCCTCATGGTTTTGATCTTTTGAAGACACAATACTAATGATTTAAAATGTCCCTGTTACAGAGCAGGTAAGACCCGCCATTTGGACTGCTTCTCTGATTAAATGTGTTTTGCTCCTTGTCTTCAGAGAACTTCAGCATGGTATTCCCATAACAGATGAGAATGACAACAGGTTAGGAGAGTCAACAAAAGCTGCACAACAGGCTATTTCTCAGGTTGTGGTCTCCAGAATCCTCATGGCTTCTCCAGGAATGGGTACGAACAATATTGCCTCACCAGCTCATTTAAACTCCTGCTTTGAGGTTAATTCCTACCTGTCAGCTGATGGCATTGTTTAGTACCAAACCTCCATCTTTGCAGCTAAAATTTTACTTGACATTGCATTGTTTGTTAATATGTCATGTCTTTTTAGCTATCCCTCCATTTCTGATGAACCATTTGGAAAAGAAGGCTTTTCTGAAGGTAGGCAGATTTCTCTTTTCTTGAAGATAGGAACTTGAGGGGAATGCATCTGCTGTGGTAATCTCCTCCGTTTCATCAATCCATCATTTCAAATACCACAAAGTTATAAACTGGATGGTGGGAGCGCGATGTTCCACACTGTCTCTGCCACTTGGCTCTTTTTAGTAATCACACATCAAAGGAATGAAAAGCGCTGTCAACATGAGGCCACTCTAGTATGGGAATTCGCTGCTGCTTTTGTGCCCCTTATTCGTTTTTTTCTGCCTGGCCTTTTCAGAAGTTCCCATGGATGAGTGCACCTATTCAAGTCAGCCTGGTGGGATTCTGGTGAGTCGTCAGAGATGGTTCACCTGATAAGCGGCCATGTCAAATCCCTTAAAATTTCAAGCTGAAATTTACAAGGATATGAAATCCCGGGATCCATAAAAATTGTTTTACTCAGTGTAATGTAGTGCCTGTGAGTTCAGAAATCTAAACTGTGGTTCATTGGATGCCAACAGGCAGACTCTAATAACATCCTGAATTTTTAGTAAGACAAATGAATAAATTCTGGACTGTGCTTGTGTGTTTCCTAGAGGTGTTTCCTACTTTCTTTCTCTTTCAGCCTGGTGTTTGCTACTCCCCTGTGCTGTGCTTTGTTCCCTCAGAAGAGGTGAGTCAATTGGCTGATCTTTTGGTACTATCTTAACAGGAACCAGTCAAACCTGTAGGCACTATTCTCGTCTGCCTGAATTTTTGCACAATACGCCAACAGTAAATGTGTGTAACCCATTCATTTCTGACTTTTCTCTCCATTCTTCTCCTTGCTCTAGCTCTATATCAGTGAGCCGCTTGGAGCCAGAGTTGCAGGAGAAAATCAGGGCCAACCACCCAGGGGTGGAGAGGGTCTACTTCAACAAAGGGCTATGAGTGTGCAGCCCCTTCATCCAATCACTGCCATAACACAGCTGCAGGCTCGGTCCTTGCCTCTCTGCCAGCCCTCCTCATTCAGTGTGCCAAAGTTAAGTTTGTGTCTCCTCATCTCCACTATACAGATTGGTATCGGATGACTCCCTCTCTCACTCAGTCCCTTTGTAAAGAGTGTTTGCATTGTCATTGTGACTTCCTTATTACTGCTAGAGAAGATTTTTCTCTGACAGGGCCGGATGAAAAGTGTGTGCAAGACAAAAGATAGAGTGGCCCATGTATGATTATTTTAAAGTGGACTTTTATTTCCTGTGCAGTATATTTTTGCTCATTTGTTTGGTTGTATGTTGCCACCAATCATTTCATATTCTCCTACTGAAGGTTAGCGGACGGTCCATTTTGTACCTGTATTACAACATAATCAGATATTAACACTGATCAGTCCTCTGCAGTTCATGCCTTTGCCAAATCTGTACTCAGTAATTTTCTGATGATATTCGCTTCAACTCACTTGGATTGCGATCATTTTGCCAAATGAATGAAATACAACAAGCCTTGAGACCTCTTGACATCCAATCGTGAATCTGAAGACCATTGTCCAGGGATCCACCCCATAAAATGTGACGCGATGATGGTGGCAGCCATTGATGGGCCAACATGGTGCTATTTGATGTCTCAGTGTCTATCATACTATTTATATATAACATATATATATCTATATCTATATAAATAGATATATATATGTGCATAAACATGCATAAACAAACCACTCCTTGTCCGAGTGGCAAGCGATTTAACAATGGCTTCTCTGAAAACTAACTTTTCTGTATATTTTGTCACACTGAAGCTACGTTCAGGAGAGCTAAAAATGTTATCGGTGATCTTTTCAGGAAAACACACTGGCTTTCATTTATAGAATTTCTAACAACCAGTGGTTGATCAGGATTTTGTTTGACTATATTTGACCCCACTAAAATTCAATAACTCATTCATGCCTTACACAGACTTAATGTGGCAGTTTCATAGTGCATTTCTATGTCTATTTGGTGTCTATGTTAGATATCAGGCCAGTTTTAGATTAAAGAGATTGTTCAACATGTCAGATTGCATCACATATTTTGAAATCAGGGATGACAGTAAAAATAATGGACTGAAGCCACATAATCACAAGATTTAAATCACTGATCCATATCTCCTCATTTTAAGTCTGTAAGTGATTTTGAATATATTTTAGGACTCAGTGTTTGTTGAAATCATTGAAATCATTCAGTGCAATTAATGCAAATGCATTTCACATCAAACGTTTGTGAAATGAACTAATTTGCATTCATTGTACCCTCTGTTCCTCACGGTGTGATTTCTGTAAGGTGTTTAATATACTGTGTGTGTGCATATATATATATATATACATATATATATATATATATATATATATATATATATATATATATATATATATATATATATATATATATATATATATATATACATATATATAGCTGTAAAAGTAACTCTTTTAAGTGGTCCATGTTGGGAGTTGGAGCTGTTTCAAGCTAGTTTGAAGTAAAGTTTTGCTATTTTAGTGTTCAAGGTAACTGAATGTAGCATTTTCAAATTACAAGTTTTATGGTGCGTTAGTCCAGAAAAGCACAATGTTGTAACAGATTTCAAAAACTGCACATTGTTTTAAAACTTGGCAAACCTGGCCAGTTCCCTGGCCACAATGCTTTTCAGTAAATTGTTGATTAGATGGATTAAGAAGAGAAATATTATTCTTGCCCTTAGGTAGACATTATTTCTCAGCATTAAACTCTGTGTCTGACAATTCATCCTTTCATTTGTTAAAGAATTGAATTAACATGTTCAACAAAAGATTAAAACTACCAAATTAAATTAAATCCTATTACAGCCAAAGTAATTCAAATCAAAAAAAAGAAAAAATTACAGTTTGCATCCACCGAAATGAATATTTTTAAATAGATGACAAAGTATTTGATTGTTTTGCAGTACATTGAGGCGATGTAATGTTTAGACTAACTGGATGAAATAAAGTTGATGAACTCTTGTGTCTGGTGTTTCTCTATGATAGACATGTGGCTCTACAGCCCCATTTTTTGGTTTTAACTGACCACGACAGAACAAAGTAACAAACGTTTTATTCCAAGGCACATCCTGTTCATAAGAACTATGCATCGATAGAAAGCGTGGACTCCATTTAAGTGCACACAGATTTTAACTCTCACAGGCTTCACAAAGCAATGAAACATCCGATTGGCATATCACATTCAAAACATGTGGCTGCTACAGAACCTACTGCTTCTCTAGGAGGTGGCAGGATAATCTGATGCCTTCTTACAGCACCAGGAAGGAACACCAGAGAAATTTGGACTGAAACATTCAAGGAATAGGTGGACAATGTTATCTCCTGATTTCCCTCACCAGATAGCCATGCAAAAAATAATCATTGTAATCACTCACAGGAGAGAAAAAAAAATCAAGTATACTCAACTGAATGGTCTCCGTCCACAAAGGCAAGAAGTAGTTTGTATTTAAATTTTATAACTTGTACAATTAGATTTGATGAAATTCAACTCCATTGCTCGTGTTTTGCATTTGCCAGTAACTTGTTTGGTGAAACTCCTGGATCTAGTCTGCTGACATTTATGTGTTTCCTGTTGCCCTGGGTTCAAACATTATTCTTTGATCAAGTGCATCAGCGCAAATTTTCATCGTCATACGAAACAAAAGAAATGAAAAATATGCAGCAGTGAATGAAACTCTTCAACAGTAACATCATCTCCTGCTGTGACAAAAAGAGCACAAATGCATTTACAATTAAGCCTTTTCATAACATAAACCTTCTCTTTGCAGCAAGCAAATAATGATTACCAAACAGGTACGAACATGTAATTCATGTAACAACTTCTGTTTAAATTTAAAGATGAATAATGTTCACATTCATAGACATCTTATATAATCAACCTAAGATCCAGAAGGCGAACGCAACAACAGAAACCTGTGACTGGAGTCTTCTGTAGTTGACGTCACCATTCACAGTCAGACTTCCTCTTCTCTGCTTTGTGTCATTGACCTTTTCTATATTTGCACTTTGTGCACATTATTTCCAAGGTAACCGCTAATGTTCTATCTTTGGAATGTGTTGTACTTTGCCAGAGTGGCATTTTAATGGGCACTTGGGTCAAACTGGCATTTAAATTTTTCTGGTATTTTGCACAATTTGTCTCTGCAGGTTACATAGATTCTGAGAGTCAGTCAATTTGTCTTACCTTGTTCAGTAATTAGACATTTGGGAGACTGAAAATTAAAATTGCCATTTGGACTCAACAACTTCATTGTTCACATAAGATATAATGGAGAAAAAAAAGATAAATAATGGTAATATAAATACTCTGGAATATTATAATACAACAGTGTTATCATAATTTTCCACTCAGGGAAAATTTGTTAAAATACAACTCTTTAGTGTCCACTCTTACAAAGGACACCACTGTTAAAATGTCTTTGGATAGATATTAAAGATTGTACTAGCAAATGACCACAGAGGCACAGCTAATCATCACTGTTCTCTGGATGTGGACATCTGCTTGAAGGCTCTCAGGATGTGTCATGCCCCTACACAGTGTCAGAGGACCAGAGCGCCAAAGGATCAGTCAAACAGTGTGCCCAAGGGCAGTACTTTCAACAAAAGATAGTCTGCTACTGAAAGAAAGGAAACCATCTCTGCAAGCTCTGCAAGCTCTGATGACCATGTGATGTGGTGGCTGATCATAAAGAAAACAAGGGCAATCTAAGCGCTCTTCGGGTCAGAGGTGCTGCCTCCGAGGCACCTACAGCAGATGGATACACCATTATTCAGTGTAACTCTTTCAGCTGAGCATGGTCTAGACTTGGATGAATACATTTACTTCAGCATACCAATCTCATGGCTGGTCCGTGTGGGCCTTCCATATTCAGCAAAACTCCTCCTCGTGCTGCGCCTCCCCCACCAGCAGAGAGTGTTTGTCAGGCTCATTGAGCGCCAGGCTGTTGAGTGAGTGCTTGTCAGAGCGAAGGGAGTTGATGGAGGCACGACTGTAGTTGACAACGCGGTCCAGCAGGCTGAGTTTAGGGGAGGGACGACGCATCTCACCCATGCCAATGTGAATGCTGACATCAGAAAGGCTGCCCTGATGCCTGCTGTCTAGTCGAGCCTCCAACTTCTCTGCAGTGGGCTTGGTGTAACTAGACAATGGGAGAGACAAATGCAGAAAGGATCGGGAAACAGTTTGACTACAATTAGAGCAAGAAAAACAACAAACAGATAAAAGGGCTGCAACTAAGAATTTAATATCTCATTACCATTTGAGCAGTAGAGAGGACAAAACCACAGAGACAGATGACAGTGCCATGGCAGCAGAGCCCATCCATGGCTGTAAGACCAGACCAAGGGGAAGAAATACACCTGCAAGCAGACAAATTTCAAATGACTGCTGTGGTTGAAATTATTTGAATTACTGCCTTCAGTGTAATTTTGTAATATCATTAAATCTTGTAATGTTGTGCAGTCACCTACCAGCAGCAATAGGAATGCCAACTAGGTTGTAGATGAGAGCAAATACAAAGTTGATCCTGATTCTCCTTACAGTCTTCTTGGACAGGTCGATACTACCCACCACATCCAA
Source organism: Echeneis naucrates (assembly GCF_900963305.1). Taxonomy (NCBI): domain Eukaryota; kingdom Metazoa; phylum Chordata; class Actinopteri; order Carangiformes; family Echeneidae; genus Echeneis; species Echeneis naucrates. Next base: position 14,287,396 of record NC_042520.1, read on the forward strand.
GAGGTCGTTCTGTAGACAGGAAAAACATGAAATGAAAAGGGTTGTAGTGTCAACCTATTGTGTTTCTGTTCATTAAATTAAAAAGGATTCATTTATCTCTCCTCTGCACAACACAAATCAACAGTTTCAATGAGGTTTTAACAGGTCAAAACATTTGAAACACAAATAGTTCCATGACAAAATCCACTTACTCTGATCAGCACTACATCTGCTGCTTCTATGGCCACATCTGTGCCGGTTCCTATGGCAATGCCCACATCAGCCATAGCCAGAGCAGGTGAGTCATTTATACCGTCACCCACCATGGCTACTCTCTTGCCTCCCTGCTGCAGCTGCTCCACTTTGGCCACCTTGTGGGAAGGAAGCACCTCAGCAAACACCTTTCTGATGCCCACCTGGAGGACAGACAACATTTCAGAAATATACAAAAAAAACAAAAACTGATAGCTTCCTTTTCCAACTTAGCACACTTAAATACTAAAACCATTTAAGAATATGCTAAAGCATCCAGTTCTATTGAATACATGTTTTAGTATGCATCTGCAGAGAATGTAAAATAATGACTATAATTATCACTCGTCGATATTGTCTGCCACCTAGCTCTACACCCAAACTCTCTTCATACCTGTGCAGCAATGGCCCGTGCTGTTTTGCTGTTGTCTCCAGTCATCAACACAACTTCCAGACCCATGTTATTCAGAGTGCGTACTGCAAGCTCAGCCTCTGGTTTCACTGTGTCAGCTATGGCTATCATTGCACACAGTGAGTCTATATACAAAAGGAAAAGGGTTAACAATTAGACTACAGCTGTGCAATTTACATACATTTTAGGGAAGATGATAACTCTAGACAGTGAGTAACTGGAATTATGGTAAAAAGCATATTAGACTAAGATTACATGTGAAATATTATTACTTACTATCAACAGCTACCAGAACAGCAGTGCGTCCTCTACGCTCATGCTCCATCATAGCTTCATCTAGATCTGGTGTGATCTGAAGGCAATTTCTTCTCATCCACTCTCTGTTTCCAATCAGGACGACGTAAGTGGCTGTCTGGATGAGGCCTAACACACAGAGAACACATGGATTACACGGCAGCAAGGAAACCTGAATGAAGCAAAATTAAGCAAATCTAATTCCATTATAACTTGAATTCATATTTCAATACTTTGTTTAATATGTGAGCAAAGCTGTGTGTTAGAACTGCATTTCCCAGCTTACTTAATGGTTGCGGGTCCATGATGAGTGGATGGGCGCTCGTTGTTATTCGGGTGTCACTGATCTGGACAAGGACACTGTTACGCTGGTTGCTGTCCTCGCTGTCACTGTCCGCCTGTTTCAGCAGGGTCTCTGTGTTGCTGACGTGACATCGGATGCCACAGCCTGGCACTGCCTGAAAGTCTGTGCACGTCCCAAGAGACTCTGTGTTGAGCTCCTGCACACAGATGCACGTGGATGTATAATACAAACGGATGTATAATAAGACAACATCATGTGTCTCACCAGAAGGAGTAGTGTGGAGGTTAAACTTAAGTAAGCGACTGACCTGTTTGCAGTATTTGGTGATAGCTGCTCCCAGCGGGTGTTCGCTGTTGTTCTCAGCCGTACCCACGATGGCCAGGAGTCGGGACCGAGGCATCTTGTTCCCTTCTACAACTATCTTGACTTGGATGACCTTCGGAGCACCATATGTGATGGTTCCAGTTTTATCAAAAACCACAGACCGAACCTGCACAAACGAGAGATAAAATAGTCATGAAGAATAAACACCATTAAACTGAAGAAATATTTGATGCCGTTTCAAATGTTTTAGGATATTTAATCATGATAATATGTGCTCTAAATTGCTTTTGTAACCTTTTAAAACAGAATCATTTCATAAAATAGACAACTGTTCTGTTAGATTACATACAGCATAAGGAAGTATCATCATTAACACACCTTATGTGCCATTTCGAGAGGCTCTCCTCCCTTTATAAGAATACCATTCTGGGCTCCAACACCTGTGCCCACCATGACAGCTGTCGGAGTTGCTAAGCCAAGGGAACAGGGGCAGGCGATACATAACACTGTTATGGAGGCCTGGAAGGCAAAGCGAATCACTACCTCAAACCTGGATATGCTCCTGTCATAACCCTGCAGGGAGGAAATGGTTACAGTTAGTTTTTATTTCAAATTAATTCCAATTTACTTTCACTTAGGGAATGTTTTTGAAAATGATACGGCACAATATGTATAGTGAGAAGACTGATACAGTCAGACAAGAGGACTCACAGGGAAGTACTTCTCCACAAGTGAGAAGTCCAAAAATCCAATGATGATCCAGGCAAGTAGTGTAAGAACAGATATGCCAACAATGAAAGGTACAAAGTAGCCACTGATCTTATCTGCATACTGCTGGATTGGAGCCTGAAGAAAAAAATATGTATGCAATGACACACCTGCCCAATGTAATCTCAGAGGAGGAAGACACAGGACAGAACTCAAACCACGTTCACCTTTGAAGTTTGAGCCTCCTCCACTAGTTTAACAATCTGGGACAATGTCGTGTCCGTTCCAACATGTGTGGCACTGACAAGCAGAGAGCCGTTCTGGTTAATGGAGCCAGCAATCACAGAGCTCCCAGGCTTCTTGGTCACTGGCATGGCCTCACCTGGGGTTGAAAAGAACCAGCTGGTCAGATAACAGATGGCAGAGCTGAAATATTCACCAAAATGTTTCATTAAATCTGGTAAATGATCTTTTCACATTTAAGTTATTTTTTGATTGATATAAAATAGGTGATATATTATTATTGTTGTAGTTTGCCAACATTGCATCTCATGTCCTGTGACCAACCTGTGATAAGAGACTCGTCGGCCATGGAGTGTCCCTCAATGACCCTCCCATCTACTGGAAACTTCCCTCCTGGAACAACTTTCACCACATCACCCCTCTGCACCAGCTCAACATCCACCTGTTCCTCACTAAATGACACATATGGATGTAAAACAATGTAGATTTTGCAAACTAGTTTTGACGTTCTATTTTTCACAACAGAAAATAACGCACAGTACGCACAATAATGCACAGTTTTCTTCAGATAGATTTCTTTCTGCTGGATCCCTAAGAGCATTAGACCAAAAGGACTTTTCCTTATTTATATCCCATTTTTGAGAAATTGAGTAATGAGACAAATATTGGACATATATTTTTCGCATCAAATATAAAAAATGGACATTAAGAAGATCAATTTATGATAGCGTCATGTGAGAGGCTAGTGTGTACAATTATAACTGGAAATGAGATATAGTGGAATTTAATCAGTTGGATCTGACAACTCGCTGTTGAAAACCACTCTCAGCATGTGTACCTGGCCTTTTAGGCCACATTAAATCGTTCTACTGGCATTTAAACTGAACATTTATATGGAATGTGTCTACACTAACTTAAGATAATAAGATAATAAACGTGCTTGTTAACCGTAAATGTAGAGTACCTGAGAATGGACTTGTCACTGCTGAGAGTGACCACTGTGGCCTCAGTAGCTTGTAGAGACATGAGTTTGGACAAAGCTTCAGACGTCTTGCTCTGGATGGAGAAGCACGCAGAGAAAACATTTTCCAAACGTTTATTTAAAAGGGTGTTAATTTCAGTATCTTAAAAATATAATTACATTAAATATTAATAATCATTAAAAATTATGAGCTATACCTTGGCGATTTGTTCCAGCCAGCGTCCAAGGGAGATGAAGACAAACAGCATAGGTGGTGTGTCAAAGAAGGTGATGGGGTTGACTTTAGCCTTCTCCACCATAGCCACTATCACGACAACCAGAGAGTAGGTGAATGCTATGGAGGTAGCCAGAACTATGAGCACATCCATGTTGGCAGATCGATGTTTGACAGCTTTGTAGGCTTGAATGTAGAAGTAGCGACCTCCAATAAACTAAGAAGAGGAAAAACAGAACAATTTAAATTCACAGAAGCTCAAATATTTCATTCAGACTCTCCCTATGCTATAAACGTGCCTATGTTGCACACAAAACAATATAAAAAGAATGGAAAAAAGTTGTGATAATTTTTCATGCAGCTGTACTGGATCCCTCTGATTTACCTGTACAGGCACGCAGAAGAGGAAGGAGAGGAGGTTCATGATGGAGAGGCCTGGGAGCAGCTGTCTCTCAAGGAACATGTTGGAGTGGTAATGGGTGCGGTCCTCCAGTGTAGCGTTGTGTTGATGATTCATCTGGTGGTCCATGATAATCATGTAGATCATCATGCCCATTACAGGCACACAGAAAATCAAACTCACCAGGAAAGATTTCCTCCACCTTAGAGGGTGAAAATATTTGTTTTTCAGATTTTAATTCAATTTATGACCTAGGTTTAAATCCTAAATCGTACCATCTTGTCATAACAGAATGCAATAAGATGTAATGTTATTTAGTGGCATTTCTACTTTCATACAAGCACATAAGCAAGAAAACTAAGCATAAACATTATGCATAAAAAAGGTACTCACTGTCGTATTTCCTTGCTATGGTCCAGGTGACTAGCACTGCGGTCCCTCTTTACCAAAGATGCTTCAAATCCCAGATTCTACAAATAATAAACAATCAAACCACTGATCAACTCAACTGTAATGCAGCACATAAAAAGTCTGAAACAAATTGCCTTTAATATATTGGTAAGTACATGCTGGTTTCACCAGGAAATAAAGAACATTGATAAAAATAACAAATAACAAATGCTTAAATAACATTCACAAAGGTTGCAATACCTCAATGAGCTTGATGATGTCTCGTGGCCCTATAATTTCCGAGTCGTACTTAATATGTGCTTTGTTGGTTGCTAAGGCAACGGAGGCATATATAATCCCCTTTTCTCTCATAAGGCTGGATTCAATTTTGTGAACACAAGATGCACACGTCATTCCCCTCACCTGAAAGAAGGTGGAGAGGAGCACAAGTAGAGAAAGGGACAAAATTATCTTCAAAAGAGTATGAAGAGGGGACTGTATAACTCATTTAATGCAATCAAAAGAATGTTGCATGTATTCAACTTTCTTTTCAGATGCTGATGAACATGGATTTCATGAGGTGAAAATATCTTCTCCATTTTATCTAACATATTAAAAAGACTGTTCCACCACCAAGTAACTCACCACTAGTTCCAGGTTTCCATCTGAGCCTTCATAGTTCTCCATCACAGAGGCAGTAAAGCCCAGCTCTTTCACACACTCTGTTATCTTCACAGGGTCGATGATCTCAGCATTGTAGCGCACCTCTGCTTTACTGGCCATTAGCGCCACCAGAACAGAGTAGATACCTGCACAACATTAAAGATGTTCTGTTTAGTTCCCAGTGAAAGCAATGAGTTAGAAAATCCTTGGGAAATATATAATATATAACAATAAGGAAATATATTTGTGCAACAGACCAGGTTCATTCTTGAGGTTTCGTTCAATATTTGCCACACAGGATGCACAGGTCATCCCACCAATCTGGATAAAGCATTTAGTAGAGTGCTTGTCTCTGTTGCGTCCCTGGGGTGTTTCTTCATGGAGACCACTGTCCAGTTCCTCATCCTTCACAGGGGCTCGACTCAAAGACTTTGACAGGCTGGGATCTGGCACAGTTAGCAGGGAATTGGTCTCTGTGGAAAACATATTATCTATCAAGACATTGCAGTTAGCTATGACGTCTCCAATTCTACACCAGACCCCTGTTGCTTAGTCAAACAAACAGAAGCTACTTGTAGGAGGAGACACTCCAAACAGTGTTTTAGCATGCAGAGTCAACAAAGTTCTTCTTTAGACTATTTACAGACAATGGTCTGGTTAAAACAGAAATATATAGCTAGCAATTTCACTATGTAAGTAAATAGACAATTGAAAAGCAACACCAACTGTCCTCACCAAGTAGGAAGGCGTCAAAGCCCATGTCTTCTATGGCCTCCTGCAGCTCCTTAGGTGAGGTCTTGAGGGGATCATATTCAAAAATCCCCTGGTGATCAGCCAAAGAGACCTGGGCAGACATGACCCCATTCCTCTGGGCGATCATGCCTTCAATGGACTGGACACAGGAGTTGCACGTCATGCCTTCGATGCAAATCTTAGCTACAGATACAAGGGGCTGGGAGAAGCAAGGCTGTAAGGCAGGAAGTTTGGCCTGGGGTGGTCCTGCAGGCCAAGGTGATGACAAGGCAGGTATAGGTGAGATGGATACAGGACTAAGAGGGCCAGAGGAGTCCCACAACTGAGTCTTAAAGTTTCCTGGAGGCAGTGCCTCAATGGCCCGCTGCAGCTGAGGCACAGTAACCTTTAGAGGATCATAACAGATGGACGCCTTCTCTTTCTCCAGAGAGACCTCCACAGAGGAGACACCAGGCAGCATAGATATATTGTCCTGAATATTGACCACACAGGAATGACAGTGCATACCTTTCACCCTGAGCATTATAAGTGTTGTGTCTATGAAGATTTCTGTTTCTTCTGAAGACTCTGATGGTGAAAGAACTGTTGGTTTTTGAGAATGAACAAAACGTTCAATTTCACTGGGGGACAGCTGCAGCGAGTGAGGCTTGGATTTGACAAAAGCTTTGAAGCCAGCCACAGCAATCTGGTCAATGATGGTTTGGACTGTGATGAGGTAAGGCAGGTACATGATTGAGGCTTCCTGAGAATCTAAAACAACTGTGGATAATTGAGACATGAGTAAGTTACAAAAGCAGAGATACAATGGGTGTTTAACAATGTCAATAATCGCATAAATGGCATTTATGTGTAACCAATTATTATAAATCTGTCATCAGAATAAAATTTAACACAAATTTCTTTTAAAGCAATATGAAGCATATGCCCAGCAGTATATACAGCCAGTTGACATACTCAACAAACTTGTGACATCCTATAATCCAATTCTGCAATAGCACTGATAAGGGGTTTTATGAGTCATGGTCAAATCCTACTAAGTAATGTGTCACTAGTGAACCTACAAATTGACTGATATATACAATGATATGACCCCTGTTATCTTAAAGACATTTATTCTTCTACAGTGCAACTGCGTGATCACATCCCCATTAGCTCAGACTATAAGGTAATTTTATGAACAGGTCAAGTACATTACCTTTGATCTTTTCAATCCCTTTCAGTTTTCCAATCTTCCCTTCAATAGTGGTGGTGCAGGAGTGGCATGTCATTCCTTCAATGCACAACTTAAGGAGTGCCACCTCTCCTCCCCTGCTGTGAGATGGGGACATGGTTGGATCTTTTCTCTCAGAGCTGCTGGGAGTGGGGACCTCCTGAGGTTTTACGCTGGCCACTACCTGACTCAGCTGCAGCAATGAAGTCAATGAAGGAACAAAAGTGACAGTGAAACCCTTCTGGCTCTCGCTGACATCCAGCACCCCCTGAATCTGGGAAAGGTTCTTCAAAGCTTCCTCTTGGGCTGCAGATGTCAGACCTGAGGTCGATATCAGCTGCGTGTCAGTCAAGACTTGTGTAGCTTTGATGGACTCGGATAGGCTTGATTCAAAGCCCATGTCCTCGATGGCCTCAGACAGAGACTCTGGACTCTGTTGGTTGTGGTCAAATATGACAGTGGCGTTCTTCTGCTCTAAAGACACCTATAAAAATAGTCATGTTTTGAGTTTAACTAAGTCACTCTCTAAAATCAAAATCATGCCAGCCTAAATAATTTAAACTACTATAAACTGACGGATTACTCTGTCAAAAAAAAAAAAAAGCCAAATATGCCAAATGTAACTGTATACCCTTCAAGGGTATCTAAATTCCTGTCAAATTCTGTCTTTTTCTAATAATGTAACATTAGGATATAAAAAACAGCGAATGAGTCAACAGCTTTGGTGAGCTTCCAGAATGTTTTTTCATTGTGATGACCCTTAGCTCTCACCATGTGACACTCTGAAGGGATCACCTGACTGAGCCATGAGTCACAAACCACAGCTTGGGTTTTGCATGAAGTGAATGTGCCTGACTATTAGATTAACCATTTTTTCTAAGAGGGAGAAATGGGAAAAAGTTTAGAATGAGGCAATCATTGTTTCAGGAAGAAAAATCTATACACTCTTCCCAGAATGTCTCTTAAGATAACCATGAAACGAGGCAGGCACGAGATTATCGTCGGACCCAAATGACATTTCCTGTTGGTACATATTGCATTTTGACCCAACCGTCACAGGTCTGCAAAGGGCAGAGCTCCATCTCAAACACATTATTACATTATCTTCTCATTTAACCTCAGCCTGAGGGGTAAACACACAATAACCAAAACAGCAGGCAACAACAATTGTAATTTAACTACCTCTAATGGCTCCATTGATTTATTGTAAATGAGAGCAGCTAGTCCCAAGGGAGAGGCCGCAATATTATTAAAGCTGTATACCTCTAAATTAAACAGAAGGCTTTAAGTTATAGCAAGTCTGATAGTAAAATACAGGCTGAATCATTATAACATCCATGGTTGTCATTTCAGATCATTAAGTGCAAGAAATTCTTAGTCTGCCGCTGAATGTTAAAAATATCATTACAAAGACTGCATTTACTTTGATATGTATCACTCCTGGGAAAGTTCCAATGCGCTGCTCGATGGACTGAACACAGGAGCCACAAGTCATACCCTCCACTCCGAGGGAAACTGAACACAGACTGGCTTTCTGTGTCATGATTGGTTAGTCTGAAAGGACAAAAGAAGTACAAGAACAAGATTATCGATAACAAGTTTGATTATCCATGATAAAAGAACCAGCTACACTCCTTCACAAAATGGATTATGTAATACGTGCCAATAAAAAAAACCTGTTGTTCCCGTCATGTTAGGATCAAAAGAAAAAAATGACGAAAGACTGATTTATCACGTTATCATAGGTTACATGGTACTTTGCATTAGTAAAATTTGCTACAAAAAACAGTTTTTTTTACCCACAAATCAAAATATATTTTAAGTCCATCTAGAGAAAAGCACGAGTAAAACTGTGAAAGGGATCCTTCATCATATTTTTCGGATATTAAGTTTAAAAGCTGGCAAAAACACAACTACTGCACCTGTGAGGGAGGGAAGCACGCATCTTTTAGCTGCACCACTGCTGCCAACTCAGTTCCATTTACATTCACAGCCTGTAACCACTAATTCAGGCATCTTCACCTGATAAACTCAGAATGACGTATGGAATCTAAACTAGTAGTAATACTGCTAGGAATGGACAATGTTTCCCTGTTTAGCTGTAATGTTTGATCAGAAAATGGAAGCTTTATGAGGAGATTGCCTCCATTTCTCACAAATAGAGAAAAGCTGACAAAATGCAGACATTATTGACTTTAAAGAGTCATAGCAGGGAAACAAACTCTTCAGCCTCTTATCAGCCCAATGTTGAATTGAAAATATCAGCTTCTTGTAAGCGCTGACTGAAAGTTGGCACGAATTAAGAGTCACATTTTTCTTAAAATTAATTATTTGGACTCTTTTATGGACACTTGGCCGTCTTACAATAGGGCACATCTCCGACTTGAGGCAAGTTTGTGCCTGAGACACCAATGTCAGAGAAAGCCAGCAGGGCACTGACTCTGCAGAAAACAAATATAGTAAATTCACTATTACTATTACACAAGTAAATCAACGTTAACCTGTCTGTCCTGAACTACAGTGAGTTCCTACCCTTAAAATATAATATTCACATTTTGATAAGTAACCACGTCTCCTGTTTTTCCACATAGCCAGGGTAAAAGAAGCTAGCTGCTAGTTCCTCTAAGCTAAATTGCAAGTTTTACTTATCCCACATCTCGTCTGCTTGTCTCTTTGTATGCAATCATTGCATCTTATATACTAAACAAAATATGCCGCCTGTTAAAAAGTGTCTTGTGATACGTCCAGAATAAAGGAAAACGCTCTAACCTGATTTAGGGGGAAGTCTCCGGTTAACTTGCTTCAGGCTATGTTCGTCACCAAAATTCAGCTAGCTCGCTAGCTAGCCTCTCCTCTTTAGCCTACGGTGGCCGCTGAGCGGACACCATGCGGCATCTTCCTGTCTGTGGTCGACACCAGAGGTTGTTGTATTTTGAGTTTTCCAACTCTGCAGTTATGAAAGTCAGATCAGCGAGGCTGTCTGGTCTCCTCTCCTCATGCCGATGTGACTGACGGCTGAGCAGTGTGTTGTCACTACGCCATGTTCCTTCGCCCTCAGACAGGTCTGACAGGCTACCTCGCTGCATACAACCTGTCCTGCAAGTCACTCTCCCGGGGACAAAGTGAAAGTACTAACGCGATTATTAGATTTTCATAATTCCATTTGGTGGGATTAGCCAAAGATTATCAACGCATGTTTTCATGTGTCTTGGAATTAAAAAATATATATTTGATGATTCAAAAATCTTGGTGAAATTAGTACCCTACATAGACAGAATTAAAGTTAAATCTGCAGATGCAAGAAAAAAAAAAAAACAACCTAGTACTGCCAGATGCTATTAGCATCAAACCAGTTAGCCCCTGCAGATCCAAAGCAAGTCACACACTCAAAATGCATTTAAATGTGGATGGCATCTGAAAAACAAAAACAAATTTTATGCAAATTTTTCTTTCTGATTGTTATATATTTTTAGGTTCCGTGTGATGTTGCATTATAAGGTCTTCCCAGGTTCCCTTCCTAACACAAAAAGTGTAAATTTTCCAGTGGCAGCCGAGGATACAACTGTATTCTCTGAGCTGATTTCGGACATCCACATTGTGTTTATCCTTACGTTTGTCTGCCTCTGAGGTAGTTGTTGTTATTCATGTAACAGGCAAATCGCTGCTTTACAATTCAACATATTATCCAGCATCCAAACACATTGTCACCAATCATTTACTACATTTATTTTTAAATGGAAAATGTAAATTTGTCACGTCCACTGATGTCCCGAGGCACAGGCAGTACAGCCTATTAACACTGTGTTTTAAGCCCAGTGTTCTCCTGTAACACACTTGTAACAAGATCTCTCACACACGCACGCTGTGACACACTGGCCTACTTTCAAAGTGTGAGCACGTTGTATCTGATGCTCCGCTCGTGGGTCAACACACAACACATTGGCATAAGTACAAGCAAACAAGCAACCAAACAGCCACGCTGGGTAGAGTGAGTCAAAATAAAGGAGAAGCACTTTCATAAGGGGGAGTCTTGTTTAATCGGGGTGTTTCAGTGGGCTCCATCCTTCGTGGCTGGATATGCAGGTCCATGTTTTCCTGCTCTCACGTGTGCCGCCAACTCGGCAGCGCCTGCCAAGCTGTCGTTAAAGCCGAGAGGAGAGCTTATTGTGGGAGCTGCTCCTGCTGTCACCTCCAGCCATGGCTCCTCCACCGGAACAGCTGAACCCAGGGGAGAGACATTTTCAGTGCTTCAGGTAAGTAACACTGATATTTGCTCAGATAGTTATGTGACCTGATCCAAAGGAGGGGGAGGTGGCGTTGGAACACATCTTTTCTTTTCTTTTCTTTTTAGGTAGCCAATTTTAAATTTGCAAGCCTTGTGTCGTTATGTGTACATGCATCAACCGAGTGGCTTCACTAATTTCGTTGTGGCATCATACAATGATCATAAAAGCTTCTGGTTCTAACCTGGATCCACCCAAAACTAGTTTAAGGCATTGATAAAAAAAAAAAGATAGGTATTAAAGATTTAGAGACGCGGGTTCAAGTTCAAGTATACAGCATGTATTGGACCATTAAAAGTCAGTTTGCACATCACTATTAATACGAATTCTGAATTCACCAACACGCAGTTGTTCTACCAGGAA